>NC_088884.1:55351947-55976947 GCF_037157495.1 Lathamus discolor
CTTTCAGTCATTCTGGCCCTTGCCTCAGCTCATAGAAGGCTGAATGCACATCTTTTCCCACAGAAAGAAGGCAGAGCAAGTGTGCAGCACGGAGGTGTCAGGAGGCTGGGGCTGGGCCTGGGCTCTTCTGCAGTAGCTAGTTCTTAAATCTGTTTAGCTATACGGGACCACACCATCAGCTATTCATTTCAGCGATGGACCCTAGAGAAAATCAAAATGCTAATAGAAAAATACCCTAAATCCTGCTCCATAAAACAACAAAACAATTAGTTTTTGTCTAAAGAAAATCTGACAGTGGCCAAAACATCCTTTGCTAGCATTGACAAGGGGTATCATATAGCCCCAGTGAAGTGAACGGGAGGTTTGCCATAGGCTTTAAGGGTTACATGTCTTCAAGGATTTTCTTTTTGTGTGCTTGTTAACCGAGGTGCAGACTAGCAGCCAACATGTTCCCACATAGCGAACACGGGAGTAAATTATGTTAGTCTCATGTGTTATTGTTACAAAGGGTTTCTGTTTCATACATATACAACGAACTACCAAAAAAAGAAAAGCAACAAATCGGCTTTGGAAGCAGAACGATTTCTATACTCATAAGTTCTTAAGGCATTAGACATACAACCCATGAGAAATCAAGATGGAAGTCTCAAAGCCAAGATCCTTCACTGCATACAGGAGAATAACAGAGCTAAGAGCAGCATGACACACAATAAAAGAAATCTGTTCCCAAAGGCAGTGGACGTGATGGGGAATGCATGTCTGGTCGCCTGCCCTGACCTCCTGCCCCCTCTTCTACTGCCTTCTAACATGTTACACTTATGCTGGTTCCTGGCAGGTATAACAGGCACATTTTCACACATGTGTGAACACACGCGCTTCCCAGATTTTAACATCTAAACATTTATCTGGATAACTGAAAAAAATGGCCCTGCTTGCAGAAGTACCGAGCCCCCAACAGGCTTTCAGCTCCATCGGTAGAGCACGTTTGTTGGTCACTGGGTATGTCCAGGGAAAAAAACACAAACAAATAAAAAGAAAAAAATGAAAAAACATTGATCTATATTGGCTGCTTTAGAAAAGGCTAGTCAGTTATTCCAAAGGATGCTATCACAGCACATCACCTTCTCCCCAGCTTTCAATACTCTTAGTACTAGTGTAGTCAGGAATGTGTCTTTCAGTGCTGACACACTCCTGACTACACTACAGAGTACAAAACAGAAGTCATGTTTGGAATGCCATTAAAGCAAATCATTTTGGATTTGCAAATCGTTTGGAAAGTCATTAAACCAATAGAAGATATCCTACAAAAATTAGGGGGTTGGGGGGAATGGACAGAGGATGACATTACTGCACAGTCTTCTCCTGTCAGCTAAGGCTATGGACTTGTGATGCTGAACTTCTGATGGTCAGAAAAGCCTTTGCAAGAAACTTATTCTGGTTGCCTTCAACAAGATTATTTAATAAGGGCTAATTAGCTGAGTAATTATTTTTTTTAATCACCTGATACACATTCAAGACAAACTCATATTCTGTAGTAATATTTCAGAATGGTTCATGTAACAGGTTCCTGCAAGGTCTGAAAGCTGATTAAATAGACATAAACAAGCTTTAAGGACAAAAGACAATCTGTTGAGTAGAGTTGGAGGTGTTTAGTGTCAGCCTACAGGGAATTACACTATACTCTGCCTTATTGAGTAATTTCATTAATGATTTGGATAATGGAGGGAAAATGTGTAAAAAGGCACACTAATCCGAATCACAGATATTAGACTGGGAGCAATTATAAACACCATGGAAAGAACTGAAAGAGCACAAGGTGCTCTAGAAGTGTTCAACATCCAAGAAATTAAAGTTAAAAAAGTTTCATCCCAAAATAAGCCAATCTGAAGAACAATAAACCAACACAGAGACATTTAATGGTTTGGTGGGTGCCTCAGGGAAAGCAGAAACTTCCTAAAAGCAACCTTTGCAATTATTTTCTTTAATTTTGTTGAAATGAGGAACAAAACGTAAAGCCCCCATGAGGGTCTGTGGAGTTGTGACAGACAGGGGATTCCAGTCAGACGGAGGTTCCTGCCGGGAACTTGTAGAATCAGTGCCTTAAGTGGCCTCAGTGGTTTCACTAACACTTCTGCAACATCTTGACCAAAAGAGAAAAAAGACACAATAGGTCCTAATCACCCACAAGTACTGAAAGCTGCCTGGGAAAGAAGAGAAATGATTCCCCAGCACTTGAAGCAGTATGGAAAAGCCAACACTATCTGGCCTGTTGATAGTCCAGAGGGCATTTATTTAAGAAAGGACTTGCCTAATCAGGAACAATCCTCCATGATGATAATACTGTAGCTGGTTTTTTACATCTTTCTTTGACTTGAACTTGACATTTTGACTTAGTATTAACTTGACATTGAATTGGGGGTTTTGAACTGTAAATAGCATATTATTTTAATTTTGAAACAAATTAGCTATTGCAAACTGATTCCACAGATCAATGCTTTAAACAGCCAATTCTTAGCACATTAATAGTCTGGCATTAACATGTGCCAATTAACAGAATAGCTAAACTCTTCATGAGCAGCACAGATTTGTCAGTCCAACAGCCTACCAGCACTGAAAGGAGCAGGCTACAAGGTCACAAACCACCTCCCCTGCTTTTCTGACACTGCAGCTCACAAATCCTGAATTTCTCTTACCACGACCAAGACCATATTCAATTGACAAACCTTGTAAGAAATGAAATAAAAATACAAGCAAGCAAACAAAACTACCTCCCAGGATTGTGAATTAAAAGAGAAGAAGGGAAGAGACTAGCAGGCACTCAAAGCTGGCTTCAGAAAGAAGCTGACACCACTAATTCAGAAACAGCAGTGGGAGAGCAAGTGAGGTAGTCCTGTCTTTCAGTGGATGGGAGGGAGAATGCTCTGTGAAGACCTTATAAGCAGCCTTCCAGTACCTAAAGAGAGCCTGCAAGAATGTAGGAGAGGAACTTTTTACAAGGGCATGTAGTGGTAGGACAAGGTGTAATGGCTTTAAACTGAAAGAGGGGAGATTTAGATTAGATATAAGAAAGAAATTCTTCACTATGAGGAACAGGTTGCCCAGAGAAGCTGTATCTGCCCCATCCCTGGCAGTGTTCAAGGCCAGGTTGGATGGGGCTTTGAGCAACCTGGTCCAGTGGTAGGTGCTCCCCTTGGCAGGGCGTTGGAACTGGATGATCTTTAAGGTCCTTCCCAACCCAAACCATTCTGTTTTATTTATTCTGTGATATTACTACAGGGATTGCTCAGCATGCTCCCCATGACTCTCCTAAATACCCATGAATGTTGAACAGAGGCATGTTTATGTGATTCTCAGTTCTCTTGCATAGATCACACTTTTAGATGAACGAAGGCTTACATAGTCAGCTCTTGCTTGCAGTTAGGTTTTTTTTTTTTTGTTTGTTTGTTTGTTTTTTCTTTTTTGTTTCCCAGTTATTTCTTTGGTAAAGTCATACACAGATTCATGATGTCTGAATATTCCCAGAGCTGCTTCTCAATAGGTCACTTGAGCCATAATTTGCCTGATGTTATTTTATTGCATAAGCATGGGAAAGCTTTGCGGTGTAAGCTGCTCTTTTGTTCTGCCTATGCCCTCCAATAGTCTAGTTTTTCATTATCTCTTACTAATAAAATTCACCTCTCTCCTGCAGTTTCTTTACGGCTAAATGAAAGAGAACGTTTATACAGTAAGCCTTTTGCAGCAATGGCAACAGTGCCTACAGTAGCTCTCTGCATATATAGCTTTTTTGATCAAAATAAGGTGATTTGGATCAGCAAAGACTGAATAAGGATTACACAGGATTGTGTTTCTACCACAGGGAAACTAATGCAAATGAGAAGAGACAGCACTGGTCTGATAGTAACAATATTTTTGATAGGTAAATCCTGATCAAGTCCTCCATAGGTTAGAAAAGATTTCCAAAGGGAACTGCAACACCCAGACTGAGTCATCCACACTTTTTAAGCAGCCTCTGCATTTCCAGAAGCCAGAGCACAGATAGAAAGATATGAATGACCATGTGTTTCCCATGGATGCTGAGTTTCCTACACAGTCAACTGAATTCATACACATTACAAGGTACAGGACAGGACCACAGTGACTTATTTTCATTAGTTCATTTGGGAGGAACTACTTCTACTCTATTCCATTTTGGTTTATTATATCACATCCCTCATTGTGGTCTCTGAGCATTTTCCAATGAGACATAAACAAATCACTAACGAGTATGTCATGTGGCTGCCTCTCCCATTTCATTTCCCAAAGGCCATGTTTTCTTTGTTTATCCTGTAGTTCAGCATAGCTTACTATACACATTAAATGGAAGGCTTCATGAAACTTATCTATTTGTATGTAACAATTTATCCCACAACGAGCCTATAGAAGTCTCATCAGCCATCTGGTATTTTTATTTCTCCAGGCTGAGAAAGCAATCATGACTAATCCTCCTGCGAACTATGGAAGTCAGGTTTTATTTCTCACTTTTCTGCACCAATAACTCTTTACAGTCTGAAGTAGGCCAAAGACCCTAAAAATCTGTGTACTCCTCAACTCTTACAGGACCCTAATGCTAGGTGGCTGCCAGAGCATATGCAGTTCCAGTCCAGAAGGACAAAATTCTCAGAGTATCTGGTGAAAGATCAGATATGCTGTAGCAAAATAATTCTTTGCTGAACCCTACAACTGATACGTGCGTATGTACTGAATTTCCACAGACCCAGTGGGAATTCTGTGTTATGTTCCAGCACATGAAAATTGAAGTGGGCATTTTTCAGAATGCAGTTGTCTGGAACAAAAGATGATGTTTCACAAGTAGCTTTTCAGCTAAGGTGCCGCCTTAGGTGATCCTTGCTCCCTGGCACCATCCCTAACCTTGTGCCAGCCCAAGTCCTTTTGGGACCAGCAAAGCAACTTGGGGGAGGAAACTGAACCACCCAGCATATAACTCCTATTTTGCTAAGTTGTTTTTCAATCAGTGGCTCAGAACAGAGTAACAAACACCTGACACTAGCAGCTACTGAAGTCAGAATAAGCAGTTGCGCTGCTTAATGTCTAATTAACTAATTGCTGGTGAAAGGTTAATGATCAAAATCTTCACTTCTTAATTATATCGTGCTTGCTTAAAAGATAATGAATGCAAATCCCGAGAACTATTTCGAGGCAAAAAGAAACCGGTCGTCTTCTTTCCAAAGTACATTAAGATAAAGCCTAATTCAAGTAACCTACAGATATAGTTTAATAAGAGTAAATTGACACGTTACGATATGTACATTTCTTGGTAAATATATGAGTGAACTAAAAAAACCCCTGAGTCCTACTACAGAACGCTACCACTGCACCATCCCTGGAGACATTCAAGGCCAGGCTGGATGTAGTTCTGGGCAACCTGATGTAGCAGAAGATGTCCCTGACCTTTGTAGGGTGTTAGACTACATGACCTCTGAAGGTTCCTTTCAAGCCAAACTATTCTATGATTCTTTGATTCTAGGAGCAGCACTGACATCAACTGGTGACTGGGGCCAGGCTATATTGAGTATTTCCTTGTTTTGGTTGGGTTTTCTTTTTCCTCTTGTTTAAACATCAACATCCACATAATCACTCACCTAGTCTGGTAGGACCTTGCTCCCTTTGTTGAATTGATTGCACCATTTCCACAAGTTTTTTAGTCTCTTGAGGCACATTCCATGAAATTTCTAGATTATTTTCCCTGGCATACTGGAGAACTGATACATGAATCGAAGTGTTGCCTGAAACAGAAAGCAAGAAATACACATTCTAAGCAGTGCATATGAATGTCCTTAAATAAAAAGGATACACTATGGTTGTGTTTTACATTAAGCACGACTAGATAGCAATTTTCCATCAGAATGTGAAAGCTGCAGTTTCAATCAGAAGATCAAAACTGAATTATTTCCAGGTGAAAAAAATATGCCAAAACTGCTGGAAACAGCTTGTTTTCTGTCAGAAATTAGCACGCATTATTTTATCTCAGGTCAACTTGACCATGACTGGAGAATTTCAATTTATTGAACTAATATTATTAGATATTATATTATAATAATATATATTATTAATATAATATATAATATCCTAATATATAATATCCAAGTATTATTCCGTTTCCATTTTAAAACTGTCTAAACATCTTTTTTTTTATGTGTACATTGTTTTGCAAGAGCAGTAGTTTGATGCCCATTTGTCCGATGGGCCTAGCTCCCCAGACAACTACACTTCATGCAAATCTCCCTCTGTACGGAATGACCTAACTAAAGGCGTACATCCCATCAGTACATACTCTGCAAGCAAGTCTAGCACTCCCTAAAAGTGTCTGTCATCCAACATAAGTCAAGAAGTAAATCTCAAAAAGTAATTTCCAGCATCTTACGTTAGCCAAAAAGGGCTGGTCAGAACCAGAAATGCCAGTTCTAAAGACTAAAACCTTGCAGTGGGACCAACCCTGAACAAAAATCCCTCTGAAATATCCATTTTAACCTGAACCAGAACTGAACTTGAAATATTATTCTCACTTATGTCAAACCTAATCCAGAAGTGAACCAAAACCAACCACATATTTTTGCTTTTCTGCCATACAACACGGTTCAGCTAAATCTCCGTGCTGTGACAAGAACCTCTTTGCCTGTTTGGCACACACACTTCTTATGTCCAGTGCAGTATAAACAGAAGCTCTTGTAAGAGCTGCTGTCTGAGCTATTTCTTGTCACACAATTTTCCAAATAAGATATCAAACCTCTATTCACCTGAACCAGAACAGCTTGGTTTAGGAGGAAATTGAACTGTATTTGAAACAAAAGCTTTACCAGCCTGATTTCCCCAATAAAAACTTATTTTTTTTTAAGGAATTGGAATGAATCATTTAAAAATAAAGAATTAAGAAAACTGATACTGAGAAGCTATTTTGTTCTGTATAAGCAAAAGAATACAAAATGTCTTCATGTGTTTGACTTAAAAGACAGACATACTGATCTCAGCACTTTCAATAAATGCACTTATAAAGTTTTTCATTTCCTCAAACTCTGATGCTCCAATATTGGAACTTCCATCCAGAAGAAACATGACATCTATTGGTTTGTTGCACAACTCTGAAGAGGAGGAGGAAGAAAAAGAAATGTTATTTATACATGATAACCACAAGTAGCATCTGCTAATCTATTGGTAGGAGCAGAAATAGAAGAAAGGGCATTTTGAGAAAATAAGCAAATAATGACCAATTGAAACAATAAGTGATGCCCCTTCAACGAAAACTTTGAGATTTTATATTCAGTGGGATGCATGGGTATTTCAATTCCCGCTTTTCTACTAATGCTATTTTACTCTCAGTGGACTAAACCAAAAAAAAAAAAAAAAAGAAGAAAAAAACCTGACAAAACAAAACTACAACCCAACAGCAGCAACAACAACAAAACTCCAACAACAAACAAGCCAAACCACATAATACCATGAACCTCCCAAATCCTCCCTCCCCTCCCCCTCCCCCCCCCAAAAAAAACCTAACACAAAAACAATTGTCTCTTGAGGAAAGAGGAAGTATAATTTTAACTTTCTTGAGGCACACAGATAAGAACAACCTTTTTTTCTCCTGTCACTCTCCAACCTGTCTGAAAGCTGCTGTACTTTACTGAGAAATAGAGCCAAGGACTTCTGCACCTACAGAAGGCTGGCTGCAGGTCTTTGGCTTGGTACTGCTGAACTAGGGCAGCATCCTCAGCCTCCACTGAAGATAAATGGTCCATCCTTGGCATTTGGACAAGATGATACCAAATGAGATATGGGAAACCTTCACATTTCAGTGATGTGAGGGGGAAGTGGAACAGACAGAACAGAGGAAAGAGTAAATTACACAGAAAATACATCCAAACTTTACCTGGAAGGTCTGTCCAAGCTTTCCAAACTTTACGAGAGCAGCATGACTGCAGCACTAATTCAGGTGCTTCTTCAATAAGCGTGTTATAACTATGCAAGATAATGGGATTATTAGGCTGACTGATCTTTCTGAGCTCTTGGATATTTGCATTGGGGATTATGCCTATGGGAATAACATTTATGCTCCCAGGAGGTCGTGTGATAACATCAGTGGAAGGACTGGATGACACCATATATACTAAGTGAGGAACATCTTGCCTGCCCCCATTCACTGTCGTAAATGTGTGTTTGGAAATATAATCAAGGGCATTCCCAGTGTTGGTAGCCTTCCCTCCTTGGTATGGTATGCTCCTCACCTTCTCAAGAATACTTTCCTTTGACTGTGTTTCCCTAAAGGAATACTCCAGAGTGACAGACTCTGAATACTGCATGACTGTAACATGAATATCTTCCTGTCCCACGTTCATTTCTGTGATCACCTTCTCAAGGAACTTCTTGACAATATTGAAATTTTCCTCCCCTACATTGTCAGATCCTTCCACAATAAAAGCTACGTCCAGGCTTTTGTGAGTGGGCTTTTCTGAAAGGGGTGGTGGTTCTGTAAGTCCCCAAGGGGAAAATAAGACACTGGATATGGGTGGAGTGGATGTAGCCTGCAGCAGAGAACTCTCTTCTGGTCCAAGATCACACAGATGATCAATGAGGAGACCCCTATTATCCATTAGCTCCAACACGTTGTTCAGTAGGAAGGCTCTATTATCTGGTGACTGCTTTTCAATGAACCTGATTTGCTCCACACTGACATACGGTCCAATCCCTACAGGTATTACTGTGATCTTTTTATTCTTCAAAACTGGGAGGATGCTGCGGAGTTTTCCTGAAGACTTGCTTGCTATAAATAGCACTGCAATTCTGGCAGCATTGGTTCTTTCTGCTTTCCCAAATACATGAAACACTATGTATTTAAGGACTTCAGCAGCATTTGATGCTTCATCGCCTGTGTATTTTATGTTTTGGACAATTTTTCTCATCTGGGACTGTGATTTGATATCTTTAAGGCCAAGATAGATTGTGGGGCCAACCCTGTACACTAGAATTGACACTCGGATTTTCTTTTGGGAGATGTGGAGTTTCTTCATCATGCCAATTATGAAAGTCTTCAGCTGTTCAAAGTCCTCCTCTGACAGTTTATTGGAGCCATCCACGAGGAAGGCCAAGTCCATCATCTTGCTGCAAGAGTATTCACTGGGTGGCAGTTCAATGTCCTCCTCTGGAGCAGGCGTTGTCAGTGTTAGGGTGTCTTCCACTGGCTCACAGGATACACACGTTAAGTTCTTCCCTTCACAAAGACTACAAAAATCAACAAATTTAACTTTAAAAAAAAATTCTTATAATAACACATCACCCACATATAATGAAAGAATGTGCATACAGAAACAGTTAAGTGTCTCAAAAACACAACAAAACCGAAACATGGTGTGAATCAATGTGAATTCAATCAATGTGAATGGTCTAGTGTGATGCTTCCCTGACCATGGCAGGGGGGTTGGAACTAGATAATATTAAGGTCCTTTCCAACCCCACCTATTCTATGATTCTACGATTTTTTATCCCCCTCCCCATTTCCCCACAGCTCCCAGCATGGTACTGTACAGCTAAACCCTGTATATTCATGTATGTTTGTTGAGATCCAGGAAACATACGACAAACTACGATGTGTTTGTCAGAGGAAACTGTCTTTACAATAGCCTTTGGCAGAATATGTAAAATCTGTGTCCAGAAATTGCTTAGAAATCCATTGAACTTCGGCAACAAGCCACTGGTAGACTGAACTGGCAAATCCGGTTTGCTTCACAAGCAAGCAAAACATGAGGCAAACTGGAGGCAGCTAACACAAAGTAAACTTCTGGAGTAGGAAAGATGCTTTTTGATGTGATATGACTTAGCAGACTTCATGAAGAGGCTAAGCTTACCGAGATTCTAACTGTACTGAAAATAAAAGCAGCCCTTTGTCTACCTCTAAAGTGCTCTACATTCCTTTTCTTTTTCCTGACTTCATTTTGTTTTGGATAGAGCTTTGGCACATGTTAGTCCTCCATTTTTTTTATGTCTGCATTATCTTCCTTTTATTTACTGTGTTCCGGTTTTCAGTCCCTTTTCTCATATTAAATGACATATTTCATCCATAGCTGTTATCTCTTTTATAGTCCTATGTCTTTCCCCACCATTTCTACTCACCTCCATTAGTACATTTTTCTCTTCCCCTTTCCATCTCAGCTCCCATTGTTCTTTTCCCCTATCTCTGGTTTTCCCACTATTCATCCTTCTGCACTGCTATGAGATTTTTCACCTCTGTCACCCTTTACCTTTTAGGAACTTGTTTATAATTCATCTCTCCCTATCTCTAGCAAAGCCTTAACACTTCTGCTTTTCTAATTCCTGGCTGTGAGATTCTCTTTACTTCACTTGTCAGAGCAAAGAACATGGCTGTAATTATGCACAGGGTGGTACAGACCCAGTCAATATATTTTCCTTGTCTTACTGGACAGGCCAAGAAACAGAATAGGAAAAGTTTACGAAAGAGCAAAGACTAAAAGAAATGCTTGCTTTCACTGCCACAGAAACCCATGATGTACCAACTAAATAAGTCAATACTGGGAGAAGGTGCCATTTTCGAGGACAAGACTGGCAACGTGGCAGCTTAGTTTAAGTTCCCTTAGTTTAAGCACTATGTTCTTTTCAAGCTGCTTCTAGTGTCTTCCTAATTGAAGAATGCACAGCTACTTTTGGCATTAACATCTAGCAAATGCAGATTTATTATTTTAATCCTAATACGAACGAGCCTCTTCTAGTTTTCAATTTCCTTTGGATATTTGCTATAAAATTCATTTTTGTGCAATATTTTCTATTGTTTGTACAGATGGTGTAGGCATCTAAATTAGGTGACAGCTATGCAAAAGGATGTTTCCCTA
This sequence comes from Lathamus discolor, assembly GCF_037157495.1. Lineage (NCBI taxonomy): Eukaryota > Metazoa > Chordata > Aves > Psittaciformes > Psittacidae > Lathamus > Lathamus discolor. Next base: position 55,362,837 of record NC_088884.1, read on the forward strand.
GTGAGGTAAGTTTTCCTAATGTTCTGAAATCATTTGTGAGCAGTGGCCAATGTATCAACATTTAAGATAAATTATTATTAAGGATTACAAAAATTAGGGAACAGAGACTCATTTATGAAGACTTCTTTTTTTGACCTTTTGATGGAATTCAAGGCACTCTCCGTATACTGTTGTAAAAAACATAATAAAAAATTAATTGATTAGCCTAACAGTCTCATGTGCTGGGTTTATAGCACAGACTTACATTAGACCCGGCAAGAGGCCAGGAATTCCATGCCCATCCACAGCTTCTGAGAGGTTCAGAGCACTTGGAGCTAAGGTGATAGTCTGGGCTAAATAGCTGCTGCAGTTTTACAACTCAGTTACTTTTAAATATGGTCATAATATGCCACTGGGAAATTTGCAGAATGAAAACTGGTCTCTGCCACATTGCAGCCTATGGCCCTCATTCTGCATGGTGCACAGCATGTGCACCCTGTCATTAATTTCATCATATTTGGAAATGCATCCATGCAGTATCAGGCCATGGGATATCATCTTAAAATCTTGGGGAAAATGGTTTTCCAACAACAGCACACAATTCCAACTGCTAAAAGTCTCAGCAAGTGCTAGGCTGAGTGCACATTCAGATCTTGCACTATATCTAAGATTTTTTTTAGTACTGGCAAAAGGAAAGAGTCTGATGGCTTTACTGATGTTGAATCACACCTCACGCAAAAAGAAGTGGAACATCTGAAGCCAGCAGGGCCACCTACACATGGGAAAAAGCCTTTTTTGAAAGGAATTCATGAATTTCACTTGCTTAAATTCAGCTGACATTCTGTAATCCCTACTGTCACTGAAATACTTCATCTTCAGATTTTATGTGAAGGAATATTGACATAAAAGATGGTTTCCAAGCTTCACCTTCAATGGTATGTTTAAAGTTACATCCAGAAACTTATTCATGTGGATGTGATTCATGTGTCCCTCTTCATCCTACTCAACAGGCATGCTATTTGACTGAATAAGCTTATCATACCAAGACTGACAGTGCTGTGGATCATCTCTGTTCAAAACTATTCTCCTTCCATGCAGGATCTTGACATCTCCAACTGCACACATGGGACATTCTTCTGGGCTGACACAATCCAGGGACAGTTCATCAAGTATTTTCCCTGTTTCAAAATAGCACAGTAGTATAAAAGATGCCAATTTTCATCTATTGCAAAACTAATCATTGCATTTACCCTGCTATGAAAAAAACCCTAAACTGAAACAGCCAGTACCATTCAGAAGGTGAATATATTTTTAGAACAAAGCATTGACGATAACAGGGGAAAATGGCATTTTCCTTTTTACATGTATATCATTTATTTCTCCCAGTATCCCCTACCTCCCTCTGATCCCTCTGAACAGAGATACCAGGGCCTAGAATAGCTATTCTGGGTCTTAAAATACCTTCTTCCTTCGCCTTCCTATCTTCTCACTTTGCCTTTAGGAGCTATTTATTCATCTGCTTATCTTTCACTCTTTCCCTTATAGAATCATAGAATAGTTAGGGTTGGAAAGGACCTTAACATCATCAGGGACATCTCACACTAAACCATACCACCCAGGCCTTTATCCAACCTGGCCTTGAATGCCTGTCTTTCCTCTCCCTGCCCCATATTTCCCGTATTTTTTAATTTCCTTTTCCCTTTCTCCTAATCAACAGCTTACTGATTAAAAACAACAGTTTCTATAAGACAGTTGTTGGGAACAGTTATGCTGAAAGATCAGGCTCTCAGGAGGATGGCTGCTGGGCACTCTCAGGAGCATTAGAGCCTTGCGGGTAGTAAGCAGGTCAAGGCAATGGGTTTCCACCACTACAGTAGTTACTCTGAAGCAGGGCATTTTATGAGTGTCCGGCACAAATTCATACCCTACTTTAATCACATAGTCAACAACCTCTTGCTACACAGCCCCTAATTTTCACAAGTTCCTTTCTTACCACCTTGTTCCCATCATCTCTTGTTCTTGCTAGCAGTGCTTCATTCTTTTCCTTTAGGCACCTTTTTGTGCCCTCCACACACTGTGCTCATTTCACAACTGAAAACCAGGGTGCCTAACTACCTTCCTCTTGTGCAGTAAGAAACTGTAGTGAAAATACATCAGTAAGCCTGTTAAGGAATTAACTGCTACATGCAAATATTTTGCAATGTCCAGCCTTACAAATCTGTGAATATTTCTGGACTGCAATGCTTTCATGTAATAGAAACACCTAGAGGGTTAAAAAAAAACCCAACTACAACAAAACTCTACAGCAATACCTACAATTAGCAGGAGCATAGCAGAAAAAGGTAGGTAACTGCTTAAAGCTAAAGATGGACTTACCTGCAGGACAGTGTACATGACATCCTTCCACACACTGCAGAGGGCACTCCAAAGGCTGTGGGTGCTGGCATGTTATAGGACAAGCAGGTCCACAGGTGTTATATCGCCATTCACATTGATAATCTAATTCTTGTTTATTCAGGTCCTCGCAGCTTTGTGCTATGCAGTGAACGAATCAGAGGCAAAAAAAAAAAATCAAATCAGAGTGTATGCACTATGCCCTTCGGAACCATGATGACTTGGTGTAAAGTGGACCATATATACCTAGAAAAAGAAAGATCTCCATCTTTGAATAAGAATGTATGTTTTTTACCACAGCATCATCTCTTTTTCACATAGTAAAATACTAGCTCTAGACCAGAGATTTTGGTTTTAATAAAAACACTTGCAAAAAATAAGCTTTAATACATACGTGTTATTATATATATGTATATGTTACAGAAACCTTTTCTTTCTCTAGATTTGTTTGTACCACAGATTATTATATCTCCTAATTGAGGGAGTGGTTTTATTTTTCCAGGTGTGGCTCTGAACACAAACAGAAAAGGCAGTGGAAATGTCAGCATGAGCTGCTAACCCAGTCTCATTAAAAGTGAACTTCTCTGGACATCAGTGGGAGCAGAGCAGGATGAGAACAGTCTATCTGAGACAACAGGTTACTGATTAGAAGCTTGAACCTTTTTACTCAATTCTTCCTCATTACTTCCTCATTTGTGTACTTACGGCACAAAGCTGGTGATCTCCAATGGATAGTAACACCTTTCTGTGCACAGACATGTGCATAGGCTGCTATAGTGTCACAGAAGCAAGCACAATCCCCAATAGATTCACAAGCACAAGTGTCATACATGCAAATATCTATGTAGGGCTCAGGATTCACCTATGAAAGAGAAATACAGGGTAAGTACACTCAGTGATTCCTTCATCTCCTTCCTGTAGACATACTTCCCAAGAGTCACATAAACTAGATCCTTCTACTGATGTCAGCAAGGACTCAAACTGGGTTATGTTCTCAAAGTTGCTACAGACACTGCAGTTTATTGTCCCTTCATATTCCCCCTCCAGAGTAATTTCATACGTTTCTGGGCCCTGTCCCCATACCCTCTTGTGAAGCAGATTAGGTAGAATGAAGTCTGAATGGCATTACATCCCTCTCCCTTCAAACCTCAACTCTTGTGCTTGACTTCACATGACAGTCTGTAGGCTTTAGAATAAAATTTCCCTCAAGCAAAAGTTATTCTACAGCTTACTACTCGGTGATACCCTGCATTTCCTCTTGAAGCATCAGCTACAGGACAGGGTCAGAGAAGAGAATGCCAATTAGTTGGCCTCCTCCAAGTCCTGTATACTGTCAGCACAACCATACTTTTCCCCTCAGCTGTAATCAGTGTCAGCACAGATCATTGCAGATTAAAGAATGTTAAACACATGACACAATACTCACAAGTTTTTTGCATTCTTCAAAGAGGTCCCCAGACAAAATGCTGCATGATGTTTCTACCATCACCTGCTTCACTATGTTTCCATCACATAGTGGGGACATCAAGGTCTGCTCCCGGTTGGGCTTAATATTGTGAGAAAAAGTACACACTGCATTAGCCTTGCCTTCACGACTCTTGAAACTGAAGTAGAGACTCACTAGCACTAGACAATTTTCATGACAAAAGAAATTGTTTCCCTGAGAACATCTCAACCTGTTGTATGACAGGCACAAATCCTGCCACGGCGGAACACAGAATTGAGCAGGTCATCTCCTACATTTTCTCCAGCTCTTACTTGTTAAAACAACAGTTTTAACATTGACATTTTGATGACAGGAAGTGTCACTGAAAAATGATCATTCACAGCTCTACAGAAGGCCCACGGGACTCACAAATATAATCAGTCTTCAGCAGACAATACCCAAGGCTGGTGCGGAATAAGAATGGCTTAGTAGTCTCCTCCTCTCCCATTTAATTTACCTACTAACAAGAAGCACTAGTATTGACATGTTATTTATCACAGAGACAGTCTGCCGGTTCTGTCTTGTGCCTATTACACTAAAATAAGCTGCTCCCTCTCAGTTTTACGCTGTGGTATCACTCCTCATTTTTGCTACTTCTTCTGTGCTCCAATCAAGTCATATCAAAAAAGTGACACTTAGCAAGATAATACCGTAACTACTTAAAGTAACCTAAAAGGTTTCAGGTGATCAAAAATAAATGCTTCATTTTATTTTCTGATAATTTAACTCTTGTAAAGAAAGATCTAAAAAAGGCCTTTCCCCCGCCCCCTGAAAATTTAGATGAATTTTCAAGAGAAAGTTTTCAGCCTTAAAGCATCATCTGAATGAAATGTTTAATTTTACAAATGTCAAAACAGGTTGTTTTTCAGTTGCTTCCTCTCACTTTTTGGTTTGGAAATACTTTTGGCCATAATTATTTGCCAGCTCAAGACAAATTTATTATTCAATTTCATTCTTTCAAAATTCTGTATTTGGAAAAGAGGAAAAGGGCAATTAAGTTCTTGCATTCCTTCCTGTATCTATTTTTTTCTTCTGTTCAAGCATCTCCAACCTAAAAATAGTAACTGAGTGCTCTTCTAAAACGACTGAGAAGCATATAGGAAGAAATTAACCTGCACATTCAGTTGTTCATACTGAATTTGAAATACTAAGATTCGGGATATAGAATTTTGGATAGGGAATTAAGAAATTCTTATCTGAGCTCCCCATCTGAAAATACAGCTGTTTTTTCAGATTAAGCTCTAAAATGAGATTTCCAGTTATACCTGGATTTCAACCATCTGGGCTGGCAAACTCTATGAACACCCTCTACTGTACGTATTTAACATTCATCTGAAGCCAGACTGCACAGAAGCCTTAAGTAAGTTAATTGATCTTTTAGCGGATTTCAAGAAATAATATTATTTGTCAAAAAGATGGGGGAAGGAGTTAATTTATTTTTTCTTTTTTATCCTTTCAAACCTCTTTGCCCGCTCTTGAGTGATATTGTAACCCGTATTAATTAGTTTTCACACTTCATTCGCAATCACCTTTTCAACATCAGCACAGTACGGATTAACTTTCCAAGAATTCCCAAAGTCAACTGGATCTACTTCAAGATGTTCATTGCTGCTGGTCAAATCATTGTTTTGGATTCCATCAAAATTTCCACACAGACCACACACTTGATCCTTGCAGGGAAAGAAACACAAAATATATAAAACTTATGTCTGTAGACTGGCTTAGGGTTTTGTTAAGAAGTCTTTTTAGCCCAGTGCTTTAATGGCACAAGGCTTAAAAACTGAAATATCGCTGACCTTGCCAAGTTCACTAAAATAAACACAGTCTCTCACAGAGAATGTTTAGCTCATATTCCCGTTCTGCTTAGCAGAAAGTAGGACCATACTGTCTCCAAGGTCTCCAGGAAGCAAGATGACAACTGTGACCAGCAGTGTCCATTGGCCCTATTTGGAATATGTCCCTACAATCCCACTTTATTTCTGGAGATGACTATCTCATCACCATAACTACTAAATCTGGCTCCTTACACTGCTCTTGAATACAGAAGAAATCACTAAAGGCATATTTCTTAAGTACCACAGTACCACATCCTTTCTGTCATATCTCATCTCCAATGACCCAGGATTTACTCCTTACAGCTGAACTACTGCAAAAGTAAGCAATCCTTATGGTATTACAAAAAATTGCCTTAATTTTCAAGCAAGTGCCTAATACTCCATGGAAATCTATCAGAACGTCTGCATTTAAAAAAACGCTATTCCCCAGAGATAGAGTAACTGCATTCTTTAGTGAGAATAAGAAGTAAAGCAAAAACCACTTACTTTAAAATTGCCTTTTAAGATAACTGAGACTCCCATGGCCAGATCCCAGGTCACACTGATGCTTTTGCCCAGTAAAATGATGTAATAACGGCCAGACTTCATGACTTCTAAATCATTTTCGTCTTTAGAAGGTACCTTGATGTTTACCTGAATAGGAAAAGCACATTGTGCTATCAACTGTGTCTCTAATTACTATTTCATACAGGTCACTTTCCCAGTGGGACACGTGTTAACATAGGTTAACAGCTACTTTCAAACATGCTGTTCTCCAGAGAAGAGATATTTCCCATACGATATACAGATGTCCCAGAGCACTTGCAAAACTGTAGACAAGGTATTGCTAAGACACTGATTACAGGCTTGTCCCTACACTCGCCACTGCTGTGGACAAATTATTACCTTAAAAACAACACTTCTGAACAGAAAACTGGGAGACAAATACAGTATTCCATTTTCATCACATTTCTCTAAGTTTGAAGGTGGCAATGTCCCTTTTGATGCCAGAGTATAACATACTTGCCACAAAGTTCATGCTGACACAAAGCAATGACTGCTAAACAGATGAAGGGCTGATAAAGAAGACAGGATATACAAAATTAGTGATCAGCTTAGTATTCAGTGGATGGCTCACTGAAAAATTATGTTTTATTTTTATTTCAACTATTTAGGAAACTATCAATTTTGTGCTCCTAAGGCAGGAAAAGACAAAAGGACAGGCTAGGTTTAAGTTCAGTGTGAACTGGGAGAATCATATGCACCAGTGGTCTCTGAAGGACCAGATCCTGATTCTGAAGGACTTTCTTCCCAAACAGCTACACCAATAGGAAAAATCCTGAGAGATTCCTTTTGGTATCTCTTTATTTTTCCATCACTTTCACTTCCCCTGTGTGCCTCTTTCTCTTTCCATCTGGCTGCAAATTCAAGCCGTCCAGTTCCTAAGAATTTAAGAGATTAATTTAAAATGCTTTCTTTCACACCATAATCCCCTTTCAGTGGGAAATCTAATAGGATTATTAACTACATTTGGAGAAAAAGGTCTGGCATGGCTGTTACTTTAAGCACCATTAATTCATGAACTGAAAACTGCTTAATTGTGGAAGAGGCAGATGAAAACTTTCAATCAGCACAAATAGTGACTAAAGCAAGGAAGAAAGAGGAGCCAACAAACCATTCACCCACTTCCTAGTTTGAGGGCAAGAGATTTATTTTTTCCACTATTCTTTCTTGCTCCATTCAATAAAAGCTCATTTCTGTTCACCTTTGGGTTATTATCAGAAAGCTTTATCTCCAGAGATGATAGTTCACATCCTCAAAGGATCTCCTAAAGAGGGCCTACAATGTCTTTAGGGAATAATATGTTAAAAGGTATTTTAGGAACTGGAAGCTTCTTCATATTCTCTATTGCCAAACATATTAGTATCTAGTCACACTGGTTACTTAAATTCTCCATAGAGTATTCTCTTGTCTATGCAAACTCAGCTGAAAAAAAACAGAGAAGGACAAAGCTGAGCTGGGAGACTGACCTAACTTATAATATTTCTGTATTTATGAAGGCTCTTTGCCCAACCATGAAGTCATAAACTCTTGACCTTACAAACTGGCAGATCTATTTATTTCAGAAAAGCAAAAATGAATTCACGAGATTTTTTCTTTTTATTGCAAGCCAGAACCATAACAGGCAGATATTTCAATTAAGCCCCCATTTACTTAAAACTAGAAGCACGCTTATCAAAACAATACACCTTAAAACTTGAACTATCCTGCTTCGGAATATTTTAGTGGCAAAAAAGACTCAATTCTCCTGCTTGCTTCTTGTGGAAAAGGAGTGTAGGAAGTCATCACTGGGTGAGAAATAGCCTAAGAGTCTTCATATGAGTTGTTTTACCTTAATCTCTCCTTCAGTTGCTGTTCTTCCTGTGAAAACCTGCTCTAGATATTATTACACTGAGCCTTAAACTCTAGGAAGAAAGCTAAAAGTTCAGTCTTGCGATACAAGCCTAGCTCCCAGAAGGATATACTCTCTTAGGAACCAGACACCCTCTGTTGCTGGAATTGCTGGATGCCTTATCACCTCCTGTCTTTCCTGCCCTTCTTTAGGTGTCCAAAATGAATCACAGCTTTTCTGAAAACCTGCCACCTAAAGAAGCTTTTCTGGCTCTATGGAATGAGCCCTGCACTTCCATTCATCCTCACCCAGGTAGGGGATTATTTAGCAGTAGAAATAAAGAGCTGGGCGACCAGTATGTCCTCTGCTCATTTTCCCAGCAACCAAAAGCCTACATGGATCATACATTGTCATGATGCACTGCACAGACACTAGTAATAATAGTCATGTTTTATGTCTCCTGTCATGTATCAGTGGCACACAGCAACAGCAGGCAAGTTTGCAGGCTAGCCCAAACCTGGTACAGCTTTGTGAACCCAAAACAAGGCAAATGTAGCCTGGTTTCACCTTGCACTGGGAACATTTTTGTAAATCTCTGGTCTAGATGCCAGTTCAAATCACCATGTTTCTGAAAACTGAGCAACTGAAACTCTATAATCCACTGTAGCTGCATACTGTTTGAACACACAGTCTTAATTGCTACAGTCCCCAAGGCTTTGCCCCGTGGAAAGCTTGTTTCCTGCCATGGAAGCACATGGGATGTAGAAGTGATTCTTGGTCAGTTCTTCAGTGTTTGTTGATAGGAAAAGAGAAAAAAAGAAGAATCCAGTCATCTGGATTTTCCATGTGACAATTTAACAGAGGAAAGGTTAGTTGGTATTTGCTTCTGCAGCATCAACTTGTTTGAGACATGATTTTTCTCCTGTATGCTCAGTCCTGCAGATAGCTAAATCAGATCTTAAAGTTTTAAGTCTAGTCATGGGATAGTCACTTCTTAGCTCTTCCTTGCACTTAATGTAGCTTGAAATAGACTTAGGCCTCCCATGTTTAGAAAGGGCACTCCTCACGAGTTTGCATGGAACAGAATTCTTATCTGGTATCAAGCATAAATATCAAAATGGTATTATACCTCTGGGAACAAAATGGACAATTATAATTCTGCTGATCTGTTCACTTTATGATCAAGAAGCACTGAGCATGAAGTTATTCATGCTCATCTTACTAAACAACTTGAAATTATTTTCACAAAAAAAGGGAAATAAAGAGAACAGAAGTGTACATACATTTCCATTCAGCAACTCTATTTCCCCACTTCCATACAGAATGATAACCCTTTTGGTGCACTTTTCTCCAGTGAAGCCACAGCCTTCATTTGAAATGAGTATCCGGAATGTTCCAGAGACATCCTTGCAGAAATCCTATCAGATGAAAATAAATGAAAGAAACGTTAATGTGGGACTTTTGAAAAAAAAAAAAAAAAAAAAAAAGCAACCAGATCTATGGAAGTAAAGGAAGCCTCAAATAATATTCTCTGTAATCTGTGGCCAGTACGATATGCATTGGCATGCTAACTGTTCCTATATTAGCTTATTTTGTGCTTAGTGTTGATATTCATATAGTCCACCCCATAAAGAATGAGGTACCCTCTGCCAGTGACAACCACACATGCACATATTTTGCAGGGTATTTTTTGGCAGGGAGAACCCATGCTATTACAGTATCTGTGGTATTTTAAAGACATACAATGAGCACAGTGTACATCTTAATAACACAGATATTAATTTATTTAACAGTGAAAACAAGACTGCAGCTTTAATGATAAAATAAAAACTTTGTTAGGTTAGAACTAAAGTTACTGCACAGTCTCAAGCAAAAAGTTTGATGCCCTTGTTTTCCCACCAGCACCCGAATAATAATTACAATAATGTCAACCTATTTCTCATGTATTTAATGAGAAAAAGTTAAATGTATTGAACTTTTCAAGTTTAAATTAAGATTTAAAGTTTAATGCATTGATTTTCCTTTAACTTAAATATTTCTGAGGCACATGGAGAGTTAGTACTACATTTATATGACAATTCATGACTCTCAAGCCTTTTAGGTTTTTAAGTTGGGTTGGGTTTTTTTCAGTACACACCTTTAAAGAAAAAGACGATAGCTCTCTGTGTTTGTCATATGAGGAAACGGATCTCATTTTCATTTTAAATAGTCTTATAGTACTTCATGCTATTGTTGCCCACAAGACCTTTACAAAGAGCTCTCACTAGCATCAGAGCAATCATTCTTCTACGGTAACCCAGCTGGCATCAAAGTGGGAGCATATTTCAAAGACCTAGCCAGAGATAGGTTGATCACACTTTCCTGACCAAGGAGAACTGCAAGGAGGAATGTGCGTCATGAAAAGGGTCTGTGGAGAAAACAGTAGCCCACCCAAGAAGCATATCACTTGTAACTGCAGAAGACTTTTGTCATCAATTAGCGGTGGATCGATCCACGTGTTAGACCAAATTTTCAGATTAAATCCATCTTCTGCACACACATTTTTAAACACACAGTGATTTGTGCCTATAGGTGAGATGTAATCTCATTTAAGTATATTTCTGACTCGTCCCATGAATCACAAATTGATGCTAGTGTGCTATGGCTCTATCTACCTCTCTTCTTTGCTGAAAAGAAAATGGATATTGTCAGTGTACTGCAAACAGGCATGGAACAGGACAGCAACTCTGCTGAAATGAAGAAGCAGTACTTGTGCCCTAGATGCATTTAGGGAAAGTACACCAAGCACTGCTTGTCTCACTCAATTAGACAGTGAGCCATCAATACTGGATAAAGAAACTAGTGGAGAGTAAGGAAAGATTGATTTATGGATACCTATAATCCCTTGTTAGAAATGATATTCAGACAACATTTCTCAGTACCATGCTGCTATCATACAATTCATGACTGCCAGCTAGACAAGACAACCTAACTCTTCTATAGAGCACAATTCATCTTCAAAGTTCTCAAGGCATCTTTGAGGTCATTAATAAGCTTCTCTTTCCTCTACCATACATCTGGTTTAGTAATTAAGAATATTTTACTGTGATTTATCCAAACGCTGGACTTCTATCCAGGCATAAAATACCTTATATATTATTAGACAGCTTTGGAATTTGACATGTTCTTACCTGAACTAATACGTACTGACAGTTTCCTGGAAACTTGTATTTCAATCCATCAAACGTCAAATAATGAGCTGTACCAATAACACTGCAGGAGCCATCACATACATTTTTGGTGCACTCCCACTTTCGACCACGGCACACACTGCAAGAGGGAAAACAAGTCAGTGACAGTTATCATTATTCCCAAAGTATGTAATAAGCAAGAGAATGAAAGGTGCTTTAGGCAAAGTGAAAGAGCAAAAACTGATTCCTCCAGGAGCACATGATCTGAAAACTCTCCAGAAGACACACAAGTGGTGATAAGCTACTATTTTGCCTTTTTCCTGGGGCTGGGTCAGGGAATAACTGACTGTGGAACAAACAGGAGCACTGTTCCCCTGTGTCTTAATCTAGACATGGGCTGCAGCTCTGCGTGGAACCTCTCCAGTTGTCGGTGCTGCTGTCTGACCTCAGGTATATCCCCAGCTGATCCTTTCTGCTTGTGTTTGGCCTTGAGAAGGTACTCTCAGAGGGCTACACACCTGAGCTGCTAGAATCCTTCTTTAGATAGACTTCCATAACTACGTTACACTACCGTGCACCAGATAACACTTTCATAAACATAGCGTGTGTTAGCATTGGGTGCGTTCAGTCCAAATAGTGCATTAAAATATTAAGTGAATAAGGAATGTTCTTCCCTTTTTCTTACAAGCTGCATGTACAAGTATGTGCTTTTTGAACTTCCCTATTACAAAAAGAGGCCTGGACAGAGCCTGCTAGAATATTTTGTATTAGTATTTTATTTTGGATATTCTACTCTGCTCTGTGCAACCCTTCAGAAAAACAGATTGATTACCCTCTATAGACCATTACAGGTTAAATATGGAGGATAATGCCAGCAACCCTGTTTTTTTATTTGTAGTACTGTCCATTTTTCCCCTCATTAAAAGACAAAATAGTAGTAAATTTAATATCCAGCAGATGCCAAACGACATATGCTTAGTCTAGTGATCAACTTCTGGGACCAAGTAACCAGGACAGTAATGCAACCCAGCAAATTTTTGCTCTGAATATATACTGAAGCATAATACCACCCTTCTCCAAAGAGGTTTCTCTGCTCTTAAATTAAATTCACTCTTCAGGACAGTATATCTGACCTAGCAATCGGAGACATTACCTCAGAGGCTGCCAAGAAAACACACATAGATAGATATATTTCTTTTTCTGTATAGAGGTACACATACACATACACCCTATGAGAAATGTCTAAAGAGTGTGTTACTGTCCCCTGAGGTCTCCTGTTGTGATTAAAACAGAACATCTGCCCTACAGGAGGATTCAAGTTTGGCAACATACAAATAGGACATACAAATACAAGATGTGACAAGCATCCTGATCATGAAAGGAGATACACCAGTAGCTGCCTGCCTGTACAGCTTGCAAGTGAGGCTGTCCAGGACATCTCCTAGACTTCCTCACAAGCACAGAATATGCAAGAAAAGAAAAGAGACATCCTGACAGGCAGAGCAAAACAAGATGATGCCTTGTTTTCTCAGGGGAAGGGCAATTCGGAAGAGCAATCAAACACAGGGTTAAGGTCTCGATACCATTATACCCACATTGCTATAGCAGATGTACTGCACTGTTATTATCATACAAAAAAATTACAAAAAGGACAGCATTTGGGTTTTTTTTTTTTTTAATTCCACTCTTTTTGTACTCTTTTTGCCATTTTTTATTTTCTTATTCTGTTTTTTGTTTGTTAAAACAAAAAAAAATAAAACACAACACAAAACAAAAATCCCACATGGTGGCCATCTTCTGAGTGGATATTCAAAATGCAGAGAAAGCCAATTCTCTTGCCTTTGTGTAACTCATCTGGTTCTAGTGCAATTATACCAGTGGAACACACGGAAGAAAAATAGTAGGGTTCCTAGTCTGCATGATGACACCAAATCAGCCATATTCAACACCAATCATGATTAAATTTCTGAGAATTTCCAAGAACATTTGTATCCAGTCATTGCTGTGATGCACAATAATCTGAATCTTACATGGTACCCTGATAAATAAGGCTCAAGGAGGTAAACGTGCTTATGCTAAAATGAGGAAAAGAGGAAAATTTAGAAATGAAGAACAGACTTCAGGGCATCCACATGATCCTCTTGCCCTTTCCCAGAGGTATCTTGGAAAACCACAAGCCTTGCTATAGAAGCTGCAGGTAAGAAAGGGGATCTTTCTTTTGACATCCACGAGCTTTTGACCAGTGAATTAAATTAATGGGTTAATTAGCAAGACACTAAACAAACTAAATAAAAAGCAAGGCAAATTAAGCATAAAAAAGCATAAAATTTGTTCACCATTTGTAGTTAATTTTGAGGACTCAGAATAGCATCTGACACCATATCTATTAATCTAATCTAATAATATTAATATCATCATCAAATAAGCAATATGTTGCTTCATGCTGGAGAAACATTCATCTACTGAATGCTATATGAATGCAGATGGACATCATCACTGACTCATGAAAGAGAAATTCTATCCCTTCTTTACAGATATAAAACTCAGGGATAAAAAAAAATGAAGAACTTTCCCAAGATCAAATTGCTAACCAAAGGAAAACTAGGTACTAAATGAAGTTCTGTAGTAATGCCTTAATCCAAGCATAGGTACTGCTTAATCTTGGTCACACTTCACAGTATAATAAATATTGTGCAATGCTTTTTCTTCAGAGAATGAAATTTCAGTAACATGAAACTGATTGCACTTTCTACTATTAAATCACTGCTAACAGGTAGAGCAAGACCAAGATTTTGCATAGAAGTGCATGGACATATTATAAAGTATGTGCTGTAGCAAAAGTCAGATTAGCAAATTTCTGCCGTGTACTGTTCATAAATGTTATTCCAAAATTTTCACTGAGCTCTACAACGAATTCCCAATACATAGCATAACAAAAGTTTTGCCACTGGCTTAGACTTGGAGACATTCCACTGTTCATGAATTAGGGTCTCCCACATGTCAACTCAAATGTAAATGCCAAATGTGACACCTCTGGCTCATATATTGAGTTTGCACGTGTTCACATCTGGCTAAGAACAAGTGAGAATGAGAACTCCTGCAACAGCAGTACAAAAAGAAAAAAAAATGCCAAGAGAAAAGGAAGATCTGACCCCCAAAATGCAGACTCTCAATTCTTATTAATTCTCAAAGCAATAGTAATTTCCTATATCACTTTCTAAATGACATTTGACTTCATATTTGCTGAGAACTATCATGAAACTTTTCAAAGTCACATAGTTCAAAAAAGCCCTAGTGACACTTTTGAAGGGACCTTACTTCCAATTTTGCTTTCACATTCTAGGAAAAAACCTAAATTGAGAGGAAGAACTTTTTATCAGTGAGAAAAAGCATGATTTCTAACATTTTCTTAACCCTGATATTGAAGAAAATTCTACATATTAGAGGAAAGGTCAGTTAAAATGGCATCCATATAAGAATATCAATTTTTCCTCTGTCTTCCTTCTTTTAAACCTACTTTTCCCCACATCTAATTATAGTACATGATTCACAATGCAATATGTAGCTGCAAAGGAAAAAAAAATGAAACAAAACACTGGGAGGTCACCGTTTCCATACAAAACCATAAAACCTTTTATCTAAGTCTCACTTACACAAGTTAGGAATAGTCCCACTTGTCTAAAAAAACACTTGAAGTCATTGTTGCCCAGAGATCAATGCACAAAACAAAACCCAAACCAAATGACTCTTCAATGGTGCTGATTCCCTAATCCAACTCCACCCAGTCATTCAAAGGATAACAGAAACACAGAACCATAGAATCACAGAAACATAGAATGGTTTGGGTTGGAAGGAATTACACCTTGGACTCTTTAGAGCTCTGCAGAAAAGAACCACTGTTCCCTCCACAAGCACACATGGGAGCAAAGTACCTCCAATGCAGCAAGCTTGCTGTGCAGGCAGAAGCCAAGAATTACCCAGCAGGCAAACCTTACCCAAGGCTGTGCTAAGGGCTTCCCTCTGTGCAAATCACACAGCCCAGCACTTTGCTGAACCTACAAATTCTTTTTCAAGAACCAAACAGGATGGATAGAGATGCGGGTGAAAGACACAGAGCACTTACTCTTTTATTCTTAGAAGGTATCACCAATTCCCTCTTCTTTTTTTCCTCTCTTTTCTTTTTTAAAAGAAAAATTATATCAACAGATTGAGAGTTCACTTGGGATATCAAAGGTCAACTCTGTTTCTGCCTGATTCTTTTCTGAAAAGTTTCTGTCATATTATAGCTGGCATATCACACCCCTTCTGTCGATGCATGCTGAAAAGGACTGATTTGAAGGGCCCCAGTTGGCAAAAAAGGAAAGCAGACAGCAAAGTTTAGCAACAAAGTGCAGACTCCATTCCTGCCACTCCAGAGGATCTCCTATGTTGTTATTTTGTGTTGCAAAATCAAGGAGCAAATCCACTAGCTAGTGGCTGTGATGACCTCCACAGACACACAGACTCCCTATTTGTAAGGTACCACATACAGTTCAACAGATATTGCACTGATCTTTACTCCATGCAAATGGAATATGCTGGTCTGTGCAATATGTGCATTACAACACTTCAAAACCTGATTTTATATAAAACAGATCTGCTAAGCAAACAATATTTGGTTTTATTAAACATATTAGGTGCCCTAGAAAAAGCAAAAAACACAGTTCCAGTGGCTCACCAGGTGTTGCAGTCATTAGTCACTGTCTCTCCCTTGGCATATTCTCTTCCATTGTGAAAACATGGGCATCTTTCAGGAGCAACGCACTTGTTTTCATGTCGCACCTAAGCAAAATACAGTTTGTCAGCATATGGGTCTGTCAGTATTTGCTGGTATGTAGAAGAGCAAGCACAAAATGTGGATAAAGAATAAAGGAAAGGATAGAGGAAATGCTTCAAGACTAGGGCAAGAAAGGTACAGCATTGCTAATATTTTTTCCCATTAACATAATTAGAGCTACGGGTACATAAATCTCAGTCTTGCTTCAGAGGCTGAACACCTGTTTAAAATGCTGGGAGGATAAATTAGATTAGAGAAGAACATCATAATGGGAAAGTCCAATTTGACCAAAACCAGGATGCAATGAAGATAAATTAGTCTAACCTGAATATGGAGAACAGATGAATATAACATGCTTACCACAGACAGCAAACTGAAGGATGGCTTACCAGAAAAGCAACCAGACACACGACTCAACTGGGCTAAAATCTGAACACTAAGAAGGAGACGAGGAGCTGTAATACTAGAACTCAAGTGTAACTGCACATTTTGTTGTCACAGACAACAGCCCCCCAACTCCCCTGTTGACTTGCCTCTGAAAACTGCAGTAGTCACTCATTTACTTTCAAATCCCTATTTATTTCCTAGAAAGCAAGATAAATTATCAGTCCACTTGAGACATTATTTCAGTCTCACAAGCTCTGTTGCAGGGAAATGTGTCTTTATGTTCTGCTTACAATTTTTTTTTTCAGTCATACCCTACTGATCTTAGTTTCTCCTTGTACAACAATGAACTATTTATTCCACTTCAACAAACAAATTCACACAGAATCACAGAATCACAGAATCACAGAATCCCAAGGGTTGGAAGGGACCTAAAAAGATCATCTAGTCCAACCCCCCTGCAAGAGCAGGGTAACCTACAGTACATCACACAGGAACTTGTCCAGGCGGGCCTTGAATATCTCCAGTGTAGGAGACTCCACAACCCCCCTGGGCAACCTGTTCCAGTGCTCTGTCACTCTTACAGTAAAGAAGTTCTTCCTGATGTTAACGTGGAACTTCCTATGTTCCAGTTTACACCCATTGCCCCTTGTCCTATCACTGGATATCACTGAAAAAAGCCTAGCTCCATCATCCTGACACCTACCCTTCACATATTTGTAAACAAAATTCAATAACAAGTAATGTGTTAGACTATTCTATTTTTTTAATTCCTTTTTTCTGGTTTGTTTTTTTTTTTTTCTGTGATCACTTCCTTTCTATTTTGAAGACAGGCAGTGTTGGAGTATCAAACAAAACCAAGGCTGGCTATGCTGTTTTTCATTTGGTCGTGTTTCTCCAAAGCCAGGGGCAGGTTTGTCTCATACTTCATGGAATACTGAAACAGAGAGGGCTTCCCTTCCCTCTCATTCAAAAGTCACAAAATATCACTTTCCCACTTTAAACTCTTTCTGTAAAGTCATTAAAATAGTTTCTTTTCTACCATAAATACAAGACAATGAGATCAATGCAGCCTGAAAACCAGGTTAATAAAGTAGAACAGCTCTGCCTTTTCCTGTGAGGACCTGGAATGGCCACAGGGAACTACTTATAAAAAGGATTTCACAGCCCGGAGAGCCTTTATTCATATGAAGCTCCATATGCTTTATGGCTTATGGAAAGCTATGTTATGCCAAATAAACCCACACCAATAGAAGCTAGATGGAAACAGAGAAATGCTTTTCTAGATAATAGAGCTGGGGCTCTGCCTCAGACTTAATCTCCACAGAGGATGGGGAGAAAATAGGCTAGAGAAGACCATATGTTTCTAGAGGTGTTTAATTCCTTCCTTCCTGGTGGCACTCGGGAAAAAAAACAATGATGACTTCACACTCATGACTACATTTCTGAATTTTCCCATAGTGTTCAGCAACATAGTTCATAATAAACTTGAGGGCTAGCTTCTGGATATAAAATTTGAGATTAGACATGTGGTTAATAAAGGCAGAATTAGGACCTCTTCTACTTGCTCCCTCACACATTGATAAGAAGCTAGTCACAGCCTGTCCTCAACTCTAAAATCTTAATAGGCTGGTATTACTATTTCCACCATGAATGTATGGCCACCATGAAGCTACAGTGCAGCAGCTATTAAACCACTGACAAAGACAGAAGACTACCTTGTCTGAACACTGCAGAGTGGGTGGATTTAGAAAGCTGGACATAAATACCCAAAATAGGCTCTGACCAGAAGACTAATTATTTTTCCTGCAAAACTCAACACATTGTGATTCTGTTAATAGTAACACACAATGTACCGGTCATGTTGACCTCACACCCAAAACTTGTATATCTAGCAGACCAATGCCATGCTGCAGGTCGTTTAAACACAATACATGTGGTACTACAAGGCCAGTGACATTAAACCCAAACAGCTGGACTTCTGTGGAAGTCTGTCAATCCATCAATAGAGAGCACTTAATACAGGAGATCTAACAGTCCTGAGACCCTGAGTTCATGGGAGGCATGAGTGTTCGGGAGGCAACCACAAGAAGACACAGGTTTGCAATGAGAACAGCTGCTGATCACACCATCTCACACCCTTACAATGATTCTCCTGAGAGTATGTCCATGGATTATAAGTGGCTGACTAGCTGATGCTCCTGACCCTCCTCGACTTGGGGATCTAACCGAAATTTACATCATTTCCTCACTCTATCTTCTTAATTGTTAATCCTTGACAAACCTTGCAAAAGAAAGGACAGTGTTACAGATTTCAGAACCCTTAAGTTTCTTCTCTCCTAAACTCTGCCTTGATGAGGCTGAATTTTAACTTCTTTTGGTCACACAATTTTGATGAGTATTGCACTGTCAAAGGGAGCTCAGATTTTCACTCTTTCTCCTGATACATCTGAGGGCTTCAGCAGAAAGTCAGCCAGAGGTACAAAGGAGCACAGGATTAAGTAAAGGAAGTGGGTCAGGTTAGAACCCAATAGCTGATACATTTTAACAAAACCAGCCTGTCATCATTTCTGTGCAAAGACATGTCAAAAGCATGCTAGGACAGACCACTCAATGTGTGCTGGTTTACACTTGGCTTATCTTTTTTACGATAGCTGTATGCTTCTTATGTTTGTTTTATGAAGCATTATCCTTGAGGAGATGTACATACCAGAAAGATGGCACCCACCTCCTCATGAAAACTCTATTATAATATAGGATAAGCCTACACTGAACAATATACAATAGAGCAAGCAGGAAAATCAATATAGCACTCTAGTAAATTTCTGTTGAAAACAGTTTGGAAGAAAAAAATTCTTTGAAACTTTTCAGATTAAAATATTTAGGTGTTTTGGGCTTGGTCTGGTTTTTTTTTTTTCCTTTTTCTACCAACTTCTCATCATTTTATAAATAATTTTATTTCAGCAGTCAGACTACAATAAAATGCTTAATTTCAATTTTAAATGCTAATTTTGCTTCAGTTGTTGGAAACTGAAATAAATACGTTTTCTAGTTTTGGAGTGTCTGGATTTTGCGCTGTTTGTTCTGTTCCTCTTTTTTTTCCCAGAAAGGTGGTTAACACTCCATTTGTATATTTATTAATATTTTCCAATGGGAAAAAAATGGAATGCAGTAAACTAATCTGAGAAAGCATATTTCTCCCCACACTTCTGCACATATGTTATGATTTATCTTTTCTGCTCTGCAAAAGGGTGACAAGTATGGAGAATTTCCCACCCTCCAGATGATCAAAGAAGAAGAATTACTTTTCATGGCACATCAAACATTTTTATTTTCAAGAAATAAAAACATTGTAAAATATTAGGTCAAGATGAACTGGAAAACTTATTTTTCAGTTGAAAGAAATTAGGATTTGTTTGCATTTTCTGGCTGGGGAAATAATTCATTGATTGATTGGCAATTTCTCACCCCAACAAATCTTCCAATTCAAATCCAGCCAACTGCAGCATCACGTTCATGAGCAACCCCTGATTTATTTCTTTTTAATTATTTTTAGGTATGTTAGTCAAACTTGGCAGGCTGTACATACAGATTTTACACTATGGATTCCTCTATTTAAGACTGGTAACTCAGCTAACTAATCTGTAAACATCTCTTTATGTATGTTGAGATAACATTGCACTTAATCTCATCTTAACTGCTACATGTACTTGCAAATTGTATGTGAGAGTTGTTTCTATAAATTATATACCTTTGTGTTTCCTGATGGTACAAACCACTTCAGAGAAGCAAGGAGATTTTATTTGATTTTTACTAGTAAGTTATCCATGGCCATTCCTAATTTTTACATGCTACTATACCACAAAAGAAAAACAAAAGTCTTCAGTAAAAAGGCATAGTTCCTTACACAGTGACAATATGTGCAAATATTTATTCCCATAAATGTGCAGTAAGATGTTGCTTCCCACAGACATTAGTACAAAGAGTAGCTCACCTCCATGAATGCTTTGCATAGGAAGCAGCATTACAGAACGCCAACAAGGGAGATTAACTGGCAGAAGAAATGCTAAAACCTTTTCCTGGTCCCTTTACTGCTCAGCTCTGTTGGTAGAAGTCTGGAAAACAGAGACTTTGTGACTTTGCAAGCATTTTATTCCAGCCTGCCCAGCATCTTTAAGGTAGAGGGAGGCAGGATGGAAAGGAGAACCTGCTCATCACCCCACATCCTCACATTTTTGGCAAACAATACTGAGAGCACAAAGTCTCATTGCAGAGTGAAAAAAATAAGGTATAAGCCTCCCTAAAACCATCCTGGTTAGCTACCTACAGGTGGTGAGGAGGAAACTGCTTTTTGACAAGAAGCTGGAAGGCCCTGTGGAACCAGAAGGCTGAAAGGCACCCACATAACAAAAGCACCGAGCTTGATCCTGTCTTTGCATGGCAGTGGTTACAGCAAAATCACCTAGATACCACATTCTCCTGTTGTGGCTTTGACAAACATATATCTCATCATTTTTATTCCCTGTCAGACTGGACACACACAAGAACAAGACAGTATAGACACAGTTTACTGGAAAATTGAACCATACTGTCATCTAGTGGGCAAAAACTTATATTACTATTTAAGAAAACCAAAACGAACCAAGCCTCATTCTTTTATCCGAAACTTGACAAACCATCTTGTTGCATGTGTCCCATCACTGCAGGGTCAACTGGAGCTCCGAATTCCAAAATGCCAAGGACTGCTTCTCCTGGCAAGAATTTTATGAAACAATTGTTTGAATGATAGTTTCAACCTACTGAAAAGAAATACAACATTCTATACTAAATGTGAAGGTTAATTACTAGAAAGCTGATCTGGGGAGGGGTTGGGGGGGGGGGGGAGGAAGAGTCCCATCCCATTTTTTTCCTGTTGAGCAGTTATCATAAGGGGGTTTTCCATTACTATCTCTAAAGTATACCATTACCATACCCTGGAACTGAAACCAAATCTCAAGCCCCTTCAACAAATTAAAGAATTCTGATTGTGATGTACAGAGAAAAAACTATTCACACTGGAGCTCTTGGAATTTTACTAGTACACAAACATTTGGAAGTTTATTTAACACACTACTATTTAGGAATTTTCTTCTCTAAAAGGAACGACATTTAAAAACTGAAATGTAAGAAGAAGCAATATTTGGTTTTAAAATTGTGGCAAAAAATTTGCTCAATGTTGATACAGATGAGTTTAAATTCTGTTCTGTATTTTTTGCTTTCTACCTACAAGACACTTCACAAGCCTGAGTTTTTGCCTAAAAGCTCGCATTTTATTAAGGAGTAACATCTATTTACTTAGAAGTATGCTTATCATCAGAATATGATAGCAATATTAAAAACATTAATTCTAGAAATTACTTTCAGTATTAATTTATTATAAGAATTTGGGGGGAGGGGGTGTTCTAGTAAGACAATGGAAGGAATTTGGGGGGAATTCTTCTCTTCTGTATATATACAGAAGAAGAAAAACAACATGCCTTTATAAAACTGCATGTTCCAAGTAAAGATAATTGCTTTTTAAAATAGAATTTAAACTAGTGGCTAAATAGTGGTTAAAGTAAATTCATTAGAGCTGAAGTCCAAACATGCATCTCAGCCCTAGAAGTAATAATCCATACTTTCATTTGCTGTCAACATCAAGTGCATAATAATCTAAGCCTGATCCTTAAGCAAGTATAAAAGATTAAAAAGAACAAAAGTAATATTTTCATTACTAAACTTTGTAGCTTTTGAAAACACCTTGCTTTAGCTTACACCTATCTGAGCCAGAAAACTGTACCAGCAATGTCTCAAAGTGCCACAGGTGCGAAGTCTCACAGTTGTATTGTAGGCCTCAAACAAAATAAAGACACAACTCAACTCTCTCCAACATCTACTAGGTATGCTCACCTGCATTGCATGCACTGAATATCGGAAACCTCTTAATCTCATCAGTTTTCCTGGACAGAGAACTCAAAAGTGCCATTTATTTAACTTCATAAAGATTTGACCACATGCTCCACCTCTACCCTATTCACGCGACACCTGGGACTGCACCACCAGCCCCTGGTGAGATCCTGTGCATGACTCTTTGCCTGCACGAAGAGCGTTGCACAGAACTGAACACTGATGGGTTTTTTTCCTGTTGTTCAGAGAACAACAGCAGCAATCTGCTGTCTATTCCACTCCGTCTGCTTTTTATCAGAGCTCTAAGTTGACACTGAGCTCGCAGTCACTGGCTGAGCAAATAACTATTTGTTGTTTGCTTGTTTACTCTGTTTAGAAATGACTAAACTAAAGATTAAACTTGCGGGACAAAAGGGGACATAACCCTGGACTCCAGAAAGCTTCGTATCAGTAGAAAAAAAGCACTCTTAGCACACCAGGACACCCGCCAGCATCATGTTAGCAAATTTCATGTCCCACATTCTTTTTCATGGGGAATTCTCAGTTTGGTACCACACAAAGGAAAGCAACAGCAGAGATGGAGATTTCACAAGGCGGCAACTAGTATCAGCAGAAAGGTCTACCTTTTTGATTATCAATTATTATTACTACAAGCTAAACTTCATCTTCTATGCAGATACACTAACAAATATACTTCACACCAGCCATTTGGCAGAGTCAATACTTCACAACCATGTATTTCCAAGCAGCAAGATGACTGCTGGTAGGAAAGAATGAAGGCAAGAAAGCAAAGAAGATCTGTTTCTCTCTGTTGCGGTTAAGCCTGCTTACCATCCCTTTTGGACAGAGGCATCCAGATATGCAGCCATGGCTGATGCATTCCAAGTCATAGTTCTGGCAAGTCTTGGCACACTCCAACCCTTCTGCTCTTGGGTTGTTTGCAGGACAGATAAATTTTTCCATGGGGGATCTGCATGTCAAGCTCCTTTTTACTTTAAAACAATAAATTTACAAAACTTGTAATTGGAACTTAAATACTGTTAGCACAGTATTTTTCTAAAGGATTTATCAACATTTTAATTAGAAAACTAATTTAGAATATAGCCCGAAGCAAAACCACTATACCACTATGCATGACATTGTAAAGGCAATAGCTCTCATTTCCCTGAAATGGCAGTGACCTCAGCTAGGCTGCCATAAAAGCATGCATATTCTAATATAGAAGCAAAAGAAGCTGCACTAGGGTAAATAGCATTTTAGCAACATAAGCAGTGCAATTTCAGATTGCACTGGGGCTATGAGCACACCTCAGTGCAAAACGTATTCCAGTCTGTAGGCAGTGTACACTAGCAATGTCAGCACAAAGTTGATATCCTGAGAAGCAACAGCATCATATATTACTGTACTTAGACCCACTTCCAATGTGTATAACTACAGTGGTGAGCTAGTAACAATGTCCTAGGCTTAAAAACAAAGTTTTCAAACCCTGAGACTTTAGGTTCTGGTAGATCAGAATGTCCCAAGAAACTCCAGGTTATTATTTCAAGCAGTGCTAACAATATGCACCTCTGAGGTTTTGTAAGTCTTAATGCCCTAAAGCAGGAAAATTATGTCTTAACAGCATTAAATTAAAAGTTTGATGAGCTATACACCCAGCATGCTTCACCCAGAGATCAGTATGGGCCAACCAGGGACACTGTTACTGGTTGTCTACCAAGCAACATTAAGCAGGTGACTACCCTGCACCAACCAGTCAGATTTACAGTGTTTTCCACTAGAAGCTTGGCAGTACGGGTGAGTGGTAATTTATCAGAAGATGCAAAGGCAAACAATAACATTTTGCTCCAAGGCTCTGGGAAATACCAACCAAAAACTTTGTCGAAACACCTTGAACGGATGCATTTGGCAGTATGCCACAGAAGACACTATGTTTGGGCTTACTCCTGATATTCATGAAGGGATGTTCCTGGGCTTCACCAAATCCCCCCTATCCCAGTCCCCTCTGAGATGCATCTGGTCTCAAACCCCCTAGGTCTGCAAGGGAATTGTCAGGCTCCAGGAGGTTTTATGCAGAGATTCCTGTTGGCTGGAAGACACACCTGATGCCGGGCGGCAGTCTAACATGCAGGCAACAAAAACCTTCATCTGCACCAGAAAAGACAGCTTGAAACCCACTAGTCAGAAGCAGGGGCTATAAAGCTAGCTCACTACTGGTGTAGTGTGATCCTCAAATAGCAACTGTGTGCCTCAGATCACCGCCAAGGGAGTCCTTAACCTCTTCAACTAAAGAGAGACTGCAGTGGCTAACTGCACCCCTCCCATGTTTCTATATTGTAAAACAAATAAAAGTAGGAAGAAGCCTCACAACATCACCAGCCACTGCAACCTCCAGTGCTTCTTCCCTATCCGAGATTACCGAGGCTGAAGAGAAGAAAAAAAACCAAACAGAAAAAAATACTAATTTTTTAAGGCATACTAACTTCTGGCAGATGGCCTCTCATCAGCGAAAACATCTGGCAGGAAGGCACCAGGAACTCTGTTCGTACTGCAGTGCATGAAACCATTTTCGCAATAGCTAAGAAAAACAAATAGAGCTTATATTTAACGAAGTGACATTAAGCTTTCGCTCACACTGGTGGGGTTTTTTTCAGATAGGCCTGCAGGGAACTTGATAGAACACCAAAATTACACCTCTCATTGAGGATGATCTGTTGCACTCCATCCACTGTGTTTATCAACCTTAAAGGCAAACCTTCCTTAAGATAGCTGATGTGATATAATGGTAACACAGCTGCATGCTAGCCCTGTCCTGCTGAATTCCATCTGCACAGGCTTAAAGTTGGGCAAGATAATAGTCAGGTCTATTGTGGAAAAAGATGGGAGACCACTTAGTGCCTGCAACTTATATGACTTCTGTGGTAGAGGAGAAAAGCACTATTCCCCAAACTGAACTTACCAGGAACAGCTCAGCAATTACGTTCCTACTCTCAGTGTGCAGCTACTCAATTTAACAATTAGAAATGCTTTTTAATATTTGTAATTACATTTTAACATTTAAGAAATATATCGCAGTGCATTGAAGTGATATTTTAAAAGCCTACAAAGTAGCTATGGTCAGTAATTAAACTCCATTTCTAATTGCCAGGAACTGTTCATAGATGAAGGTTTTATACTGTTTTCTGACTAAGGTGGCATTTTAAATTATATAGATAAAGATGCAACAGCAAAAGTTACCATTTGGTTTGTTGGAGCCAAACTAGTTAAACGAGTTTCAGAGGAGGTAAAGGAACCAGTTAACCACTCAGGCTATCCAAAAATTTAAGTCACAGCATGTAAGGATGATTTACGAGCACTGCACTTACCACATGGTGTAATGATCTGAAAAGATGTCTTCTGGTTGGAAGATCTCACCATCATAGTAACAAGAGCACTGGGACTTTGGTACACACTGCTCATGCTCATCCAGGTAGTGCCCAAGGGGACAGTAACATCCTTCCACGCAGAGCTCATCACAGTCCTCATCCGGGTAGGACAAAGATCTGCAGGTCTGGTTGCACAACACCCCACACTGCCGGTACACTTGGCCTTCAGGACAGGTCATTGCTGTTGAACAATATGCGCATCAGGGAGGCTGGTATTTGATTTGAAGCCAACTACAGGAAAAGCTGCCTAAAAAGCTTGGGATTGAAATGTATTTACTCAGTTTACTCATTGATGGAAGCCTATATTACACTGTCTCTCCTTAATTCTGCAGCACCAGTGAAGCATTGCTTTATATATGGCTTTGCTTATATGTATGTATATATATATATACACACATATATATATATACACACACATACACACACACAAGCAAAACCTTACCACATGCAGTTTCCAATAAACACCGAGACTGGACTGCGAACCCTGTGATGGAAATCTATCCACAAATCTTCATCCAGAATGAAAAAACACAGGCTCTGTCCAACCTCTGTTACTACTCGGATCTACAAGTTAGGAGCATTACAAGTGTTATGTACACATTCACACTTCTTTTCCTTTGCAACATGGTTAAGGGACAATTTGGTCCAAATAAGTAGAAGTGTAGGTTTCTGCCTTGATAAGCAGGTGCCACAACAGCTTAAAGCCTCGCATTCCAGAAGCGGTGCTTCCTGTGGAAGCAGGTGCAAATAATGAAGTCATTTAGTGATCATGGAGCCAAACCTTGGGCACTAACGATTTTTGATGATGGATTCATTTTTAGGGAGACCTAATTATGACCTTTGGAACCATTTTGGCTTCTTTGTTTATAAAGCTTTCACTTGGTTCTGCAACAGCACTGACAATCTCCTCTGCATACATCAGCATCAGCACTAGGTGGCAGTTATGACAACACATTGCACAAGATGAGAATTCAAGTTAGTATTATGTCAAGGGCTTTTAACAGGCCTCCTGATAACCGGGATTTACAAAACCTGTCGTTTGTAGCAACCTGCCAAAGCAAACGGTTGGAGTTGTAAAGCGATAAGGCAGGATGTTCGGCAGAGTGAGGGAAGCCGCTGCAAATAAAAGCTGGCACATTTGTACTGTGCTAAAACCAAGATCAAGGGTTTGCAGAGAAAGCCTTTCCTCATCATCCCTTGCAGAATGATCAGATAATCCCTACCCTCTCTTTTGTGAGTGCACACACCTGGGAACTGTAGCAGCAACAGCAGTAAAAGAAAAACTATAGCAAGGCTACAGCCCTGCAGCCTTGCCCAGCTGCTGGTAGGGATGAACTAATTAATACTGGGGCTAACAAAGCAAGGCCTACATGCTAAGTGATGTCTAATGCATACCTCCACAAAATTGTTCTGCAAGTAAGAGGTACTTCTACTCACTGAAGAGAGACATGGCTGCACTAACATCTCCCCAACTTTTATTGAGGCACTCAAGTCCCATGCATGGAAGCATAAGCCTTAACTTGAGGATCCAGCCCAGAGGCATCTAAGGTGACTTGAGGACTTCTTCAGAGCAAAGATCTCCCAAGTCTGGGACTTGTGCCCAAACTATTTAAACTTTCACAACACAGCCCAAGAAATTACTATATGCTCACATCAACAAAGCAGGTAGAGAAAATACCTCCTAATTCAGAAATAAGTAGGTGATAGATTCACTTGCAGTTCAAAGTCATGTTGGCAGCTATTCACAGAACAGTGCTTCTAATGTACCTAAACACAATCTCTGCAGTAAATCAAATACTGTCAGTCACAGCCCAGGGCTGAAGACCATTTTAAAAGTAACTTTCATCACTAAAGGCATGTGCAAGCAGGACAACCACGAAGCCTCAGCCAAAACTATGATTTGCTATACAGGAGCCTCTGGAAGCAAGGAACTGGTTTGGCAGATTTCAGGTGGATACACCAGTTTACTAGAGTTTGAAGAATCAAACAAGATAGGATAACTGAGCCCAATATCCTGCCCTACTTTCTAGTCAGTGGTAACACTCCCTGCCCACAGGGATGACTTCGCAGTCATCCCTTTCTTAGCTAAAGCTTTGGAAGTCATCTTACCTGCTCGTGCACCTCCTAAGATTTTAGAAACATTCCATTTTTCCAGTTATGCTACCTAATGCCACATTCACACTCCAAGTCCTAGTACACTGCTCCACCACCTCCCAGCAACATCTGTTTTTAACAGCAAAAAGGCAAGACAACTGACCTGGGAGGGGATTGTTGTCTGTACACTTTGTAATACACTGACATGAAAAAAAACCCATCCCACTATGACAGGAAATGAGAGGAAAAGGCGAGTCTCTACGGAGCCTGTTATAAAACCAAACTAGCTCAGTGCTGTGGTCTGAAGCTCAGCCTGTCCCAGGGATAAGACAGGAAATAGTGTAAAAGCATTGGAAAAATGTGTACCCATCAGATAGTTCATCCAGTTTCTTGTGGGTGGGTTTTCAACCAGAATGAAAGAGAATCCTGACCTATTTCTCAGGCAGCACAAGGTGAAAACATAAATCACACCTAGGACAGAGGCTCCAGGTGAAGATGCACCCTCTTAGGTCTAGATTCAACACAGCTGCTCAACTAGCATCATTCACCACGCAGAGCCCCACCATGCAATGTAGCCATCCCCAAATGCTGCTCAGAGTCTGCCCTACCTACTCCACACTCCAGCACTCCCATACAAATCCTCTTACAGAAGCCATGCAGTGATAATAAACTACCCAACACCACCACATTAAGGAAAATAGTGGGCTTATCAGCAGGTCCTAAAACCTGAAGAAACATCTAGGGACCTGTTGACTGTTTCCCCTTTGTCACAGAACAATATATACATACACAGACGCACACACACACACGACATTATAGAATAATTTTGGTTGGAAAAGACTTTCGAGATCACTGAGTACAACCTTTAAACTGACACTGCCAAATTCATATCCCTGTAGGGATATGGTTTATCCCCACTAAACCATATCCCTAAACACCACATCTACACATCATCTACCTCCATGGATGGTGACTCCACCACTTTCCTGCAAAGCCTGTTTCAATGCTTGACAACCCTTTTGGTGAAGAAAATTTTCCTAATATCCAGTCTAGATCTTCACTGGTGCAGCTTGATGCCATTTCTTCTCATCCTACTTTTTGTTACTTGGGAAAAGAGACCAAATTTGCTACAACCTCTTTTAGGCAGATGTAGACAGAGATAATGTCTCCCCTGAGCCTCCTTTTCTCCAACCACCGCAGTTCCCTCAGTTGCTCCTCATAGAACTTATCCTCCAGACCCTTCACCAGCTTCATTGCCTTCCTCTGGACCCACTCCAGCATCTAATGTCTCTCTTAAAGTGAGAGGCCCAGGACTGAACAGTGTTTGAGGTGTGACCTCAGCAGTGCAGGGGTATGATCACTGCCTTGGCCCTGCTGGCCACACTACTGCTGATCCAGGTCAGGATGCTTTTGGCCTTCTTGGCTCATCTTCAGCTCCATCAATCAATACCCCCAGGTCCTTTTCCACCCAGCAGCTTTCCAGCCGTTCTTCCCCAAGCCTGGAGCGTTGCATAGGGTTGTTGTGGCCCAAGTGCAGGACCTGGCACTTCGCCTTGTTGAACCTCATGCCATTAGCCACAGCCCATCAATCCAGCCTGTCCAGATCCCCCTGGAGAGCCTTCCTACCCTTTAGCTGATCAACACTCCCACCCAACTTGGTGTCATCTGCAAATTTACTGAGAGTGCACTTGATCCCCCATTCAGAGTGAGTCCTGGGAAACACCACTTGTGACCAGCTGCCAACTAGATTTAAGTGCATTCACCACAACCCTTTGGGCCTGGCCATCCAGCCAGTTTTTCACGCACGTTTGCATGAGAAACAGCCCTTCACAGTATGTCTTATCTGCTCCTCCCATGCAGTACAAAGATATTTGTTCTGTTGCTTATTCATGGTGGGCTGCAAGGGTACAAACCAAACCTTCAACAATCAATCTGCAACCAGAACAATTTCAAATACATGGAAGATGAAGGCTTGTTAGTTTGATATGCAGCAGAAATGCTGTGCTATACTAACGAGTTACCTCCCCTATCCACTTCAAATGAAGCAAACCAGTTCTGTCAAGTCATTTCCCAAGAAACTGAATCTCTATTGACCAAGGCAGAAGCAGAGCATGTGTTCAGTGCACTGGGCCATCAGCACAAATTACGCAACCTGCACATTCACTTCTCAAGCCCATTAAAAGAGGGATTGTTCTCCTTCATGTGACAGGAGATGTCTAGGGCATCAGAATTATTTAATGGGTGCTGATGGATCTGCAATCAGGGAAATCGTCACTTTATGAGAGCATAAAGCACTCTGTAATGCACAGAAAGGAAGAAGCAGCTCTGCAGTATTAAAGATTAATTGTCAAAATTGACTTGTTCAGTTACAGAAAGAATGATGGTGCATTATCACTGCTCGCTCTTTCAGCCTCCAGACCTGCAGTTTTAAAAGGATTTTTATTACATTACTGTTCCACTATCTGAACATTTACATAAATTAGGTAAAATATTATGAAACCATGCAGCAGTTTAACATAAACAGGTTTCATTCTTCTTTGTGGTAAGTACTCCCCAGCCTGCAGAAGATGTTGTCACTGACCTTACAGGTACAGACCCCACCCAGTGGAAGACCAGTGACCTTTCTTTCTCTCTCTCTCTCACCCGGTTTCTACACACTCGGTTTATAAATACATATTTTTCCCACCCCCTGTTTGGGAAGAAGTGGCTGAGCAGATCTGGAGGCCTGCCAAGCATACATGCTTTTTCCCAAAATTTTCAATTGTCTTCTTTCCTTAATAGCAAAGCTGCTCAGGAAAATGGAAAAACATCCATTTCACAAATATTTATTGGGAAAAGCGTGTCCATGTTCCACCAAGATTCCATTGCAAGGGACTCCTTCCTAACATACTGACCTAACCGAGAAAGAGAAGAAACACAGAATGTTGGCTTCTTCTGCTCCATCTTCATCTCAGTTTGGCTATTAATCTTACATTGGACTGATGTGTGCAAAACCCTCCTATTCTTTCTGTTACCCCACCTCTGTAACCTAAACCTGTCTGAATTTTTGTTCTATCATCTAGCAACATCTCATCTTTTTGACTGGAAGCTGTAGAACCAGGGTTGCCATTTATTATAGGTGGCATCCTGGAAACAACCCTGAGGGGAATTAAAAAACTCACCTTTTGCTGACACTCAGAGTTAAAAAAGAAACCAAAACAATCAAACAAAGCTCTTGTTTGCCTAGGTCAGTGGTGCTACTCATGCCCTGCTGATCAAGGTTCAGGATCACATCTTCAACCAGCTATCACTTCATACTAGAATTTACAAGGAGAACAGGAATGGAGCTCATATGTGGTTAGAAAAATGATGTTCACCCACAAGCTGAATGATGCACACAAAAGGAGATCTGACATAGGTCTCAGACCTCTGCACTGACAAGAGTGATAATCAAACTGCTAAGAGAGAGAGATGCCAGGGAAGTTGTGAGATCTCCATCCCTGAAGATACTCAAAACTTTTCTGGAGAAGACCTAGGCAATCCGCAGTAAGTTTGCCCTGCAGTGAGGAAGGGTGGTACCAGAACACTGCCAGAGGCCCCTTCTAATATGAGTTTGTTTATACTTGTATGATTCTGTTCTGTGATACCATTTGTCTGAGTACCTGCCTTTGTGCTTCCTCCATACCCTCAACTTCAGCTGAAGTCAGGAGTCACTGACGAGGTCAGGACCTGGGAAGCTTGGGCCTTGACAGAAGGCGGTACCAAAAAAGCAATTAATATACTACTACAGATCACTTGGAGATTCCTACCCTCGGATATCCAGAAAGTTTCCAGGTAAGTCGCTGAAACTTAAATACAGCTGAAAACGGAAATCCAGCCAAAAGTTCTGTGGAGGTACATTAGATGACTGCTGCTCTTCCTCAGTGCTGAGCAGTCTCTGTGAACAGTTTTTGATAGTGGGGGAAAGCTATACTCTCTCCCATGATTTGCCAAAAGAAACACTTGGCACCTTGCAGAAATCACTTCATTCTAGATTTCTCATCTGACATTGCTAAGAAATACCTTTGAGACCAGGAAAATAAGTGGGGTTTAGGAGCATTTCACTTACGGCAGAAGTCAGGTTCCCTCCACTGGACCAGGACATTCTTCCTAGCACAGGCTGCTGCATAATTAGCAATAGCAGAGCACAGACAATCCTTGCCATTGGAGCAGGCACAAACATCAAAGCGGCAGTTCTTCACATAGGGAGTGGGACTGACTTCATGGTGACAGGGTTCAAATGCAGAAGACATCAGAACTGAGCAGGAGTCCTGAGCATATTTGGCTGAAAAGGAGAAAAATTACATGCTTGCATGGAGTCAATGGATAGCTTTCAAGAAAAGCTAGAAGAGACACAATAGGTGTTTTCTTTTGTTAAAAATGAAAATAAATATAAAAAAATCCCAACCAACCAGCAACAACAAAAAAACACAGAAGAGTAAAATAGGACCAAGGAAGCATAGATAGCATCATACCTCATAGGTCATAAGCTCCACTAAAAGGATAATGTTTCACTAGTAAAACAAATCAAGAAAAAGCAATGCTTTTATATTCTGTTAGCATTATTTCTGGTGCTGTACTTCCTTTTATGGAGCCTCTGCTTTCTGCTGCTTTTTACATTTGCAAAATTAAACCTTCTAGGCTCCACTACACTCATGGATCACCAGAGCCTGCTCTGATACGCAGCTATTAGGTTTTTTTCTGTGTGCTCACTCCTCCCCAGAATCAGAAGTTGCTGTAACACCTGGGACACAAATTTCTCCCCATTTCTAACCAGCACAGCCAAGCAGTATGGAAGGAAAGAGGAAGGCTGTTAGAATGCAGTAAAAGAAGGGAAACAAGGGATCAGGGCAAGTGTATAAGATGTAAAAATCAGAGGGGTGAAGACGACAGATGTTTATCCTCTGGGTGGGCAAATCACAGTATTGGTATCACTTGTAAAAGGAGTTTCAGTGGCACAAGTTTGTACTGTGGCTTTGATGGTTTAACTCTGACTGCAATTCAAACTGAACAGCAGCACAATCCCACATCACTAATTTTTGTTTAAAACTTGAAGAAAACATTACATTTTCCTGAGGAAGCCTGCATCAATCAGTGTGTCTCTCTGGGGTTTTGATGTTGGGGTTTGGTGTTTTCTTTTTAACAGAGACTACACCCACCTTATTGGCCATGTAAGCAACACTATCTTCCTCTCTTTTTTCCTTATTTTACTTCTATTTCTTTTTATTTTTTATTGTTATGTAAAATGGTACATCATAGCTTGCTGCACGTGTTAATTTTGGAGGGAGCTCAGTACCTAAGCGAGGATTGAGATTGCAGGGGTCACTGTCTTGTTTTAACAAGTCTTGGCAATCCGCATTGAGCTTCCAGGAGTTTCCAAAATCTTCCAGAAGAGCTTCCACCATGCCAGAAGGTGTAAGAAAGTCATCCCCTTGGTTACCATTGTAATTTCCACATAGCCCACACATCCTTTCAGAATAGACTGAAGAAAGCTAAGGAACACAATATTAGCCATAACATTATCCTCTTGAATAGGTCATCAATGTACGATATGATTTTCTAAAGAATGAACCATACACTATTTAACAATCAAGGAGATTCCCAAATACACATTAAAATACTACAGATACAATTTCATTGTACTGCATTTTTAAACTTCTAACAAAAATACTACTATTAGTAGCAGCAGGGCAATTTTCACATGGTACAGTGATAATTTCAAAGCAACTGAAGGTGACTACAAGAAAAATGGCTTTTGTGCCTTGATCCAGTTTAGTCTTTCCCTGTGTTTCCCCTTCATTCATATAAATAAACAGAGCAACAGTGGAGGTTGCATTGTTTTAATATAGTGAGATGATTATATTTCCAATGGTAATTTGGGAAGAGATGCTGCACCCAAAACCACTTTACATTTTAAAAGAAAATCTGAAAATGAAGAAAACTTAAACAGATTGTTTTGTCATAAAACAGAGGCAATGTTGGAGGAATTGTTCCCCTCAACATAAAGGATCATTAATAAAATAAGGAAGAGGATACTACCCCTAAAGTTATATTACCTCACATGAGAGCTTCCTTCTGCCTAGAGAAACTTATGATGGCATTGCAAACAACTCATATAGCAGATGGACTTTTCACCCTGCTTATTCTTGCTGCCAATTAAGGAACAGCTGAAATTGGACCCTAAATTAAGTAGTAAATGGGGGAAATCTAAGAAACTTGTGCAACACAAAGGCATTAATACCTTTTATTCTAGTAGGAACTGTCAGTTTCTATTAGAAGTAAAGATCTGGTACATCACATGTACACCAACCGTCCTCAGGAGCTGACTCTGTGTCTTAATGCTATAATAGCTCTCTCTACACATTTAGTGGAGTGATGCTTTAGTCAGATTGGCAGGAGTAACCAGAGAAAAGAACATTTTTGAAGAAAACTGTTTTTTCTGTATAATTTAAAAATAAAAAAACATAAACATTCTCCAAAATTTACCCTAATACTTGCCTCCATTCAAACACAGTGGTCAGAGAGTAAATATGTAGCATCAAGAGGACAAACACGAGTTATTAGGGGCTATGTATCCTTACTACTCCGAAGGCCAAGGAAGCTACTTTTTCCACATACTCTGCAGACAGACAATGACAAATCCAGAGTCTGCGGTATTTTTGAGTGGAAACTCAAATCACAAATATCAAGTGGTCACAGAAAGGGGAGCCTTCTTGAGGAACAGAGAAAAAAGTTTTGCCAGAAGTCTGCCCAAGTAACGGAAGTGTATCACTTCCCCCAATTGTCAGAAATATTTGGCACCAGGTCAGTCTACAAATCCAGCATACATTAACTCTCCAAAAGCAATTCCAAAAATGCTTTAGATGCCCAGAGAGGGAAGGAGCTAAGAGCAGAACTGAATAAATGCAGACAATTGGAGAAACTTCTACTGCTTTTATGGGTGGAGGATCTGGAGCAAAAAATTAGATTTGTTTAACTAAGAAAGGATTTGCCAGGCTATACAGTCCTCTGACCAGGAAAAATATAAATACTTTAAATACTGAGAAAAGCCAAAACCTCTGAGATGTGGCAAGAGGCTGAACTGAATTATTCTGAGTCCAAAACCAACTTCTGGGACCCCTGGAACACAGAGATAAAGGCAAGATTGAAACAACAACAAAACCACAGATGTTTTCGGAAGTTATTCTTGACTTTCCTTCTCTGTTGTCCTTTCAACTCTTGTACTTCTGAACTAGCTTTCATGAACCCTTATGTTGTGCCAGATGTGGCATTTAAGCCAGATGTGGGGGCAGCAAGAGGAGTTCAAAAGCAGTGCCATGGTTTAGAGAGAGGAGCACTCACCGCTCTGTAGAAAATGCCAGGAAACCTGGCATTCTTTGCAAAAATCTTCTCAGTGAGCAAAACCACCCCACATGGGGCCCAGCTGCAGATCCCCTATTCCAAATTGGGCTAAAGGCAGCAGGGCTGCGGTTAAGCACCCACCCACGCTAACATGGCGCAGAGCACACAGGTCTGCAGCTGCCCAGCATCACATGGGAGCCCATTGCTCTGACTTAGCATCTGTAGCCTGCAGGTCACCACACCAGGAAGCAACACTACAGGTGGATTCGTGCTCCTTACACCCTCAGGGTCAACAGCTGCAGTCACTGGGACCTATGATCAAAAGAAAACAGCTCCTTGTACAAGCAAAGAGGGCAATAGATGGCTTAGCTGTAGAAACTGTGATGGTTTATCAGCTATGAGGAGACTGTTCCACAGTGAATAATCTCCCTCCCCTTCGTTCACAGGCAAACACTTTTGCAGCTTGTAACACACACACAGACTCGCACACCCTGGTGTGGGTATTTCTACACTCTGCTGTCTGCAGCACAGACAAACCCTAATTGTTAATCAAGGGTGACTTTAAGCATTCCTCACTGTAGAAGGAGCACGCAACGTATCTTCTGTGAGTTGTTTTTCCTGGAAATTAAGAGTAACTGTGTCCCTGGAGTCATATTCTTTCCTTATTTTAAGTCATACAAATCCATTGCTTAGACAGGACAGTCAAAGGAAATGAAAGCAGAAATCCAGTTTGGATGGTATCTGCTGAACAAAACACAAAACTATTCATGGGTAATAATGGCTGTCATTGCAGAAAAAAAAAAAAAAAAAAAGAGGGGAAAAAAAAAGCTACTAAGCTGCTGTAGGATGAAAATGGTTGTTTCTGGAATACAAAAGGACCTGTATATTGCTCCGGGGGTAGCAAAAAAGGATGGAATTTCTAACATGCAACACAAAACAATTTCTCATTTCATCAAGAAGATCTTTGTACATGTTTGGGTGGGATGAGAGAGGGGGCAAATAGGCAGAAATAAGACAGAAAGAAAGAGTACCTTCACTAGGAGTTCACCATGACCATCCCAGTCAATTTGCAAATCTTCCCCATAGGTAATGCGAACTGAAGTCCTCACCATGCGCTGGATACGGAGGGCACCTTAAGACAACCACAAAGTGTCAGTCAGCCAGGACTGCTGTTTGATTGCCTGGGATTGCTGTGTTGGACTGAACAGGCCATCAGAGTGGCTGCCATGAAACAGGAGCATTCAGGTCTTCCAAAGCAAAGAGTGCCAGCAATGCCTGCTTCACACTTCCCAAGCTTTGAGCTTGTTCAGCAGTTTACATCTGCATGAACTTGTTCATGGGCTCTGCTTTAAGGTGCTCAGGAGCCCTAGGAGAGGATGTATGTGCAATCTGCAAAACCTCAGACATTACCCGTGACATTCTGCAAGATAACTGGAGGGACTTTCAGCTTCTGGATAAAAAAACAATAATAATAATTTGAAAAAGCACAGACCGACAAACCAGCTTAATTCTGATTTTAGAGGAGCTGAGCCAATATGTATCAGCTGAATGGAGAGAGGCTGAAATGACAGAGCTTCTAGAAGAGACTGCAAGTGAGAATTTTGTTTTAAAAACACTTTCTGATTGAACTGAACGTTTGTAAGTGTTCACTCATCAGTGGCTGGCCAGAGATAGCCAAAGAAAACACACCTTGCAGCAAAGGAATCTGTATGTCTTGTCCATTCAGTGAAACTCCTCCTCCATGCTTCATTTTAATAAGGCTGTTGTCCATATCCCGGATTCGGACAGAAGCTGAGCGAGTGCACACAGCATCAGGATCATCTGCACACTACAGAGAAGGGAACATTTGCCTTGAACCTCAAGCTTTCACTTCACTGGATACTTAGCCCAGGGACCCCAGAAGGCACTTCTGCACCTAATTCAGGAGGTGTTGAGTGTCTTGATGGTTTTATGGATCTAGTTTCTGCATCCCACAAACACCAGGCTGGAAGCCTTTCTTCCATTATCCTGTTAATCACGCAGCAGGGAGCTACCCGCAGCTTCTGCCTCAGAGCTAGGAAAGCAACCCGCAGGCATTCCCTGGGAGCAGCCCACACCCAGCTCCCCTGACTGCGGCAAGGAAGGACACGATACCGTGCATAGCCCATGAGCCTGGGAAACAGCTGCACGGTTCATGCTGCTCCACACTCCTGTGCTACTTATTTTCCTGGATGAGGAACCAGGACTGCAGGCCCCTGGGGCTCCTCCCTGCTTTCGAAAAGGAGGTTTCAGTGGAAACCCGTTCTGCAAGTTCCTGAGCGCAGATGACCTCAGAGCTGCATTATCAGAGCTTTCTAATGCAAGATGCAGACGTAGATGGTGCGTAGACGGTCACACCCTGTGATTTCTCTGTTGCCCGTGTCCTCCAAAGTAGGCTCATACTCCCCTTCACTCCCAGTCTCCTGATTCCACTGTACCCCTCCCTGCCTTCAGTTTCTCCATCCCCATCCCTTGTCTTCCCCACTGCTTGATTCAGTACCCTTTTCAGTCTCCAGCCTAGTTCACCTACTCCTATACGCAACTATCGATTAATTTCATGGCCAGGTTAACCTCTCTGTAACACCTCCTCCAGGGTCTCCCTCTCTCCCCCCGCTGGCCTGGCTCCCTTTCCTGTGTCTTTCCAGCTGTCTCCACTCACTGACCTCCAGCTGCCTTTCTCACATCCATCAGGGGAGACACTGAAGAAAGTCAGGAGCTGATGACTAGCTAATGAGCAACAGAAATCACCAGCCAATGTGACTTAATGTAAAGTAACCTGCGGTTCTACTCTGCCAATGCACCCTACTCTGTGTTTGAGGAAATGCCTTTTCCCCAGGCATTATCCAGGCCCCAGCCTTCAGGGTGCTTTGCAAGAGGCACACCCTTGCCTGCATTTGTTTGTTCAGCTGGCAAAGAGGCGGTGAGGGCTCATTCTCCAAATCTCATTATGAATCTCAATCTCCAGGTAGGCTCCTGGGAACAGCAGTGAGGAGAAGCAAAGCACTTATTAAGTAAGGAGAAAGACTGCATCTGTTATTTAAACTAATTATTTCACAGGAAAATTACTTTTGTTGGCCTGTATATCTGCAATTCATGTCATGCTCCCACAGCCATTCCTTCCCACTCTCTCAAGAGCGTGCACAGAGGAGCATGGGCACCAGCCACAGCTGCTGTTACCTGCATGGTCTCGATGATCACTGAGAAGGAATTTTCCACACAGTCCTTGGCAAATAAGTACTGACAAATGCCACTGAAGGTGAAATACTTGCTGTCAAAGCTTTTGAAATGGGACTGGCCGGTGACAGAGCATTCTCCTGAAAAAGGCAGAGACATTTATCACCCCAGTGCCAGCTGTGAGCAAAAGCCTGCCCGTCCCCACCTAAACCACTGAGGTGGAAGAGCAACCCAGTGGAGCAGGCTGCACAAGGACCAATTTCTCTGCAGAGCAGAAAGCACCGTTGAGATGCTTATCTCGCTGTTTATTCCTGTAACTCAACTCATTACCAGTAGTAACTGAGGCGCCAACAAAAGCTGTGGAATATGGTGCAAACTGCACTCAAGAGCTGAAATTCATGCCTACAGAAAAGCATGTATAGTGTTTCAAATGAAGGGTCATGAGGACATCAGCAAATGGCTCAGCTCTGCACTGAAGCAGATCTGATTCTTTGGTAGTACATGCCTCAGTGCAGTCAATGTCCCCACAGGGTAGGTCACACCTAGTACGTAAGTGATGGGTGCTGGTGGCACTAACCAATTCTAAATAGCAACCCACACTCTCTTTTATGTAGGAACTAAGTTTCCCCGTTTATGCAATGGGAAAACTGAGGCACAGAGAGTGGATGTACACTAATGGCCAAGACTGGCAGAGCTGGGAAAGACACTCAGGATTACCCAGCATTAGTCCTCCATACACAGGACATGTTGCCTCTTTACTGCTATGCAGGAGCTTGCAACATCTTGACACAGCACACTCTAAATGCACTTTTACTTAGCCCAGTGGGGCATCCATGGAGCTGGCTGCAGAATGCAGACATTTTTACAGAGCTGAAAAATCAAGATTTGCAACAAGACTTGTTGGACTCTCACCACTGCTCTGCTCTTCTGCAGAGATGCCTCAATTCTTACTCTGTTTCACAGCTCTGTCTTGGCAGATGGTGAGCCCCTTTTTCATCTCTCTACTGGTGTTTTTAGAGCATTGTAATATGGTTTTATGAAGGCAACAGTGTCTGAAATCCTCCTTAAAGACAGCCCCCACAAGTGCTGATTTCTTCTTTGGGCTGCCTTGTAAGAAGTTATTCTAGCATTGAAGTAAAAATACCTTATCAGAATGAAGAGCTGTTAGATAATCAGTGCTGGAGTTCTTCCAAGGGCAGAATTTTTGTTGGACTTTACTCTGAACCATTATCTTAATTAACTAGCATAAAGTTAAAAATAATTCTACAATAGCTATATCTAAAGTCCTTACAGAATAGTATGAAAGTGTGGCAAGCCTACCCTTCTATTGCAAAAAAAGAGGCTATTTAAACATACCAACATCTTAAAATGTTTTAGTAAGTTGTGGCTTTTCGTTTCCAGGAAGGCTGTATTCAGATGCCACAACTGGGATTTAGTAACCTGTCATGCTAGGATCTCTGCAAACACAAAGGGAAGCTCCAGCTCCACAGAACTTGCAGAGATAGACTCTCACACTTAGAGATGGTCCCATGACAAACAAGGCAGGCAGAGGCCTTGTCCAGAACAAAATTCAGGTGCTGGGCCTACACTGGCAATCCGCTGACAAAGGATGGAGAAAGGTTAAATGTCACAAAACTGGCAGATGAACTCCATGAGTTATCCTTACTTCTCTGCCTTTGAGTCCCACATAGCATTCGACTAATGAACATAAAGTGGAAAATTCACTTTTCAACATATTATTCAGTGTTAATCATCTTAAATCAGCCTGTGCTACAGCACAGCCTCACAGATCCTGCAGATTCTCAGCCTTGCACAGCTCTGACTTGCCCTAACAGAAGTCCAGCACTCACTGTATGTCATCCTCTGGATGACATCCCCTGGAGTGTAAGGCAGCTCGGTATTTACTAGCTCACCCTGGAAACCCCATTTTCTGTTCAGTTAAACTTGGATAAAGATAAACCAAGTGTTATGTTACTCAGAGTCATTTAACTGCCTATCAGATATGGAGAACAGAAAATCAGGCATAACCCACCATATTATACGCAGTTTTATTTCCAGGGCATTCTCTGAAACTAGGAACGAAGAAGACAGGCTTGCAGCATGGAAAGCTAGGGACTGCTACCCAAAACAAGCGCCAGCCCTTTGGCCTTTCTCCTGGAAGGGAAATTTCTTTCCTGCGGCAAAGTCTCTTCTTATGGGTCCCTCTATCTACTCCATTTGGTGTAATGAATCCCATGAGATTCCCTGAAACCTACTGCCTTCATAATTAATTTAATTACGATATCAGCTTGAGAGCTTCTTGCTAGTGCTAGCCAGCTATTGCTAGTTGGCTGACGCAGTACAGCCTTCTGTAGTGCTACCTCCAGCTGGGCACCCAGCTTTATCACCTAACTTACAGCTAGGCAATTCCTTCCCATGATACAAAAGAAACCTTTCCTGATAAACAGGCTGGTAAAAAAATCAATGGAACTACCTCCAGCATATGCGAGTCTAAGTACATAAACTTTCTGTGACTCGTGATGTTGGAAATATTTGTTGCAAAAACAACCAGCCAACAATAAAAATATTCTGTAATATTGCTTCAAGTACAGACAAAACAGGACAGGTAACAATACATACTTGGCTACCGTTCCTATCAAGGGCTGCTGCTTTGGGAAGGTTTGCTGCCTTCCCGTACTGTCTCAGAACAGTCTACAGATGTTAGGAGGCACATGCACAACTACTGCACTTATACAGCCTTCAGTCTTGCACAAGCCTAGCTGAAAAGTGACTTTGATATATTGGCAGAATGTGCAAAAATAACCTTTTTTACTTCTGTTCATTTGGCACAGCTTCCCAACTCAGAAAGAGGCAGGGGTGCTATATGCCCTCTTGCACAAAACCATATATCAGTATCTGTTTGCAAGCCTCA
Organism: Lathamus discolor; assembly: GCF_037157495.1. NCBI lineage: Eukaryota > Metazoa > Chordata > Aves > Psittaciformes > Psittacidae > Lathamus > Lathamus discolor. The sequence continues at coordinate 55,404,175 of NC_088884.1, forward strand.
ATATCAGGCTTATCTTCATTTCTATAATCACTATGAACAAAACATGGCTGCAGCCGAGGATGAAAATGGGGCCCACATAATAGTCATAGTAGACCAGAAAGCAAGGACATAACCTAGGTAAAAACTGAAGTTAAAAAAAGATTAATTTCTTGTTTGTAAACCTATTGATGCCCTTTAGCTAATAGATGTAATGATTCAGCTGGGCCTGTGTCCTTGATTCCATGTTTTAGACAATGAGGCTTCCTGAACTTACAGAGATCTCTAATGAACACCACAAGCACAGGGCTTCTCATAGTCCTCCTTGGCACAGCTCACTAAAAACGTCATTTCTATTTGAACATTTGAATACCCCACTCCCCCCTCATTTCTTAAGTTGTGGATTACTTTTTATTTTTTCTATTGCTGACACAGTAGGGCAAGTGTTTTTTCAGTCATAAAAAGGAAGAAATGGAGCATTGATGGGTCAGGCAAGCTTAAGGTTAAATCAAAAGACAGACTTTTTGATAGCCATTTTAAGACTGTTGCAGTTCTAATTTGTGAGGATTGCACAGCCTCATCTCAACAAAACAAAACCACCAAAGCCAAAAACCCCTCCTCTTTTCCTGTCCTGCCATAACCCCAGCCTCCTTCTCATCCCTTCCACTCTCACTTCCCAAAAGCAAGGACAACAAACAAGACAAAGAGCCACACTGTCTCCCTGAAGTCTTCCGTACACAACACAAGCAGAGTCAAATGCTGTTTCAGGTCAAGGAGACCTTTCCATGGTTGAACATAGTGCAGGAACTGAGACAGGTGACATGCCACAGAACTAGCAGGAGGAATTAAGGAAGGCAGCACTTTTCTGGCCAAATAAAAGCATGAGAAGTCATATTGCCCATGTGGGAAAAAAACTAGGCCAGCAGCCACCAGTACCAGTGAGTTTTAGAGGTAAAATAGGAGGATGGGGAGCACAAACGCATGCAGAGCTACCTTTTCAGTCTGCCACCACCTATGGAAGGCAGGGTGGCCACTTTCTCCCTCCTTCACCTGTAATATGATCATTAGCGTCCAAACCTATGGGGTATGAAAAGTGATCCAGTCTTTTCCCAGTACTTCAAATTGTTCCATCAACAAAACTATGCTGATTGACACAAACACATAGGGAACGGTACTTAGTCAAAGAAACCCAGCAGTATTCCTCTATCTGAAAGCCAGTCCTCTGAACATACAGGCCCTTAAATCTTGGTAAACAAAGTAATCAAAAGAGGAACCGTTCTTCTCACCAAAAGGATTTTTTATTGCTACACAAAACCCAGGTAACATCGTGTCTGGCTTGTCTCATGAGAATAACTTATAAGTATGATCCTATTTGGTTTGCACTGAAGGAAACAAGCAAGACAGATTTACTTTCTGTGTGGAAAAAAATATAAGTGGGAGGGATCTAGACAAGGCTTACTTGTCAAAACCTGAAAAGAGTAGAGCTGACTTACCCGGGCATTCCCCATTGCTGCAGATCCAGGTGCCATGCCGACAAATGCTAGGAAACATATCATGACAAGTTAGGCAAGAACACATGAATTCAGATCTTCTGTTGCAACTTTTTCCAAAATAATTGGAAGATGGGCCCCTGTTTCAGGGAAGTTGGACCAGCCCCCAACATCCTTTCCACCTCCCATAATCTCATTTCTTAATATACCCATCCCTTCTTACCATCATTCAACAGCAACTGCTAGTAACATGGGCTGGGATGGTTGCAAACTCAAGAAATTCTGTTTTCCCCTGATAGAGCTCTGTGTTGAATACAGTATTCAATTACATTACACTGGTGTGAAACGAGTTTTAAATACAATCCTCAAGGTATGTCTGTTAATACAACAGAATCATAGAAAAATTAAAGTTTAAAGGGACCTCCAGAAAAATTATATACTACAACCCACAGCTCAAAGAAGGGAACTTCAAAGCTAGATCAGGTGGCTGAGGACCTTGTCCATTTGAGTTTAAAAACCTCCAGGATGACATCCCACTGCCTCTCTGGGCAGCTGTCCCAGTGCTGCACCATCTGGGGGGAAGAATTTTTTCTTGTGTCTACAGAGAATTTCCATTGCTGCAACTTGTGTCCATTGATTCATGCTTTTTCACCATTTGCCTCTGAGAAAAGCTTGGCCCTGTCTTCTTTACAAGCCTCCTTTAGGCAGTGAAAGTTCCCTCATTAGCCTTCAAACAAATGCTTCTCCTCATATTATAAGCTCCCCTGATGTGATCATCTCCAGTGCCTCTCTCTTGCAGTGGGCACACTCCTCAACTCACAGCCTCATGAGTTCATCACAGAAGAGCAACAATCCCTTTCCTTCATTGGCCAGCTAGACTTTTGCTAAAGCAGACCTTCAACAATTCAATGGCACACTGCAAACTCAAGCTCCTCTTGCTTGGTTTCCCTTTCTGTGCAAGTTGTAAGGAGGTGGATTGTCTCTTCTTTAATGTCTTTGGGTGCTGGATTTAGTGCCATCCCCCTTGGGCACTACTAGTACCCAGTAACATGCACTGATAGTGATTGAGATGTCTGTCATTCTTGGGTCTGTGGGGTACCATGACAGACAATCCTAGAATCTCAAAAATCAATTAAGTTTCAAGAGATGCTAGATTCTTCTTACTTCTTTAATTATCTCAGCCCTTGAAAAACATTTGTCAGGCATCAGTTTATTGAGCCTGGTAAATGCAGAGCCGATGTCCTCCACAGCATTACCAAATTTGAATAATAGGAACCATATTCTAACGACACAGTCTATCATATCAGGCAGCACTGATTTCTCAAGAGAAAAGGCTGAACAATGTGGCCAAACTCACAGCTACAGACAGGTCCAGGGAAAAAGACAAAATGCTACTGTCATGGTTACGGTTCAATTCTGTGACACATGGTGCAGGTAATGAAAAGCCTCCGATTAGCAGTGATGATGCACAGACCGTCTTTCTTCTGCATATGGTGGCCTGCACTGGGTCCCTCTTCTGTACTCTAATTGAAAACATATGGGCACAAAATTGTCTGAACTCCTTCCACAAATATGTTCACACTTACACAAAACCAGATTAGGAATACATTACTCATTCCCCTTCCTTTCTTTAGACAGCTAGCCTTCCCCTTCAGGCTGGCATTCATGAGCCATGCAGGTGGGAAGATTCATTAGCTTTGCAAGAAGTTTCAAGGACGTGCCTGAGCTAACTCCTCTTGGAAAGAAATGGGGTTTAGAGGTTAAATAAATGTAGGAAGTCAAAACAAAGACACCACCATTGACACTAACCAGACATGGGAACCTGCCAGTCTGTCTTATCCACAGGAAACAGGTAGTTCTCTACTGTTTGAAGGAGTATGACCCTCACATTGTTCTATCAGATCAAATATCCCTTTAAAAGCAGAGCTGATTTTGTCTTTGTGAACAGCTCACTTCTTGGAAGGGTCTGGCATTTCCAGTCAGGGAGCAGGTCCTTTGCCAATGAAAGGATTTTTTGTTAAAAGGCTTTCTAGAGAGATCATCTGAAACAGTCACTGACTGGTGTGTAGTACTTATCTAGAGCAACAACAACCACACCAGAGCAACACGGAGTTTACCATGAGTTGCAGTCCTGAGAGATGGTGAAGCCAGGAGGATAATGTTTTCCAGAGTGGATACAGGAGCAGTCAGAGCTTTCGATGCAATGTTCACCATCGAGAAGCTTTCCATCTGGATAGGTCAGGTAGCAGCAGATATACATGTCACACATACACACACACAGGGGCACAAACATGAATACAATTAGATTTTCTAGTTATTCATATACTTTGGCAAGACTTCATATGCATTATTATCCATAGGTAGTCACAGCAATTAAAATGAATTAGGCTTGCCAAAAAGCCTTATGAGTACCAATGTCTACTTTCCTTTTAGTGTTGCCTCTCCCTTAGATGTGCTGAATGGAGCATTTCTGGTGCCACCAGAAGAGCTCTTTGTTTAGTGAGTCCTCAAGTCCAAAACACACATATTGGAACATATATGAGTGTCGTAGTTTAAACCGAACCCAGACAATGAGCTAAACCCAGGACGAGTCAAACACAGGGAGCACAATCAAGGTTGATCAGAGCTGATCTAGAAACCTGACTGTTGGTTTACTGCTCTTGACTGTAGTAAAGGGTACCTAGACAGGCTTTGCATCTGTTGTATGAGGAGAGACACAGGGAATGAAGAAATGAAGTTAGACACCATAAAAGTCTAGCAGACTGAGCCTGAGAGAAGAAACATTATAATGTGGAGCTGTGCTTCATTTCTCAACTTCTGCAGAAGCAAAACGTGAAAGGGCCAGCTTCCCAACTTGGATCCAACTGCTTAGGTTTCCATATTACACAAATATAGTTACCTATTCTATACAGAGAGTATTTTATCTTACAAAGATAAACAGAGGCCCAGAAGGTTACAAGACTTGTCCAAGATTGCACTATAAGCTAGCAATAGAATAAACCACGTTTCTTTCTCTTAGATCCCCACGCTGAAACATGGTTGATATTCCTCTATTTTAAAAAGAGCTGTTTTAGCAAAACATCTTGTTTGCTGAAAACCCCTGTCCCTCCTCTTTGAGGGATTCCTTCCCTCAGTCTACAGAGATTTTTGGCCCCTTCTCCTGGCAGCAGCAGTTACCACTGACAGTGAGACACAGGTAAGTCCCTTTTATCCCATTTTTCCATATAACTGCTTGGAAAGACCTTTGCTGTTAAGAAAAGCCTTTCAGCGAGAAATATTCAAAACAATATGTGAGCATTTAAGAGTGGTGTGTCTCTCCAGAGAGCACAACAAAACAGAACATCCGCCTTTTTTCCTGGCAATAGTAATTCCATTTACAGCAATTAAACTGACTGTGTTGTTGTGTTGTGCATTTAAGTTTAAAAAACAAAAACAAAAAAAAAACCCTAAAACCAAAACCACATCATTGAACAGATCCTTTTGATTCTTGGAGCACTGGAAAGAAGCTAAGGAAATGTATAATCCTCATCCTAAATCCCAAATTCCTCTATTCATCTGTCAGATCCACCTGGTTCTCTATGATACTCGAAGTTCTTCCCTGTTGACTGTGCACTAAGTAACATTAAAATTTTTGAACTGCTGATTGGTAATTCTTTTCATGCAGTTCCTTCTACCCATCTACTTGTTTCCCATGCAGGAAGCTTTCTGTTGAACACCTGCTTCTCTCAGTTCCTGTTCTCCTAGACCTTTCCTGGACTGAACTAACAACTGCAGCTACCAAAGGAAGAACACAGTGAAAGTCCTTGTGTAGCCAGTGGATTCATCTCCTTCAGCCTTCCCCAACAACCCCAGGACTGCACAAATATAATAGCTAGGTCCTTCACAACAAAATAAGCTCCTGTGTCTGGCTACATCACATCTGGCTTCATCCCCCATGTGCAACTACTAAGCACTGGATGCAATGACAACTCCTCAAACAAGGATACTATTGTCATTACTGCCTTGTTTTGGAAACCAAATTATGCTCTCAGCAAACCTCCATCATGCTTTGTATGACTCTCTTCCTGCAGTTGTCTTAAGTACAATGGACACAGGAGGAAGACTGTGGTGGTTAGGCTGCCCCTTGAAGCCAATCAACTTTCCTGTACAAATGATTCAATAGTTAAGTGAAATCATTCATGTACAATCATTAAGATTTCTGGAATTATAGTGCAAGGCCTATGCATACTGGTTTTCTGTAAGAAACTCCTTCAGTACATTCTATTTCTTCCTTCCTCTAACTGGATGCTTCTAACCAAAAGCAATTCAAAAGGAATCTAGATACATCAATGGCAAGCAGTCCCTCACCAAGAAACAAAGGCAACCTTAGAGTACTAGATGGTGCTGATTTTCACAGAAACATTTATTTTTCAGTTGGGTCTGAAAAATGGCCCCTTCATCAAGTGAGCATACAGGCATTACAGAAACTGGTTTATTCTAGGGCACGGTCCCAGAAAAGAGAAGTATTTCTGATTTCAAGAAAATTTAAGGGAAGACACAGCTTTCCTTCTTCTAATAAAATACGTAGCATCATTGCCAAATGTTTCTCTGTAAACAATCCAGTAAATAAATTACCAGGGCAGCTGCAGCCATCAACACATTGTCCATGACATACTTCATTGATATTCAGGCTCTGGCAGGTTTTGGCACAAGGGGGTACACATTCCTTATACTGCATGCCAACTGGACATCTTGGCCCTGAAACAATAGAAATTAGAAATGCCAATTCCTCAGTAACTCATAAAAAAATAAATACCTTAATTATCAAAGGCTGAATCACAGAGACACCAGAAAGTTTATATGCTCTCCTATCAATGATTTCTTATTCAAGAGCATGACATTTAAGAAATACTTCATTTTCAGTTTGCTGCAATATCATCATCTGTCAGGTAGTATAGTAAATACTTAAAAGTTAAAGCCAATTTCTTTTCCAATAAATTGAGTTGTAATAACTAAAACCAGTGCATTAAGAACAATTAAACATGTGGAGAAGTTTTGCAATAATAAATACGCAATTTGGATAGACAACCATATTCTGTACCTTTAAGCTAAGCAGTTACTCCACTCATTTGTGAAATTATACTGTTCCATGTTTCCAGAGAGAACTGAGAGACAGTTAATACTGAAATCCCATCCTTCTTCTTCCAGAGAATTGCCATCCCAGGATAACATCTATGCTGTGGTATCTTCGCTGCTGTCATTATCTAGGCTAGGCCATTATGCAAGCATACACTACAGCTATCCCTTCATTTTGATGCATAGACATACCCCTCAAAACTGTGTGGGCATGGAGTGGGAAGAAAAGATTAGAGCCTGCCCTTTTCCAGCAAACCCTCTATTGAAGGAGGTGGGAGGATAACGAAGTAGCAGTCTTGCCCTCTGTGGCTGCAGGGCTTGGGCACCAGCTCGCACCAGTACAGTGTGCCAGCACTAGAGCCCTGCCTACACAGCAGAGTGTTTCATGCCTCCAACGCAACTATCATCATCATCTCCTGAGAAAACATCATAGCACAGATGAAGGGTGATGGAAAATTAAGCTCCTGATGTGAAGATCCCTTTTATGTCCCAGTGGAAAGGCAACAAATCACTGCTAGAATATTCTCCTCTGGTGTACAATCCATTCAGAAAGTTGTTGGCAGCATCTTCCTGCCATAATCATAATTTTCTTTCCATTTTCTTCAGTGGTGGCCAATAGCAGAAGATCTTTACCAGAGAAGAAGGCATTGTCAATATATATATCTGTCAGTTACTCTGTGAAATCAATTTACATCAACATCCTATGAAAATTGTCTTTCCTGTGTCATCTAAAACCATGAGGAAAATCACTGAGAAGATGATATCAGAGGATTGGTATTATTATTACTCATTTGTGTGCTTATGTATTTAACCAGGGTTCTCCAGCAGAGGCATATGCGTATAGCAATATATGACCTTTTCTCTATAAATGCAATCCATCACAGTCAATCCATGCGCTTCCTTGTTGAAAATCTCAGCAAAGATGCAATCAGGACCTCAGCAAAATTAAGCTAATAAAAGCAGTATTACAAAATGCAATCAGGATCTCTACCGTAGACATAATTTGGCTTAAAAAAAGGCAACATCTCCACTTCAGTGTAACTGGTTCAAGCAAATAAAGGATGAAACAACTGATTTCATAAAAAATAAATAAATAAATATCAAGAAGAGCCTTTCACAAGGATGCTGACTTACCAGTACAGGTGGCATAATATCACACAACTGGGCCATATGTGAAATAGCTCTTAAACATCCTAGTCTATATCTTTGGGTATCAAGTAAGTCTTTACTGACTCTGTATACCATGGCAGGATCTGTAAGAGCTCAGAATTTGTGGTTCAAACAGTCCTGCCTTACTGGTAACAAATTCCAGAAAAAGGTGGGTGACGGAGAGCTGAAAAAGGGAGCAAGCAAAGGCTCTTCAGATAAATGGAACTAGCAGGCACTTCAAGTTTTAACCTGTCATGCCTAAATCAACCTGAATCAACATCCTAAAAAAGCACCAGTTACTTTTAGGCTAGTTACAGGCTAGGAATAATTCTGCCAGCTTACTGCATGCGCTCTCTTCAGGCCACCCATCCAAAATCACTCCTTCATCAGCACAGCTTCTTGCATAATCAAGGAACACCGAGCAGTGACAGTCCATGCCCTGGGTACAGGCACAGATGTCTCTTTCACAGAGACTGATGTATGGTTCTGGATCAACTCGATGGTGGCACCGGGAGAAGGTCAAAGATGTTCTTAGTAGCTGGCAGGTTTCGATGACACCCTGCACAACAAGTGAGGGGCAAAGGCAGAAAGAGAGAGAGAAAAAAGTGGGGCAAAATTAATTATTATAGTCTCAGAAAGAAGAGAGAAATCCCAAATTTTCAAAACACGCTGTCACTGCTATTGTTAACATCATGGCTAGTATTTAACACCACTGTGCAGTTAAATAACATCAATAGTCAAGAGCTAGTAGTGAGCTACATCCATTTATTCATCATACCCATATATATATACACACAGAGGGACATTAATATGTTGATTATCATAAAACAGAAAACAGAGTGTCATATAAGAGATGTTTCGTGCAGAAACATGTCAGTCAACCAGTCAGCAAATGGAGGGAAGCAAAGAACTGCTTCTTATCAACGAAGAACCAGATGGTGTCTTGAGTACCAGGAAGATAGACACAGCAAGGGAGAGGAACTTACTATTGAAGTACTTGGGAAGAAAAATGACCAGACCATCTTTTGGATAATGAGGGAGCAGAGTAAGTTTCAGACTAAAAGATCAATACTGACCGGAATCTGAGGAATCAAATTTGTTTCCCACTTCTGTCCACATGCTCCTGTCACTCCTGCTAGCTTGTCCAAAGCACAACAGGTCAATTCAGCCCAGATAAATAGCAGAAAAATAACCCACGGAAGAAAAGCAATTTGTTCTGCTCTTCTCACAAGTTAAATCAGCAGGGAGATAGCTAGTGTAACGAGAGGACTGCACAGTGAGATGGGAGGAGGGCACCAAGACCTCTCTTTTCAGTGGCAGCAAACTAAGAGGAAACTTAGCTGTATGTGAAACAAAACCTAAGGAAAACTTAGCTTAATTCTCTAAGGGAGTCTCCCCCAAACAGACTTTCTCTTATGCATGCATTATGTCACAGTTCAATAAGCCTGAGATTCTCAATGCAACTTTCTGAAAGGATGATGCTGAGTTTAGGTAAGTGGGAAAATGATTTTTTTGAGACAACTCTGGCACGAACAGTTGAAGCATAATGTTCTTTTACTTATTTGTCTGTGTTTCATATAAACAGATATAACTATGCTGTATATTTCAGGTGTAAAATAGGGGGGCTTGTTCTTCAGAGCAGTTCACAGTAACAATGCATTACTCCGGAATACCTTAACAAGTACCCGAAGAGATTGCACATGAAGGTTTCTGTGTTATAACAAAACAAAAAAAAGAGGGGGGAGAAGGTGGAGTGGGAGCCTTCATTTTTGGGGAGGTCTAAAATGTGGAGCAAAAAAACCCAAAAACCCAGAGGTCAGCAGATGTCTAGATGTCTTCTCTGAATTTCAGCTGGTATACCTGTATAGGAAAACTGCTGAGTAGAAAAGACTAGTTTCCCCTAAAGAGTGTTTTGTCCAGGTGATCATTGAAAGCTAATATGTGTCTGAACTGAGAGAATTTCTTACTTATGAAGACAAACCAACCAGAAATGTCTGGTCCCTTGGGAATATATATGTAGAGTTTAGCAAAGTGCTCAGTGAACAACCACATGCAGAAAGAGGTTTTGAGCTTTCCGAGAAAGGCCTCAGAGAACCAAAAAGCAATGCTAACATATCGTCTTTAGGGAGATGAACACGATTGTCCTCCAGAAAATCAGCTCCAGCCTCAAATAATTCTAATGCCCAGATAGCAGCCACCATGGTGAACCAACTGGAAAAAAAAAAAAACACTAGAAGAAAGGAAGCAGATAGTTTTTATTCTCTCTCCTTTCTCTCTTTAAAACACAATGGTCAGGCTGATCTAAGAGAGGTCCTTGTCCTCTAGTTTAAGAGACAATGTACATACATGGTGAGCACCAGACACTGGCAGTCTCACCCACTGCTGCAGCACTCCTGCTCATGGAGGAACGATCCTGGAAGCAGCTCCACACAGCCAAAGAATCATCTAAACCTAGTCAACCAGGAAGGGAAGCCTTAGGCTGAAAGAAAGAGTGCTTAGAGTATAGGTGCCTATAAGATTAAACCTAGCAGAACTGACTGCAATATCGAAAGCACAGGTAAAGGTCTTGAAACTTTTCCCTTGACTTCTGCATGAGTTCTATTTTAAGTGTTTCTTTAAATGGGTTGGCGGTGTCCTGGCACTAACAACCCTTAGCAACCACAAACTTGCTGACCTTTTTTCTGCCCCAGTCCCACCACACAGAGCTGTAGGTGGAATTTTGTACATTCTTCCAATTTCTGCGGCGTTGTCTTCTGCTGCTACAAGAACTGCATTTGCCTATTGCTTAACAATTGCCATTAAAGAGATATAACCTAGAAAATAACAGAAGAAAGCAGAGGCACTCTCTTGTTCCCTTGAATTTAAACCCTATGATATACAGACACATGGAAGTGTTTCTCCATTTAGGAAGGGCATATTTTGATGCTGTAATTTGGTATAGTTTTTCAGAATACATCTTTTGGCTCACTCAAATGGAGAATGACTTAGCCTCCCATCTTTCCAGATAAAAAGCTTCCAAAGCCAGCATGTTTAGTACACCAAATGCTGGCTGTATGTTTGAGTAAACATAATAACTGACAGAAATCTCTTCACTCAAATGCTGATTCAGCTAACCTGTATATTTCAGGAGCAGAAAAATGTGATTTTAGATATAGCAGGCCTCCTTTTCATCCCTAAAACCTTTCATGGCATCGTATGTCCATGTCTTTGCTGGACCTGCTAGTGATAGCTTTTGGACCGTAATCTGTAATGGTAGATAAGAACTTCTCCCACTTGCTTTCAGATCTGGGGATAAATGCTATTTCTTTACCTCATATGGAAGTACTCCATGGGATACAAGTAGGTTTATTTTTTACCAATTGCAGGAAAAGCTGAGTTTCAGCAAAAGCAGGAATTATTTGAATTTTATTTTCAATTATTTTCACGTCTAACATGTTACAGGTATAGTTTCCTAATAAGAAAAAAAAAAAAAAAACAATACAGTGAACTGTGGCCTCCAAGCACCATTTCTATTAGAGGTAAAATCTAAAAAAAAACACATCTAAGAATGCATAAACTAAACATAATGCCTTAAAACATATATATTATTTTCAAGGCTGCCTTATTACTATAGTTATCCATGTCACTCCATTTTACACTTCAAGATCCATGTTACCCGTGCTAACATGACTACCATGCTAGTCATCTAAAAGCCTATTAGGCAGTACTTCATTGAACATGTAGCCTAAATCATCACATTGTGTGGTGGAAAAAAGACAGACAACACAGATCGGTTTTGGTAAAGAGATCTCTTTGTGGTCTCAGATTTCTTTCTGGTAACTCAATGGCAGCCATAGAGGGCAGGGCACGGAAGGGAGGCAGCAGCTCCCTCCCTCCAGCACTACCCAGTTTGGCATGCTCTGCAGGTCACAAGACAGGTAGCCAACAGGCAGCTACATCATGCAGATGCCAAGCTGCCTCCTGCCCTAGGAGAATACTGTATCTGAGAAGAAACCATATCTACAGGCTGAGCAGTAGTCAAACATGTGGAAGTGTGTATGTGTTTTGGAGGTGGAGGGCAGGGAGAGGACCAGAGCAACAGTACGGTAAGAGTGAGCTGGGTCAAGACCTTTAGCTGATACATGTAGCTGTTAATCAAAACAAGAGCTCTTCCTTATGAATATGAAATTGCCTATGTTTTCTACGACTTGAGGTTAGAGCAACAGCTTGCGAAGAAGTCAGAAGCCACTTCTCCAAGGATGCTGTTGTGGTGGGGGGCAGAGAGGGCAAAGTAAACCACAGATCTACCCTGAGTGGGTGGACAGGAGTGGGAGGAGCACACTGAACCAAAGCTGTTGTTTTCCTCACCTAGCAGCTGACTGCCTGGTAGGGAGGCAGGGAGGCAGGGAGGGGGCAGGCTGGGAGATGGAGGAGATTTACATTCCTGAAGCTGAAGCAAGCAAACAAAGCAGGCTATTAAAAAGCCCCACATTCTTCAAAAGGCGCTCCTTTAGCTGGTCTTCTATTAATAGTGCTGTGTTTATTCTTGCACAGTGAATAAATTAAGCCAATGTTAAATGCCGTGAGCTCATGAACTCACATGAGAGAGATCATTCCATCCCGTTTGTGGGAGAGCAAACTTTATCCAACAAAGCATCAATATTTAACATGATCTGTATAAAACTCATATTAGTTGCAGTCTACCCAGCAGACAGGATTTCGCCCCGCGTGCCTCTCCTGGACTTCAGTTGCAATGTTGACATTTTCTAAACACTAAACTTGCCTGAACAGATAAAATTCCAGTGGCCAACACCATTCACAAGCATTAACCCTGCTGTAGGGCTGTAACCAGGTTTAAAATGTAGTCTTGTCCTTCAGAAGACATCTTAACCAGGTTGACACCCTTCGTGCTTTGGTCACCCCCTTGGCACCACACAACCACTACTCAAGTCAGTTGTTCAGTCAGTCCTGTCCCTGACAGGAATGCCCCGACACACCACCTCAGCTCAAACAAGAACCATAGGCTGCAGATTTCCAACCTGGAATCACTGCTGTGTTTCCTCAGTCAAGTGTGCAGGCTGTAAGACTGAAGATACGGAGCATGCTTCACTGAATTTCGGAACATGTCTAATACATATGTCCCCATCCAAAAGCTTAGTGGAAATAGAGAGTCAGAAGTTTGCAAGTTTGTCCAAGTCCTAGTCAGGTTTTTCCAGGTAACTAGGAAACCAGCACGTAAAGTAGCTGTAGAACAGATATGTTCCAGAAAGTGCCACTACTCCTGAGAAATTATTTGAGCTTGGTTCAACAAGTATCAGTCTATAGGTCCTGCATAGCAAGAAACCGACAACTAAAGTTTGGCCATAGTTACTCTGGCATAAATCTAAATCTGACACCCAGGATATTATTCTGATTTATAGAATACATGAGACCAGATGCAAGCCCTCAATGGATGTAGGCTCAATTTACCGTGACAGTCATAACCTGCAGTTAGTGTATGTTCAAAGCTACTTTCCCCCCTAGAAGTAGCCTTCCTCCCTAGAAGTGACTATCTCTGTGTGTCCACCCTGTGCCTAAGGAAAACAAGGAACATGTTTATACTTATAAAAGAGGTGAAGAAAAAGGTTGATGCAGCAAAAAGGGTCACAGAGATGGCTGAGACAAGCAGTTCTGTGTTTCTTCAGCAAATCAGAGCTACCATTATATGCATAGCTGAAGGAACCTCCTCCTTCCTCTGTCAAAAATAGTCTGGCTGAAGCACCTCACTGCTCTGGTGACTCCCAAATACATTAACTGCAACACATTCACAAATAGCATTTGTGGTGGTGGTGCTCACAGAGGTTTCATAACTGTTGCTTCCCAGTTGCAGAATCAGAAGGGGAATTGACTACTTAATTCTACAGGCACAACTTAAACACACCTTTCCCAAATAGTACCAAAGTTTCTTTGGCAGCAACTCACCCTTCAGGCTCAAATGAGTTGTTGGTTTCTTTGCTTATCCATTTGATGTTTGTGTGTTGGGAGGGAGGGGTATATGGGTACTACGGTTTTAGAAAGAAGAGTGACAGGCAGGGTGCAGTAGGGGAGAAAAATTGCATTCACTAACTAGTGAATAAACTGTTCCTTTCTCAACGCTGCATGTAAGAGAGACATCAGTCATAACATGCAGTCTCCAAGGTCGCTTCTCTACAGCATCAGGCAGCCCAGTAAAGAAATCCTTCTGCTGTTCCCAGCCAGAGCACGCAGGGAGCTCAGGAACTGCAGGCACACAACTGCATCCTGCATCCAGCCCTACACTGGCTCATGGAAACACTGCAAACACACAGAGACATCACAGGCCACACTGCAGATATGTTACTTCCACCTTTGCCCTGCACCTGATCCTGATGCAGCAACCTACATACAGCTGCCACCAGCCCCACAGTTAACTAGCTGGATGAGGAGCCATGCACCTTGTTCCAGTGCAGTGGTGAGATCAGTGCCCAGCGTAGCTATCTCAGACCACACTGCACCTCAGAAACCCAAAACACATATCTCCTGCAGCTCGCATCCTAATCACTTGCTGCGGGAGGACCACGGTAGGTGCAGACATGTATTACAAGGAAGCATTTGTGTTCTTCTGCCACAGGGCAGGCAAGCTGCCTTCAGGTATGGGAGGACCAAAACCAGAACGGTATCTTGTGGCACCAACCTTCTCTGCAATCTCAGATGAAATGTTGCAGGTGTTGCTTGGAGTCTGCACTCTCTTGCACTGCTTGTTTTCACTGTGCAAAGCCCAGGAGTTTGCAAAGTCATAACTGTTTGCCACAAGGGTCCCTGTGAATGAAGGACAGAAGAAGCACATGGATTTTTTAAGAGTTAGAGCAACAAGTAGTCATTGTTGGCTACTACCACCGTGATAGTCTGCTGAATCATAGAATCAACTAGGTTGGAAAAGACCTTTAAGATCATCAAGTCCAACCATTACCTCAGGACTGCCAAGGCCACCACTAAACCATAAAATCTGTTTCTAAGAATAAAACCTGTCATATCAAGTGAATTTCTATTCCAAAACAGATTGACTGTAGAAAAGCCCTTTTCAGTGATCTGGACTGATTCCTGCAGAGGACCTCAAGGTCAGACTAACGCCTGCAGAAGGCAGCTCTCAGCACTTCTCACACCTGCAAGAACATGGTAGGAGTCATTTGCTGGTCAGCTATAATCTGCAGAGCCTTAAGCATGTGTACACATTTTTGTGCACACATTTTTGTGCTATTTAAAAGTTGCCAGTAAGATACAAGACATCTTAGAGAGGCAAACAAAATGAAACTACTCTCCCTAACCAAATAAAGTATTAGCATTCCTGACCCCAGATAGCCTTGATTTTCTCCTGTCTGAAATTAAACCTTGTGTGCAAAGGAACTTACATTCACCATAATTGTGGCCCATGATCTTACTGTGTAAGTTGTCCTGAAACAGCTCCTCTGCCTTATTACAAGCAGCTCCTGGCCCAGGTTTGGTAGGATTTTCACCCATTTTGCATAAAAGCAAAACCAAAAGGAGGTAACCTGTATGGCTGGCACTTTGTGGGAGATGCAAACCAGGTTCTCTGCTTCTCTTGCTCCATCCTTTGGAGAAGAGGGATCCTCCCAGAAAGGGAATGTTCCCTCCTCCCCCTTTTGCCTCTTATGGCATGGCTGATCCGAGGACTACCTCTGCTTCCTTCTGTGAGCTCCTGCTGCAAAACAGTTAATGACTCTCAGTTCTGCAACACTGCTTTCTAAAACCCTTCTGTGTTGCATGTGAGAGTATCAGTTGCTGCTCTTAAAACAATACCCAAGACCTTATGCAGAGAATATGTTGACACATGACCCTGACTGTATCTGGAAAACATAACAAATGTTTCCCAAATGTATCTATATTTTTATATTTCATATTTTATAATCTATCATTTTATATCAAATAAAATTGTCATTGAGCTACCTGCTGTACATTAAGTACAAACACACAGAATATACTGAACCCTAAAAATGTTCCTAAAGGGTAGTCTACACTAGGATTGCTAAGGCAGATGTAATAAAGCCAGTAGCCTCTAGTAGACTTTTTGTAAACTAGAAATTGGGGGTTTATAAATGTAGCATATGTTAGGCCAGCAAGAGATATCAAAGGAAGAAGACTCCAAGGAAAGTATCACAGGGAAAAGCAGTAAAAGGCATGAAATTTTCATCTACACAAAATTGAGCACAGGGAAAGAAAAACAAGAACACAACTCTTTAGCTTACTATAGATTGTAGAGATTAGTGTAACAATGAAATCTAGTCTGATGAGAAGCAAGATAACAGATTAAATACATTCCCTTTTATTTGCGCTAATTCAGCCTTACACCAACAGCTATATGTAATGGGAGGTGGGCTCCACTCTGAAGTAGTGTTCCTCTGGTCTCAATGCACATCCATGCTGAGCTTCCCATTGGCAGATACCCCAAGATCCTCATTCACCCACAAATTAAGATTTGAAGGTTGGGACAACTGTTGGCCCTGAAATGCTGGTCACCTGGGTTTTAATTTATCTTTAAAAAAAAAAAATAAATAAATAAAAATTAAAATCTTTTGTGGGCCTATTTGGGTTTATTTTTTGGAGCATGCTTTTCAAACCCTCTTGTTGCCACCACCTGGTCTGTATATTAGCAGCCATTTCCAAAGGAAGGAGAGATTTGCCAACAACTTGCCAGAGCAGCTCTTCTTCCTTGCAAAGTCCTGCGGTCCTTAAATCAAGCTACAAGTTGTTTTGAACAGGCAATACTCCATCAGTTTGAGTTTGCTCAATAGCTTTGAGGTTCTGCCCCAGGCAAGCCTCTTCAACAGAGGACAGTAAAAATCTATGATAGTAATGACCTATGAGATATCATCCAACAGTGGTTTTTCCTGTGATTTGTCTAATGTAGCCTTAAGTGACCCATGGCAACTCATAGCACTATGACTTTAAAACGAGACTGCTGCAAAGCAAGCAAGCAAACAAACAAACAACAACACACACCACACTGACATGTTTTGGACATAACTTCACACCCATTTTCTCCCAACTTTTTTTCTTTCCTGGTCAGAACAGCTGCTTCCACTTATCTGATTTTCACAGAGATGATGTTCACTCCTGACAGAAAAATCAGTGTTCACTGTGATATCTGAGTCACAAAATCACCAGTTCCTTTTGAAATATGAAACTGTTGTGCCGCTTGTTTACTTTGAGACTGATGGTCAGGCAAGGGGACGCATTAGCAATAATCACCTTGCACTCAAGGTATGTGAGTGGGAGGCAGGAACCCTGACCTCCCTCCCTGGACTTCCTCCAGATTTTCCATGTGGCCGTAGGCCCATCAGGTTAACTCTTCCCAGGGTCTGCTAGCTCATCTGTAAATACATGCAAGAATTTGTGCAGGGATCTACAATACTGTCAGTGGAGGTGAATAAACTTTCACACCTTGGTTATTTACCAAGCAATAGGGGGATTTGCTTGTTAGGGGGTTGTTGGGGTTTTTTATTTGTTTCCTTTTTGGGTTTGGTTTGGGGTTTGTTGTTGGGGGGGGTCATTTTTTTGTTGTTGTTGTTTTTGAGGGGTGGAGGGTGTTTCTGGTTTTTTGTTTGCACTTTTTTTGTTTGGGTTTTGTTTTGGTTCTGTTTGTTGGCTGTTTTGTCTTGAGGTTTGGTTTTTTCTACACAGATTTACGTCGTTTTGTACATGGTTCCAGGCAAGCAAAACTATTGGCAAAGTTGACCAAATATGTAACCATAGTTTGGACCAAATGAATGATATGAAATGTTGAAGTCATGGGCTATGAAATGTTGAAGTCATGGGCTGTATAGTCTTTCCCGTCCTCTCTGGTTCAATGAATATAAAATTAGTACTATTAAGCACAAGAGAAGGAAAGAAACACCTCAAATTACAGCCCAGTGATGAAGGCACACTCCTCAAAACAAATGTCTAACTTTGACTCCAAACCGTGAATAAAGCAGAGTGGATTATGCGCACAGGCTTTTGGCATCTCAGATAAATGCCATACAATGAGGACAGGTACAAGGCAAGTCTTCTTCATCTATACTGTTTGTAAATAACAGCTAAATTCTCTGTGAAACCATTCCCTTTGCTTTCAAATTAAAATGCAAAAAAGAAAACAAGATCATTTACTTAGGCCAAACAAAAACTTGCCTAAAATCAAAGTAGTGATATCCTTTACAATGCCAAACCATTTGGGCTGATGAAAAGCTATATTTTTTTAGGGAGAAAAAAAAGATAAATATCTGCACTAACATACCTGTGAGTTTAGAACGTGCTTTAAGAGCTTCTGATAACAGGTAACACACAGGGAAGTTGCATATTCATTCACATGCATTTATACTACTTTTGGAATGAAAACATTAGCTGAAACATTGGATTTTTTTCCTTGTCACTCTCCAGTGGCATCATATATTCTGTATTTCAACAGCTTAAATGGTTGGAATATGTTGCTGACAGCTGGAGCAGGCTCAGAATATCAAGCCTTTATCCAAAATTAGCCATGGGCATTGTTTTATCATTAATGTCTTTGTAATTTGGAGACATATTCCCAGAAATATGCTTCCTGCCAGTGCCAAGAAAAGCATAATGGGACTGACGCTGGATTAATTTGGGTTGGTTTTTTTCCCCCTATAATGCTAAGAGTGTTTAACATGCACAAATAACAAAATGGTGCATTAATATCCCTGTGTTGGACTTGTATGAGCTCTTTCGTACAAATGAACTTCAGTGGTGAGGCACTGGAACAGGTTGCCCAGAGAAGTGGTGAATGCTCCATCCCTGGCAGTGTTCAAGGCCAGGTTGGACAGAGCCTTGGGTGATGTGGTCTAGTAGAAGGTGTCCCTGCCTATGGCAGGGGATTGGAACTAGATGATCTTAAGGTCTTTTCCAACCCAAACCAGTCTATGATTTTATGATGACCTAGACATCCAAGCACCTATCACAGCAATATCACTGTTAGACAGCTCACTGATAAGAGTACTAGGCAAAGAATGAGGCTACGGGCACACAATACGCTCTAGGAGCTTGCACTGCAGTGTCTCTCACTGGGGAGAAATTAACTTACACTTTCTACAAGGTAAGAAAATGCCCTTTGATCACTAACGTGATGCAAAGCTATAGGGGTTTGGGTCCTTGCACATGTGTGCATTCCCTGAGGAGATATCAGGATCAAGTTGCCCAATTTCCTCTGTAGTATTAGGGAAGTCATCTCTTCTGGCCTGTCCTTTGAATCCCAAATTGTAAAACGCTCATAACGATGACTGTGAGACATTCAAATGCCTTAAGGCTCACAAATAGATATCTGAGCATCTAGAAAGGACTCAATTTCATGCTTCTCATAAGAAAAGACTGGAAATCAGTTACGAGTGTATTATGATGTCAGAAAGCAGAGCCTGCTCAATTACCGAGTCTTGGAAGCATCCAGAGCATGGCTATATAGGACCAGAGCCTAGCTTGCAAGAAAAGGAGAAATTAACTCCTTCATGGGGTTCTAGGGGAAAAACAAACAAGCAAACCCTGGAAAGCTTCTGAGAACTCTTTATGTTTTAGTTACACTGAAAGTGTGAGAACAAACTGTCAAGGGGCAGCTGGCATGTATTTACAGCTATATCCAATAAGCAACTACATACAAAATAATCAGTCTTATTTGCATGTCTCGACAGAACATGAGCACTTTTTTGCAGGATGAGCTAGTTTAGTAACAAACTATGTCAATGAGAGTGACTCAGCACTCCGTCGTCTGAATGACAATGTGTTTCTGCAACACTGAAACCTACTGGGGAGACTTTTCTTTTAGGTTCAAGAGCTACTGCCTAAGGCCACTACCTTCAAAGCTGGGTCCTACCCATGTTCATTTGTAAGGGTATTGTAGTTTGAGTCACATCACTTAGACCTCCAGTACCTGAGCATCAAAAATGTATCCAGAAGCAATGTGTTACCTTCTCGTCAGACTATCAGTTTTGTGTTTGCACACCAAAACACAGTGAGGAGTCATAGGAGTGCCATGTCAGTAACATATGATTGGATAAATTATAGTACATAAGTATAAATATATCATAAGAAAATAAAATTATTTCACACTGTTCGTTGTTTAAACACCCTTTTCTTCACACCTCCTTTATTTACTCACTGTAATTGCTAATGCCCAGTAATAGAGCAGTTGCTTCCCCTCTTATTTCCCTGCCACCCGGACACAATCCAAGTATCACAGAGTCACAGACTGGTTTGGGTTGGAAAGGACCTTAAAGATCATCCAGTTCCAACCCCCTGCCATAGGCAGGGACACTTTCCACTACAGCAGGTTGCTCCAAGGCCCGACCAACTTTGCCTTGAACACTGCCAGGGATGGGGCAGCCACAGCTTCTCTGGGCAACCTGTGCCAGAACCTCACCACCCTCATAATAAAGAATTTCTTTTTGATGTCTAATGTAAATCTCCCATCCATTAGCTTAAAGCCATTCCCCCATGTCCTGGCATTACATGCCCTTGTAAAAAGTCCCTCTCCAGATTTCCTGTAGGCCCCATCTGAGGGTACTGAAGGGTTACCTTAGTGTCTCACCTAATTAATGAAGTTCTGTATCATAAACTACTTTCTTAGCAACAAAGCAAACTAACCCCCTGTGTTAAGTCACTTTTTTTTTTTTTTACATAAAATATAGAAAAATCATGGTTTTATTTCTTTTCAACATAAACATTGCCATTTTGTTGAAACTGTGACAAAAAATGTATGATGGCAATGTTCAAGGCCAGGTTGGATGGAGCCTTGGGTGACACTGTCTAGGCTGAGGTGTTCCTGGGCATGGCAGGGGGCTGGAACTAGATGATCTTAAGGTCTTTTCCACCCCAAACCATTCTGTGATTCTATGTTTCATGAAAGACAGTGTTTATGGACTGAATTCTATCCATGACAGCCCTGATTTCTGCACAAATCTGGCATCTGGTCCTCTGGTGCCACAGCCCGAGAAATAGGCCATCAAATTGCATGAGTTTCCTTCTGTGCAGGCAGATACAAGATGATACACAAGTCCTGCATTAGCTTTTAAAATGTGTGAGCTAGTGTCTGAGAGAGACAGAAGGTGACATTTCAGCTGCAGACCTCTTTCCATCACAGTGGTTCTTATAGGCTCTCCTACCAGGCTAGGCCTATTAGCAACTAGACAGTCTACCATGTCAGTCTAAATCAAAGCAGTTTAAGGGCTAGTACATCTTGAGGAGCCTTTAAAAAAAAATAAAAATGGAGGAAGGCTTAACACTTCTCAGCTCCCTCACAAGCCCACAGGCTATAGCACAATACCTGATGTATAACCTCTAACATCATCTTTGTTCCTTTGCCTCTGACATTCAGATCTGCACACGAGGGGTTTCCAGATGAGAGCTCATAATCTTGGCAACATTAGATCATTGTCTTTTCCCTTTGTCCACTATGCTTCCATTGCATATTATTCTGAACCTGAAAGATCTTATTGTATTTATTATCAGTACATATCCAGCCCAGAAATGTATCTAATGGATTAGAACTCAGGGCCCAATCTGATAAACCAAAATATGGCCAGATTTTAACAGAAAGCAATGGACACATCAGCAGGAGAGTTCAGTCTGACAGCACCCTTAAAGTAACACCTCAGAGCCCTGAGATCGCTAAGTCATGCCACAAAGTTCATATCCTGGGTTGGGTTGACCTTTATGAGATCTAATCAGGCTAAATGGAGAGCAAATAGAAACTGCAGTGGAAAGGAAAAGGTAAACTGCTTCATAGGCTAGCAATTGTCTGCCAAGATATTTTGTTTAAAGAATATTACCTCTCCCAGCTGCTTCTGTTGCCCCTCACCTGAAAGTTCGCTTCAACAGTTTCAAAAAACCTGGATTAATCAAAAGCTGGTTTTACTTGGAGCAAGTTGAGAAATGTTCATATGAACCACCCCACCAGAGCTGCCAAGGGGACAAACAATGCGTGGGCACAGTGACGTTCCTCACTGATACAACAAATTAAACCATAATTAATCCTAATTCCTTCTAAAATAGTTTAAATGAAAGGTCTATTGTATCAGAGAGGAAAAGAAGGCAGAATTGCTGGAGATACGATTCTATTCTTCAGGCTAAAAGCACCAAATCGTATGTCCATGTAGATTACAAAAGTCAGGGCCTTCCTTAGTAAGGAGGAAGAGCTACACATGTTCTCTGTCACCTTCTGTATTATTTTTCAGCTCTTCCAAGCAATGACCCTGTCATGTACTTCCTTACACTCAGAAATCTGTGGCTGTGAAAGCACTGTTTTTTTTAAGAGGGAGGATACGGTCTCTGGCATGTTAAACAAATACAGCATGAATCACATTTAAGCAGGAAAGAACCTTCTACATTTGAAGAGTCCAAGGCAATGCAGTCTCCTTCCCTTCTCCTGCTTTTTGCAATAGCCTCACTCGTATTTCTGGTCTTACTAAAAATATGTAAACTTCAGATCTCAACACATTCCGACATCAAGGTATCCAAGCCCTCAATTCTGTGAGCTGAGTTTGTTTCTTATTATTTACATTGCTGAAGGATTGATCAATCATTTTAACATGCTATGAAATCAGGGGTTTTTTCTGTACATTGAAGCTATGTTTGTGTTTCCCAACTGTCAGTAAAACACATCTTAATTCTCTGGAGCAATGTCAGGCTCTTCTCCAAGCTGCTTTGTCTCCCTTTCTATTTTCTGTATCATTTCTTTTTAATACATACTCTACACTATCAACTTAACATACTAATGTTTAATTAACTTTACTCTTAACCTTTCCTTTTCAAGTGCAAAGAATTAGAAAACACTCTGAAACACCACATACTAAGATCAGTCATTCAAAGCCATATTCAGGGCTTTCCCACAAATCTTAGTCTTCACCCACAGCGGCAGACTTCACATAAAGGTGTATAGAGCAGCAAAAGCAGTCCTGTCTCTACCTCTTAATAGGAATTGGTGTGATATAGGGTGCACCTCCAGTCCAACAGCCCACATAGACAGGGAAATGTCACTAAAAGGTAACCACTTTATAGAAGAGCATCCCATGCCAAACCCAAGTACAAGCCTGCCAGTAGCAACCTCCAGAATTTAATATACTGTTATTGCAACACTATTCATACTCCCACTTGTCTAACTCATGAAAAACTAGAAGTGGAATCAATGAGTATTCCTTACATCTTTTTTTGCTAGGTCTTCTCCTAGTCGGCCTCTCCAAACACTGTACTGTAAGTTTTTTAGCCTGTAGCTTTATCTTTGTGTCCCTAGATTCAAGATTTCTGAAAGTGTTAAATTCAGACTTATGGGCTTTGCTCAGGAATGGGATGTGACAGCAAATTCCTTTGAGGAGAAAGGAAGATGAAAGAACTTAGTCAGACAGCTTTTCGGCACATCAAGATGAGGCACCTGACAGGTAGAAACATTTTGCTGGATCAACAAAGTCATTGTTGAATCACCCATCAGGAAGAGTGTGCAGAGTGTATATTAAAATACAGTCAGCTAGTCGCAGTCTTACCTTCCTGAGTTCTGAAGTCATCTTCAGGAAATGTATTAAAGTTGCCACACAACCCACAGGTCTTATTATAGTGCTTTTCTTGAAAGATTATCTGAATATTCCCACTGATATCAATCTTCACCATGAAGCCATGCTCATCGCTGGATATTTTGTAATAACCTGCCTCCTTCTCTATAAATATGCCATTGGAGGCAAAAGGTATGGAAACCCTGTGAAGAAAAATAGGAATTTCTCAGAATATGACACACTGAAAACATTGGGGGGTTCTGCTGGAATAGTTGTTCCCACTGGTACCTTTTGTCTTCCTGCATCACAACTCCATCTAAAGAGAAGCGAAGATTGAAATATTCTCCAAGATACACAGAGAAACCAATTTTCTTCCCATCCTGGTAGTCACCTGAAGAGATGAGACATAAGTAAATATTGTTAGCTCTGGGATTTGGCAGGACAACTTGTAAGTAACGCATTGCAGAGTTGGGACTGTATCATTAAGATTTTCAAGAGCCATCCATGCATTTCATCCCATAGTTGCTTAATGTGAAATGGAGAGATAGCCCCAGGATTAGGGCTGGCATCAGCCAGTGGCAAGTATGTGACCTGGCACTGGCTATGGACTCACGCTCTCACTGTTACTGTCTAGCCAGTGAATTCCCCATCCTTTTGTGCACACTGGAGGAGTTTCCACATGAGAAGAGCCCAACGATCTGCTGTGCTCTTTCCCTTCCTTGTTTCCTCCCAAAACCAGTGCATAGCTCAGTGGTAAGAGAAGGAGGTTGAATCCATTGAATTTATGGAAGAACTGAGCCTGGATGTCTTTATTCTTGATAAGCTCTCTAATCATCTCAACTAGCCTTTGAGGGGCAGGCAACTCACTCTAAGCAGCAGTACATAGAGATGAAGACAACATAGGCTCTGAGAGAGAAGAGAGGCAGGAGAGTTCAGACACAGTCCTTTCTCTGCTTTTGCCCATTGTCTATTTTTGGCTTTACAGCAGCTCCTTGTGCAATGGCGCCATTCTGGACCTCCTGCTGAGGTAGCCAGCTCTGCCCAGACCTGGACACTTTACTCAGCAACACAGATTGCACTTCACAGCCAGTTATCTAGAATCGAAACAAACCCACACACATACACCAAGATAGGAATCATAAATAGGTTATGCCATGCTTATGTGCTCAATATAAACACTAAGTGTCTGCTCATATTTTGTTGGTTTGGGTTGTTGGGTTTTTTAAGATTTATTTGATCACACAAAATACTGTAATCAATTCATATGCTGGTGTGTTCTACATACAAAACATTTGTACCAAGTTGTTCAATTGAAGAATAAAATTACTTAATTCGGTGTATGGTTGCTTTTCAGAGTGATGGGATCAGTTTACTTCAATTTACTTGTAGTCAGCAAAGAGTCATTTTAAACTATGACTAATACAGAACTGTTATTAGAATATCTACCAAAAGAGTCGGTGAGAGTAATACACAATTTTGGTTTTCATATCTCTTGCCCATCCCCAAGAGTAATGCTGCAGAGACTCATGCCAATTCAAAGGCCTTTTGTCCTGTAGGATGGGATTTTTTCTCACTGGGGGGATTTAGCATACAGGTGCAATTAGTTCTATGGGGTTGTGTAGTTCTTATTCTTGTACTCAGCTTTAACAGCAACATTCCTCTAGAAAAAGCAAAATTAAACAAGGTCTAACGTTCCCTCTTTAGAAAAGCCAGTAAGAAAATCTCCATTCCTTGGCAGCTTAGTTATGTGGGAGCAATATTACTAAGGGATAACTGAAGCCAAAGTGACAGGATTTCCTTACTTTTCATACCTAAGAAAATTAAAACACCACATGGAAAAAAACACATGGAAAAAAACACAGACAAGACCCTTTTATGCAGTAGTCCATCCTACCTGACAAAGGGCAGCTATTTGTCTTTTCTTCTCAGTGATGGAACCTGGCACAAGTGCAATGCCATATCGCACTTCTTACATTTGTTACTTCTTAGTATCTTGCTCAGACTCACCTAAGAGTGTGAAGGAGCGCTTGTGACAGTCCCCAGCAAGGAGGTAACTGCAGTCCCCAGCAAAACTGTAGAAAGAGCCATCAAAAGTTTTGATGTGATCATTCCCAAACAGGCTGCAACGGGAACCTGATGACTCCTGAAGCAAAGAACCTGATGATCCTGGATATCAAAACAGAACACAACTTGCAATGTAAAACAATCATTTTGTAGTTCAGGAATTTATCTGCTGGAATTCACAGAATCACAGAATCCCAAGGGTTGGAAGGGACCTAAAAAGATCATCTAGTCCAACCCCCCTGCAAGAGCAGGGTAACCTACAGTACATCACACAGGAACTTGTCCAGGCGGGCCTTAAATATCTCCAGTGTAGGAGACTCCACAACCCCCCTGGGCAACCTGAATTCATCACCATTGATCATTGCATGTTCTGAACCTCCAGCTCTAGCTTCTAGAACAGTATGACAGTACACAGGATCGAGCACAGGTTTTATCATTATTATATGTGTTAGTGAAATGGCTTTTTTGCTTTATTTCTACCTGCCCAAACCTTGCATGGGTAATTCCAGTGCTGATTCTTTAAGGAATACCATGCATTCCATTCATCTGTACCTGCCTGCAATCCCATTAAAATAAATAGGATAGCCTATTTACTTTAGCATGAATAGGGCAGCATGAACAAGTCGCATGGTTTGTTCAGCCAAGCATCACCGACTTCAGAGAGTCTGTGATTCAACACAGTGCTTGTTGCAAGGTAAAGGCCCAAAAGCAGTAACCTTATTGATGTCTTCACTGTGATGAGAATACTGCCTGAGCCAGGATGGCAGGATTAGATGGGTGAGGCGGGGAGGCAGGGAGGATCTACAGAAGAAACAGTGAAAGCATATTATGGTTTCTAGACATCAGAAAATAAACATGTTTTCCCACCTGATATTACAGTAGCCTGTAGTAGGTTTGTTAGCACCACTGCCAAGAGAAGCATCTGTCAAAAATCAAAGAGAAAGATTAGAATATACTGTTTAGCTCACAACAACTCATCATTTTCTTTACAAAGTTATTTCTGAGGCTCTACATTTCATAAACCAATAATCCATAGACTTTCACAGTAATTCAGTTACCCACCCATGCTTCTTTAAATAGGTAATCTAGGAGATTAATTATTCTTTGTTCCCACTTTAACCCCTCAGCAATATGGGCTACCTCCACAGGAAATGCAACCCAACATACACATATATGCCAATTTGCCCAAGTTAATACATTGCACACCAAAGCCTTTCAATACACAGCATTATTTATCAGACAACCTGACATGAAGAAGTACACCAAACTGGATCAGCCAACTTGGCTCCAGCAGAAGTCACTTCTGCTGCACAAGATTTGAATCCTACCCAAGATTCCACAGGAGGAAAAAATAGATAGGGTTTGCACCAGCCAACAGATCTGGCTGGCAGACCATTATAACCACATGCTTATAATCCACTGATTTCAGGGTGATGGTGTGCTTGAGATATGTGGCAAGTAGTAAAGGGAGGAAATCGTGCAGAGATTACAGACCCAGGGTGAAAATTCCCATTCACCAAAATCAGTTTTAGTATTGCCTCCTACTTTGTACAATCAAATCATCAGCCTTTCTATAAACTACCTTCTGTACTGCCAGGCCTTTAAAAGTAATAATGGAATACAAGTGTTATACAGATGGTGAACTACAGATGCATTCTGTATTACATTAACAATTAATGGATGAAAACTGTAGGGAGCTCCATCTAAATGAGTTAATTTCAGTGGTCAGATAAGCAACTAGAGAAACTTAAATATACCATACTTACTATGTTAATGCCAGGAGAGCAGACACACCTTTCTCTAAAAGACTCCTCTGATTAATGATCAGAATATGTTTTGCAAAGACAAATTCTGATTTCAGTTTACATTTCTTACTGATGTCAGTTATGTAGGTCCAATTCACAGCCACATAAATAAACACCAGGTTTGCCACATTTACCAAAGGCAGGAAAAGAAAGATCCATTATAAAGTTCAGTCTAATATAGTGCTGCAAATGCCAGTCTGACATAAGGCTGTCTGTTACTGCTGCAAGATAGCTAAGAAGTGGCAACTGCATGGAAATATGACTACAAAGTAATGGTAAAGAAAACAATAGGCATTATTCTCAGATTACACACTTGCTAGTGTATTTTTAGTGCATGCACTGTGTTATTGTGACAGAACCAGACATTGCTTTTCCTTGTTAACCCTTCAGTTTTACAAAGCAGGCAAAGAAAAAAGATAGGGTATAAAACTCTTCAGTCCCCTTCCACCTCCCAGTCTGTTCTAAGCTGCAGACTTGAAGTTTCCCCCAACAGTGATAAAGCAGGTTCCACCAACGAATCAGAATACAGTCAAGTATGATATATGCCAGTATATAACCCTCTATAAATTTTATCACTGGCTTAACGATAAATGAATGTACCTTCTTCTGTGCACGATTCCTCTTGCAGATGAACAAGAAACTCCTCCAGTTGCCACCAATAGCCTACTACACCATTGTTCCCATGTTCCTTCAGAAGACAGGACTGGAATGGTTTTGGTCTGAAATTCCTTGTTTTTGTACAAGCAGGAACTGTTGCTCATTTAAAAGGAAAGATAAAGACCAAACGTCACATCCGTTTGAGTCTCAAGACAATAGATTAAATTGCTATCGTGTAAATCAGTAGCCTTAATTGCCAGAAAGTTACAATGAGGGGAAATAGTTTTAAAATCTTACATGACAGATAATTCTTTGAAATATATTTTGCATGTGTATGTGTGACAGGTCTCACTGGCTGAGCCAACAGGCAGCACATTTATTTGAAAGACTATTGTTAAAGAGGAATAGAAGGATGCTCCATACCTTAAAGACCACAGAACCCTACCGTTTTTTTCCTGCAAACAACTGCTTTAAAGAAGAAAGAAGGAAAAAAACCAGCCTGGTTTTGTTCTCCACATACAAACACGTTTGAATTTTGTCCATTCTATTAGATCAACCCATTGGATCCTTAAATTCGCAAATGTTTATAAAGGTACCCTCCGGAACAAGACATAGTAACAAATTAATCATGCACATACTTTTTTACAGAGGTGGGCACAGGCTTTATGGGCATATGTACAGCACTGAGCAAAAAAATGCAGAGCAGATGACATTACTTTCAATGTCCCATGCTTCATATTTTCCATAGACACTAGTAACACCACAGGAGTTAGAAGGCAACACGTTTCCCTGTAAATCATATTTTGCCACTAGTTCACAGAATCAGGTCCTTACTTGAAACCAAGAAAAACAATGCACAACAATAAAAATGTGCCTCCCAAGAGTCCCCAGCAGGTGTGCTTGTCTAGTGCACAAGCAATTCGGAGAATGCAGAGAGTATGAGCCCTGCACACAGTTCTTTGAAAACAAAAAAAATGAAAAATAAATATAAAAATTGTAATATCTTTTCTTCCTGCAGGCAATTTCCCTTATGGTTTCTAGAGATGACTAAGTTGAAACTTGCAGAATGGCGATAGATGAGACAATTTAGGTGATGAGTCTACTTAGGTTGAGGAGTTACAAAGAATACAAATAATAAATTGTTAGCCATACTTTATTTGTCATGTATGAGCTCTTCATGACATCTGCATGTTAAAATGCTATAGAGCTGCACTACAGCTACCAAGTGGCAAAAAGAAAGCAACACAGACCAAGTTGTTTCTTTCCATGTGAAAAGCCAGAGAACAAGAGTCTTAAATGAACACCTTCAGTCCTGGTCTTCTCGGCCAGATCCTCCTGCCTTTTCTCCAGCAGCAGTGAGGTTTTCCCCTCTCACATTCATGTCAATGCAAGGCCCATGCCTGACAGCAGCTGGGAAAATCCTGGGAAACATACAATAAAACGCTCCACGCATGCAGAAACTTGGTGTCCAGTGCAGTCATGGCCTTCGGTGTGCTCCACAGACATCCCTCCAGCATGGAACAATCCTAGCAATCCCTGCTGCTACAATAAAGTACCAGTAAAGGACAATAACCAGTTCTGGGTTTGTGTGAAGACAGAGGAATACTGTTGACCAGGAATCATTCTCTCCTCTTGGGTCCATCTGCCAAATCTCAGTATGTCTTTCATACCTTCAAGAGCCTGGGCATTAGTAATTACAGGGAGGTGTTCTCAAAACCTTTAATTATGGGAATCCCAGTATTATTCACAATACAGGGAATAAGAGCTCTTATCACCTTGGGGTTTTGTCTCTTTCTCAGTTTTAATCCTGACACCTATATAAATCCCTTCATTTGGTAACTTTCTCTTGCAAATGCAAATCTAACAGGTGGCTTTGATTCATAGTCTTTTGTACATACCAAGGATAGAGTTCCTTAAAATGTTCCTTACAAATAAAAAGATTGCTGGTTTTGTTCCATGGCAATTTCCTTACTGTTATTATAATGAGGGGCCAGTTCCTCAACAATACAGGATTGTTTAGTCTGTAACAGTGATGGATGGCCCAGATCTTCCTTTATTAGCTTTTGTGCTGCTGCCTTCACACCATGACAAGCTTTATCTGGAGCACCAGGGAGGGAGAGACCAAACTGCACAAAAGTTTGAGCCCATCAAAAGGTGCTTTGGAGAGGAGTAGGCTGCAGGCAGGCTGGTTACTGAACCTGGACTGAGCCTCTGAAGTCCATGGGTGCTTGTCTGCATAATCAGAACCTTGGTCTACACCGGGGGACATTCTGTGACTTGCACTGCCAATGTTTAATAGATAGTTCAGATAAGACAGACATCATGACACCTCTTAAGTGTCTTGGGGACCTTGGGGAACATAACAAAAAAAAATTAATTGAGATAGGAAGTTTGTTTTTTGGGTGTCTTTTTCCCTTCCTGGCTCTGTTTTCCCCCAGAAAAGGGAAATGGTAATTAAAGAGCATATTCATTGACTGATATTGTACATTGTTCCAATACAAAGCACAGTGATTGGGTAGATCTGACGGAAACACAGGGAAATAAAGGATTATGCACTGTTGCTGGAAAGCCCCCTATAGCCAGTTCCTGGAACAGAACAGAAAAGATCTCTGAGAAAAATTATCCATAATACTGCTTTTCATTGCTTTGTTCAAATACTAGGTAACATGCAACAAGTCCAATGCTTCCTAACAGTTATATGATAATATGCACTAAAGCATTAGACAGCATGCCACATTTGTCATCAAGCTTGTTACACAAGTACTTATACAAAGCATCCACATTATGAAACAGCATCGCTGACTGTAGAACAGTGATGAAACATACAGGGCCTGAACAACAAAAAACAGCCAAAATATGTTGATAAACTGGAAAACTAAAGCCTAGCAATACTGAGTTTTGATTCTGTGCTTAGGAACTAGCAAATTAGATTAGCCTATGGGAGCAACACAGGATGCCACTTTAAGACTATTTAAAAGATGCAAGCATCCGCTGTAAAGAAATTCACCTTACGGAAAATACACCCATGAAGTTCAGTAACAACATTTTCTTTAAAATTCTTTTTTTAAGCGCGAAACAAACCAGTCCAGGATATCAACACATGGATCTTTATAGAGCTAACTAATCTGAAGATTTCAGCCTGATTCTGGCCCTGCTGTAAGCATGTTGAGTAGAAGTACTGTATGCTGAACAAAGTTTGTTTCCGTACGTACCACTTAATTTCTGCAGGTAAAGGCACTGATTGATTTTCTGAAGTCTAAGAACACTCAAGTGTTCTTACACTTGAGTAAACTCATCTGAAGTAAACTGAAATCCCAAATGCCACATCCTCAGATGCCACACAAAAAACAAATGAAGGATGGTGTACTGTGAAATGTAGGAAATGTTGGAACAGAAGACATACCTCATAAATCAGCATAAAGTTCTTAAGCAGAGACTTATGGGGAAGGAAGCCATGCTGCTTCACTGCTTGGAAGTGAAAAAGTGAGCTTTCAAAAGTGAGCTTTTATCACTTTCAAAAAGTGAGATTTCAAAAAAGTGAAAGAATTATAGGAAATTGGTAATAAAAAGAAAAAAATCAGTGTGCGATCATAAATGGAAAGTAGACTTTAATATATTCTGTGTCTTCAGCCAATCTATCTCAAAAACAGTGATACTTTTAAGAACAGAAAATGAAAAGATAAAATGATGATTAGAGGCAGAAAGCAACTTCTCTGCAAGGGAAGAAAATTTCTAATCTGAGAAAATCAGAGAAGGAAAGCACGAGGGGCATCTACCATATCGCAACTGGCACAGAGATAGTCAATAAGAAACAAGTATTTATCATTTCTCCCAGTGTAAAGCTGGGAGCAGTCAATGAAATTCTCAGCCTTTAAGACACATAACTGGAAGGCCTCAGCACAGGTCACTCTGTCAAAAAGGAGTCAGACAAATTAATGAAGGGCTGGTCCATCATGGCGATAAATCAAATCACAGGCATCGAATGATGAATCAGATAAGAGCTTGTGGTCTTTACTGTTGAGTGAAATCCCATTCTTTAACACTACACCTCGTTTCTTACAACTGTTTCCCTAAGCAACAGCTGTTAGCCACCAGAATCCTACTTTTTGGGTAAAACAAAACCAAACCAAACCAAACTCCAAAACACCCTGCTTTCTTTACCCCAGTCTGCAGGAAAGTATATCTGTGTTTTTTCACAACTGAGATTCATATACACTTTTCAATTAGTGACCCAAGAGTGAAACTCGGCATAAACAATAAATAAGCTAAAATAAGAAACATTGCAAATAGTTCTGAAAATAAGAGCATCCTTTGGCAGTTCCTGAAAGCCCAGCGCAGCAGGGCACAGGATTAACAAAGTTACTTCTGCATCCCCTCCTACCTTTCCCATCCCCAAGAGAATAAAAAATAAAAGGCCAAAATAGATAGACACATAGACAGACAGACCTCACAAATATGAGAATATCAGCTGGCAAAGCTCATGTAACACTTTATTTGAACCCCTCACTTTGGAATACTTATGTATTTTTGAACAATGAGGAAAAAGCTGAGCAAAATAGATGAACAATACAGTAGTACTGATATGCAGTATTGACATTCCCCATGCAGAAAAGCTTTGAATGAGATCTATACTGCATAATTATTCATTGACACAGTTTTAGGACATTAAGTAAGAGTAGGGAAAATAAGCCACTTAGAGATATTAGATATTAGAGATGCCATGGCCAAAACAGCAAAGTGGATGCGCACTAGCAGTGCAGTATAGTGCCAGAAGTAAGGGATACTCACCAGGGCTGCTCCATGTCCCT
This sequence comes from Lathamus discolor, assembly GCF_037157495.1. Lineage (NCBI taxonomy): Eukaryota > Metazoa > Chordata > Aves > Psittaciformes > Psittacidae > Lathamus > Lathamus discolor. The sequence goes on from NC_088884.1 coordinate 55,436,700, forward strand.
GAGGATGGCATTAGAAGTGCTTGCTTGCCCTTGGAGCTGCATGCTGCCCCTCCGCCACTTCTCTGCCATGCCAAGGGACTCCTCAGCAAGGCAAGATGAACAGCTAGGCTGCATCACAAGAAAGCCAGGCCTGTGATCTGTTCCTGTGGCAGCTGCCCAAACAGGACTATGTTGCACACAGCAGCATAAAATAAATTTCAGCAAGAAGCAGCAAGTCCATTTCTTTGAAACACACAGAAAGCCTATCTGGAAAACTAAACAGTGCCATTGGCTATAGTCCCATACGATTTGCCAAGGCTTCAATGCATTTTGGGGGTCATCAGTGCTCTGTTCCTTCTCCTGGCACAGTTAATGATAGATGGTCTAGAGAGACACTCTTCAGAGAGGACCATAGGCACCAACCACCCACATTTTGCAATGTCCATAAGCCCTCAGCCTCTGGACATCCTTCCACATGCTGGAAAGGCAAAAGACAAACAAACACTTTTGTTTGTTTACCACTTGCACAAGGCAAAACAAGCACTTGGACACTCTCCCCTAACTATGCAACCCACCAGAGAAGGGCATTTTTAAAGACAATTCTTTTTATTACAAGTTGAACTCCTGCCCTGGTGGCAAGTTTACAGGATTTCCAATTTCACAGCTTTCCCTGGGGTTATCTTTTGAGTTATCTGAGCCAAAAGGACCTCAGGCTACAGCAAGTGATGCAAGGCTCTTCAGTGCTACCCTGTATAAAGCACTTCAGCATAGCTGCAGAACCACTACACTTCAAACCTGCCACAATCCAATACAATCCAAGATGCCCCCTGTAAGACCAGTGATATGCAGCACAGCATCAAAGGAAAATATCCCCCCTCCTGTACAATAATCCTATAATATCTCTAGGGAGTAAGCATATTATAGCTGAAGGATGAAATCTTCAGCTGGTGTCAACTGGTACTGCTCTGCTGAAGTCAGCGGTACTATTCTAGTCTGTGCTAGCTGAAGAGCCAAAAAACTCATAAATCTGCATTACATCACAAGGAGTTACTGAATGAAAGATCAGGGGAGAGATTATTTTTCTTCTAATAGTGTATGGACTATTTATCCCTTATGTAAGTTAGGAAGCACCTCAGTGATATACACCTGACACTACATTCTAGACACTAACACACGTCTCAGCATTCCCAGGAAGGTGATGCTGCAACAGCAGAACAGCACAGCCTGGGAGGGGACTGATTGTTTTCAGTCTCCTCCTGTAAGAGTTTGGAAGCAGTTGCTCACTGCTCTTTGCTTGCTAATGTCTTAAACCTCCACCCCGGGTTGAAATTCCCTGCATACTGGGAGTCAGCCAAGCCCAATTCAACAATTTCCCCCCACCCTTGGAATTGTGGTTTTCATATCCCTTTTATTATTTTTTTAATTAGTCAAAACTTTAGCCTTATTAGTTTGCATTATGTATTTATAGGCATAAGATTTTCTAAGCAGTGTATTCAGTGCATACATGCTATATTCACTTTACCAAGACCTCAATTTCTCTGTGGGATGCTTTCCATTCATTTAGCCTGCTCTGCACAGCGCAAAGATTTCCACTTCCTCATCACACCTTAACATCAGCACTGACATCAGACACCAGCGAGTCAACCACCACAACAATATCACCATTAGGCTGCTGAAGAAAAAATCCCAATGAGATACATGCAACGCGAGGTATTTTTTCCATTAAGATAATAAGAGAAAATGAGAGTCTGAATTGTGCATGACGTCATGCCAGTTTTCAAAACACATGCTTTAAAAGCAGTTAATCCCTCCCTTTGGGATTAAATTTGTCCAAATGCCTGGCTGCTAAAATGCCTTTAAATGAAACCATGAAAAATATGACTAGCTAACACTTCTGGGCTATGGGACTGTAAAACATTTGCAGTAACAACTCACCCTGTAACACCATATATGCAGTAGAGCAATTCATTATTAAATTAGCCAAAGTCACCCTCAGATACACACCAAGATCTCCAAATTCCATTTATATGGAAAATGTCCTCAGTCAGTCCTTCAACTGGAATATCTGGGGGGTTGTCAGCTTTTAAGATTTACAATTTTAAAGTAAATAAAGAAGTAAAACTGCCCTTGATTGATGATCCTGGACCAAACACAGGAGGAGGTCAACAGAACAGAAATGTAGCTTTGATGCCATAGCCTCACCACCATGCTCTCCATTCAAGCAGGAAGGGGGAAGAATCAAAGTCTATTACTAACTCCAAAAGCAATAGAGCCTTGGGTGACATGACCTAGTGGAAGGCATCCCTGCCCATGGCAGGGGGTTGGAACTAGATGGTCTTAAGGTCCTTTCCAACCTTGTCAATTCTATGATTAAGCACCATGAATGCAAGTATATACAAATATACACCAATATATGCACACACTTGTATATAAACACCAATTGCATCTGTTCTGAAAGGAAAACACCAATATATCAAGACAGGAACAGAGGTAAATAGGAGCAGCCAAAAGATGGAAAATACCCTCTTAGAATGGCAAACAATTAAAAAAGAAAAAATAAAAAAAAAATAAAAGAGGAAAGCCATCTTTCTTATGCGTGTGTTCTTACAGCTAACGAAGTAATGACTTGTTTTGCTAGTTCTTACAACTTTTTTGATTTTGAATCACATCTTGTACGTGTCCATGCTTTAGCTCCTGTCAGTATAAAGCCACTTCTTTCAGCAGTTATGACAATAGCAACAGGAGTCATACTTTGCCAGGTGAGATTTAAATGGTGTAAGTGGTTATTTTTTGCCTTTACAGAAGGGGCCAAACATAGGTAATGTGCTGGCTTTACAGCTTGAGAAGCAATTTCGTCCTTCTTCCCTTCTGTAGTAAGATAGAAACAGTATCTCCTGTATTTGCACCACAAGTGTGTAATCAAGGATAAATTAATATCTTCTCCTCCATGCACAGGGCTGGTCTAAGGATTACTAATGAAGTTCACTAATGACAGACTCCCAAAAATGCCCGTGCAAGAGCAGAGGTTTCCATCCAGGGTTGCAGCTGTTGAACATCCTTCCACTGCCCAGTGGAGACAGGATCCAGAACCAGCTGGAGCTCTTGTGTTCAAGGCTGACCACTGAAGGATTGTCCTAGATTAATTATTTTTCAAACTAGAATACCACGAGGGTTCATTTAACATTTCAACCCAATACTACTGTTAATAAACTCTCCCAACAATTAATGCCACACCATGTTAAAAATGCATGCTGTAACTCAGATTTCAAAGTACAGGTTACCAGAAACACCAATCAGCAAGGGGGAGCTTAACCATCAAAATATTTTTTCCCACTGATTTCAACTTTGCTGGAACTTCAACTTTCACATCCCTACCAGAGTATCAATCGCTATATTCAATTATATTTATAACATTATGCAGGTACTTTTTAGCAGGCAAATCTTAAAATTTCCATTATGTTCCTGATAAAATGAAGTCACAGATTTCCTTGCTCTGTAAACTGCATTTCTAGCAGCAACAGTGAGCTGCTATGATACAAACTTTCTGTGAAACATGCCCAGAGAAGCTGTGGCTGCCCCATCCCTGGCAGTGTTCAAGGCCAGGTTGGATGGAGCTTTGAGCACCCTGGTCTAGTGGAAGGTGTCCCTGCCCATGGCAGGGGATTGGAATTGGGTGATCATTAAGGTCCCTTCCAACCCAAACCATCCTGTGATTCTATGATACAGGCCTTCACTTGAAATACTCATATATGCTTTCAGGCTCACTGACTTAATTCTCTTTTGAATATGGACTACAACAAGGAAATTTCTCTGACTAAATGCTGCTATACCTTTCTTCAGGAAGCTTCTGCACACAAAAAAAACAATTGTAAAAGTCTGGGAAGAGTGCTATGAATTAAACCAAATTGCATAGAGATGGCAGTTCCCATTGAAAAAGAGGGAATTTATGAAGATCTCCACTAGGAAGAGTAGTCCCTAGCATTGAAATCTTGGCCCACGGAAGTTCATTACACTGCACCAAGAGGAGACAGGATTTTACCTTCAATGTTTATTCCATTTTCCATCACTTTTGAAAAAGAAAAGCTGTGCATGGATGTGACTTCTATTTAGCTGTTTTTATAATGCCAAGCTAGGAACAACTCTAATAATCAGCAGATCGTTCATGCAAAGTCACGTGTTTCTCTTTCTGAAACGCTGATTTACCCCAGTACAAAACAGAGCATGTTACTCATTGTGGAGGACAATTAAGTCGCAGAAACATTCACTGCTCACTGGGAACAATTGGCACCATTATGTGATCAACAAATCTATGTCTTATGCACATTCCCCACCACCACCCTTTTTTTCCTTCAATCATCTAATGTAAGCATGGGAGATGGGGGGGGAAGCTTATATTGTGAAATTTGCCTTTAGCTCCTGATTTTTCTTCACGTCTTGGGATACATCACGTATCCTAAAATCACAAGACTAATACAAGAACTATGCCATTCTAAATAAAAATTAGTTCTCTCTCATAAGCCTTTTGATATTTTTTTTTAATCATCAAAAAATGTAAAGATTAGCATTTACAAGGTTTTCTTCATAAACACAAAGGGTAAAGATTTACTTCAAGATGAAGAACAAAGCTGAGATATTGAGAACTCCCAACCCCTGTATTTGGCATTCAAATAAAAGATAAAACCCTCCAAATGCTGCAAGATTCCAAAACATCAGGCATAGTGACAATGCAGATGCAAGGATGGGTGAGGGAGGGGAGAGATGCGTGGAACTGAGCTCTTCCAAAAATTACGGAATTTTATATAAATTGCATTAAAAATTAAAAACACCCTCTAAATATAATTTGAGCACTCTGCCTTCAGCACTGGGGCCCCAGTACAAGTGGGCTGTGGAGCTGCTTGAGTGAGTCCAGGGGAGGGCCATAAAAATGATCAGAGGGCTGGAGCACCTCTCCTATGGAAACAAGCTGGGCTTGTTGAGCCGGGAGAAGGCTCAGGGGAGGCTTCCAGTACCTAGGAGGCTACAAGAAATCTGAAGGACTTCTTACAAGGACAAGTAGTGACAGGGCAAGGGGGAATGGCTTTAAGCTAACAGAGGGGAGACTTAGACATTAGGAAGAAATTCTTCCCTATGAGGGTGGTGAGGCCCTGGCACAGGTTGCCCAGAGAAGCTGTGGCTGCCCCATCCCTGGCAGTGTTCAAGGCCAGGCTGGATGGGCTTGAAGCAACCTGGTCTAGTGGAAGGTGTCCAAGCCCATGGCAGGGGGCTGGAACTGGATGAGCTTTAAGGTCCCTTCCAACCCAAACTAGTCTTTTATTCTATGATTTTAACAGAAAGAAACAGCTCACGCAGTCCAACTATTTTTCCACTTAGAGTGGGAAAAGAACTGTGCAAAAATTGTGTTCTAAAAGTTTAGTTTTTTAACAGCCTCAAAGTTGAGAGCTACCTCAGCTTCACTATTTTGTGAGCCCATTTCCAAAGATGTTATCTGTAGAATAACAACAAGACTATCTTGCTTATTTCTGTTTGATTGTTTAACATAATACTGGTCATAACTTGTTCTGAAACCCTGAAACAGTTAAAAATTATGCTTACTTTTGATATTAAACAAAAATAATCAGAATATAATCTTTATTTCCTTCCCTTGGTTAGGAGAAAAATACATGTTATTTAGAGAGAACAGCATTGTGGATCTGGCAAGCATGGATGTAACCGAATTTTTTGTTCATTTGATTTTGCTTTTGTTCACATCCTTACTCTGTTTCATTTTTCCCTATTGACAGCACAGGGTCAGCATCCTCCTTGCTGGTTTTGAAGATACGCACAGAAACAGTTCTGGAAACACTCAGGTCTCAACACACATACAAAACTGAGCTATTGATCCCAGCAGTCTGACATGCTTTCTGGAAGGTGAGATTCAGGCATGGATATATAGAGATTTCAGGAAGGTTAGGGTAGATTGTATAGCGTATATGAAATCAGCAAAAGTCAAGTTTAATTTGAACCTAATGGGCTGAGAAAGAGTACACCCACTTTTCAGTTGGGGTGCTCTGGTTAATTACCGTGGCGCTTGCAATATCTTTCTCACTCTTTCCCATTTCACCTTTCAACACAGGGCATGAAATCCTCTCCCTCAAATTAGCATTTATTTTACAAATGAAAAGGTTTCCAAAAGTTAACTCACCTTTGGCCATTTTACTCTAGCACAGACTATTTAATTAACATGCTGTGACATGCGTTCTTTTTCATATATTCATCATTCCATGTAGTACTCTATTTTTCCTCTCCTCCTTCCCCTGATTTCAGAAATTCATCCCAGGTCACGTCATTGCTCTCAGGAGGAGAGGAAGGCAGAGATGCATAGCAGGTAGTGTTGTAACAGGTGCCACTACTAATTGCATAAAGATAATTTTATAGCAATTACAGGGCTGGCAGAAGTGCCAGAACTGACTCCAGGGAGCTTTTTTTTCCTCATTTATAAGTAGTAAACATCCACTACTTTAATTAACACCGTAAGCCAAATAAATTAATTGCTTCTTTAACGTGTAGAACCATCAATTACTCTGTACAGGACAGTGGAAAAAATGCAATAAATGCTCTGTAAAAAAAAAAAAAGAGTTGAAAACATTTTTTTTTCCTATTATAAACCATTATAGTATAGGCATTTCTTTGGGGAAACAAAAGAAAAAACACCCTTAAATTATCTAAACCACTGCATTTTAAATCAGGAGCACTGCCACATCTCATCTATTAAAAGACAACATGAAATTCAATTCTTACAAGCACACACTGATTTTCTTCCAGACTCAAAAGTGTTGAGCTGATTATACGTAACTAGAAGTGGAAACACATCCCACAGCAAGTGTTTTATTTATAAAGAGGAAAGAAAAATACACTTCCATTATAGAATCCCGAGGAGCACCTACGAGATTACTCGCAGGCCAGTGTCCCACTATGTTAAGTGCTGTACAAACACAGGACAACAAACGCTGCCCAAACCCGAAGCATCAGTAGGAAGACCACAGAAAGAATGCCTGAGGAGGTAGTTATGCTGACAAGATTTTACAGATCATTGACTAGACCTTAGCATGGTTTGGGAATTTACTAAGTTTGCAAGTAAATTAAGCTTTAAATATTTTAACACTGCTTTAATCTATTTTTAGCTCCACCATCCAAAACTTGTAACTCAAGTTACAGCAAAAAGGCCTGTTTAGCAAAAAGGCCAAAGAAAACATTCCTCAAAGACAAGCTGGAAAGCACCAAAGCCTGAATTTCCGATAACTAGAACTAGTGAGATTCAGACTAACACCAGTAACTACGAAATTACAAACATGGGTTAAAACTCAGATTTAGTCCTTCTAAAGACTTAAAATTCAAAACACCGGCTGCCATATTTGTTAAGCAACAGAAAGCAGCTTCTGTGCCATGTTTGTATGTATGAAGCTCTGTGTTACTATCAAACTACAGAAAGGCTCCATCCCAAAGAAGTGGTTCCCAGGCACTGAAGCTGATGCTGAGCTCCTGCCTGTGGGTCCAGCCTCTTCCAAATCTCTTGGCTCCTATTTGATGGCTGGGGATTAACAGCACTGGAAACTAAAATTCAAAATTTCCTAAAGGAATGTATTTAAGCCTGGTTTTTAGTCTGGTTTGAACTTTACTTACGTACATATTTGAACATACATTTAAATCTTTGGCCAGTTTTAACCAAATCATGTTCTTATGTGTTTAATGAGTATCAGCATCCTTGTGTGGGAAGGGAGGAAAAACTGAAGTGCCCACTCGACATTATCAGCATTGCCTCAACTGCAAACCAGTCAATACATTTCCCCGGTGATAGCTTGTAAACACAGGAGGGAGCAGGAAGTCCCTGCTCTGTGGGGTGGCTTTCAGAGACAGCAGGAGGGGAAAAACATGGAGGTCAGAAAGGGGAGAGGGAGGAAGAGAAGATGTGGTTGAGAGAGAGGAAGAGAAACTGGTTATTACAGTGGGAACGAGATGCAGAGGGTACACATCTGTAGGATACTTAACTCTGCTTTTCCCACTATGCCTAAAACTATTTATATATGTATAGACTTTTTTTTTTTTCTAATGTTCCATGTGGAAAATCTGAGATGGGATTTTGCAAAGTTCCTGTCCTGCTCCTAATTGAAAGGATATAGAACCATAGAATAGTTAGGGTTGGAAAGGACCTCAAGATCATCTAGTTCCAACCCCCCTGCCATGGACAGGGACACCTCTCACTAAATCATGGAAGCTTGAAGTCTGAAAACTCCTGTTAGACATTTAAAACTCCACAACCTGGTGATAACTGAGCTACCTGGGAAACAACATTTTTGCCACCTAAAAAATTCTTCATTTCCAAGTTTTCATCCCAGTTTTGGAGGCTTCCTAGATGTTTTAGATCCCCCCATTCCACAACAGCCTAATCAGGCAATGTGATGACAAAAAAAGGGGATCAGTCAAGGGGACAGATTGATACCTAAACCAAAGGTGCCACAGGCACAACATCTGATGAACTAGAATTTTCCAATGACAATGCTAGAAAGCCGTACTGAGAACTCAGGAACCACAGCTCCTGTCCAACAGCACCACAGTGCCCCTCCTCGTCAATTACTTTGCTTAGTGGGTAACACACCAGGAGAACAAGGAGGCTGTTTGAAGGACTCTCCGTGGGGACAAAGGAAAGCTTGTAACTTAGCCAGAAATGTCACTCTGCCATGCAGGAAGATAAATCTGACAAGGATGTTCTGGGCAGAATAATGCTCAAAACAGCTTGCAGTCTGGTTTCATCCAGTTGTTGCTGAAAAGTACAGGAGCCCAGCAGTTCAGTGGCATAGAAGAAAGTATATACTACTAACATTATTTATCCTGATAAAGATTGAACAGTGTGATGGCAGGCTGATCTGCTACATACTATCACCTAATCAGGGCTCCCATAAAGAGCGGAACAGGCCCTTGATGGTGGCTTGGCTGCAGGAACTGCCGAGGGCACAGGCAAAGATGCTGCCCAATATTGGTTCACTATTTTTTGTGCTCCTCCTGTCTACAGGAGGTAACTTTTGTCTCATCTTTTACATACAGTGTAAACTCTATGGACCTGACATCTTGTTGATATTCTCAGTACAGAACTTAGCAAAGTGGGGAGCAGGTCCACCACTCTGCATTACAAACAGCACCAGCACCACAGCAGAAACATTAAGGAAAAAAAGGAAAAAAAAAATCAAAACTGAGCTCTGCCACATGCACTGAACTCCTTGAGTTTAATCCCATGGAATGGAGAGAAGGTAAAGTCTTTGCAAGTGATGAAAGACACATTCATACCTAGGCTGGAATTTACATCCATCAATGAACTAATCGCACAACTGACATAAATCCTAGTCTAGACAAAGCTTTGTACACTGAAAGCAGTAAAAATACAGTGCAGTAGCATGGAAGACGGTTTCACCCTCTTCTGTAATGAAGGTAGAGATCATTTCAGCTAAGGCTAGAGAAGATTTTAAGCAACCGAGATTCATGCTGACTTCCACTGTCTTGAAATTTTACTGTGCTTTTTAAATACACAGTCTAAATTCAAAGTCCTTCAGATATGGATCTACCAAACCCACACCAGTTATTTACAAAGGTCATTTTGCACACGGGAGTCCCAAATTATTCCAGGGACAGCTACTGCAGAACAGGGAGAATATGATGGTCCTCAACCGTATTTTCTAGAAGTCTTTCACAACCTCGTGCACCAAGTTGGCCTGTCCCCTGATTCTTGCTCCTTCCAACCATTTTAACCAATTTGCACATCCTATGATGTGGAAAATAACAGAAACAGTGCTGCACTAGGTGAGAAGAGGGGGAGAGTAGGAGATTAAAAGATGGGGAAAGAACAAGCATGCAGCCAAGGCACTGTGTGCCCCACACAGTCACTGACAGGAAACCAGAAACTCCAAAATCTTCAGACAGGGTTAAGAAAGCATCCTGAAAAATTACTTTTAAATATCCGTACAAAATAGTTAATCTTAAAAATAAAAATCCTTATTCACTGAAAAGTAAGGATGTACAGCAATAATTTGTTCTCACTGCTAACCGTGGTTAAAGGAATGTCCAGAAACCAAGGACTAATAAGGCACTATAAATGCAAACTGCTGAGAAACAAGGAATGCAGTTAAAGACTGCTTTGTGAAGAGGTGGACACTCTAAATTCATCCTGCTTGATACGAGGCAGGAATAAATCTAACCTTCTATTGTTGTTTTACAGGCTGCCTAGCAATTCTTTCTGGCCTCTGGAACAGACCATTCCTACCACAATGAGCGGAGGATGGAGCAGAGGCATTGCAATCAGCACCATAGCGAGTCCGGCCCCAAGCTCCCCAGCGGGCTGTGTCCAGCTGTATTCATGGGCAGACGCAATGAGAGGAAGCTTACACCGTGCTTCAGTGGGGAGTTAAGTTCTGAGGGCTTTCATCTATCAGATGCTACGACTTCTCCCCTGCCTCCCCAGCTTTCCTACTCCTCAGCACTTGTATTACTACTGTTCTGCAACTTCTGCTGCCATAGAACCAGGCTTGCTGTAGCAAGTATCTTGGCAGATTTTCAGACACCAGGAAACCATCCTCTTCAGCAGGCAAAAGCCCCTGCAACATCATGAAACCAAGTAATGCAAGGGTCAGATTAAATCTGAGGTCTATCAGTAACAATTTTGAGCAAGGCGTCTATCCAATACACAATATTAACTTTTCCAGCTCAGGATGTGTCAGCGTGGTGTTGCTCTGAAACAGAACTGTATTTGCTTTAATCCCAGATCAAATGCCAGTATACTAAAAAATAAAAATGCCTGAACTTTTACATTTATTCCTCTAGATTTATCTTCAATACTGATTTAACACTGATGCCAGTATCACTGTGACAAGAGGCAGCTAGTTACATTATTCTAACTGTGCAAATGCAACACAAACTTGTTTACCTCTGGGAAATGTTTTCTATACACTTTTCAGTATGGAGACTCAAAATGACAGGAACACGCCTGGATTTGCAGCCAGTAGTAAAGTACCACTGGGCTGCTGCTATCTGTGCTGAGGACCCCTTGAAATGAAAGCAAACCAACCACAAATCACACTAATGGGAAGGCTGTCACTTCTGGATTCAACCATAGAAATTAAATATAATAGGGGAAAAGAAATATTGGCTTTATTTCCAGACTTAAAAAGTAAATCATCTGCACAGAATGACATTCCTCTCCTCCCCTTCATCCCAAACCAGACAACAGAACTATGGCAGTATACAGAAACTTTCCCACCTTTTGACAACACAATAAAAAATAAAAAAAAAGAAAGAAAAGGAGTAGAGAGAAAAAAATAATACCCAAATAATACCCCCACCCACACCCCCCGCCAACTGTTTATGCTCTGGAGACTAGACATATCTATTAAATACATTATAGAATTATTGACAAAATTTAATGGCTTCCTGAAATTAAACAACAACATATGTAATCTCAGCAATACCAGGAATCTCAGTTCAGCTGTAAATTTCCACAGGTTCCTTGGACAAACTGGAGCGTGTTCACATAGAAGGTACTTTGGAAAATTATATATATATACTATATGTAAAAAATACATACATATACATATATATGTATACATATGTATGCATTTATATATGTGCATATATATGCACTTGTATAGATATAAAACTAAAAGTGTGAGGACTGAAATATTCTCAGTTTCCTGACCTGGTATCTCAAGCTGGACACCTAAAAAATATTATGACTCATTACCCCCTAAGTCTGCCACCCTGGGCTCAGCAGGCCCTTGGGAAGCACAGTCCCCCCGCTCCATCCTCCTGACTGACACAGGCTGCAGCAGCCAAGGCAAGGCAAAGATTTACTCCCCCTCAGATGTGTGGCCACAGGCTTCTAAAGGACCAGAACATACTAAATGGCAAACAATTTAGTAATAATATCCATCACGAATATCACATGTTTGGTTTCTTTTCAGATTTGTTTTCTTATCATCTAATCCCAGGCTTGAGCCTGTGTTTTGTGGAGCCTAGGCAGAATCAAGCACTTGAACAACACGTATTTGCAAGTGTCCATTCCTATTTAGACTCCAAATCAAATGACCTCAAATTAGAAATGGAGACTTTTTGGAAATATGCATTTGTAAACCAGGTACTCAAACTGGATCTGGGACTTTCCTAAAAGCTTTGCTACCAAGTGGCAGCTGAGCACTGGAAAACCCAGCTTTCAAACACTCATTGCCTCTGCGGCCAGAAAAGAATGGTTGTGTACTCAGCTGTCACAGTCTTCTGAAGAATATATTCCAGTCCTCCAGAGCTCTGGTATCTGGCAGGTTTTCAATATTGCATTCCTGCTGACTATCCTAGTGTGCTCCAGGATAATACTGAATTACGAGCCCAGCCCTTTGCACAAAGTGTTCCCGTATTCTTTTCAAAAGGCTACCCTCCTCCACCCAGAAAGTTAAAGAAGCAATTCAAGCCCTGCTGTGGAAATATCAAGTTTGTGTTTTAGCTGAGAGGAGTGCAAAGCAGAGGGAAGAGAGGTTGACAGAGACAGAAGGGACGAGTGAGCAACCCTGATGAGAAGTTAGAGCAGGGAAAGTGCTGAGCCCACAAGGAAGAAAGCTGTGCCTCTCATCCTTTCCATGTAAAGGACTGAGAGTAAAACGATCAGAAAATAACACTGCTCAGGTCAGAGATGAGCAAGAGAAGCACGAGTCTGGAGGAAGCAAAAGAACTTGAGGTAAGTAAGTATGCAACAACCAGGTTAAAAAATAGATTAAAATAAATAAATAAATGCATTGACAATCAGATGGACATTTACTGCAGTGCTGCCTCTTACAGGCCGAGTGATACTCGCTATGACCTAAACCGTAATCTCAAGCCGTTAACGGTTTGGGCTGAACAAGGGCAATTTATATTCTTTTTTTCTCTAAGTAGTGGCCACCTGCTAACTGGGCTGGCCCGTTCTCCTCTGGCATCTCTGCACAGGAGATACTTTGACGGCTGTGATGGATGATTAAGTCAAGAACAAGAACAGGTTTTTTCCTAAGGAAACTATTCAGCTGGAAAAGAGAGGCGAGCAGCTCTCCACAAGCCCCCCCAGCCCTCGCAGTCCGGCTAGCACAAGGAAGCAAGGCACCACACAGAGCCAGCCTCAGAAGACTACGGCTGGCGTGTGACAGAGTGGTGTCTTGCACAGCATCAGGCCATTCATGCAGGATAAAAGGGTGCTGTTCTGCAGCATAAATATATAGGTGGTCTCTTCAGTTCAAGGTCGAGCCATGTTAATTCCCATGCCACACTTGGTAGACCAGAAACCAATCTCCATTCCTGTCTGTTCAGCATCTTTTATGATTATTGAAGGCAAAAAGGGAGTTTTAAAGCAAAATCAAACACCCCCTTTCTTATTATTTTCCCTGACTTGCTTTGGAATAAAGCCACTTGGCAAAATCTTCAAGCTTAGCAATTTAAGTTAAGCACTTAATTCCAAGTTGAGAGAATTAAATACAGACATCCACACACCTGACTCACTGCTGAGCATTTATAAGAGATCCTTATTTTTAATGAGAACAAAGCCCTAGGAGCTGAGAACACTGAGAATTACAGCTTAAGTCAATACTAGACTCCAAGACAGGACAAAATCAGCTCTTTTTGCTTTATATATAGCTGACTGGTTAGCAATTCCAGCCAAACTCTCAAGTTTACATGATGAGTCATACCAAACACTGGTCAGCTTCATGGCAACACATCTGTATGCAAGCAGTGGAAGGTAAAAATAAAAGAAGAATAACAACAACAACAAAAAACCCCCAAATCTGCACTATTTATGCAAGGTCTGTATCCACACTTAATATTAACTAGACACAAGCAGATTTTAATGCTCCATCCCTGGCAGTGTTCAAGGGACAGCTGAACAGAGCCCTGGGTGACATGGTCTAGTGGAAGGTGTCCCTGCCCATGGCAGGGGGTTGGAACTAGATGATCTTAAGGTCAGGTCCAGCCCTAAGTATTCTATTACAACTTCTTTGGAAATACTTGCTGCTTACTTTAACAAACAGACTCCTTCACAGTAATCTGAAGATGAATGCACTGTTTCTTCACATCTCCATAGCAAAAAAAATCATTCTAAACAACTCCAACAGGGCTTTAAAGCCTGAAAACCACAAAGCTGCTAATCAACTGCAAAACGGAAATCACCTGTTATCCTGACCTAAGGTGATGAGCTGCTCACACACGAGGAAAACTGGTATTACCTATTATCTCAAAAGGGCTGACCAAAGCTATAGATCAACACATCCTTTGAGCAGTAGTATCTGATATTATGGCTACACACAGTACAAATATAATTTCAAGTTTAGTAGTGAGCTGAATAAGATAACATTTTCTATCAAATTTATTATGTCAGTGCAAAAAGAATCAAAATAAGATGATGATGCTTATTTGCCACCTCTTTAACTTCTCAGGTGGAGATTTATTTCAGAAAACACTACATAAACAAGACTTAAAAGTCAGAGAATCCAACTCTGCCTCCTTGAGAAGTCTGCAGATTATAAAAAAAATGCACATACCAAGCCCCGTGTGTAAGGAGGATTTCAGTCCTTGTTTCATGACTTACTAGGTATGGAAGAGATTATTTACAGTTATGCTCTATCTTGATCCTTGTTTTCATCCACCAGTTTCACCTGAGGTTTCATCAAAGGAGATTGTGGCACTAGCTACACTGTTGTTAGAGGCCAGCAAAGTTCACCTATGGGCTGATCAAGCAATCATAAGACATACAGTTTTGCTCCACTATCAGAGAGTTTCACAAGTTATGTCAGCATGAGTAACAGCTATGCCTTTAAAGAAAGACTTTCAGTTTAGTGTAGCACAAGGTGAAGTTGAGATGGGAAGAGATACAATGCTGTGGCTCTAAAAACACACCTCACTCTTTGAAAACCGAGCCTTCCTATGGAAGTAAGCCTTCCTGAGTGACACTACAGGGTATGTGCTGACCCAAATTTCTTCTGAAGGGTTTAATTAATCATTGTTTGATTAGTGATGATTTGAGGGGCAGTTGCAGAAATATGTGCCCATAATTTCAAGGCAGTGTGCTTCATAGGAAGAAATGCAGAACAGGCGTAAAATATAAAAAATAGCACTCCTTTACCCACCATGTCTTGTCTTTGATGAGAGAACATTCCCTAGCCCCTAAGAGTATCATATGGAAAAGGAAAAGCGTGTTCAACAACCTGCTTATACTGGAAAATCTTGCTTTGTTTCTGGATTTAATGCAAATACAGCCCTGTTTTGGGCACCCACTGAAAGAGATCAGGCAATCATTTCAAATTTGGTGTGACCTCCCTCTTCTAAACTGAATCCCAGCATCCACACTTTCCCCATCTTGGCTTTTGCCAAGCTTAAAAATAAATCCATGCACTTGTTGAAATTGGTACTGGAAAACAGTCAGCATTATCTAGTCCATCATTCATTAAACCTGTGCTGGAATATCTATTTAGATCAGCTCCCTTAGATGAGTGCTATTTCAGAATTCAAAACGAAGATTTAGCTTCACCTGTAAGTGTTATGCAGTTACCCACAAACAAAACCCTCTCCCTTTCAGACAGTGCTTAGGTAGGGGTTTACTCTGCAACTGCTAATCTGGAGTACTTACTATGCAGTTAAGGCATGCTAATTTTCAGTGAGGATAGAGGTTATGAAGGCTTTTTGTGTACCATAACAGCTCCTAATACTAAACCGCTGCCACTAAAAATGAAAAGTATCATCTAATGGTTTTTATTATTTTCACGTGGGGGGGGGGGTTGTGATTAGTTATATAATTTTTTGTTGGCACTTGCATAAAGAAAGGTTATTTTCTTCCTGAGAAGACAGTGAGAATAATCTGGAAAACTTCTGCATAACTGAAAAACTGGGGGGGAAAATACCGCTACTTCCTCCACTGTTTAACATTACTTTTCCTGATTTCTTAATTTGAATGAAAGTTAAAGCCCCAGTATTTCAAACTTTAGTCTTGTAACTCTAAAGTTTCTAGTTGGGTTTGAAATGTATTTATGCTTATACACACAGGAGGATTTACAAACACAGTTAATGGAGGTTCTGCCAGAGTGTTTTGCATCAGAAATTTAAATAGTAAAATTCTCAATGTAACCATGAATCTCAGGTTAAAAATACGTCTTGACAATTTCCCGGTCAGCCACCTAGCAGCGCCAAGAAGAAAAGCCAAGTGTCTCCCTAACATGTGCTGTCGATGAGTTGGATCATGTGTGAGAGAGATACCAGGACTTCCAGGAGAATTTGGGGAAAACACCTGGACATCCACTTCTGGCTGCCCGATCCTGGCAGGTCCTCCCATGGGGCGGGCACGGGGGAAACATAGGTGAATTTGTACCCCAGTGTACTGGAAGCTGACACTTAGGAAAGGGGCAGAAAGGAAGAACCATAGGGAATGCAGGGACCAACAGACCCCACAACAGTGCTGGGAGCCCTCTGACAGAATGTGAACTAAACATGTTCATGGCACCGCTGCTGCCACCCAATCCACATCACCTGAACTTCCTCCTCTCAACTTGGTCAAACAAGTAGATGTAGCCAATGTGTGCAGCTAAAGCTAAGCCCAGTAAACGTGTTGACTACCATGAAAAGAACCATGAAAGCTTACAGAGCTCCTCACGGGAACAGAATAAAGACCAGAAATACTTTCAGTATTACTTACTAGTAATTATGTTTAAGAACAACTGGACAATGCCCTTAATACTACGCTTTAACTTTGGGTCAGCCCTGCAGTGGTGAGGCAGTTGGACTACGTGATGATTTGTAGGTCATTTCCAACTCAGCTATTCTTTTTCTTTTTCTTATTCTTACTCTATTCATGGGGGAGAGGGGAGGGGGAGGTCTCGTGAAAGACTAATACAGGCAACTCTTAGTTCTTGGTAAAGCACTAGTTTGGCTAGCAATGATACTGGGGCCGCTGCACAGCACTGAGTAAACCACTTTCTGATCCATTCTCCTAATAGTCTGAAACACACTCTAGTACCTGATATATAGTTTGTTTTAACTAAAATACTACTAAATGTATGCAGGTAGTTCCTCGTCACTCCGGCAGCATAAAAGTAGCCTTGGGGCAGCAGCACTTGGCAGAAATCCCAGGTGTTTTAAAAGCTGCATGTACATGACTTATTTCTTCTGCTGTACACACAGATGAAAACCAGGGACAGCTTAGTGTGAAGGACAGAATGAAAATGCAAGAGAGTGGGTATCACTTGTTTATGCCAACCACTCACACCAGGGGAAGCTTTTCTGTTTAGAGCAACAATCTATTCTAAATAGCACCTCGCCACACTTCCAGTCAAGGGATACGATTTAGCGTCAGCCACCTTCGTGGATGTTGGCACCTGCCCACCAGAATAATGAGAAATCACGCTGTGGCCTTTGTTTTCTTGGCTGAGACATAAACCTTGAGCTACTTCACTCTTTTCTGATGGTATCTGTGTTTCTCATGCACTTGAAAAGTTAGGATTTTTCTTACCAGTTCATCCGCAAAAGTCCTAGATGGCCCTCAGTGACCTCATTTTTAATCCCTGTGCTCAAGAACCCATGTAACTGCATGCACCCCAACAGAAGCCACAGCCTGTAGCCTCACTTCTGTCCTCTGCTCTTAAAATAACCTCACCAAGAGTTCTGACACATACAGACATCAAAATAGTAGTTATATGAATCACACTTACAGCCGCATGTGTGTTACAGTCATGATTTCCACAAAGACATTTTGCAACCCTTCATAGTCACAGCATTCCTCACTATCAACAGCCTACTGCTTATTAAAACTTTGCGAACCCATCCTACAGGTACGAGGCTGCTCACAGATTTAAAGCCAGATACAACTACTACTATATGTAGCATGAGGGTCTTAAATGACAATTTAACTTGAATTAAAAAGGAGTTAAACCATACGGTACATATTCAATGGTGTCAAACTGACTCTCTAAGAAATTAAGGAGCATCTAGACTGTATTTGTATTCCATGACGATTACAAAACAGATGTGTCTTCTCTTCCTTAAGTAAAACTATGACATTTTCTACATCCTTCCTTCCTGAAGTGACCTACTTCCATCATTGGTAGTAGTAAGACAGAGTCTGAATTATTTGGAACTAATGTTTATACTTTGAGTAAAAGTTTAATTCAAACAACTAAGAACAAAATACTTTGGCTTCTTATCCCATGCATTTTATCTCTGAGTGTGAAAATGATAACTGATTATAAAACTATTTTATAAAGGTTCCTAAGTTCACACTGAGATTTTCCAGTTGTTTTCTTGACATTATCAGTACTAATGTATCACACACATAGGTCTTATGCCAAATATTTGCAAGGATGTGCCTCAATCTCCTCTAATCTTCAAATCTCAGTTTAAAAAAGTGAGTTAAAAACAGAAACTGAAGAGGTCTGGATTCAGGTCTTTGCTTCCAGCTGTGCTTCTAGCTATAGGGGAAGACCTGATTTCTAGTGAAATTCCCCAGGGTTTTGTGGACTCCTCAAAGCCCTCCTCTTGTGGCAGAAAGCAGACTTTCAGAATGCACAGATTTACTCGCAGCATGAGGTCTTTCGGAATTTAGCTGTTATGGATACCAAACACCAAATACTTTTCCACCAGCAGTGGAAAAAGGGCAGTGCCTTTGACACAGTGCTATCCGCATGACTGATCCTATGAGTCATTTCTGCAATAGAGTGAAAATCTTGACTCTACAACTCCAAGACCAGCCCCTCCTTCACAGCTCCAGATGTAAAAGCCTGCAGGAACACTTACCTGTCATGGTGCTCTCCCATGTATCACACCATTCCAAATGATATGCTATATTTGAAAGAACCAGAACACTACCTCTAAAATTTGCTGGAAAAAGTTAGGCCAGAAGTAAAGCACTTAAGCTGAATGCCCATGGATGAACTCAGGGGATGGATTTTGAGAGGTATGGGGAAATAAGCCACAGACCCTATGCTGGTGTCATTTGAGCTATCAGCTCCCTGACAGCAGAGAAGCGATGTGGCTGTACAGCCTCCATCCTCACTGGACAGTCAAATCCATCCCAGCACATAGTGTACCAGTCACTACACGTAGCAAGGAAAAAATCACTGAAGCTAAAAAGCAAGCAAAACAACCTTTTGGGGTTTTTAATTTTGTGACTGGCTGTATAGTCGGAGATGTTATTTCTCTACAAAGAACAAAATTGTTATCGTTTTTCTCCTCTAATCCACGCTTCTCAAGAAACTCTCTTAATCCCAATTGTTCACTGGGGAAAGCTTTGTACTTTATCTCCCTGCAGTTCAAATCGTTTATGCCTGGCCGTTTAAGGGAGCTGAAAGAAGCTTTTAAAAAGACCTGAAACTGTTCATGCAAAGAAGGCTAAAGGCATGAAGGTAGCTGACACTACTTCTTCTGCATATTCATAAAGGTAGAGATATGGTGAAAACAGCTCTAGGAGGTGTGAACCCCATTACTTCTGCAGTACTTACCAGTGGTTCCCACCATCCTTTAATGAAATTAGGAGAGAAACCCCTTCTCTCCCTTCTCTCCTTTGCCTTGCTATATTAATAAAATGATCAAGGTCCTTTGAATAGTGCAGTCTGAGGGGAAACTCTTCCCAGTGAGAAACAAACACTTCTCCTCTTCACTGTTGGTCCAAACAAGATATTTAATTTTGCATTAAAATAGGAGAAAGTAATTCAGCTTATCTGTATATGAAAACTAAGTCAGTGTCACATATAGATAATTAGAAAGGTAATTTTAGGAGGCTTCTGATAAACTCAGATTTAGTCTTACTGGCAATATCCTGACATTGCTTTTCTCTGTTGCATCAGCACAAAATAACCATTTAACTTTAACCATCCAGTACAATTTTAAGTGCAGATACTAAATATTTAATGCAAAATATTTTGGCCTATTATCCCACATATATACGAGGTTTTAAAACAATAAATCATTCTGAATTACTTCTACAAGGGTCATGAGTTTCCATTAGTGATGTCTACTATGTAGAAATTCAGGTAATTACTGTCTCATTCCAAAAGTCAGAGAAGATCAGGTAAGTCCAGAGAGATGCATCTACCAGATCAACAGACTCAAAGACTGAAACATAAACGTTCTCTCTGGACCCTTCCTATATAATGAAAGAATGCCGCATAATTCTTACCATTTTCATTCAGTATTCTTAAGGATACTGAAAATGCACAAATAGGTTTTACTTCTTCATAAATTAATTCACCGGATGAATGGTGAGAGTTTAGTTTTAAGTAAGCAAAAACTCTCAGGACGTTTTGATCCAACAGGCCCAGTTCTTGCCTCTGATCAACAGGCTATTGCCCATGATTTTTAATGGAAGTTGCTTTAACAGAGCATAAGCATGAAAAGCTTAATAATACATGGGCAGGAGGAGGGTATCCAATGTTTTTCTTTTATCCTTAACTACAGAAAGCTAAAGAGAGACATATTACTCATATTAACTAAGAGGTATCAATTCTTAGTGGCAAAGGTACCCAAAAAGACCCCAGACCAAAAGCCACACATGAGATCATGTGTGATCTCATCTCCCATCTCAGCAGTGAGACAAGGGACTTTCACTTGCTCCATCTGCAGTTACCACATGAGTTTAGTCAAGTGTATTTACTAGTTTCAGCCTTGCTGGATCTATATTGCTGTGGCCAACCTCCATCTCTCTGATTCCCATTACTGACTATATAACAAACCACAATGCTTGAGGTAGAGTCTGCTTCTAGTTAAACACTGTTCAGTCTCCTCTCCAGACTCAAGCTCATCTACTACCAGCCTACTTAGAGACCCCAAACCAAAGGCAGCAGAAAACATCCTATGGCATCATTTAACTTGCCACAGCTCCCCACTCTTCCACTTTCAGACTGAGGCCACTTGAATACTTGGCTACAGCCACAGCCAGACACCTTTCCCAAACTCTCCTTTCCCATTTTTCCTGTGATGCAGCAGGTGCAGAGGCCTCTCTGCTTGGCTACTCTTGTGCACTCCTTACTACCTTTGAATTTTTCCTAGCTCTTAATTTTTCTGCCTTGCTTTCTAATGCATTTCATTAATACTTTGCAACCTGCTATGTAAAACAGCTGCCCAGTTCAACATCTCCTCCACTGTATTAGCTCTGGAATGCACTCTATCTTATCATTTATTTTGGCAACAATAACTCCAACATGTTTTTATGTGCATTTCAGTAAGTCTCTCTGTTTTGCTTGGGGATTTTTTGACTCTGGATAGCTGCTGAAAATATAGTCAGATTGTATTAAATTAAGGTATGCTTGTACCTCAGTTGTCATTCATGATCTAACAGACTCAGAAGTTGAGTGCTGAACTTCTCATTACAATCAAAGGGCAATTCTTCATTTTTACTGAAATTTAACATTTTGTCTCACAACTGGGGTAACCTAAGGGCATGTGCACAACTGGTTACCGCAGATCAGTTGGTGGGCTGAAACTCATTCAACCCGATTTTTCTAAATTCCTAGAACCATAGAATGGTTTGGGTTGGAAGGGACATCCTTAAAGATGATCCAGTTCCAACCGCCTGCCACGGGCAGCAACACCTTCCACTATACCAGGTTGCTCCAAGCCCCGTCCAACCTGGCCTTGGACACTGCCAGGGATGGGGCAGCCACAGCTGCTCTGGGCACCCTGCGCCACTGCCTCACCAGCCTCATAATGAAGAATTTCTTCCTTATTGTAGAATATAAACCTACCCCCTTTCAGTTTAAATCCATTCCCCCTTGCCCTGTCACTACACGCCCTGGCAAAAAGTCCCTTTCCAGGTTTCTTACAGACCCCTTTAGGCACTGGGAGCTGCCCTAAGGTCTCCCCGGAGCCCCCTCTTCTCCAGGCCGAACAATTGCGTGCTTACAGCACCCAGAGCCGCAACCCACCACCTCCCACGGGCGCGCACACCCGCCCGTTGCGGCACCGAGCCACCTCCCCGGGACGGCGGCTGCGCCGCGGGTACAGGACCCCCCGAGGGCCCCCCCACCCTTCAGCGGGCAGGCAGCGCCGGGAGGCGGCCGCTCCCGGGGCGGGGCGGGGCGCGGCGGCAGCAGGTGCGGGCGGCGGCGGGGGCAGGTCGATGGGCGGCCGCTGCGGGGCGGGGAGAGCGCCGGGCAGGGGGCCGGGCAGCCGCGGGGCGGGGGGAGCCCGGGACAAACCTGGGCAGAGACGGATTTAAGGAGTGGTTCCGGGCGGGGTGCGTATTGCCGCTGCCGGCCCTGGTGCTGCACGCCGCCGCTATGCCTGTCAAGGGAGGCACCAAGTGCATCAAGTACCTGCTCTTCGGATTCAACTTCATCTTCTGGGTGAGGAGCTCGCTCCCGGACTGGGGCGCGGCGGGGCTGTCCGGGAGGGAGCTGGAGGGGAGCGGGGCGGGGGAAGGACGAGGCGCTGGGAGCGCTGGTTTGGTTGGAGCTTTTCGTTGTTTGGGTTCACCTCTTCCCTTACTTTCCTGGTTGCCGGGGGAAGAGGGATGGGTGCACGGCCCTTCTACCCCACCTCTCTCCCTCTTGTTGCGGGGGTTTCCCCGGCGTGGCCGCGATACGCGAGTAGGGCGGCGGCTCGGTGTGTCTCTCCCCTGGCCGGCCCCGCCGGTGCGGACGGGTTTTTATGTTGTCCGGTTACTTGCTGTGTTTGTGCATGTGGGGGTAGGACCGCGATTAGGTAACGCAGGTGTGTGCCCTGGCTCTTAACGTGTGCGGGGGGGTAGCGCTCCCCCCCAGCAGTACACGCGGCGCTCGCCCTGAAACTCTTTGCGGGTTGTGCTTGTTTCTCCCTGGTCCTTTCCGGCACGACGGCTGTAAACGCGGTCGGGAAGCCGGTTCTTCGCAAGTTACAGCGCTTGCGGTCGCTGTGTGTGAGCCCATCTTACTAGGAGCCTCGGCTGGAGCTGTGGCTTCTGCCTCCTATCTCCCAGGCAGCGTCTTGTAAAGAAAATCCTGAAGTAGTTTAATCTGTAGGAGCACACTACCCCTGGGAGTAGGACTCATATCGCTGGGGCAGTTTTCCGCAAGACTATCTCTTGTTTGCCAGGCTCTGTCAGAAAGCATAGCTTAACTGAGAGGTGCTTCTCAAGCACTTGGAGTGTAGATGTCTGAATTTGGCATCTTCTGCCTTATGGAAAAGTACACAAGGATGTGCCTAATACAGCAGGTGTGAAGTGCGAGGTTCGAACAATGGATTTTCTCTTGGGCGTCCGCTACAGCGAAGAAATGGCCGTGTGACTCTTTCTTACCGTCTGATGTGGAGAAATGAAGTTGGAGCTGTGGAAAGAAAAAAACCTCTTCTGGAGTCAGTTAGAATATTGCGCATGGGATGGCCGGAAGGCGCAATGCGAACAGAAAAAATACTTGTGATCACTCAAAAATGGCTTTCAGCAAAGTAAGGAAATGAAACTGGGATGCAGTTGAGGGAGGTTATGCAGAGGAACTTTACAAGGGTACAGGAAAGCATGCATTGCCACCTGAGACTCACCAGGAGGGTTGAGGGGGAGGTATATTCAGAAGGTTATAACTAGTAAAATGAAAAGCCTAACAGTGCCCTGGCTGAAACCTCTGGGTCAGGGAGGTGCTAAACTTCTTGTTCAAACCATAGGAAATATGGCTTGCTTTCTGGTCTTTTATATTTCTTCTTAAAGCTCCAAACTTTTTACAAACTATGTTACAGCACAAGAGCTATTGCTGTGGCATTGCCTCAAAGATGCTCTTAATGTGAGCATTGCCACTTTGTCTGGAGCCCATGTCTGAGAGCAGGGCACATTATGTAGCTCAGGAGGTACCTGTTGCCTGGGGGTGTCATGGTGATAAAGCTCAGAAGCTTTACTTGCACCTTTGAGTGCCCAGTAAGTGTGGTGGATGTAGGCTTGACCTGTCAAGAGGGTGGAAGGGAGGAAGAATGGTGGTGGGGAATGGGGCCATACCACATGTAGGCTGGTACAGCTGCCCTGAGTAGAGCTGATGCCCGGAGCAGCCATGAGGGTGATGCTTTTCAAGTGGCCTTCTCAGAGCTGTGTAGGTTGTGGGAGAAGGAAAAGTAAGAAAATAAAGAATTAAAAGGAGATGGATGCTCCTTTCCCTATAAGGATCCCTGGATGCTTCTTTCCCTATGAGTATCCCAACAAGTGGCAGGAAGCACCAAGAGGCAGTAAATGCAAGCAGCTTGGGTTAGCCAGAGGTGTTTGTAGACTAGCTGGATTAGTCCTTGACTTTCATGGCTCACTACATATGTTTGTGCCCTAACAAAACTGCTGAAGGGAGTTTAGAGTATGGTGTTAGTGAACCTCATATGCTCTATAGAGGAATAAAGTAGCAATATCTTGGGCTATTTCAGATTGTTAGGCCTTGGCGAACAGTGTAAAAAGACTGTCTTGGGGTGGGCAGCACTAGAGGGCAGGAGCAACCCTAATACAAAGGCTTTAATGTTTCTTACATGTCATGGGAGATGTGAAAAGTCTAATAAGTAATGGAAATTAAGCAGAAGTGGTGTGCCTGAGTGCAATTCTGAACCTAAAATTCAAAGCACAGTCAGTGACTGGCTCTTGGCCTTGGGAACCCACTCCCCAAAAAAAGCTTTTGCTTGCTTCTGAGTAGTCCATGGGTGTGGGGTCCTATTGTCCACACACTACTTGGGAATGGTGATGGTAATGTAGTTCGATTT
Organism: Lathamus discolor; assembly: GCF_037157495.1. NCBI lineage: Eukaryota > Metazoa > Chordata > Aves > Psittaciformes > Psittacidae > Lathamus > Lathamus discolor. The sequence goes on from NC_088884.1 coordinate 55,461,384, forward strand.
AATGCACCTTTTGGAACAAGAGACTCTAAAAGGTCCTGTGAAGCTGTGATGAAGCTTAAATGGTATCTCCTTTTTAAAATAAGCTGCCCTGAAAGGACAAGTGAGGAATTTAAATAGTCTGCAACAAACCTGCAGGTATTTGTAGACTGCATGCTTGTATTTGCCTCCATCTGTGACTTGGGAAGAGTGAGAGGAAGCAGAAAGTGTGAAACAACTTGGTATAAAAACAAGAATTTGGAAACTCTGAGAAAGTTGAAGCTGTGCCCAAGAGAAGGAGATAAAGGCTGATAAATACTGGTGTGTCAAATACAAAGATAAAGCTAGCCAAAGGAAAGCTTTAGGGGAATAACTTGCAGAAGCAAACCCAACTAAAATATCTCTCTTCAGACACATGAGGACCAGGGATCTTCCCGGAGAGATCCTTAGAGGCAGTGATCAGTCCAGGTGTACGTGTGGGGAAGTGATGTTCTGTGGGACTTCCCCTTGCTGGCAGTGCTTGGGGAATACCTTGGGGAAGTTTTGTGCCATAACCTACCTTTGATTCTGAATCTCTCATAAGCTTGAACTGACCTTTTGATGAAAAGGTGGTGAAACAACAACAGCAAATGCTGATTAACATCTTTGCAGGGTCACACGCAACAATTACTTCAGAACTATAAATGCCTTGTGATTAGGTAAAACCTTTGCTCACCACCCACCTCGGTGCTGGAGGGCTGGAATGCAGTGAATTTGAGGCTGGGTTTTGTTTTATAATATTCTGGTGTATGTAGAGAGCGGCATACATGGTGCTTCTGGAAGAGGCAGAGGAGAAGATTCTTTAAAAAGTTGATGTACACATGGAGCTGTGATATTGGAGAAGAGAGAACGGCTACTCTGTGGGGCAGCTGGCCTTCATGAAGCTGTTAAAGTCTTTAAAAGCCTGCATCTTAGAGGCAGGGGCTGGTTGATGTTAGTTCACTTGTTCAGTGTCTCCTGGAAATCACAGAGCTCCTAAAAAAGACTCGGCAGTTCTGGAGTAAGATCATGGTGGGGATGAAATGCTCAGTGAGCAGAAGCAGGGTTGAGATGAGGTGAAGATCTGTTGCAGTGGAGAGAAGTAGCAGAGCTGGCATGGAGGAGTGAACCGAGTAGTGGTTAGTGCAGTCCCACCTAGTCTGGACAAGCATGTGAAGTAACACTTTGGTGCTTGTGCAGCTGTGCTGAAGATGGATGCATGCTAATGTAACAGGCTATGTGACATATGCCACAGGTAGGCATAGAGTAATGTGTGTTAGCATGAGTAGTAAGCAGCTTGGAGTTGTGAAACAGTTGGCTCAGGGGCAGCTTCTTCAACAGAGCAATGATGATTTGGGAGAAGAGGGTCTGTGATGAATTCACAAAAGCACCCCCTGAGTGTTCAGTGGCAAGAGGAAAACTGCTTCACAAGTAAAAGACACAGAGAAGAGGGAAGGTGATGCCACTGCATAAAATCCATGGTGTGCTGATGTCCTGCAATGCTATGGGCTGCTATGGTCTTCTGTCTACCTTGAAGGGAATGTTGTAGAGCTTGGTGATTTTTGGAAAAGAGGAGGGTTTTTGCTATCAGGAACTGTGAGTGAATTGGGATTCTTCCGTATGGAAATGATGAAAACGTGCTAGAGGTCTGTAGGATCACAAGTGGCCAGGTAGGACCTGACTGTATTGAAAAAGTTGGTAAGAACTGAGAGGTGTTAAGTCTGTAAAGAGGAAGTTTCAGGATAAAAGGGTATAGCTGTTGGGACAGTGGTTGTGCTTTATACCCAGCAGATGTTGTGGAGCATGTGGTTCAAAGCATACCTGGCTAACATATTGTGCAGCAGTCTTATGTTAATTTTTCTTCTTTTAAAGTACTGTGTTTCTGCACAACCTGTTTAGTGCCCAGCATGTGAACAGGGAGGCTAGTCCTGGGAAATGCTACTGTCTGCCTTTCGATAACCCTTCCTGAGGAGGCCCCTTGTAGATACTGTGCTAGACTGTGATCATAACCAGCCTGATTACTTTTTCTCCAGTTGGTAAGGCCAGGCCAGGCATGTATCTAGCTCGTATGGCATCCTCTGAAACTTTTGGGATTCTAGAGCTTTGGTTAGAATGTGCCTGTGGCCTGATTGGAAGAGGGAGGGTGCTCATGGATGGCTGCTACAAATGTTTATAAAGTCTGGCTAACCGTTGCATTTGTAAGGAATGGTTTTTACTAATGTGCTTGAATAGATCAGTAAGGGGATCCAGTCTCCTCTGAGATGTGGGAAGAAGGGGTGGCAGCGTTTTCCTGTTGGTTCAACTATTGCTGCAGACGCCAGGCTCCTAGCTCCTGTTGTGCGGTTTTTGTCAGGGTTGGTATAGTCTCATCTGGGTTTGCATACAGGTCTTGTGTTGCTAGTGCTGGCCCTGGCATCTTTGATTTGGTGTGGTCTGTAATGAAAGCTGTACCAGTTCAGGTCTTTGAAGGTTCTGGGGCTGATTTGGAGTGGGGGAGGGAGGTGTTGAGGTTGGTACAGAACTAATACAAAGATTTAAGGGTTTTTTTTTATCTACCAGGCTGTCTCAAGCTTGGCAAGAAGTCAATGGAAAAGTCATGTTATGTGCCTCAAACCCAAGCAGTGGAGTGGTCTTGAACAACCTTAGTGTGTGTGCTTGATTACCTTGAGCAGTGTGATGAGTGATTACCTGTGGCTGAGCTCCCTTAACTTGCAGGGTTTGCTCAGGCTTGTTGGCCCTGGTGACAGTCTTTTCCTAATAAATACTACTGGCTTCTGAGCAGCTCAGTGCATGTCGGGCAGGCGCCTATCATGGCCACACATACGGAGCATGTGCCTGCGTGTTCTCCCACTGGCTTTCTGCTGCTGAACAAAAGCAAGGGCTTGCATCATTAAACTTAAATGCCGTGTTTTTCCCCTTGTGAATTTTGTAGAACACAGGCATCTGCTGCTAATATTTATAATTTAATGTATTAGAGGCAGAGAAGTGTTGTACCATGCAATCAGAGTTCATGTTGAGTGTTACGGCAATTATTTTCTTGCTCCTTTACTTTACAAGGTAACTGTCTTGTCTTGGCACTCCACTCTTCAGAGTGTTTTCTGCTACATAAACAAATGCATTTGTCTAAGGGAGTGCCTGCTAAAGTAAGATTACCAAGATTAGGCCTGGAGGGCTCTTTTCCTTCTGTAACTTGAAGATAACCAGTGACTTTGTTCTGAGCCATAATCTCATCTGCTCATGTTGCACCAGAACAGCCAGTAGCAGGTTGGTCCTCTGACTGCTGCAGAGGGTCTTCCTTCCTCAAGTGAAGAGGACTTGCAGGATGGATAGGGGAATATGCATGTGTGTGTATAATTGGACACATATGAAAGAAACAAATTAGTTTTTGTTTTCTGTAATCAACCAATTTACTTGCTGACTGCAGTGTGTATGAATCAAAATGCTGCTTGGGCTCAGCACTGTGTTTTAACTCTTAAGTGCTGTGAAGTCAGGAATGGAGTTGGAGAATGTTGCCTTGAGAAACCTGATGTGAAGCTACTTGTACTTGGAGTTCTAGCAGTCCTACCTCCTATTTGCAATTTAAATTGCAAATATAGTAGACTGGCTTCTGAATAGGAACTTGTATGAAATGGGCACTAGGCCTGGCTGTGGTTCAGGAATTCTGTAATGCTGCTCCTACTGTACTGGAGCACCATTTTATTTCAATTAATGCTGTGACATTAACTTTGCCACAACATTCTTGAAACTAGTTTAAGCAGAAAGAAAATCTTTCTTTTCCAATCTGTTCTTTTAAAGGAGCTTGGGAATAGCTGCAATTTCTTACATAACTGCTAGCACTCACTACACATCTGTTAGGAAAGCTTTTTTAAAGAAGTTTGAAAACCTGTGCTGTTAGTGGGTAACACTAATCCTGTAATTGAAGGGTTTAGATTGATGTTGAGCCTCATCTGTACTTTTTATAGTGTTTTATTTATAGAGTACCAGCAAGTATCAGGACAAATGGACAGTTCTGCTTGTAATGTTCTGAGTTTCTTTGCTCATGTGTTTTGCAGCATTATATATCTGGCCCTGGTTTAGTTAATCCAGTCTTGGTCAGTCAGGAAAAAGTTAGTTGTCTGTCGGATGCAGAAGATCTGAGTCAGATTTTAGCTAACTGTTTTTACTAGTTTATGAGAAGAAGGGAAGATAGTGGCTTTTTTTTTTGTGTACTTTTGCCACGCCCTGCGTAAAACTTGTGTAAGGAGCAATCACATGGAGCCTGACATATCCTTTTCAAGAAGGAATCAATAACGGTATTGATAGATGCAGTGCTGAGCTGACAGGACTGAAAGTAGTAGTAATTTTTTTTACAAACTGTCATATTTCCACACACTGACTTGCCTTCTGCTAGAGGTAATGCCATAAACTTGTTAGAAGTTGGATATAAGCTTCACCTAATATGTACTGAAATAGAATCCATGGTTTCCTTACAAAGGCCTTTTCTCTACATGCTTTGATCTATGTATCAGCAGTTATTGCAGTGTCTCATTTCTTCCCTGTTGCTGCCTACATGCTGTTGAAGGTAACCTGGTGGATGCTGAGGGGACACACCCCTTTCAAAGCTTTATCTGCTAGCTCTAAGGGCTAGATAACTGCCTGGACCTTGAGCCCCTTGAGAGGTGGTTCTTCTGTAGTGTGCTGTAAGGTGTCTGCAGCAAGTGAGGTACTTGCCAGGGGCTTGTCCTTTGTCAGGATGGGTCAAGGTGATAAAGTCGGAAGGAACTGTACAAAATGGTCCTTGCAAAATAGTGGTTAAACCCAGAATAAGCCTTCCAGCTTTCCAGAGTACTGTCATGCACTGCTGTATCATGGGATATGCTAACAAAGATTGGAATTTGTTTGAAAAGCACAGTCTTTTGATGTGTGTTTACACCACTATCATAAAATCTAATTATTCCTGTGCAAGCCCTCTGCTAGGAGATCATATCTGTGAAATTCAGGTGTAAAAGGAGGAAAAAATGCAGTGGGAATTGCTTGATAGCGTGCCTCAGCACTGAATGCTCCAAGTTGATGCTGAAGTCGGTAAGTATGGTGATGGGAGGAAGGCAGAGTGGTCTATATCGCTTCTGCCTCCAGAATGGACAGGTTGTTTCTCAAGTATATAGTGACTGCCCTCTGCAGTGAACTGATCCTTTGTCAGTTATCTCTTGTCACAGAAGGGTAAAAGAAAGCAGGGTATTAAAGATAAATAATGGGACACATCCTTAAATATGATCAGAGGAAAAAACATGTAATTTGGAAGGGGGATATGGCAAGGGCTGACTTTGGAGAAGGTACTTGTCAGTGTGGGGAGCCTGAATAGGTGGGAGAAGGTATCCTGCACAAGAGGCTTATTAGAGAAGGTGCAAGGCTATGTAAGAAACAAAGGTCAAGAAAAGCTTTTTTTTTTTTTTTTGCTGTCACAGCAGGCAGAAAGATGCATGCAGGGGTAGAGCCTGTGAGGCAAGGGGTCATGTTTGCCTGTGATGCAAAAAGCAACTAGGAGTCTCCATCAGACTAGAGGAGGAATGACCAGGTACTTTTTATCTTTGCTTGGCTTATGTCTGTTATGTGTCTATTCTATAATGAAGTCAAGCAGAAATTTGCTGGGAGCTCTAAGGTGCTTTGTTAGTGGTTGGGGGAAACACAAGGAAGCCTCCTTAGCTGGAGCACAGATGTTGGTAGCATACTTGTGCCAGGACATGCAGGAAAATCACTGCCACAAACTCTTACAATACAGGGAGTGAGTAGTACCCTTCATGTTTTAGTCAGATTGGTAAAACCCTCTACCTTCAGACTTCCCTTTCCTGTACTTGGTACTACAGAAATGTACTGCTTTATATTTCATAAGCACACAAACCTGCTGTTTCCCTAGTTTTGTAGGGGTTTGCGCACAAAGTGTAAGTTTCAGGAAAACAGTTTTATTTTTCTGTTAAATTTCTTTCAGCACAGGATAGATCTTACTAATATCCTGTATTACCCAACTCCTATGACAAAACAGGTCATCTGATCTGTTAGATTGAGAAAACACTTGGGTTAAAAACCCAGTAACCAGCTCTTCAGTGGATATGGTTCCATGCAACCTGGGCAGGGGAGCTTGCAACCCCCCCTTTCCTGGGGAGAAAAACCACAGCTACCAAAACTGCTGTGACAAAGCTGCCAAAAGCTACTGGCCCAGCCTGGGTGAGGAGAGAGGTGGCTGCATACCAGCCTCTGCTGTATCAGATTGGTCTGAGATGCTGCCAATTGCAGTGGTGCCCATGGGGCAGTGCTTCTTCCTCTGATGCTGGTGTTGGTGCCCTGGTCTCTTGTTGTTTTGATGGAAACTTGAGGCTTCAAATTACTTTTTTGCCTCCTGCTTTAAAAGTGCCTTTTTTTTTTTTAGTGCAGTGGTCATTGTGGGTAAGGAGAGCATGTACTGAGAACACAAGTGTGCTTTCCCCAGGGACAAAAAGTCACTTCTTGCAAGAAGGACCTGCTTTTTTCCCCTAGTCCATGATGGACAGAATCATCACTTTAACCCTACCATTTTTTAGTGATGTGGAGCAGATCCCTGGCACTATTGCCGTTATATGATCTTTTAAGTCTCTGGCCTCCTTGTGGTCATCTTAACTTTTTCACAGATTGGCTGCTTTCCTAAGGGGAAAACATGCCACTTAACCTTTCCCCCACCACCACCCAAAGTTGTTTGGTTTTTTGAAAGGAATGATATTAGGTATGTGATCTCTCCCAGTTTGCTTTTAGAAGAGGTCATCAAGCAAAGTAGAAGGCTGAGACTTGTAAGATTATCTGCATGGTTGTAACATAGCTTAGATTTTCTTCTCAGTTTGAAAACTCTGGCCTTAAAGGTCTGCTGGGGGATCAGCTCTGGGGTTTAGATTTGCAGTCCCCTTGCTGTGCTGTGCTCAATGGGCAGTGTTGCCCATGAGCTCTCTGTTTGAACACTTAGGCTTGTCAAGCCACAAGCACAGGTAGGAGCAGACAGCTGCATGTGCTCAGGCTTCTGGCTTTGCAATTCATGAGTTCCTAGCACAACAAGCAGGGACTGCAGGTTTCTTCTAGTGCTGCTGATCTGGATGCCTATGAAAGCTGAAGAGTGCTTGAGCCAGGAAAGTGAGTCTCAAGCAGAATATTATTTAATATTGGGCAACTTAGCAGTAGGCTAGAAACAGTGCATGAGGGTGTTTTTTCCATCACTAAGCACTTCTGGTTTCTGAACAGGGGCAATGAACTGAGATGAGATTGGAGAGGCTTTTATAAGTGATGGTGTAGCAGTGAGTGCAGGTAGAGCAGCAACCCTTTCCTCTGCCAGTCTCCCTGCTACACCTCTCCCTTCCCCTGGGGTACTGCTGTGGTACAGTAAATTGAAATAATGCTGTTGTGACATACTGTGTGCTCCTGAGGTTCTTCAGCATAATTTAACATTGTTTTGTCAGCGCAGCCCTAACAAGGAAAGTGTCAGGTATATGCAGGCTTTGTTCTTGCTGTGTGCTTTGTGAGTAAGCCTGCACCTACACACCTGTGACACCAACAAAGTGCTTTTGCATGGGCCTGGAAACTTCTGGGTTTGGCTCTTTCTGCATGGTGTATCACTTCATCTTTTTCCCAGCTAGAACCCTGCAGCTCCTCTTTGAGGCAGGCTTGGGAGTTGGGTGCCTGCCACACAAGAAATGCTGGTTTTTCTGGTGCAGCTGGCCTATTGCTTTTCTTCACTGATACCTGAGCCCTTTAGCACTTCAGTTGGGACCCTTTCTGCTGAGAAGCTACAAGGGATTTACCTTTCCTTAAACTCTTGCTTAGCCCCTTGTGCTGTGTGAATCTCTAAAGCTCTCCCTATGGTTTTATTTGGTAAACAAGCTTAGGAGGTTAGACAACACAGCCATGGGCAGCAAATCTGTGTCCATCCTTGAATGTGATACTCTCACAATAGTGAGAAAGGGCTCCCATGGTTGAGGGAGTTGGGCTTGGTGTGGAAGGAGTATACTCGATGGGTGCTTTCTGTGGGAATGCCTTTCCATATTATCAATACTGACATTAGTAAACACTTTCCAGTGTCTTGGAGGTAAATCAAGAATGTTGTTTCCTTCTTGAAGGAACTTACTGGAGAAGGCTTTGGATTTTTCTCTTCATAAATGCTTTGCCTAACCAAAGCTCTGTACTTATGAAGCTTTTTGCTTACTCTCAAGTTTAAATTTTAAATGTCTGCTGTAATGCATGGTGTTTCCCCTCATCTTGCTTTTGTAGAGGTTTTTTGATAGTTGAATGGTCTTCAAAGGACAGAAGTGTGCTGAGAAGCACACTCAAACTTTCTAGTTTGCCCTGGCTTCTCTTTTGCCTGCAAGACAACCCTAGGCGTTTTCCTTTTAAAACTGGAAGGATTCAGTCTGTTCAAAGCAAACTCTTGGTGTTCACCTTACCCGAGTGCAATCCCTTCTTTCCTGCAACACTTCTCCAATACCTTCTTCCAGATATTTCATCCAGAAACTAATTTATACACACAATGACTTGCTGCAAACACAGGCACCGATGTTAAGAGGAACCTGGAGACACACAGGCAGAGATGATAATAAAATAAAACTAGATATTATCTAAAATTTGATTGTGTTGTTCCAGATCAGCACACAGCAATGTTCCTATTTCAGCAGCCTGTATTTTCCCTCTTCCTGTTAGTGTGGTAACTTACTGGATTGGTTTTGTCCTGTTTTGCAAGAAAGACCACTCTTTCTAAACTCTTTGCTGTAGTACACTGAACTCTTACCAGTCTGTTTAACATGCTAAAACTTATCTGGCCTTGCATGGTGGGTTTTCTTCTGATCCGCTTGTCCTTCAGTGTGAAGATTTAAGATTACAAAGCCATGCAGTGTCATTGCAGTCACCCAGAATAAAACAGTGGGTGGAGAGCATATTGGAAATGCTGACACTTGGCAGTTGGATAAACCTCAGGCGTTTTCAGTAAAGAATAAGAATGGTATTGTTCTCATGTGACATTGTAGTTTAATATATAAATGCCTCTGTCAACAAGATGCCTTCTGTCAGGAACTAAGTTTGTTCTTGTTTTGGTATCCTTGTCCTTTTATGCTGGTTCTTTGTCACCACCTCTTTAAATAAGAGCTGTATCCTGTGTTTACTTCGGATGTTACTAATGCAGAAGTGAATGTATTTGTATTATTTAACATTTGTATTATTTAACATAATTTGTATTATTTAACATGTATTATTTAACATGACTTACTTGTTCTTACAGCTTGCAGGGACAGCAGTTCTTGCAATTGGACTATGGCTTCGATTTGATTCGCAGACCAAAAGCATCTTTGAACTGGAATCCAACAACACAACATTTTATACAGGTAAGCTGGGAGATGGCTTGGGGTGATAGATTGCACTTTTGCACCCTGATTTCCAAGTTGCTTAGAAACCTTAGCCTTCCTTGAAGGCTAAAGACATATCAGCCCTGAATAGCCTCAGCAGCGTGCAGAGCAGCTTCCTCTGGCTGGTGCAGGGGGCCAGCCATTCTTGTGAGCTCTTGTGCAGACAGCATCAGCATCATGCTAGTGGTTCCTTGGCTCTTTGTGTTGTATATCACTTCAGCTTTTTCCCAGCTTAAACCCTGCAGTTCCTCTTTGGGTGCTGTTGGTAAGTGTGTTGTAATCCCAGGGACTCCTGCTAAACACGGAAGATGTCTCTTCTTGATGCTTCTCACAGTGAGTCAGCAAAGTTTTGATGTAAACTGAGTAGTCACAGATGGTATCAGTAACTAATTTTTTCCTCTCCAACCTGAGCTACCTAAAACCACAACTCTATCACTTCATCTCTCAGGAGGAACATATTGTCTCTTACAGCCCTATGTATGCCAATGTATATTGAATATAATGGAAAGGATGCACTAAAATAGCAACTATGGTAGGCAGCCTAAATCAATGTAGCTTCAGTTAGACTAGGTGGAAGTTATTCCTTGATGTATTCTATTTTGCAGGATTACTAAGTAAGGAACAAACACGTATGTTCAGCTTGCTATTATGTTCTAAGAATTCCTAACTGAATCAGACCTTATCCTAAGTGTAAAGTTTTGATCTCTACATTCACTTTTAGGCTTGGGCAGAGGAATACATGCTGCTTTGGTGGTTGCTACCTGTAGGTGCTCAGCCCCTTTTGCTGCAACTGAGTAGCTGTGTTTGAAGACCTCTAACAATTGGGAAGAAAGCAAATCCAAATATGTACCTTATGTATGTGTGTTGTCTTTGATTTGGACAAATCTTGTACATATATATTTTGCATCCCTGTAGCACCTGGATTTGCCATGTCCTATATGGCATCATTTGGCTGTCCGTAGGGTGGTTAGGTTGGGATTATTGAAATGCTTCTGTGACTTCATGAAGAAGCCACAGCAGGCAGCTTAACTGTGAGAACTTGTATTTCACCCTTGATATGCTGGCATGGTAGCAAACTGGGTTCTTCCTGCAGCTGCCAGGAAGATTTCCAGATGCTTTTAACTGTTCTTTGGAAAAGGAGCAGAAATCTAAACTTGGCAATTGAGCTGAATATTTAAGAAGTCTTATTTTGGGTACTGTAAAACAACTCTTTCACCTCCTAAAAACATAAAAGTTTTATGATGTGATATTTAAGCTACTGGCTCAATGCAGCCAGTGAAACCTACTTGCACTAGCTGTAGGCTAAAGTGAGTTTTAAAAAAACTTTAATAGGAATTACTGTTTTAACATATCTTTCTGGGAGTAGTCACCGACTGCAGTTCACAATGGGAAATTGAAAGAATCTGCCAATTTGTACCTAGTTACAAAGCAAGTTGCCGCAAAAGCTTTGTATACTACTGAAATAAGAGGTTCTGATAGTCTCTTCTTTTCAAAATGGAAAATGTTTAAGCTGGGGTAAAAAAACTTGGAGCTGGAATTTCCTGCTGATAAGAAATGTCACCCTTAATCCCCTACATACATTTAAGCAGGTGTTTACTTTGGCAGCTAATCTTACTGGTTTGCATCTAGAAAATATTGTTTGCAAATGCTTACGTATGGCTTTCTTTAAATAGTATTGATTGGGTCTCTGAAGGCCAGAATTGTATTTCTGTCTATATTGATAGAAATGTCATACTGATTTAACATGCGTTGTGCTAATTCTTTGTCTTGTGTTTCACCACTCCAGTAATAGTCTCTTGCCATCCTTTGGGAGTTGTTTTGCTCACTACATCTTGCTGCTGTCACCACCTTGCAGCTGTAATGCTTAAGCTGGCAGCTCCCAACCCTAGGAGGAGAAGATTTGGCATAAATGAGGTCTCTCAGCCCAGAAATGGTTGCCCTCTATCCAACACACTACCTAAATTCAGGGCAGAGTAGTCTACATGGTCAGCCACTTGATAATGGTTTGAAGAAGTATCTGCTTTTGCAAAGGCAGAAAACAGTTTGTAGTTTAGAGGCTGTTGAGTGTAGATTTTTACCACCATAACTGGTGGAGCAATTCAATGTTTCCTGATGGAGAAGCAGGGTAGAAAACATTTAAAAGCTTATGGCAGATGATTATAATGCCTTTTAATAACCATTCTCCTAGAGGTGGCATGCTTCAAGAAGTCTCTGTTGATATCACTAGTTCCAGCTGTCTCTAACTGTAACATAATCTTCATCTGAAGATCTTAATAACTCTGGCTCTAAGCCAGTTTTAAAATGTCTTACAGCTTGTCTTAGATGGCTTTATCCTGCCCATTGTCTAAAACCTGTGAAACTGCAGTGGTGGTACACATTAATTGTTGGAAGTTCAAGTTTTTATTTATTGATGAGTTTTTACTCATCTGTAAGTGCTGATGTTTGCTTTGGAAATGAAGCATGGCCCCCTGGTTTGGGTTGTTTGGGTTTTTTTGCTTGGAAAACCTCAGTAAAAACCTTAAGCCTTGTCAAAAATCACAAATGTTTTTTGTGGAGCAGCTAATCTTGTATGTTGCTGCTGAGGTCTCAGTTAGCCTGTATATGTGTCTGGTTTTGTCCTCCCTAGGTGTTTACATTCTTATTGGAGCTGGTGCACTTATGATGCTGGTTGGTTTCTTGGGATGCTGTGGTGCGTTGCAGGAATCTCAGTGTATGCTTGGCCTGGTAAGTGCTCAGAGTAATGTTTAAATTTTTAGTAGCATAGTGAGGAAAGGAAAACATTACTGTGCAGTTAATGGGCAGTAGATGCTGGTTGTTTTGGCTCCACAGTGTTTAAACTCCTGGTCACTTACATAACACTAAAGTGTTAAATATAGTTTCCATTTCTGACCCTCAATCCAAATGTCCCTGTTGTGTTTGAATACAGGATGACCTCAGGAGTTAGTAATGTATTCAGACACTGAAGTATGAAGACTAGGAGTATGTGTGGATACAGGATGAAGATATTGATAAGAGTAAAGCTAATTAAACAGTTTGCCCTGAACTCTGAAGGCTGTGTTATGTTTGAGACCAGAACTGTGGTATTTGATCCTTGAAACAAGCCTCTACTGTTTATAATCACAGGATGTGCTCTTCCAGTTGACAACTGCTCTGCAAACCAGTTACTGGAGAGCAACCTCATTGTTTTCAGACTGGAGGGGACAGTAGAGCTTACTGGGTTCATGCACATCTGTACACTTGTGGAACTACTCATCCAAATAACCAGATGTAGTTAATAAAAGACTACTACCATAGCTGGTGAACAAACAATTTCCCTTTTGTGTCATGGAAGAAGTTGATTTCATATATTTCTTGCAAATTTATGTCTCTAGCCCTTTGTAATTCTGACCATATCTTTAAAGTGCCTTGTGTTTTGGACCTGGTAGTCAATTAAATGTAGAGCAGACACTTATTTCTATTTTATGGGATACACAAAAAAAGTAGTAACTATTAGCTCTTTCGGAGTTGATGGAAAGCTCCTAGGCAATGACTCCTAAAGCAATAGGAGTGACAAACCAGAGAAAAGAATTGGTGTCAGCTGTTGATGTGTCTGAGTGACCTGAGCAACTTCAAAGTCTGAGTTAACAAATGATTGGCTTTAATTAACACTGATCAAAAAGGAGGACTTCTGCTTGGGAAACACTGCCAGGTGTTCTGATGCTCCTGGGAAGAAGTGCTGACCCAGAGCAATGTGGCTTCTTTCCTAGTCTTACCAATGTTTCAGACCTCCACCTGGAACCTGATTAAGTGAGGGTTCCTGCAATGGTGGACACCTGGGGACTGGACAAGCTTGTAGTATATGTGTATGATGCTCTTTTGTGGTGCTGTGGTCTTAATAATGTGATCTTTCTTTTCTAGTTCTTCCTCTTCCTTTTTGTGATTTTTGCCCTTGAAATTGCTGCTGCAATCTGGGGATTTGCAAACAAAGAAAAGGTAGGTTGCTGTGAAGTTGGCAGGGTGGTGGGATGCTGGAACAGGTTGCCCAAAGAAGCTGTGGATGCTTCATCTCTGGTAGTGTTCATAGTCAGTCCGGATGGGGCTTTGAGCAACCTGGCCTAGTGAAAGATGCTGCTGCCCATGGTGGGGGTCTAGAGTAGGTGATCTTTAAAGGTTTTTCTGACCCCAGCCATTCTGTAATTCTGTAACTGTGCCCACATAAAATTAGCTCCGTACTGAAACTTCTACTAGTCAAATCCTGATTACCCAGGGAATTTGGGGGAGAGGAAGAAGACTCACTGTAGCAAAGCAATACAGGGAAATAAACTCTGCTTTTTAATAATGAGTCTGTATCTGAGAAGTCACAATCCAAGACAGTGTTGCATGCTAGAAATGAACTTCAGGCAGTACCTGGTTAAGCTGTGAAGTGAAGCAGGCCATCACTGAAACTTTACCATTTCTAGGTATGAGCTAGAGCAGATAGGGGCTGAATGTTTCCTCAGCTAAAACATAACTGGTTTGGGCTGTCTCCTTGCAAGGAGACAAGATTATCGTGTTTCAAAGTAAGCTGCTTGGTGATCAGGGTTGCTTTTCTGCTACATTATACAGGAGGGAAATATAGCAACTTCTGGGGTACAAAAATGAATAGGGAATATCTTTATGTAACCAGTGAGCAAAGATTTGGTGTTTTCACTCATAGAACCTCAGAGCTTTAGAAGGAAAAATGAATCTTTACCTGTTTAGGTGTGGTTTCTAGGGTGTATACCAGTTAGGCTAACCTGTTCTGGGTGAGAAATCCTGTCCACCTTCTGTTTCTACATCTCAAATGGATGGGTGTTGCAGGTTGCAGAATTGTTAATGACTGACTTAAAATGAGTTTTCCATAATTAATACTAAGGTACGATAGTAGTACACCACAACTCTTTACTGTCCTTTAGGTTATTGAAGAGTTAAAGGAGTTCTACATGGAAACCTATGAAAAGAGATCTCAAGCACCTGCCAGAGAGACCCTGAAAGCATTTCAGTTAGCTGTAAGTACATGGTTATACTTAAACTAGATAGTAATGCAGCTTTTTAACACTGTTTTGTCATCTAGTCCCTTTACATGTCTAGTACTGAACTAACTAGAAACCAATTTGTATTAGTAACAAACTGGAGAGGTATTTGTGTAGTGCCGGTGAATTCAGTATGCCTTTTTGTCCCTTTGAACCTCTGAAATGCATAGAACTAGTTCTTGCTTTCCTAAGACTCAGAAGCAAGATGCTAAGCTCTAGATCTATGGGTACTGATCTAGAGGCACCGTAGTATGCATACCTGCATCTCTATGAAGAGCTCATCTTTGTAAGAGGTACAGGCTGTAACCAAAATGTGTCTGTGCTTTGAGATCTAGCTCTTCCTTTCATAATCTTTTCCTTTTAAGCAATAAGGGCTTTTTAAAATTAGGCTTATATTACCGCCCTGGGTTCAGCAGTAGCAGTCATTTTTCTCTGCCTTAGTAGCTGGGAACAGGAGGGAAGAAGGTGTGGGGGCAGGACATTGCAGGACTTCTGAGCAAATTTGCTTAAGATCTGTGATAACCTGATGTAATTTTTCTCCAAATGCAGAGCAAAAATAAGGATTATTTAACCTGGTTTTCTTCCTGTTTTCTCTTGTAGCTAGACTGCTGTGGTCTTACAGGAGTTCTGGAGCAGCAGTTCATGGACACCTGCCCAAAGAAGACCATGCTTGAGTCGCTTTCTGTAGTGGTAAAGCATGACTTAACTTCAACAGTTCTGCCAATGAGTAGAATGAGAAACATGTTTCTGAGTAAACCCTTCTAGTCCTTGGGGAAATACCCATATCGCACTTAGCAACTTGTGTCTATATTCAGTCTGGTTGTGGAAAATCAACATACTGTTACTATGGAAAGAACAAGCAGAATCAGCAGGAAATCTGAACTCGCACAGGAAGTGCATGGTCTGTGTGTCATTGGGCTTGCTAGAGGGATGGACAGCATAAGACTTTACAAAAAAAAAAGGGATAGAAAGCTCTCCTTCCAGCTGCTCCTATTGGCCACAGCAACCTCCTCGTGCTGAATGGGAGTGGTTGCCTCCCTTCTTGGTTAGGGAACATGAGGTGGGAGCAGGTCTGAAGGGGAAAAGGAAGGGTAATGCACTGGTGGCCTGTTGAGTATGTCACTGTGTAAGCCAATTCCCTATTATGATTCCCCTGTTGAAATAATTGCTGCAAAGGTGCCTGTATGCCATAGCTGTCTGTGGCATCTTGTATAGTTCCTAACTACCCCTTTTCCTCTTTCTTACTTGTTGCTTTTACTTCATGCTCCAGGACAGCCTGTATGAGTCTTCCTGTAGAAATAAGTTTCTTATGATGCAGGAATTCAAGTTAATGACTTAATTTGTTTTTTCATATTACTTGCGTTATTCCTTTTGCTGCTGATGATTTTGTGCCTTCAAATGACCACATGAAACACTTCAAATCTGTATTTAGACTGTATTTTTAGTCTTGTCAATACAATCTGCTATGAGTTAGCTTATGTGGAAGTAGCTGAGACAGCATGCAGTTTTATTGCTTGGCTTTATTCTGCTAAGTGTGCTTAAATTTCATCTGTAGGCTTTATCTTGTGGTTTGTTTATGGCCTAGTCTCAACTGTAGAAAAACAGCGTATAGACTGTGAGATTAAAGGGATGTAATGGTGTGGCTCATCTGTGTGCCTCTACGAAGCACTGCCGTATTGACATTCTGATTTAACTGAGTAATTCTCACCAGTATATTCCTTTAATACTTTATTCAGTCTTTCTTTCTGGACTGTATAAGGGACAACTAAGAGAAAAGCTCTTGGCAGCTCACTGTAGCCTGCTGCTGGAGTAAGTAGGACAGGAGCTGGGATGAGACTTTGACCAGCTACCAGGCTTGTAAAGATGTAGACCTTTGTAAAAGTTCCTTGCCATTTTCCTTGGCTACCATATGTCTTTGCTGGGGAAATGACTGTACTTGACTTTTCTAGTTGCAGTGGTAATTCATTGTGCTAGGAGCTTCAAACTGGCATCTCTATGAAACTACCCACAGCTTAGCATGTATGCATGCACTTCAAAAAATCCTGTCATTACCATGTCTGGAAAATTACAACAGCAATTGGAAATATCAAGAGTGGCTTCAGTCTGTTTCAGGAAGGGCTGAGCAATACAGCAACTTAAATGATGACAGCCAGTAGTAATAAGCCAATTCCAGTACAACTGGTGTTGGTCCTGATCTACCTGATCAAGGGAATCCTGCTGTAGCCAAGGCACAGTCAAGAGGCGTAGGTACTTGAAGATTAGAGTTACTTCTCCAGTTTGTGTTGTAACATCCCTGGCTCTTTAAGAGAAAATTCCTTCACCGAGAGAGTGCTCAGGCATTGGAACAGGCTGCCCAGGGCAGTGGTGGAGTCGCTGTTCCTGGAAGTGTTCACAAACCATGTAGATGAGGCCCTCAGTGATATGGTTTAGTGGTGGCCTTGGTGGTCCTCGGGTAATGGTTGGACTTGATCTTGAAGGTCTTTTCCAATCTAGTTGATTCTGTGTGGAAATAAAGGCCAGTTCAGAGCAGTTTTTGAAAGCTTCATCTCTAATGCAAGCAGACTTGGTTGAAGGTGTAGCATCAGTTGGCAGGCTTGAGCTCAAACAAGCAAGTGGGAATGACCCTCCTGTATGTATGAAACACTAATGAATGGTCTGTTTCTTTTCAGTCGTGCCCTGCTGCCATTGATGATGTCTTCAATTCAAAATTGAATGTGATTGGAGCAGTTGGCCTGGGCATTGCTATAATAATGGTGAGTTTTCAGGTTATTTAAAGGGTAGCTGTGTGGCCAAAGGATACTTGCAGCACAAGTCTGTTGAACAGTGCCTGACATGGCAGCCTACAAGCCCATTCCAGTAATGACAAGTACCAGCAGGACTGGGGTGTGTACTGCAGGGCCCTGAGGCAGCACAGAGGGTTGAGTGTCTTGGACCTCCTGGCTTCTACTTTGGATTAAGATCTGCCTCCTTGTAGTTTTAGTAATGGTGAAATTATCAGTAGTGCATGTGTGTGTATAAATACAGGGTGAAGATGTATTGGTCATGTTGCCAGCCCACTTAATCCTAATATCTCTTGGGAATCCTTGCCTTTTTTGTTCTCCTTTTAGAACTATTAAGGCTCTGCTAGAGAACTGAAATAACAGTGCTAGTAAGAAAATGAAAACATTTTTGTTTGACTTCTCTGGAGGAAAGTATGACATGGATGTGAATCTGCTGGGATGATCAAAGACTTCTTAGGAGATAGTGGTTTATAGCTGTTTATTTTGAAGTACTGAGCATGAAGGGGATTCATGAGGAGTGAAATTTGAGGGTGGAGAGGAAGAGAGAAGGGACACGAATTGCAGAATAGTGTCTTAACATAGCTACTTTTCCCAGCCCAGAGGTTATGCCTGTCCCCATGTTGACAGAAGAATGCGCTTTGGTCCCCCAGTTTCTAATATGGTTGTTTTCTTTACAGATTTTCGGCATGATATTCAGTATGGTTCTCTGCTGTGCTATCCGCAGAAACAGAGAAATGGTTTAAGAGCTTAAAAACCCAAGACTGCTGCACTATAAAATCTGTCATTAACTTTAGTGTTCTGAAAGCATTTCTAAAAAGTTATATATTTGTTACCTTTTTAATGCTTTATTTGGTACTGATGTAGGTTTGCTTTTTGTTATAGGTTAAAATGATAAAGATATATCTGACTCGAGACAAATATTGTACATAAAATATCTGACTTTCTTGAAACTTACATAATTTGGATGTAATTTATGTTGGAGACAATTTGATACTTAATAAAGAATAAGATGTATTGTGTGTTTTGGGGGTGATGAGGTTTTACTATGCTTATTAATCATTATTTGATGTGTGGCATGGAGTTGAACTTGCATAATGTGTCAAGTGATAAATCACTAGGGCTTTAGTAGAAAGCAGGAAATGACTCCTATGCCAATGCCATATTTCAAGGGAATTCCAAGGAATGGAAGACTGTCAGAGCATGTCTGGGAAGGTGTCATTTTCCTTTCCTTGGTGTGTGTGAACAAAAGTAGCTCTTAATCAAATACCTGAAATGTTACTGCCTTAACACTTTTGCTGTTATATTCATGCAGGGTGGCAAAAGGATGACTTGCAGTGGTGATATGCATGCAGTGCATACTTTGTACTTCGATGCAAACAGGCTGGGCTCTACCCTGGAGCCAGCTGGGCTGCTTTCTTCTATCAGCCTGTCTGCTGACATAACTGTGTCCCCTGGCATCTGACATAGCCTCAGTTCCTTGGCAAGGCAGATTCCCATAGTGTAATGCTCAGGACTTTTCTCAGTGGCTGGCTTTGTGCTTTGTTTCTCCAAAGCCCCAGTGAATTACAGTCTCAAGAGCTTACAGCACGTGAGCCAAATCTCAGGTTTTGAGATGGAAAAAAAAATTGCATGAAGAAGTACGGCTCTGCAGTTGCTGCTTGCAGCAGCTATAGCTGTAACTATCCTGTTTCAGTTTAAAAGTGGATATGGGAGGGAACAAAGAAAGTAGTGTGGAATCTTCAGGCTAAAGAAGTACCAATTTGTCCTCTACTTCTACTCTAAATGTTTAAGTGTTGTTTTTTTCCTTCTAAAATAACCTTCTGGTGGAGGCTGCCTATGGACTCGGACCCTTACCAGCAAATTGATGTGCGATACCTGTATCTGGTGTTCACCTACTGAAATATCTCAGCTGTGTTCCTAGAAGCTTCTTGTCTTTGTCCTTTAGGTACTACAAATGTCTACTAGTAGTCCTTGTTCCCATCTTTCTCTTGAAATTAGGTGGATATTTATTATGAGAAGCCTTAATTGTTGAGGGTCAGGCTCTGGTTGCAGCTCCGGACTAATGCATGAATGTATAGCTCACCTTTTGTGCTACACACTGTCACTTGTCTAAGGGTTGATGCAAACCGTACACCTCTCTTGTAATGTAGTTTGTGTTAATGAGGCCTTCTTAAAGTCTGGATTTCAAAAAAGTCAAATGGTAATCATGCTTTTGTGTGTCTTGGACTGGAATGACTCCAGAAAGGCACGGATCTAATTTTCCTCCTTGGATATGTGAGAGTACAGAGGGAAAAATCTAATCTTATATGGGACTTTGAGACCTACCATGTCCCTGAGCTCCTGCAGAATTGAGAAGTAGCTTCATTCCAGCTGTGCAATTTTGGGTGTGAAACTGAACCTGGCACCTGGAAAAGCTGGAGTGAATTGCTGTCAACCATAATGGAAGTTTACTGCTGACTTCAACTACCCTTGGTTTTAGTGCTCCATGATGATTGGTGCTTGTGTTCAGGTTGCCATCATCCAACATGGCTCTAGTCCAGAACTAGTAGTGTTTGTCAGTGTCCAAGAAAATGCAGTGGGTTCTAACCGTTACGGTGAGAATTAAGCTATAAGCTCAGCACCTAAGCTCACAAGATGGGTTTGGACAACAGCTATGGAGGAAGCTCTCAAACTGAAATCCAGATCAACTGAATATACAGAAGACTTAAGTTTATATCATCTGCTGTTGCTGCCTTCTACAGAAGCTGGATGGGGCTTCCAGTGAGTTAGCTTTTACCTTGCAATACTGCTGTCTTAACAAATGTTTACTGCAGCACTTTATAATTTTGTGATGCCTGCCCCATTCTTCCTATATGCTAAGTCCTACAGCCCAACCTTTAGCCCTTCTCTTTGAACATCCTGTGTGTGTGTAGGTTGGTGGGTTTTGAGTAATCAGCAGACAAGCAAGTTGTGTTTTTATTAAAGAAGAGCTACTGTATATTACTTTCCTTTTAGCAAGAACATGAACTACAGATGCAAAACATGATTGAAGTCATCTTATGATCTGCAAGCGAGCCTGGAATGAATATTTCTCAGTAATGAATATTGAATTATATGATGAGAATTCCTACAAGTAGAGGTTGTGACCAAATTTCCTGAAGAATTTGGTTCTAAGCTATGGCAGCCCTAAGTCTGTGGCTGTAGCACTGCCTGCCTGAGCAGGGAGCAAGTTCCTATCTTCATGTAAGGTCAGTATTGTCTTGAGGAAGCTGTAGCCAAATATGACTTAGTGAAGTAATGCATAGAGGCTCAGATGTACAAAAGGAATAATAGATTTTTCTGTGAAGGAAGAATGGGGAATTACAATAGAGAAGGGAAAAAGCTGTGTTTGGGACAATGTCAGAGTGGGCCTATGGGATGTGTTTTCTTATGGATGTGCTGTGGCAGAAGTGACTAACAGTGGTGTAATGCTGGTGAAGGGAGGGAGAGTGAAGTGAGTCAGGACACAGCAATGATCCCTGTTAGGAAGAGGTCTGTCCTGGGTCGGTGGGTCAGCAGAGAAGCAGGTACCAATGTTTGAAAAATAAAAAATTGAGAGTAGGAAAAAATTATCCTAGAGGTGGGATGTAATGTCTGTTGGGAGGAATAGAGAGGAGGAAGAAAGCATACAGTAGTATAAAATACTACTTTGACTTTTCTGTGCCATCCTAGCTTCTCTGTCAGTAAACAAAGGTGTAATGGTGTTAGACTGCAAAGCCTGCCTGGAATGTGAGAAACCACTCCAGAAAGGAAAGTGGCTTAAGGAGCTTTTTTTCCAAGCACAAGCAGACTTCTTCATTTAGCACAGGTGCTGCTAATCCTTTGTGCTAAATTTGCTTAATGTAGCTGTGTTTTGTGGCCCAAGTGACATCTATGTGAATTGTTTGTGGATAGCAAAGGAATCTCAAAACATTTGATGATCGGAGCAGTCCTAGTCTAGATCCCTGCTTGGATAGGGCTAGTAGAGATGACTGGTAGTAGGAGCAAGTCCTATGTTAGGCACTAACATGAAACACCACCTGTAATGCTGTCAAATGGATAAAGTTATGCAAAGATGGTATGAGGTGATGAAAGGTATGGCAAAGTGGCAGAGCACGGGTTGCTGCTGGGTTTTGGCTTGCGTAGATGGGGGACATGTTGGTGGGCTCTTCACAGGATTGCTCCAAGGCTGCTGTCAGTTGTGCCCCTTGCCTGCTGCTGTGAGGAAAACGAGGGAGGATAAAGCCAAACTGCTAAAGGATATGGCTATTTATACATTGTAAGCTAGCCAAGGGCAGTAAGGGAAAAATAGAGCGTATGCAGAATATCGCAATTTGCACCAGGAAACAGTGTATCTGCTGTTGCAAGCTTATAAATGTTTGACTAAGGGGCAAGGAGTTCACAGGTAAGGCCTGAGGAAGGCTGGATTTGGGGATCTGTAAGGCAGTTATGACAGAAGAAAGATCTTGTTTGTTGGGGGGGTGGGGGGGGTGGTGTTCCCCCCCCTTTTTTTTTTTTACTGGAAGATTGGAGGTAGCCTACCTTGGAGCAGAGTCTCAAAGCTAGCTGCACAGGTAGCAGTGGCAGGAGAGTGTTGCCAAGGCAGGGCAAGCCTGGTTTTCCACAGGGACAGGCTTTATTGCTGGAAAACAGCTTCCTCCTTTACAGTGGAGCCGCAAAGGTCTTCTGCGGTAGAGCATTGTCATTTTACAGGAATCCTAGCACACCAGCACTGCAATTGAGTACAGGTTAAAAATGACAGCAGGTCCATGAACCGTGGGAAGGGTGTGGGATGTGGGAAGAAGATGACACTAGTGGAAAGAAAGGTGTGAGCCTAACATTTCTGTAGAATAAAACTATCTTCTCAGACACATTAAAAACTTAAATCCATCATACCACTTTCTGAGTATGTTTCAGCAATTAATAGGCTTACTCATAAAGGGTGTAGAGAAGATGTATTTGCAGAAGGGGAGGATGTAGTTCCTGCAGGGTGACTTCAAAAAGAGCTCCTAAAGGAATTGCTCCAGTGGACAAAAAAGCCTGAGCTTATTTTACAGGCTATCCCAGTCAAGGCTATACTACACCCTTCCCACCCCTCTGTAGAAAAGAATATGACGTGCTTGCAGGCAGATTTTTAGGACCTGCCTGTACAACTCTGTTGTTCTTGCTTTTCAGCTGAGTTTGTCAGTCTAAGCAAACTTTGCAATTCCTCACAGGGAAGAGGAGGAAAACATAAAGTGTTGGGGACTAAATCCTGGTGATGAGTCAGATGCAGTTTCCAATGGGGGAGGTGCCGTGTTGTTCGCTGTGCCCTGCCCTGTTTTCTTAAAAGCTCTTAAGACAGGCACTTGCGAGCCTCTAGCTGTCAGCAGTGATATAAGCAATGCAGGGGCTTTGTGTACTACAGCACTCTTGTTTTCATCCTATTTTATTATATTGTCTCGCTGCCAGCCTGGTGCTGAGGCTGATAATACAAAGGTAGGTGCGGGCCGGAGGACCCTGGATTGACATGGGTATGCTTTGTAGCACTGGAAACTGACCCAGGAGACCTGCAGCAGAGTAAACAAGTCCATGGAGGAACTGCTGCTGCTGCCACTGCCCGTGAGGAACATCCGGGGGCCGAGCTGGTGGCCCTGGGTACGAGTTGCTGTTTTAACTATGCCAGTGCAAGCACTAACTTAGCACAGCCCGAGCGAGGTTTTGTTGGGTTTCTATGTTTAGGAGGTGGTTGATGCTATGGCCAGTGTATAATTATGGTGATTATGAAATAGCCATCTTTTCAGTTTCTGCCTGTTGGCAGCTCTGAGGAAATGACCTAATTTGAACTGCCAGCAGTAAGGATCTTGAACCCTATCAAAAGTCACTTTAAAATGAACCTAGAACATCTAGACAGTTGTCAGACTCTGTTGGCAATGTTAAAAATAGGTTAGTGAGATTTTTCCACTGCTGGACACAGGCTCCCACATGTGTGGCTCCCACCAAATGAATCCACAAGGCACCCATTCATGGCATCTTGAATGCTTCTCTTCTCTAGCTGCCTGCGTGATGTTCAATAGTTATTCAGGCTGTGGCTGAGCAGTGACCTTTTATGCCTTGTTCTTAATGCTGGCCTTTAGTCCCTGACTTGCCACGCTGCGGACCACTGTGCTTTCACTGCTCTTTCCCATCAGCAAAATCACTCTCTCACGAACACTAACATGGCAGGTCTGGCTCAATAAAAGGAGCTTGTCTCAAGATGCTGCCTCATGGCTGTGTATGAGGAAGGAATAGGGTGGAGAGGAGCTGGGGAAGTTGCACTGCAGGACAGGTTTTTCAGCTCTGCCTTAGTGCAGCCTGATGCAAGCTGCAACTCCAGTTTATACCAGCACTGCCTCTGCTTGTGGGAAGATGGGGGAGTACCCAGCAGCTCTTTCCAACTCACAGCCTCACCTCAGTTGAGGTTTGTAATTAAAAGAATAGCTGTAAATGTTCTCTGCTGTGATTTCTTGGTCCCCCTCCTTGCCTCAGTAACCTGAAGTATGGTTGCCCTCACAGTAGTAGTTCAGATTGCATACCACCACCATCAGCAGCACAACAAGAACTGAAGAGATACAGGGTTAGTGTATAGCAAGTAATGATGTGTCACTAGGTCTACTTGCAGACTATTCAAGGGCACAGAGTAAATGCAGACATGTTGAAAGTGGCAGTGGGTGTTCGATAAAGTTACTGTTTTGCCTCTTGTTAGAGGACTGGCCACTCCTTTGCAGTTCTGTGTGACTTTATGCTGCAGGAGATTGAAGACAGAAAAATCTATATTGTTCAGGGCTGTCAGTCTCTGTTTTCAGATGGAGTTTAATGGCTCCCATGTGGTGTGCCCTGGTGCAGATTTGTTGCTATGCAGCACTGTGGCTGCCTCTGCTAGGCCTATGAGGAGGAAAAAGAGAGAAGGGGCAAAGTCCATGTTAGCCACTACTGTGTGCCATTCCTTGATGGGCTTTACCAGTATATTTGCAGAAGTGTTTATATCACAAGGCTGAGCAGGGATGTGTCATGTGTTTAACCAGCCGAGATGAAAAAATACTGCCACCTTCTGTGTCCAGTCACACTCTTACCATAGCTGTCTTTGTTTTAAGATGAGAAATTGCTTTATTTGCAGTGTGAGTCCTAGGGGCACCTTCTCGTTATGTTTTACAGTACTAAGAAACAGTCCGCATGCTTTAATTTTTGCATCAGAGGCTGTAATAATCTCTAGAATAGGCAAGCAGTAAAGCTTAAAGAGAATTTAGGTGGGACCTCAGGAGGTTGAACCTCCTGTTCTGAGCACGGTCAGCCATGAAGTCAGACCAGGTTACTCAGGGCTTTACATCACCTGATCTTGAAAACCTCCAAGGATGGAAACTATGCAGCTTCTTAGGGAAGCCTGGTCCACTGCTTGGCTTTGCTTTGGCTTTGCTTTGGCTTTTCTAGCAGGAAAGTTTCTCCTTAAGAGCTTGCACTTGTTTCAACATATGCTTGTTGTCTTGCCATGTTGAGGAGCCTAGCTCTGTCTTTCTGATCATCTCCTCAGAGCCACTGGAAGGCTGCCATTAGCCCTCCCTCAAAGTCTTCTCTTCTCCAGGTCAAACAAGCCCTGTAACCCCAGCATCTTCTCACAGGGTACATGCTCTATCCAGCATGCTGACCATCTTCGTTGTCCTCCTCCAACTTGCTCCAGTTGGTCAGTGCTTTTCTGATACTGGAGAGGGATAAAACTGGTCACAGTGTTCTGGATGCAGTCTAAGGAGTGCCAGGAAGCAGGAGGTAATCACTCCTCCCTTGAGCCACTGATTCTGCTCCTGCTAGGGAACCCAGGGTGCTCATGGCCTTCATCACTACTGGGATACACTCCCAGGTCATAATTCAGCTTGCAGCCTGCACAACTGCCACCCAACTCCTCACCAAGGGCCTTTTCAGCAGTGGTGCTCCCCAGCCTTGGCAGTCCTCAATCTGCACTGTTGCTATGGGGTTATTTCTTCCTAGATGCAAGACTTTGCAGTAATTGAATTCCCTAAGGTCTCTGTTGGTCCTTTCCTCCAGCTTGGATAGCTGTCTGAACAACAGCTCTGATTGCAAGTGTATTGACCAGCCTCCCTGCAACTGGGAGGAGAGTTGGCTCCATCCCCTCCTTCTTGATACAGATGTTAAATAGGACAGTTCCCTGCAGGCACTTCATGCCTTTTTGCACACCTGGAAACTTGGCCTGGTTGTGAGATACCCAAAGGTCCATTTCTGACAGAAACAAGTATACTAAATGTACGGAAAAATACCTCACCACTCTTCGGGGGATATCTTCAAGACTTACCTTCCACATAGGGTGGTTGCCTGAAAAATGTCATCACAGCCATGGTTTTTGTTCTGCTGCTTTCAGAAGAGTCTGTGACCTTGGCACTCCCTTGGGATGCTCTGGCCTGGTAGTAGCCAAGGTTAGAACTATGCTGATGAAAAGCAATCAGCAGTTTCTTTGGTACATTGTGAAGTATTTTGTGGGTTTGTGAAGGATAGCATGTCTATCTGTAAGGACTTTATTGTGGAAAAGGAAACAAAACAAAGTGGAAATAGGGCAGAAAGCTGAGCATACAGTAAGCATGCCACTTGGCAAGTCATTCCCATCAAGGACTGCTAATTCCACAAGCCAAGGTCCACTAGAATGTAAGCTTCCCCTCTTTGTGAGGGCCAGCTTGGCTCCATCCTTGACTTGGCACTTCAATGAGCTGACTTTTGCTGCCATCAGTTCCCCCTTCTGAGCCTGTTGGCATATCTTGCAAGCCACTTCCTCTGCTTTTCCAGCCATGTGCATGCAAATAACCGCATCCCTTCCCAGAACAGTGAGCCCCGTGCTCACTGCTGATGGCATCTCCTCACACCATGAGAGGAGCTCTCCTTCCTCTGGCAAACATCCCAACTTACTGCAGGGGAAGATTTCCATTAAAAAGTGTAGGTATCCCTTCTATAAGCGTTTTGGTTTACAATACATGCTCCATTTACCTGTAAAATCAGCCCTACAGCTGGTACTAGCTATTCCTCCATGCTTTTTGTGATCAGACCCTGGCACCTTATCACTGCCAGAGTTCAAGTGTCTGGGCTAAAACTTTCTATGCGCCTGCCTCAAGTTGAATAGGTTTTTTGTGTGTACTGAAGTATCCGCAAACACAGTTGAGTTGTTGCCAACAATGAGCTCGGAGGAAAAAATGTTGTTTTGCCAATGTTTAAGAAAAAATAGCAACCAGTTATCTGAAGCACAGCCTCTGCTCAGGAGACAGTGCCTGGGAGTTGTGGATGCCTTTGCTTTTTGTTAGAGATGTGCCTATGGCTTTTTGGAAAGAAAAGAAGCACAAAAGTGTAAGTTTATGGGAGACACCTTCACCCGTGTAGTCCTGCTAGAGCTGGAGGTGAGCCCACAAAAATAACTGGCCACCTAAGCGTGTCCCTGAGGGACTGACAATGCAAAGCTCAAAAGCTTCACCCACGCTGAGCCCCACACGCACCTAAAATCCATAGATAGGCATCAAGTTTCTCCTGGGAAGGAGATCTGTGCTGTAATGCAAACCCAGCGTTGTCAGCCTGGTCAGGGCTCAGCTGGGCGGCTCTTGCCTCGGGCTGCCCTCCGGAGAAGATGGCCTCATCTGCCCCTCTGGGAAGGCCTCTCCTGTGTGGGAGGGTCTTTCCTGGATGCCTACAGACACCTGGAGATAGGATGCGGGGTGAATACTCCAGAGGCAAATGTTTTCAGGGGCACAGCAGGAGGAAGAGCTCTTTTATACAACAGACTCCCCGGGAGCCCCTTCTCAGCCTTGGGGATGCAACCCACCATCCTCCACACCCATCTCTAGGTGAGGGCCCAAACTGCCTCTCCATGTTGCATGCTGGGTGGAGGAGAAGAGGGCTTTCTCAGCCTTCTTGAGCCCACAGCACGCCTCTGCCATCAGCTTTGCACAGGAGGAACCCATACTGAAACCTGAAAGCATCGGACCCTGCGCAGCCCAACTGTAGGCCACCACAAGGCCCCCGGGCTACTGAAACATGTCCTGAGGTACCAGTCTTTCAGGCACACCTGCAAATAGCCCTGTGCTCCAGTCTGCTGCCTCTAGGTGGACAACACCCTGCAAATCTGCTTGTTTCATTTAGGTTCACTTCATCTTTTCCCCTGGCACCCTCAGGCTTCACCGTGGCAGGCAAACAGAATGTATCTAGCAAGTCATGCCCTTTGGGGGAGTGCGGGAACAAAAGGGTGCCAGTAAAGGAGACAAAGGGCAGTCATGGCCAGTGGTTAACCTGCCTTATCCTCCCCAGTGCTCCCAGCCTGGTGCCCAGGCATTGCTCTAACCCAGAGTGCCTTGCTCCGTGGTGGTTTGGAGATAGTCCCATCAAAAGAGACAGGCTTTTTGGATCTTACTGGCCTCGCAGGTGCCCAGCTCTTCATCTCGGGAGGTATCTGCTGTGTAAAACCTACTGATCTAGTTCTGGGTGCCCTGGTAGGCAGCCTTGAAGGTTTATCTCTAGTCAGCCCTCCTGGTTAACTGGTTCATGTTAATTCTCTCAGCTTGATGCTAAACACTCCATGGCAGCCTTCACAGGCCCATGTTGTAAAACTTGCTGTCTTGGGTGTGTGGCCAAGCTCCTGCAGAAACTGCACATGACACAACAGGGAAACATGCCAGGTGATGCAGAAACATCTTGCTGTGCTGCAGCTACGAGAGCAGGTTTTCTCATGCCCACGCCTCCATTGTTGTGGTGTTGCAGTATGCAGGACAGCGTGGTGCTCGGTGGTTGTGGCACTTCCTGGAGCTGGGAGAAGAGGAGGAGTGGTTCCAAAAGCACTTAAGCATTTTACACAATGACCTCTTTTATAAGGAAACAGCAGAGGCGGGCCTCTGCATCCCCAGGATGGTACAGCAGGGGTTTGATCCTTCCTTTGGGACCTTTTTGGTTTTCCTTGTTTTGTTCCAACAGATAAATGAAAAATCCCAGAGCAGCCAGTGGCCTCTTCCTTTGTGCCAGTCCTTAAACGTACCCATGCTTTATGTGCTGAGCAAGATGTGTTACACTGTGGGATATCCCTTTGGTCAGCTGGCATCAGTTATCCAGGCTGTGTCCCCTCCCAACTTCCTGTGCACCCCCAGACACCCACTGGTGGGGTAGAGGCAGAAAAGGCCTTGGCCCTGTGCAAGCACTGCTCAGCAATGACTAAAACATCTCTGTTATCAACACTGTTTCCAGCACAAAACACAGCCCCATACAAGCTATAACGAAGAAAATCAACTCTATCCCAGCCAAAACCAGCACAATTGCACTACAGATCTTGTGAGATTTGTGCTTCCCTTTTGGTGGAAGTTTGGAGGCTCTAATGAACAAGTCAAGTTGCTCAAGGGGGAGAAAGAATATTCTTGTGATGAACATAACCTTGATTCAGGCCCAAAGTGATGTGAGGCAAGGCACACTGTTGGGCTCTTTCTGTACTATTTTCCGAGTTCACTTAGTAGAGTGCTTTTAGCTTTGCTGGGATCCTGGGCCCACATGGCAACAGTTGAAGTCTGTAAGACCCATGGGTTACAAAACATTGCTCCTCCTGAACAATTACGCCTCTGTTGTCTCAATCAGTTGCTGGTATCTGTTTCTGAACTTAAAACATTTCTGTGCCTGAGCTCCCAAGCTGTAAAGCAAGGGTGTAGAAGAGAATTGTAATAATGCCTCCTATTCCTGCAGGGTGTTATGTGAGTACTTTCATGTTTGTGGGACAGTGACAAACAATACTGATGAGCATCATCAAAATGCCACATGGAAATTATTAACTACTCTGTGAGGAATTAGGAGTGCATGAAGTAAATATTGTCCCAGTCACACACTGGCTGAAAACACTGAAAAAGCCAAATTACTACCTACCTACTCACTGGTTGAGACAGAGGTTCTGAGCTAAAAATAGGCCTTAATTACAAGATCGTGTATACACAGGCACAAAAGAGACTGATATAAGTTGCACCTTCATAGCAACATTTGCTAATGAATGCACAGCTCTAGTAACTGAAGTATTTGTCTACATTTATTCTCTATAATATGCTATTCTACCCTCTAAATAGTGTCTATACAAGGCCCTGTTACTGCTGCCTGTCTCTGGCTGCACATCAGCTAACTCTGTGTAATGCTGGGGTTTGTTTTCTGACTGCCAGCTCTGTTTCAAGCAGGGTATTTTCCATTTTGTATGCAATTGCCAGTAAGAAAGTCCTAGAGAATTCCATGCGTACCTCTGCACTCCCTCCAGATAGCAGCTCCTTTTTATGTTAATGAAGATATTTTGGGGCTCATTTTGTGCAAATACCTTTGAGGGCAAAAGGTGCTCCTGAGCCAGGAACCTAATTTGGGTAGTGTGTGGGCTCAGAGTACTTTGCTCTTTTTCCCCTGGCTAGGTTGGGGTTTGCAGATCCAGTAAGTTACACAGAAACTATTCCTGGTTTAGTGTTCAGCAGCATCACATTTATACAGTCACTTTTCAGAGCAGAACAGGGAGTTCCCTCTCCTCCTCCTCCCTTTGATTTCTCTGGGCTTCCAGTCCCTCAGAGGAGTAGTACAAAGGGAGGGTGTTGGTCTAGAGCCTGTCCAGCAGCACACTTACTTATCAAGAGCCTTGCCTGTGGGAGGAGTCCTGCCCACCAGACTGGAACCCGTTCAGGCTCCAGAGCTCCTTAAACCAGCTTTCACTAAAGCCAAGCCTGTGCAATCATTGCCAACATCAGCAAAAGGGTGCTTTAAATCCCTGTAGGATTTGGCGACCTTCCTCCAGGCTGGAGGGAAGCACTTCTCCCCCCCTGTGGTTATCACAGATGCCGTCATCCTCCTCTCAAGATGCCAGAGATACCGCAGAGGACCCTCTGCTTTAAAACAGCCAAGCATCCTCTAGCAGAGGAACAATACTGCTGCATCATGTCCTGCAGAGTCTGCACCCGCACCTCCAGGCTGCGAGCCCCATCCATCCAACCAGGCTGCCTCTGGCTGGAGGCAGAAGCTGTTTCATTTCACAAGGAATTAAATCAGACAGGAATTAATCCTGCTTCCCACTTGACTCCTCATCTGTAGCCACTTTGACTGGCCAAGTGCTGTGATGGGATGCAGCTGGGCACTGACAGTCCTAACACAACCTGGGTGTCCCACCAGCCTTTCCACCCCCCTGCCCACAGCATCCTGCTGCAGATTGGATTAGGCAGTGCTGGCTCCACTCCTGCTGCCCACCCATGCCTCTGTGCCTCTTCCAACTTCACCCTCTCTTTTCCACCTTTACTCAGTTGCTTTGTAGCTACATTCAAGAGAGACACATATTCCTGTAAAGTATTACTCACTCTTTCCCCCAGGCAGATGCTGTCACTGGGAGCAGTCTGGCACGGCAGGGTAAGCTTCCCCTGTAGAGAGGCAGGGAGATGGGGATTCCCTTCCCATTTCCTCCCTTTGTAGACAAAGTTTAAACCATTGTTTTAAATCAGTGGAATGACTTGGTAAAACAGCTCTGGCAGGGTGGGGAGCCTAGTTTGGAAAAAAAAGGAAAGAAGAAAAAGGCAATGACTTTTGCTTATGATATACTGGCTGCTATTCAGTGATGAGTACACAAAGGGCTTTTCTTCCTGAGCCATTAACTAAGTGAATCAGCAGAGCATGCCTCCAGATGCGCTGTTCTTCAGTGTTTCTGGAAACACATCTTAGCTGTACTCCGCAGGCAGGGAGGGCATGTATTCCTCTGCCACTGCAGGAGCACAGCACAAACAGGAAGGTGCTTTTCCAAATGCTGCAAAAATAAACCGTGACTCTTCTGCAGGGAACAGCAAACAGAAAATTATGGGAAGTATCTTCAGCCTTTGTTGCTGTGAGCAGTGCGAGTGTAAACAACCCAGCTGCGGGAACTGGCTGCCAGCGTGTGTGGGATGGGGAGCAGCAGCCTGCGGCCTCCCTGCAGACAGCCATGCAGCCCTGAAGCTGCAGCACTGGCTGTGCACGTCCTCAACTCTCATAGAGTATTGGAGGGGTGTGATGAGAGGACAACAGCCCTGGCAGGTGGAGCTGTGGGTGCTGGGATGCAGCTCCTTGTGGCAGCCTCACCAGCTCCCCAGGGATGAGCTCCAGCCAGCCCACCACCCCAACACTGGAGCACAGAGCCTGGATGCTGTGGGCATCCTCCGCTCAATAGCAGTCTCCAAGTAACCTTTATTTTGGCTCATTCTTCCCCAAAAAGGCTCAATTTAAGTAGGTGCCCAGAGGCTGTTGGCTTACCAGAAGGGCTCCAGTGGCATCAACATGGTCTCAGTCAGACTGAAGTGCTCCAAAGTGGGATGCAAAGATGAGCTCAGAGGGTGGGTGTGTAATATCACAGCATGCTGATCCCAGCATGAAAATACAAAGGAGAGATTAAAAAAGATAGCTGGCAGCCTCCCAGGCTCAACCCATGTTTCTGCCAGCACAGACTGCTGCAGGACCACCAGGTAGCCTGAAGCCCCCAGGTCACTCATGGAATGAAAACTGCAGGGGCATGGCTGGAGGAGATGCCAGGCAGCAGCACCAGCGAGATTGCAATGGACACAGACACATCTGTAATGAGCCAGAGCTGTTTGTGGCATCAGCATTCCCACCATTGCCTGAACCCAGACAAATCATGCCTTCGCATATCTGTTTCTTCCCCTCTTTCTTACTACTGTCTCCCCTTGATGCTTTTTTTCTCTGACCATCTCCCAGCACAGTTTCTGCACTCCTCAGTGCTTACAGGAGTTCAAAACAAGGGGCTCTGGCCAGTCATCACTGATCACAATGTTTTGATTTACAACACCTGGAGCTGCATGTGGCACAAGGAAGAGCCTGGGCACAAATGGAGGTCGCCCAGCCTTTGCCTGAACCTGTGGGCAGGCAGGTGGGACTTCATACAAAAAGCCTCCACCCAGATTCCCCAAGCAACTGGGCTGAGGAGAAGCAGCTGTGTGATCTCCCTGTTAAAAGTAAGGGAGAAAGACAAGGATGGAATCACCTTCCCACAAACTATGTTGGTGCTTGTTCCTTAGCCCATCTATTGGAGCAAGGAGTGCTGGAAGAGCTGGGCTCCATCTCTGCCCCAGGAGCAGAGGGAGAGGTGGACTTCAGAGGTACTTTGCAGGTAAAACAGGCTGCAGCTCTTTCTCTGTTTTCACACTTTCTTCTTAATTCCTGAAAAGAAACCAAGGGGGGAATTTCACCCCCTTGTTCTAGGTGCTTTAAAAACATACAGTGAGCACAAGGGCACAGGAAGTATCCCAGGAGGATGGCTTATATGCCTGTATAACTGGAGCCTTTAAGCTCCTGGCTATTTACAGCTGCCTTGCCATAAAATCAAGCACTTTTCCACAGTTCATTTCTTTAGCAGGCTGCTGTCAGAACCCTGGTCTCTGTGAAGCTGTTGGCTTAAGGTTGAAGATTTACCAACCCTTGTCTGATGGGACCACTCCCGTGTGGGCACGAGACATACAAGAAGACTGAACGATGTGTCCTGGATTCCCCCAGTGTTGGAATTGATGACTTATGCTGTGCAGCCTCATTGGGTAGCTTTATTATTGGTTCTGAAGGTATGATTATCATTATACCAAATGAGGTTTCGCAGGTGTTTCCCTGCTCATCAGCATTTAGCTATGAAGATGGATGACACTGTCAGTCAGATAATAGATTTGGGTTTGTGCTTTTGGGGTTTTTAAATTATTGTTCTTGTGCTTAGCACAGCTACTGAGGAAAAAAATCATCATTTACCATTCAGCAATAGATTATTTTCTCATGCTATTTGTAGCAATCTTTATAATATGCAATGCAAAAAATACTTTGGGAATTTCAACTGCTATACTGAATAAATGTTGATACTTTCTAAATGTTGGTAGCTTTACAGAAACTAAAAAGCCTGTAAGAAAATATTTCTCTTTTTGACTGAAACCAAAGAGTTTGTTCGTGAGATACTATATTTTTTCACCATATAAACCAGGACTTGTTTGTAGAAAATAATGTCTCCTTGCTGGCTAAGGCACACAGGAGAAGGTTAATATACCAAATTTACCCATTTATACATCAGGTATTTAGAAGCAGCAGTAAATAAGAAGACGGGCTAAGAAAGTTGTGGCTGTTCAGCCTGGAGAAGAGAAGCTGCATGGGGACCTTACAGCAGCCTTCCAGTATCTGAACAATGCTGGAGAGGGACGGTTTGTCAGGGACTGCAGTGGTAGGACAAAAGGTAATGGGTTTAAACTTTAAACAGGGGAAGTTCAGGTTAGATATAAGGAAGAAGCTCTTAATGTGAAGGTGGTGAGGTGCTGGAACAGGTTGCTGATGGAAGTGGTGAATGCTCCGTCCCTGACAGTGTTCAAGGCCAGGTTGTACAGAGCCTTGAGTGACATGCTCTAGGGTGAGGTGTCCCTGCCCATGGCAGGGGGGTTGGAACTAGATGGTCTTAAGGTCCTTTCCAACCCAAACCAGTCTATGATTCTATGAAGGCTAACAAACAAGTTAATTAGTATGTTAAAATTTTAATAACAATTTAAATTACTTTTTTAAAATAACAATTTTAATTATGTTAAGGTATACCATACAGAGTATAGATATGCATATGAGCATGTATGTGTGTGTACTGCTCAGCTGAGCAGCTGTGCTTTGGTAACGGGACAAAACCTTACAGTGGCTTTTCTTCTGTGGAAACATACTTGCAACAATATCCTCGCTCTTGTTTCCAGTCTTACAACAATGGTACTGAGTTAGTCTGACACAAATACACACATCCACGATTTGTTTTTCCACCTTGTAAACTTCTTTGTTGATTAGGAGAAGCCACAGCAGTACTCAGTAACACACAGAGCCATATCCATTTGCACCAAGTCTGACTCCCTTCAAAATTCTGACTCCTTGGCTTGGTACTTCCAATTAAAATTACAATAGAGAGGCAAAACAGTTCTTCACTTTGAAAGAGGAGATGCCACGGTCAGAAAGCCGTGGCATTTTGAATTTTGATCCTGCCGCCCCAAGGAAGTGAGCCTTCTTGAGACACCAGCTGCAAAGGAAATAGCTAATAGAAGCGCACAGGGGCCTCAACCCAAGGTGTCTGTGCAACATGTACGTAATTCCACTAAAATTAAGTTGCACAAGAAGACTAAGGAGTGATGTGATTCCAAGGTACTAGTGCACTGTGTATTGCAGGTGTAATAGAAAGGCTCACACAACTGTGCAAGCCCCTTCACCTTGGTGGGAGACCTCACACATGTCAAGGGCTGTTGCTGCTTCTGCCAGTGTCAGCACCAGGGGAAAAAAGTGATCTGCATAAATGTGGAGTAGATTAACCTTGCTTTAGATCCAGCAAACTCAGTGGACCCGCAGAAAGGATTAATCCAGCTATCTGTGTACTCTCAGGTACCCCACCCTTCAGCTGTTAACAGTGGTAGGAAAGAAATCTCAGTTCAAAACTTCAAGGCCGACTGAACTTGGCAAGTTTTAAGGTACAAGCGTGGAAACCAATCAGACCATTCCACTCAAACTGTTCCCAGAGAAGCCTACATTTTATCCAAAAGCTTGAACACGAAAGAGTTTCCATTTCAAAAATCTGTCTGTGCTCATTCAATCTCCAAACTTCCTAAGATTGTATCACATAGCCCTTAGTGATCCTGAATGTCCAAATGACATGGCAATGTCATGGGCAGAATAAGCAAGCTGGCTGCATGGCTCTGCCACCAGACAACCGCAAAAAGGCATATTTCTTAAAAGTTTCTCAAAAAACACCCAAAATTAGTTTTTTTTCTTTAAGAGGAGGGTCAGGAAGGGGTGGACAAGCTGGCATTCTGTTGTTGGCTTTGCACTCTTCATCTCTTGGAAGGATTGGGTTTGGATCCAGGCAAGATTCATAGCCAGCCTGAGCTATGAGGAATTCTGCCATTGGCACCACTAACAGTTTTCAGAGTGCACTTGTAATTGCAATGAAAACTCCTATTCACACCTCTTGGAAATATTGGTTTAGGCTGTTCAGCTGTGGGTGAGTGAAACAAGTGTGAACTAATGCACATTCCCCACCTATCCTCAGCTTGTTACAGACAAGAATAAACTTCTGCTCTAGGAAATGGAAATTCCAGAATCTCTACACAAATCTGTATATTCATGAAATAAATCTGTCCCTCACGATGCTACTTAGTCTTCAGCCGCTGTCAAACAGGGTTTTACAAGACATGGGAAAAAGAAAAAGGAGAGGAGCAGCAGCATTCAGCTCTTTACAGACACTATGATTACACTATGGAGAAACTGAAACGAAGGACCTGGTAAAGCTTAATTTCACTACGTACAAAAGGGGCACCCAGATCACTGTAAATATAAAAATCATAGAATCACAGAATGGTTTGGGTTGGAAGGAACCTCAAATATCACCCATTTCTAACCCCCTGCCATACAGTTTTCACTTAATTAACAACAGCCCTCAGTGGGAACTGCTCCCAAAAAGGAGCTGGCAGAAGCATGCTCCACATTGAGCTACTCTTGCTGACAAAGCCTGCCAGCTGCTGTACATAGGGTTTGGGAAGCCTTAAACATCTTCACAGTGTGGGTCACAACTCCCAAGCCAAACACAAAACAAGACCATCTAACCATCTAGGTGGTCTAGCTTTATAGACCACCTAACCTAGTCATTATGGTGACTCACACAACTGTTTATGTGGAAAGGTGTTAGCCATGGCGGCATATCAGGTGGTTTAACACCTTACACTGGGAAAAAAGAGCCACGAAGGCATCCCAGCCTCTTCTAGTCCCTTCAGTGTTACTCTGCTACAGCTGCAATGATGGCAGGACCCAGCTCTGTGAACACCTTGCAGCACACAGCTGAAGATGCACATATCTGCCAGCTTCCTAATACTGCCACTAGCAAATGACCATAAACTTTTTTGATATACTACTTTATTTAAGAAATCCTGTAAGTCTGATTCCAGTTTAGGGTAGTAGAGAAGATGGTGCTTGCTTTCTTAAAATAAAATTATCACTTACAGAAACAAAGCTTCTGTGGCAAAAGATCACTATTTTTTATTGACAATAAACAAGGACTGTCTTTTCAGTCCAAGCAAGGTGTTGAGAAGTCAGCAGGCAAATGCTATTCTTTTCAGTAAAGAAAGGACTGTATAAAATTCACTTCAAATTATGAAAATTTTCTTCAGCACATAGTATGAGGAAAACAAAACATTTTTCTTTCTTTAAGTAAGAGCTTGGAAAACTTCACACTCCCAAATTATCCCACTTGTTATTTGGTAATTAAATCACTGTAAATTACTCTATCTTAACTTCTGGTCTCTCAAATATCAGGAGAGAACCCCAAAGCTAAGCAGTGGTGTAGGGCACTGGTGGTGCTGAGGACTTGGGGCCATCCCCCAGGATCTGGCCTTCTCACTCCTGCTGGAAGGTGCAGGAGGAAGTGAAGCTCAGTGCAGGAGGAAGGGAAGCTCAGTGCAGGAAAACTATTCAGGCTGTGCCTGCCTCTAAAAGACAGTGGAAAGATGCACAAATTATCAAAGGAAACAAACCCCCAGCTTCCTACAACACAATGGTCTTTTCTTCACAAGGACACAGCGAGAGCCTGACATACTGTTTTAGGTACTCATATATCCCACACATTTGGGTGGTTAAAGTTCATTTGGAAATCACAGTTCCCGCAGACTGCAGCCATATGTTTGTGTACCAGAGTAAACAATCTCTTCACTTGAGTCCTTGGCTACTGCTGATGATGACTGATTTCAGAGGCATGTTATATCCGTTTCCCAGGATGACAGCCCCAGGTAAAGCAAAAGCTGAGACTATCAAGCCAAGATTACTTGCTCTACTGCACTACTCCTGCTGACACTGCAGTGTGATATTCCCATAGTAAGATTTGAGGAGTGCATGAAAAAAAGCCAGTTATAAAATATCCCATCAGATTAAACTGTAAAAAATCCAACAGGATGCAGATATAAATGCAAGGCATACCCACTTAACTCAAAGACTTTAGAGAGCTTAACCACTTTTGAGATAACTAAGCCATCTCAGCAATACTAGTTGGATTAGTTCCATAGATGATGACCAAGTAACTTAAGAAAGAGGTACCCACCAAGTACTTCAGCTATCAACTACTTCATAACAAAAATTTAACACAATCCTCAGACATTCAAACCCATGTACAATTCAAATGGGATGCTAAACCAATTCGTAACTGAGAGGAATCTGGTTACACTGCCAGCATTTATAATCCCAGTTTTGCTGCCATTTATTGTTATAGTTTTATATTAAATATTTTTAAAGAAAAGTAATTCAAGGCTAGTAAACACCAA
This sequence comes from Lathamus discolor, assembly GCF_037157495.1. NCBI lineage: Eukaryota > Metazoa > Chordata > Aves > Psittaciformes > Psittacidae > Lathamus > Lathamus discolor. The sequence continues at coordinate 55,498,892 of NC_088884.1, forward strand.
ACCAGTGCTGGACTTCAAGTAATACTTCTTTCACTGTTTGGCATCCCTAAGATTAGGCGTAGTTGCTGGAGCTCCTCTCCCTGCTTTGCAAATGCCTTATTCTTCTGGGTCTGTCTTCCCACGTATTCCAGGATACCAGTCATACCTTCTGACTCTTGCATGCTCTGAAATTTCCACCTACTCATGGGGCTGTGGTGCCTGTATCAGCTTTTTCTTGTCTGTGTGCTCCTCAAGATTAGAATTCATTCATTAAGAATAAAGCCAGGAGGTTTGCAAAAAAACACAAGCCAGAAGCCTTTATTGGCTGAAATTTCCCTGCTTCTTTCCTCAGCAAGAAAATAATCATGACAACAAGAAAAAAAAAATACAACCCCAAAAAGAAACAAAATATTGCTTCTGTTGCAAATATTATTCTTGTCTCTTATTTTTGGTCTCTTATTTTGTAGAGTTTAAAAAAATGGAAATGTTTCCTCTTCCTTTTTTCCCCCCTCAGAGTGCAGCATCAGTCATGAGTTTCTTCTTAATTTCTGAAGAAAAAACAAGCAGATGCATAAGAAAATGTGATTTCACATGACACAGAATACCTTAAATTTGAACAAATTTTTATATTTCAAAGTTAGACAAACAAAGAATATTTGAGGCGTATGACACCTCTCAGTTAATCCAGAGTAAGGTAATTCTGTTTCCAAAATAAAAGTCTGCGAATGGCAATCCAAACACAAAGGTCTCCTTTCCCCTTCCTCTTCTTACTCAGAAGTTCTACCTTGTCTATGCCTATGGAAATCTTAGAAATAACTGGTCCTGTATAATCATTCAGCTCACAACAGATATCTGACAGAGGACAAAACTTTTCCATCTATATAGGTTGGACAGAGCCTTGGGTGACATGGTCTAGTGTGAGGCATCTCTGCCCATGGCAGGGGGGTTGGAACTAGATGATGTTTTCCAACTCAAACCATTCTGTGATTCTATCAGTCTATATTACTGACCTAAAAGTAGATGAATCTAAGAACTAGATATAGGATAATAGGATCTGTCTTAGACAGCAACCCAAGAAAAAGTTCCATTCCCATTCATGCCATAGTTTCAATCCTGTATTCAGAGGAGCTACTGCTGTCTTAGAACTCTTTCTTTATCCCCTCCTTCTCAAAAAAAATCAGCTGGCCTTTTAGTTACCAACAATAGTCTCTTCTTTCTTGCTGCTACTCTCTACTTCCTCTCTTTCAGGAAGAAATGTCATCTCTGGCTCTTGTTGGTGATTCTGGTATGAACTCTGGTCTGGTGGTGTCCCTCCCTTTTGTTTTTCAGCATGTGGCATGGATCCCAGTGCTGTTCCAGTGGGCACTTGAAAACGGGGGGAGGAGGGTAGGCAAGGTGCCTGAGCGTAGGAAGTCTGCTCACTGAAGTACTTTCCTCCTGCTGTGCTAGAAAATGGCACTTGTGAGCACAACTGATTTGAGAATGGAGCTCCCTGCATGTAGAAATCATTCCAGGGGACAGCTGGATAGGCAGGGATGCCTGCTGAGGAAAAAGCAACAAAGGACAGAATAATGAAAATAAGGAAACGAGGACTAAAATCATGTATATAAAAATATGTATGTTGGGCATAAGAGAGCATATTCAATGCATATACGGTTTTGCAGACATCACACACATGAAGGTAAACTTTGTTATATATATTGCAGTGTATTTATCTATTTATCCAAAACATGATTAGAAGGAAAAACTTTGAAAGTTCATAGTGTTGTTATAATCTAAAAAAAAAACCCAAAAAAACCAAAAAACAAACAAAAACCAAAACCCAACAATGTCACTTCAGCATATATCCTGAGTGCATGTAATAATATTAGAGACACACACCCCAATTGTTTTTCCTCCACTCCTATCTTCCAAGTTAGCTCTGCAAAGCATAAACTGGATGCTTAATCTTCACTTTCATGTATAAAGGCTGCCATCCAGGAAGCAGGAATGTTTTTTAATGAATATGTATAATCCAGCTGAACTGCTCACTTGCTTACATGCGGAGGAAAAATCAGGGGTGTGTCTATATTTACAGATTGGTTCCCTCCCCATTTAACCTCTGGAACCCCAAGCCCCAGTTGTCAACACTGCGTAACAGTCAGAGGATCCCTTCCTTGAATAGAAGAGCCAGGCACTGCTAATTGTACTCTGGACATAAGTATAGCATAAGGGAACGTCATCTCTGCCTCTGTTCCTTCAACAGTCCCCCAGCTTTACCAGTCCTAACAAGGTTTGCACCTTTACATATCCCTTTATGCTCACCCAACATGCCTTAAGGTATGCAAGCCACTTCTGGCATCACGCTATACAAACATTAACACAGTGCACTGGGACACAGCCCACCCCATTACTTCTGGCACTTCAAACTGAAACACCACAGAAAATAATAATTATCCCTTACAAGCTGAAAGGAGAATCCTTTCTGTGCTAGATAGCACGGGTGCTGCCAACCTGTTCTGCAGTGTGCTAGCATGAGCCAGCTGTGAGTCAGACTTCTCTCCCCAACAAGGTCCACAAAATGGTGGAAAAACAGGAGCAGCTCTGTGGTCTGAAAACTCTTTGCTCTTTTATAAGATAACAGATTTTTTTTTTTTACTGTAAGCTTAATTTAACAAACCTGACAGTCCAAACAATAAACTGCAATAGTTCACCTTTTTGTTGTATCTCGAACAACTTAAAAAATACAAATCCCTGACATAAAACAAGGAGACTGACAATGCCGTTTTTACCTAGTTGCTTTTTTACCAAATTTCCTGAAATGCTTTAATCTAAGTGGTATTGCAAATTCATGTCAGAGGAAGAAAAAGAAAGAAGCTATATCTATTCTGTTATCCCATCTAACTCTCTCCTTTTGCACTACCTTTACATACACAACATTCTTTCAAAATGGTGTCTGCAGAAGCCCAGCAGTTGGAAGCCTGTTTTTTTTTTTTTGCTGTCTACACCTATTCCATTTGCTGTGGCACCTTTCTCACTTTGCACCCTTGACCCCTATGCACATACACTGAAGGCATGTCAGTCTGCACAACAGTACACTCCTGAAAAATAGAAGTTAGCTTTCCATTCCAGACAGAATTATTGCAATACCTGAGATACTCACATGGTAACGCTCTCTCTGACATGCAGCCTGTGTAGTAACTTTTGAATCAAATTAATGGGTCACTCAGCACTTTTAAAAAATAGCATACTAGAAAATACATAAAAGGCAGCATAGGTATCTATATAGATATTTTTGTGCATGTATATGCACATTCCTCCTTTCTGTCAGTCATCAGTAAAACCTCTGGTCATCCTGAATGTTTCAGTGCACTGTTTAGTTACTCCAGAAGAGCAGGATGCCAAAAGATTTCAGAATTTACCTGAGTTTCCACTTGGCTGCTGTAACAAGAACTGTTCCCCCACCTGGCTTTGTACGTATGCTTGTGTGGTTCCTGGTGCCCCATGGGTTACAGCTCCACTGTTACCAGGTAAGGCGAGGAAAGCTGTATGGGACTCAGTGGGTGTTGTAGGACTGAGGTGGACACTGGAGAGCACATTGCTGGTCAGGTGAGCTGGCAGATGGTGGAACTGGGAGAGCTGGTGCTGCTGGGGATATTGGGGCAGCTGGTAAATTCCATCCTGGCTGCTGTATGGACAGTATGTGTCCTCTAGGTTGCCTGCTGACTCCAGCTCCTCAGGATAATTGAAGGGAACTGGTGAATTCAAGCTGCAAAGAGCAAGGAGAGAGGCAATTAAGAGATTCAAGTAGGGTCAACAGCTACAGCAACCTGTAAACAGTTGCATCTTCCCCCAGAAAGCTGATATGACTCCAGCCCTTCCTCTCAAATGCCAGGAGAGAGAAGGGCAACAGAAACCACTTGAGCCAAGGGCTTTCACAGCAAGATTCTTTAACAGTTGCATTAGTGGGGATTACCTTTCCTGCAGTTCTTCCCACTTTCCAAAGCACACCCTAATGCTTAAAACATCTGCACTCAAGGATTCCTTTTCACTGTGCTTCTGAACCATACTTTCACTTGACAGGCATGCAGCTCTGAAAACATTCTTATTAAAGGTATCACTTTTTCAACAGTAGGTGACCTGTCCTACCACACAGACTATACATTTTTTTCATATTCCATTTAAAGGACATTTTCATTTCCATGTCTGACTTTAAACTTATGCTATTTTCTTGTCCCAAGTCCCACCTTCACCCTCCCAAGGTTTCTCCCAGGGTTCACTTTTTTGATCTCATTTGTTCCTACCCTTGATTCTGGATGCTGTATGTGAAGGCCTCCCTCGAGCTATTTTGCTGACAGGAAAAGCAGCATTCACTGTTGGAAGTGTCCAGCATCAAGGGAACAATGTGGTTGTGCAAGTTGACGGCCAAACTGAGGGGCAGGCTGGCTCTGCGGATGGGTGGAGGGCTGGGAAGACTAGGGAAGCACTCCATTCTGCTGAAACTGAAGTTGAGCTGTGGCAATGTCTTTGTCTGAACTGCTTCACAGGATGTCACCATTCCTACCACTGACGATACTGTAAATAAAAAGAGGGACTGTCATGCTATGCTGTCATTCTGAAAATTAAAAGGAGCAAGCAGAGGGAATGACAAAAGTGGCAGAACAGAAAAACAAGATGCCAGTGAAAGAGTGGAGGTTAACTGATGGGAATAAAAGTAAACAAGCACCAGCATTGCTGCTGGGAAGCAAAAGGGAGCAGTAGCAAGCTCTCTGGAACAGAGGATGATGTTTATTGGTTAAATAAAATTACCTTCATGATTTCAGTCTCTCCATACTAGATTTATTCTGCTCTCAAGGCAGCCAAATGAAGCAGAGTACTTCCTGGAAAAAAGCCAGGAGCAATCCCCCAGCCATCTTCCATCTCTGCTGTCCTCTGGGAAGAGTGTGCTGCACAGATTACTCTTTTGAAAAATGTGATTGTGGTTTGAAAGAAACAAAAAAGTGCCTGTAGAGATCCACTGTCTGCGCCATCTTTTTAACCAAACTTTCACTCCTGCTTTGGCCTCCGATGAGTCATGCAAAAGAAAATAGTTAGAAAAAAAATAAAAATAAAAAAGCAGATACATCAGCTGAAGGGCCTTGGGAAAAAGAAGCTGGGAGGTGCAAAAGGAAACCAACACCATTTGGTTGCTAGAATGTTGGTTGGTAACCTGTCTCCTCGGTCACTGCTGGAAAAGGAGAGAGGAACAGAACAGCCTCTGTGGAAAGAGGACAATATAGGAAATGAAAAGGTCAAAATCATGTATGCTGATGATCCAGAGTAACATATGTACACGGAAGTTCAAGAAGCTTGCACATGGTGAACAAGATTCTGTTTTATTGTTCCAAATGGTAAGTGATTTCCCTCTTGAGAAGTGTTAATGATCAAGCGTGCATGACACAATTTGAAATTATTTTTCAAGTCCGTGACAGGGGTGTTGGAACTAAATGATCTTTAAGGTCCCTTCCAATCTAAACCATTCTGTGATTCTATGAAGTCTAGCTAGGCTGAACCAGCACAAAGATGAGGTAGGTATGTATGAGAAAGTATCACTAACTGTTCAGGTAAAGTTGGTCTACTCCCACACACTCTGAAGTATTCAGGGAAAGCTAGTAGCATGGGTAGTTTACAGCTGTACTTCACCCTTGCAGGCATACAAAGTAACATCAAATACAGTCCACCAGATGTGAATCAAAGGCCTTAAACATAAAACCTAAACACAAAACCTAAACATAAAGCTGCCACAGCAAGCAGAGCAACTTTTAGAGAATTTTGGAATGCATGCCCAGAGAACTGACAAGGAGATGCCACTTCAACGTCTTGGAGCATCAGTTCTCAGATTTGCCAGTGTGCTGTGCAATTATGTCTATCTTATTGCACCTTCACACATCAGTTTTCTTTTCAGCTCTCTGCAACTGTGGAGAGAGGGAGTTTTCATTTCAATGAAAACGTGAATAGGTTCACTTAGAAAACCAGAGCAAGATCTGGGGTGGCATCCCTAAAGCATTCACATGCCCAGGCATGGTTTACATTTTTTTATTTGAACATATGATTTCTTTATGTCAGGCAGCATTTACAATGTACCTGTCACATTCCTGGGTTTTGACACAGCACAAATCTATTCCCCACACAAATAAAGCACTTGCCAAGACAACATTTTATTTCCTCAGAAGTCAAAATGGCTTAGCCAGAAATGAAGCTTAAGATCTCTTCTGATTTTTGTTTTTAAACCCCCATTTGCACTGGTTCTCCTAACTATTTTTTCACAGAATGTAGGAGTTCACACAAACATTATGAAACAGAAGCCACGTGTGGGACAACTTACCAGAAAAAGTCTATATCCAGATAAAACTTCAATAATGACAGTGTGATTAGCTATTCTGCAGAAGGCCTTGGTCTTGCTCAGGATGAATACAAGCAGTATTAACACCAGAGATAATGAAGTTGCTTCTAAACCCACTTTCACACCTAGTAAGAATGAAGTTCTGGGTATGAAACATTTTCAACACTTAGCACAGATAATCTTTGTGGATCATGGCAATAGGATACACAGGCAAAAAGATAGTGAAGACAGCACACTTGGCCTCCAAAGAGCTGGTTCAGCCTTTTCTAAAGTTGCCCCTACTTCTCTGCCCTTTCAAAGACAGACACAGAATTTGTATCTTCTGAATAAAGTCACAAATGCAGTAGGAATAAATAATTCCCAGAGAAGTAATATCCACTAAATCTGACACTATATTTACAGATCTTGCTCAGTGATGAATTCTGATCGCTGGCTTGAGATAATACTTACATTTTACAATCCTGTTACTCTTCCTGACATTGATGTAGAGAGATACAATAACCTCAGAGGCTTTCCAGTGAACATGAGAATGTAACAGTAGGATCTTTGTTTATCTGTTCCATTATTTCTGGATTTTCAGTCCATAAGATAACCTTGGGAATTTCTTGAGAGCAACATAGTAATTTGCAGCTTCAAATCTCTGAACCAGTCCTGGTGCTACACTTTTCTTAACATAAGAATTGGTACTTGAAGTCTTTGGCTACACAGACATCTTCCCCCTATATAGCTGCTTCCTCAACATCCTGGCAGTTAGAAGACCCATTAAAGAAATGCAAATAGCTTCTAATGAATGGGACAGAGATTTAAATTAACAAAACTGGATGTGTATATTTCTGTCAGGATGAATGTGACTTAAGTTTTTCACCAGTCTTGAAGGAGACTTAAGGCCTGTTCTAGAAAGGTGCCCATGAACTTACAACAGGGGATGGTTTCAGCTGTGAGAAAGCTCCTTTCACTGCTGTTAACAGACCAGATCATGTGCACAACCGTTGTTGCCTGAGTGACACCTCCCTGCTCTTGAGGCCTTCCTCTTGACATCAGCCATACATGACTTTCTTAGTGAAGCACTTATGATGACTCCAAAAGGCTTTGGCATGAGACGCCTGCAGTGATTCTGGCAGTGAACTATGCAGTTTGAGAGGCCAGAGACCATGACTGTAACTGTTTAACAAGCCCAGTACTGGGCACAATGCAGCTGACATTGATTAAAGACTGAACAACCTAACTAACCTCAGATAGTCTACTTGCTATGGCTGCTCTGTCAAGCTTCAAATCAAGAGTACAGCAAAAGGCTGTATTACTCAGAGTCTCTACATCATACACAATCAAATCCAGTTTCTTTTAATGAAACATGCCTGGGTAATTGCAGCATTTACAGGAACATTAAGGGCCATCACAAAGCTTTTCATCAATACATCCTCTTCTTGAAAACACAAGAAAATACATTTCTCTGTAAATGACATTTTGAAAGTAGACAAAATATTAATCAAACAGAAGCAAGAGTGTTCTTAATTTAATGGACTGAAGATTAGTAAATCAACTTCAGGCTCTAACTGCATTGCTTGGAGAAGCATGTTACTCTGATCCTCTTCTGGAACCTACCACTTGTTTGAAAGGTATGACTCTTTCTTGCCATGGCTGCTACACATCATCACCTTTAAAGTAACTTGTTCAAAAGCCAGAATCCTCTAAGTGAAACCATTAGAGCTTGTCATTTATTTACCATTCTTTGACAGACAATATCCAACTTCATCCAACTGCTCCCAAGACGTAGATTACAATCCCATCTCTGCCACTGAATAATCATCTTGCTATTTACATCAGAGCTAGCAGCACAGGCTGGGCTCCTGATATTATTCCTGGGCACTTGAGATAGCCATATGAAACAAAGTAGTTCCTGCAAAAGCATCAGTGGGGCAGAAAAATCTCCCACAGACCAGGGGCCTAGAAAGTATTTTTAATTTCTAAAGTTAACTCTAAAGAAACATAAGCCAGTGTTTTAAGTCAATGACTCTCTCTCACAGACACACACACACACATATTTATATATCCATAAGAAATCTCAGAAAAATAAGAAAAATTTCAAATAACTGCCAATGTCAAAAACCCTACATTAATTTAAAGCAAGCTATCTGTCAAGCAAAGGCAGCAAAAAAAAAAAAAAAAAAAAAAAAAAAAAAAAAATCCAAAGATCAGAATAAGGTCAAGAAGGAATTTTTGAAGCACAAAAAGCTCTTAGGGCAAGTAGTGTGGCTAATACCAAAACCAGAAGCCATAACTGCCAGCAAGGTAAAACACATCTCAAATGCAACATTTTTAATCAGCTTGTTTGGAGAACTGTACGAAACAGTGAGACATAAAAGAAACCCCACATCAGACAGTCAGAACTACTGTCTAGAGCAAGGGAAAACAATGCAAAAGGCAGGACTGAACACTCTCCAAAGGTGTCAGGTAACAGATCATACTGTTCTCTTGCATTTAAGTAATTTCCTTATCCTGCTGAAAGCGGTTGAACACATGGCTACCAAGGAAAGCACCTGAATAGCCACTCCATTAGGCCACAGTCTCCAGGTAAAACTGCACCATTATGCACAGGTCACAAACTATTTTGCTGAAACCCTCCATGAGCTGTTTCCAAAAGAGTCACTTCTACCAAGCAATTGGTTTTGCCTTGTAAGTTGATGACTTAATTCGTTTGTTCCCTCTTTTATTTTGCCTCTGTTACTTTGGATTTTATCCTATCAAGTTTTATTTCCTTCAATTTCTGAGATCTTCTAATAAAGAGAGCAGGTGGACCCTATATGGCTGTATTTATTGGCAAGCCTTTACTGAACAAGAAGGCTGAATGAATTAAAAAGTTGGATTGTCTTTCTTTTTTATCCATTTCAGTTTCAGCTTTCATTCTTAAAGAGAAAAATCTGCCTGTGCAATGCTAGATAACAAAAAAAAAAAAAAAGCAAGTTTCATTCCCCACGGCTCTGTTATTATGCATCTAGTAAGGCAAAATTGCATCTGAAGCTTTTCAACCAATGCAGATTTCTCTTCCATGAGGAGTCTCTACACCTAGTAACAGTCTTTTCCCTCAGAGGGAGCACTAACTTAGGTCTCTACTCTGCCTGGGCACCAATTCTTCCATGACTTGTAAGAAAGTAATTTTTCAGACTTCCACCTTTGGTGTACAGATTTGGAGGGCAGGGTGGGTTTCATAAACAAAGTGTGTGTGTCTCATACACACACCGTATTCCTCCCTTCCCTCAGGCAAAGAGGTTAAAAACCAGTCACCAAACCTCACCATGCAGCAAAGCATGCCTCTTTTCTGAAAAGTGATTTAGAAAAGGTACTCTTTTTTTCCACACAGATCTGTATCTGGAAAGTATTTACCAGCTTTAGATGGCACAAACAGATTTCATTACTCCTTGCCCAGAGTGCTTTAAAGAGAACATGGCGAAGCTTGTTCCCTCATATAAAGGTAGCAGAATTAAGTGCATTCTCATCTTCACAGATCCATTACACTGAAGATACAGGGGTTTCAGATGAGCAAAGGAAGCATGTGTTTCATAAATGCTAGATGCATACACAGATGCAATAGATGTCAGTCGGATGGAAGTTCAAAGGACCCAAGGAGTGAAAAAACCCAGCTATCTTTGTTGCTTATTTTCTCACATACCCAGTCCACTCTCAGGGACACTCACTCGCCTTTTTTCTTCCTTACACATTGCACAAAGAATTCACAGGACATTTCTTTTGTATCAGAAAGATTGTTGGTGTTTTCCACACAGAGAATTGCATCCCACTGTGCAGATTCCCCAGAAAGAAATTGCTCCATACAGACAGATGACAAGATTACATTCCTGAATCTCTCCAGCATATTCTCTCTTGACTAAATAGTATGTCTGCAGATGTACTTTAGGAAGCAGGAAAGTTCTGAATACAAGCGTAGAAAGATGAGGATATTTGGTTTGTTTCCTTTAAATTAATTACTTTGCAAAATCTTTGTCTTTATCTAATTAAATACAGGACTCAGCAGACTGCACCACTTCATCATTCTGGAAAACAGTGAATTATTCAAACGCTTTGCCCATATTTATTCTGCTACACGAAGAAATGGAGAAACTGTAACTAACTGAATTACAGTCATATTGGTTAAACAGCTCATAAGATTGACTGAAGTAGTCCTTGCCTTGTGACTATGACAGGAAAATTTAAACAAGTCCTAGATGATGGTATCAAGAAAATATCTCAATTAAGTACTTTTAGAATGCGTATCTATTTATTGGTATCCTAAACTTATTGGTACAATCTTATAGTTAATTTCTACTGTGCCAAAATACTTTCAAGGTATCAGCACTATTAAAAATATTAAAGTCTTTGAGTCATTATTAGAAAATGACATGCATAAAATTGCCCTTAATACTGGTAACACTGTATATTTAGAATATAATGAGCAGGCAGAAATGATGCCATGAAATTCAGAAGAATTAATTACACTGGGAAGCAGGAAAATACGCACAACAGTACCAGATGTCAGCTCATTTACTGCTTGGGATATCCGTCCCTAAGGAAGTGGTGAAGTCCTCATCACTTTGGAAATATTTTCAAGTTGTGCCAACTTGGAAACATAAACATATATAGGAAATGCTGTAGGGAACATTCCTGACTCTGGGAATGCTCTGGTACTCCATGCACGAATACACAATTGAACTAATCCTCTCCCTTTGGTTGCCATGTATCTTTAAAGTCTAAATACAGCTCAGGCAGAAAAACGGTCAAATAGCACACCCCACTGACTTCCAACAACACTGCACCAGCAATTAAGCTGTATGCTTAAGCACTCAACTAGTCTCACTCCCTCAAGGTCTTGCACAAAGCCTGCACTGGCTGGAGAAGTCAGGGAACTTCCTTCGGAGATTTAAAGGTATGGAGTACCTGAGGGAGGCTCTACAACTCCAACAGTTTATATTTTATACAGTGCATGTTCCTCAAACAGCTCATTTGACTACAGATTCAAGCCAAGATGTTATAGCCTAAACCAGAACATGGGATGTGTGTATCTGCCACGAGGGACATAATAACCAGAATAATACTTTCATCATAATTCAGAGAAGCAGTACTAGTGTCAAACAACTTTTATGGAAGAATGCCCCAGCCATGTATGCTTATGAAGTCATATTCAGAATTCCTTAATGGCTTGTGCTAGGACATGAACAAGACTGTGAACTTGGTACATAACTGATACTCAGCAGAGAGCTGTTAAACCTGGTGTCACTTTTTGGACTGATGACATAGGGATCTCAGATGACTGTCCCTAAAGTGTTTGAGAACCTACCAGCACCACCAGCTAATGTTGCAGCTCCACAAAATACCTGTGATGATATGGGGTCTCACCTGAGGAGGAGGCAAGTGGTGCAGGATATCCACTGAGCAAGGTGGAGTAGTTCCCACCTGTAGCGTCAACGTCCAGCACAGCAGACTGGTCATGAGCAATGTCAGGCAACTGAGGCATGGGCAGAAGAGGTGGCCTAGAGGTATACATAAAGTGTATGAGCATGGACCAAAGGACAAGACAAGACATTACAATAAAGTAATCTCTAACTATCCTACGATGGGCAAATCCTAGAGCCAGAGCCATTTAAACAGTTTTATGTGAAAACAATGCTCCAGGTTAATCAAAAGTGCTTTTAAGAGGGTCCACTACAATTTGCCCATAAATCCAACATGTTACTGAGGTCTAACTGAATGGTCAGTTCTCCATAGCTTAAAAGTGAAGGGGAAATGGCAAGAGAAAATAACTTAGTTCATTAGGTATCTATTGTGGAGAAATGAGAAAACAGAGTTAAGTCCCTCACCCATAACCATCTGACCCAAGGGGGACTTACGGTGCTGAGGATGTTTGATGCTTTTTGTTGCTTTTAACACTCAACTTCTCTGATTTCCGCCACTTTGCCCTGCGATTCTGAAACCAGACCTGATAAATGCAAGAAAGGATGCATTCAAAGAGGAAACCATCTACACATGGGGACAGGCAAGGAGGCAACAATGACTGCCTCCACACATAATCAGGTAAGAAACCTTTCTTCCTGCAAGAAGCTGCAAGATTTGTTGCAAATAAAAGAGAAGAATAACAGCAGAACAATACCCCTCAAACACCAGTTCCTTTGTTGCTCATGATCTTCAAGGTAAGAGATTAACTCCAACCTCCTTAGCCTCTTTTACCTACCACGTGTCTCATCTTAGGAAATGGGAAGAGATGGAGTACACAACCACAGGCTCCACTGCCATTCTGAATGGGGCAGTTGGTTGTGCAGCGTCCATCCTTGTGAGGTCTTTTCCTTCTCTTGTCACCAGTGGCAAGTGCAGTCTCTATCCTGCTACTCATGAGCTCCTCTTTCCTTCCTATTCAAGCTCTTCCTCCCTACCCCAGTCCCTCTCCCATCAATTTTCTGCACAGAACCCACACACTGTCAGCACTGTTACCCACGCAGGCGTTACCATGATACGCTGTGGCGTTACACCAACCACAGCTGCAATCTCCTTCCTCTTCTCATTGTCAGGGTAGTGGTCTTCATGGAACATCTTCTCCAACTCTTCTAACTGCTCTAGATATTGTACATTGTTCAGAGAGAGAGAGAGAGAGAAATCAGGAGTATGTGATAAGAAAACAAATAGAAAGAAACAAGACAGGAAAAAACAAAACAGAACATTTTTTACTATACCTAGAAATACTTCAAAAACATAAGAGATTTTTTGGTTTGTTTGGTTTGGGTTTTGGTTTTCTTTTTTTCAAGTAAACCACAAAAATAAAAATCTTCTACACTAAAACAAAGAGCACTGCTAGTGATGCTTCAAGCATCAGGTACTCAGAAACTTTTATTTGAAGGAGTCTTCACACATCTAAGTGTAGAATGCATTGGAATACCATTTAGAGCAGTTCAGCACCCCCATGCTGTTCCTTCAGTATGGTGAAGGAAACATCAGTGCCGCTGACACTACAAGTGTCACTGCCAGTGGGTTCCCCAGTATCTACCTGCATTATAGAAGGTGCGTAACTTCTTCCTGACTGGTGGCAGAATTACTGTATTCTCAAATAATTTTTTCTTTCCCTTGGTTCCATCATGGCTGCTTCCACATTCCAGGACTGAAGACATGTTGCAGGATTGCTGAGCTGCAACGCTGTCTGAAGTACATTTGGATGATTGGCGAGTAGCTGGGCCACACACATCCTGTCTGCAGAGGTCTCCAGGGATTCCACAAGGTACTTTATTGAAGCACATCCCACTTCTGTTTTTACTTTTCTTCTTCTTTGCCTCCTTTTCAATCCCATCAGAGCAATAGCTCTGACACTGCTCATGGGACCCTGACTGTGCTGTGGGCTCCTGTGCAGATTCAACCATAGAAAGTGGAGGCACAGCCTTTGTGTCACTGAGGAAATCTGACAGCCTCCCACATACTGAGGCAAGGTCAAGCTGGCCATTAAGGGCCTCTGAGTCTTGGGAAGCTGACCCAGTTGCCTGCAGGGTGCAGTAACATCCATCTTCCTCCGCCTCCTTCGTAAGGCTGATTCTATCTTCTGTTCCCAAGTTATCCTCAACTTCCATTATAGCTGTGCTTCGGAACACAGATAGCATACTGCTCCCTGTAGCATGCCCACCAGCAGCATCAGCATGTACCACAAAGTGCTCAGTATTCAATGATGCGTCCTCCTTCTTGTCCTTGCACTCTACAGGGGGAAAATTAAAAACAACATCCCACAACCCCCCACACGCATATTATCTAAGCCAGATGTGCTGTGCCTGGATGGCATGAAAAAAAAGTGTGTTGGGTTAAGAGGTGCCAGTTATGGGAGAAGGGAAACACTACACAATAAAACCCAACAGTGAAAAGAACTAGAGTTCAGGATAAAGACTGTCACCATACAAGTGCTGCTAGGAAAGCAACAGCAAAGAATGGTATCTGGTCAGTATGGAGCTATTCAAACATCTGAGACGAGAAAAGCCTCATTTTGAGAATGAATATGCCTGCAAAATCAACCAACTCTAAACTACAGGAAGAATTAATTCCAGGCTCAGAGAATAAAGGAAAGGTTGTGTATTATAACGACAGTTGTGGGAAAACAACACTGGGGATGACAAAAGCCTTTGGAATAAGGAACAGAAAATGATTCAATGACTTACCAGGACACTAAGTATCATCTTATTAAAATGAGCAAAAGAAAAATACAAGAAAAATTATGTCTACTGTATGAGCAGTGATTATTAGACAAATTACATCACTTTTTGATTTACAGAGGTTTTTGTTTCTATCGTGCTCAAATTGACCAAGCAAAACACCCCAAAACTGTAGAAACTTCAAATAACTGCCTTAAATTAGTTTTCTGCAGCTTCAGGCATAACTTATGAATAACAGACAAGTCTATAAGGCTGGCTGAGGACAAAAGTAGGTGAAAAAGTATGAGCAAGTTTAATGAAAAGCACAAACTACTTTAAAATAAGAGAGCCTGGACAGTATAAGGCCGGTCAGAAAGAACATTGCAAGAGGAATAATTAAAATAGGTAACAGAATAATAAAGAAGCATTGTACTTTCCCAGCTGGGATGTACGTTTCCAAAAGAAAACCTGCTGATTATATTACAATGTGTGAGTCTGTGATTTCTGCTACTTAAAAATAAATTTTTAAAAAAGACGAGTTACTGTTGCTTAAGAATAGAAAGTAGAATAATAAAACCAAAACCATATACCTATCGCTGGAAAGAGGAAAGTTTGAGCAGGCTGGTGGCAGCACTTGAGTTGTATGTGCCTACAGAGAAATGTGGTTGTTTAATTTGGGAGGAAAAGTATCTTAAATAATTTCATTTCACTCTGTCCTGCTTTTGATATGTATATATGCCAAAATAAAGGACTTGCTTTCTGCCTCAGTGTTTCTTTCTTAAATAATTGTTTATCAAGAAGGAACCCCACACCACCAGTCAGATGGGACAATATTTATGGAAGTAGAAGGGGACGCCAGGCTGCTTCCAAGACCTTCTAATTTGCTTTTTATAGGATTAAGAGAACCGAATTAGTTGCAGGGGAAAGAGACAGAAGCAGGAAACTATGCAACTGTAATAATTTGATCATGTTAAGTAGCAACAGTTTCCACTGCTGTTAAATGAGATGAAATATCCTGATGGGGAAGGTCAAGAACTGAGCAAGGCAGAAGCTGGCTATGCTCTATATAATTCATTTTTCTACCATCCTTCTCACTGCTTCTGAGCTCATCTCACTTGCTATGTGAAAAAGGGAAAATTTTCACCAGTCATCCATTCAGCTCACCCCATCTCAAATCAGGAGCAGCATTTTCAGCTTAGTGCTTTGAGAAGGCTTTTTACTTCTTTTTATGCAGACACCAGTGTGTGCTTACATCAGAAAATACATTTCAAAGTCTTTTGTATATACTTTGTATCTGCAGCAGAGCAAGAGATTAACACCTGGGAGTCCGGTGTCATCTACAGGAATATTCCTCCAAGAGAAAGTAAATTGCTGTCTCTATTTCTAAAGCATATAGCAAAGGCTTGACAACATCTTGGGATTGCCAAAGAAAAATACTGAGATGAAAACAAAGTCTGAAGATAGGCCTGCACGGTAACAAATAGGGAGTTAACCAAACCGTTCCTTTCCTCCATCACTCCTATGAGAGAGACCAGACCAAACATCCTACTTTGTTCTACTTTTTGATAAACACAGCCATACATAGAAGGGATTTTAACTGCCTGGGAATATCACAGGTCTGGAATGCCTGAGCTGCTGAAGGTGCACAGACAGAAAGCAAAGTCCTCTTTTTCTTCTCACTGCCACCTCTTTGGATGCCTCTTGGAGCAAGAAAACCACCTGCCACAGCAACAGCAAGATTTTAAAGTTTTTTCTGGAGCATAAAAGCAACCTGAACACACACAGACACACACACACATACACACACATACACACACACACACACACACACACAAGCAGAAACATCAGCTTCACAGGTCCACGCACACAAGCTCGGACAAGAGAGAGAAAAACCGGGCAGTGGTGAAGGCGGTGAGTGCCGGCAGCCTAGAAAGCCAGAGGCAGTGTGAAGCCTGCGCGGTACAAGGGGAGACGAAGGGCTGACCACCCAGCGCTCACACCGGCTCCCCAGGCGCCTTTGCAAGCCACGGGACTCCAGGACCAGGCAGCCGTTGCCTCAATCCGCACCTCAAGGCACCGCGGGCTAAACAGCGCCTTCCCGCCAAGACACCGCGGGCCGCCTGCCTGAGGCGATGAGGCGAAGCCGCGGGTCATGGCTGCCGAGAGCCGCGCAGATAACAGCCTGGACGAGGCGACAGTCATTATCCTTCACCGGGGCTGCTCATTATGCTCATTGCCGGGTGCCTCCCCCCTGGCGTTAATGAATCTCGGCGCCCCGGCCCCGTGGCTCAGCTCTTACCCAACCCTTCGGGCGTCCGCTCCTCGTCCGCGCCCGCCCCGTCCATGCCGGCTCGGCGGAGGCACGTCCGACCTACCCCGGTTAATGTCCCGCCCGGCAGAGACCAATGCGCGGGCTGCGGCCGCCGGCCTTGGCCGGCTCATCAAGGCCACCTGGGCCGCCAGCTACCCAGCGGGGAGAGCGGGGCCGGGGCTACCTGGGAGCCTACCTGCGGCCGGGAGGAGCCATCCCCGCGGGCCGCCGTGCGGGATGGCCCCTGCCCGCCCTCATTCGCAGCGCAGCTGAGGGGGGCCGGAGCCGGTCCTCGCATACAGAGTACAGGATCCTGGCGTGTCTGAGGGCACCTGGAACACCGTGGGGTCCCGTGAGGAGCTGGCTTAATTGTCGCTAGTAACACACCTTAGGAACCCAGATGCTACAGAACTGGATCGTTTAATATGAATAAGATGAACCTTGTTATCTTTTCTTGTGGGCTGGCAGGAAGGCAGATTCATTATCTCTTTAATGTGCTCTGGCCACAGTTGTTTAGCGGTGCTTCTCACTCTCCATAAAGCAGTGGCTGCAAGAAGTAAGTGGTGCTTCTTGACTTTTAGGTCGTGTATTCTGCATCCTTTCAGTGCTTAACAATCAGAGAAAACAAGGTTCCTAACAGTGGTACCAGGCAGTTGGTGATCTCACACTGCTGTAAGTGTTGTCGTCTGCCCAGGTAACCTTTAAACCAGCTCTGTGCGCTCAGGTGTCTACATGAGATGAAGGGCAGGTGTGAACCAAGCCTGGTGACGTCCTTCTCACACTCAGTGGATGGAGACACTTGGGTCATGATGATCTCAGAAGCCAGACCCTCTGCTCTTGTGTTCTCTCTGTACAGCTTTCCTAACCACTAAGTGAAGTGCAGCTGGCTGTGAATACGAGTTGCGTGTCTGCAAAGACAGTGCTTGCTGGAAGAATGTGATTTGCTTAATTGTGTTCTGCTACACCAGGACAGAACATCCTTCATCCTTGACTTGTTGCTGGCTCAGTATCCCGTTGCTGGCATGTCACCATTCTACATATGTGTCTTGTCTTTGTTTCAAGGCTCCCTCCAGCATCAAGGGCACTACTTCTACAAATGCTTTCACCTGAGAGTAGTTTCATTATGTTATATGAGTGTAACCTGAAACACATGTGCCAGCATTTTGGAGGCAGTATAATGAAGATTATCAGCGCACCTGGCACAGCCACCAAATGCAATGGGATGTTATTGTGGCTAAACTGGCATGTAACTTGTTAGCAGCGTTCATCTGACAAAATACAACTCGGATCTTAGAGGGGATGGAACCTCTTCCATATTAGATAAAAGCACAAAGATAAAAATCACTAACTGGTTTAGAGGTTCCTGTTTCTGAGCAATGTTGTGTTTATTTACTGAACTGTGGTCTTAATGTCATCTTTTTCTAGCTTTGTGAAAGAGAGTAAGAACTCTGGAGAATATTTTCCTTTAGGAGGGACCAATAGAGGTCTCCAGGGCTGTGAGTTTGTGGTTGGTTTTTTTTTAGAGCCACATATATATTTATGAATGTCATTTGATTTTCAGACATAAAACATTAATTTTTCAGACTCTCAACAAAACTTTTTAAATGTAGTTCCTGCTGTATTTCATCTTTGTTCTCACCACAAAAAAAGAAATGAGTGTAATTGCCCTTTGAAGGCTGTCTTTCATTTTTTTCTATAGAAATACTGAATTCCTTCTATTCAGATACACTATGTACCAGTTTCCACAGGTTCCTGTGGAAACTGATGGTTCCTTCATGCTTCAATTTACAGCCAGCTGTTCAAGATACACTGGTATCTTGATACCACCTGATCAAGATACACTGGTGTCTCTCAGACAGTGGTCCTATTCCATGGACCTTCCTTGGGGATTTTTCTAAAATAGTATGGGGATTTGGCTGACAAACTCTATGCTTGTATTTCTGCTTTAATAGTGATTTTCAGGGAAGTCAGGTTATCCACATTAGATAATGCACAGAGAGATCCTGACTCGTAATTAAGACCTTAATAGGATCCAGTGGGTATTCTGTCAACTTGATTCTTGCCTGAATGTACAGTTATAAGTGATACTGTACTATTAAGTTTGTACAAACCAAGGAGATGTTAATCAGTTCCAAAAAGCATGAAGCAATTCAGGAGATTTGTTTATGGATTTTGGTGGTGGAATGGTGCTGGTATAAAAACTAGTGAAAAATTGAGGCCTATCTGAAATGTAAGAAGTTAAAGTAAATAGGGCATAAGCACTTAGAAGCATAAGCTGATCTTTAAATGTTCCTAAGCATACAAAAAAATGACAATGGGAAATAACGGCTGTAACTGTGAGAGGAAGAAGTTAACCTTTGAGATAACTAGTTATACAGTATAGAAGTGCTGTCAATCATAACAGTGGCCTTGAAGTTTTTCATCTGTCTCAACAGATGAGACAATTAACAAGAAACATATGGAACTTAACATAGAAACCACCTTGGGAATCTTTAATGAACAGTATGCCAGCTAGATTTTGAGAGCAGAAGTTGAAAGAGTAAAGAATTCAAGTATTTTAACAAGATAGCAGTATGTATGGCCTGCCTCCTGATACACATAGCAAAGATGAAGCTGATATGGATATGGGATGCCTCAGACTGGCACTGGGCACCACCGAAAAGTCTGGCACCATCCTCCTGGCACTCACCTTTGAGATACTGATATGCATTAATGAGATGCCCTCTCAGTCTTCTCTAGACTAAACAAGCCCAACTGCCACAATCCCTCCCCATTAGAGAGATGCTCTAGACCTCTCATCATCTCTGGGGCTGGGCTACTGGACCCTCTCCAGTAGCTCCTTGTACTGAGGAGCCCAGGGCTGGACACAGTACTCTAGATGTGGCCTCACTAGGGTTGAACAGAGGGGGAGGATTACCTCCACGTGCTGGCCACACTCCTCCCAATGCACCCCAGGATACTCCTGGCCCTCCTGACTGCAAGGGCACACTGCCAGTTCATAGTTATCACTTGTTTTCATTTGAGGTAGGCCTTTGCTTTTGTTCTTAGGTAGGAACCAGCTTCAGTTGGTCTAGGGGGAAAAAAGTGTAGGCAGATTGTAGCCTGGACCATAGATTTAAAAGACAATCTCATTATTGCATCCTGTCTTACTGGTATAGTGGACTGAACTTCCATCTTCTTTAGGTCATTCTTGATATATTAATGATAATTAACACCACTATGGAACCTGTAGCAGCAGCCACTTCAGGGCTGGTGTTAATGCCCTAAAGAAGCTTAAGGTATGGATGGTTAAAACAAGCTTTCTTCACTGCCTCTACTAAGTAGCTATTTGTACTTAATATTCACTTAGAGAGGAAATTTATATGGAAAAAATAATGAACATACTGAACCTATATTCAGTAAACATTGAATTACTTACATTTGAGATGAAAACCTAAGTAACAAGTTTATTTTAACTGGAGAAGTGCATGAGTTTATTAGGACTGAAAGCAACTGTTTTTTAATCCAGCTAAAATAATTGATATAAATAGGCTGTAATAAGCTATACTAGATACACCATAAATGGAAATTAAAGGCAGAATGTTACAGAGAAAGAAAGCTGGAGATGTGAAGACAACCAATTCTTCAAATATATTAAATGCAAGAAGGCTACACATTGCTTTCTTTGGTGTATTGATTCTTATACTTGATCTTGCATTGACTGAATGCAAACACTTTAACAAAGAAACAGTATTTTACAGTTGAAGGCATATCCTCAAATAGACATGTTCTGCACAAAAGCAGGACTGCATGTAAACTGGACTTAAAACCAGAGAGTTCCAAAAAAGAACAAAGTCCCCGGCACATATTTTGACTTTATCTACAGTGGCTAAATATCTCAGTGTTTTCTATAAGTGTGCAAAATGGTGCATGCAATACCACGTCAGCTATCAGATTAGGAGCAGCAGGAAAGTGCCACTTCATTGCATATACCTAGTCATGGTTATTTTGTACAGGGCATGTACCAACACATAGAAAAATCTTCATCAAAAGTCACTGTTACACTTTGAGTGGGATGCGGAGTAAAACAGAATCACTTCAGATGGCTTATTGGGACACTTGTTCAGAAGAGAGGTGACCTTTGTGAAACAGATTCTTCAGCTTGATACCTCTTAAGGTGGGGGAAGTCATCACAGTGGCTTCCAATAACTTTGCTTAAATCCAGTGGATTTCCTAGTGCTGTCAAGGACTCTTTACCAGTATGCTGAGACAGAGTTAATTTTAGGTAAGATGAAATGTTTGCCTATCTAAAAACCAGTAGACTTGCACGATCAAATAGATAAATTGTTCTAAGTGGCAATTACATTATGGAGATCAATACCATCAAGATACCAAGGAGGATTTCCAAATGAAAAGCTCTCAACTCTGTTGTGCTTTGCACTTAGCACCTTCCTTCTCAGGAACTCAAAGCTCTTAGTATGCTAATACTAGCAAATTTAGCCTCACAACATCCAGTGAGGTAGGTAAGTTTACCCCCATTTCACAGATGGGAAGAATGACGCAGAATTCTGAAGTGACTTGCCCAAGGTCCTGCAACTTGTCAGTGGCAAAACCAGGAACATATTTTCAGCGGTCCAGATCCCAGACCTCTGTCCAATTGAAGTCCCTCCCTGCTACCACAAAGCAAGCAATACATGCAACTTTTTTTCCTCCTACTGCTGCCGTAGTCCTGGTGACACAGAGGAAGTGAATGATTTCTCCTGATTGAATTCCCACTTTCTTTGGCAAAAAGCACCTGATTCTGTCAAAGTGCTGTATTATGCTCTTTGCAGAGGCGTTTCTTCTGAGGCACAATAGAAAAAAGATGTTTTCCCCATGTCAGGGAGACTGTACATGTCCAAAGAGTCTTATTTCTTGCAGAAGACCTGCTGCTTGGCATTCTTCACACGTTGTTCCTCCTTCAGGTTCTTCTGTCGTGCATGTTTGCTGGAGATGAGTTCCACATGTTCTGAGGGGAACCAGCCTCTCTCCCTGTCTGAGAGCTTTACTCCTTCTATCCATCCTACAGTGAGGGGAAAAGCAGAACATGAGGCAAGAGTTAAACATTTTTTTCATTCTTCCCAAAAAGCCCCTTCCAACAAGGCCCTAACATCAAAGAAAGAGACCCCTTTCACCTTCCAAATGAAGTGCCTTAATGAAAATGAAGACTCTCCTCTTCTGAACCTAACAGTCAGGAAGGAGAGGCTTCTTCTGAAACCTGATTGTGTTGTTAAAGTACACTACTACAGTAACTTCCAACCCATAATTTAAGATATCCATTGTTTATTCTGCTCACCATCATTGCTGTACTGCATAACCATGATGATATCTGCTTTCTCCAAAGCCAGCTCATCATTTTCCCGAGCCTTGTAAGTCTTTATGCATTGAACCTGTGGTGCATCTGAAAGGGGAAAAAGATCATAACCGTATACTAGAAAACAACAGTAAACGTGTGTGCATCAGCCCCAGAGCAGGTAGGATATAAGGGACTGCCCAAATACTAAAAAGCAGAAAACTGGAAGGGAGGTTACAGGTCTTCCACCTAGTAGGAAGAATAAAACCAGGTAAAATAACTGGCAGAACCTGGCACTGAGAAAAAGCCCATGAGTATCTTATTTATAAAAAGACAAGTATTCTGCCTTGGAATCATTCTGGCATGTTCTACCTTGCAGTGACTCCAGGCCACCCCCATTGCTGTAGCAGCAGAAAAGTCTTACCAGGGCATTCCAGGAGGTCCAACTCTCCTCGGGGAGGAGCCAAAGCAGAGATCCACCTCAGCTTCTCACTGCTGGAAAACATCACCAGAGAGGCATCAGGATTCAGTGTGATGGATATCAGTCTGATGACTGGAATGGGTGTGTGTGCATGCAGGCTTGCTTACAGGAGGGTTCAGGGAGGGGGTACTTAGGGGAAGCCAAGAAAGTGGAATTGGAGAAGGGAGATGGGAAAAGGTAAAACTATTTTTGGAGGCTGATGTTACGACATAAGATGGTAGTACTACATGAGCAGCTATGATAAGAGAGGAGCAAGGTGGTTCATTAGGACTTCTTATGGGAAGAGGTTGTTTTATCAAGTCCTCTGGTCAGCAGCTGCATTTGATATTTCAGCATTGGGGTAGCTGAGGCTCCTAGGAGGTGTCTGGCTATGGTAACGGGATACACTGAGGGTAACCTTGAGCTCTTACTGTGTCTCTGTACGAAATAAAAACTCCACTCTCTTTCCCTGATAATTCTGAAGTAGAAAGAGGCGGAAAACATTTTTGTTTGTTCCATGCAGTTTCATCTCGCACTTCTCCCCACGCACATCTGAGAAAGCGGCATGATCAAACACAACAAAACGTCCACCCCTGCAGGTAAAGAAGAGGAACAAAGCAAGAGGTTTTAAAGTGATGAGAATGACAAAGGAGTTCACATTGTTTTCTGATGTTAGGAAAGCAAAAAGCTTTTAATGGATCTTCATCTGCTCAGGCCTTAAACTTTGTTCTTGCTAGAAGTCTCAGAAGGCCAGAGTAGAGAGAGAGAACTTAATGAAAAGAGTAGAAATACCAAGCTCTGTCCTGTCAGATTTTTTTTCTTTTATAGCTTACAGTTTAAAAATAAAAACCACCCCCATAAACCCCAACATTACCAACCATTCTTTTAGTGTCTTGACAAACCAGTGATTTGCACATTCACTAGTCTTCATACTGTCCTTTAGGAAGCAATTTTTTACCAAGTAAAACTAGAATAATGTTTATTATTAAAGTGTTTCATATTATATTCTGCCTTTCCATCCCTATAAGTGTTGCACTTGCACTAGGGACCAGAAGATATCTTATTAGTATGTTGTAATTAACGGTACTATCAGTTTCCACATACTAGTGTGATACTCACATAATGTAGGGTTAGGAGAGTGAGTTGACAAACGCTGCCACTTGCTGGCAGGCAGAGGGAAAGGACTCTCACCAAAGCACAGAGCCAGAAAGAGACAGGTATTTTAGAAGGGGCAGGAAGAATTGTGTTGAAGCACTCACTCCTTGGGCCGAGACAGGAGCAGACAGTCATTGAAAAGATGTATGTAGATGGGACGGGTGGTGACTTTCCATTTTGGACTCAGGGTGTTGAAGTCCAGTGCTGTCAACTCACCACACTTCACAAGCCGCCTGGACTGTGAGATGAGTGGAAATATCTGCAAGGCAGCAATAAACATTTATGTCAAGCATGTACAAGGAAGTCTGTATCCATGAGCTTTGGATTTGAATTTTCGCCTTTCTCTAGAGGAAGTCATCTGATAGACTGATGTCATCTACCTGGACTTTGATGTCATCTACCTGGACTTGTGCAAAATGTTTGACACTGTCACACACGACATCCTTCTCTCTAAATTGGAGAGATATCAATTTGATGGATGGACCACTCAGTGGACAAAGAACTGGCTGGACGGCCGCACACAAAGTTGTGGTCAATGGCTCGATGTCTGGCTGGAGACTGGTAACGAGTGGTGTCCCTCAGGGATCGGTGTTGGGACCGGTCTTGTTTAACATCTTCATCACTGACATGGAGAGTGGGATTGAGTGCGCCCTCAGCAAGTTTGCCGATGACACCAAGCTGTGTGGTCCGGTTGATAGGCTGGAGGGAAGGGATGCCATCCAGAGGGACCTTGACACGCTTGTGAGGTGGGCTGATGCCAACCTTATGGAGTTCAACCATGACAAGTGCAAGGTCCTACACCTGGGTCGGAGCAATCCCAGGCACGGCTACAGACTGGGCAAAGAAGAGATTCAGAGCGGCCCTGCAGAGAAGGACTTGGGGGTGCTGATCGATGAGAAAATGAACATGAGCCGGCAGTGTGCGCTCGCAGCCCAGAAAGCCAACCGTATCCTGGGCTGCATCAAAAGGAGCGTGACCAGCAGGTCAAAGGAGGTGATCCTGCCCCTCTACTCTGCTCTCATGGGACCTCACCTGGAGTATTGTGTGCAGTTCTGGTGTCCTCAACACAAAAAGGACATGGAACTGCTGGAACAAGTCCAGAGGAGGGCCACGAGGATGATCAGGGGCCTGAAGCACCTCCCGTATGAAGATAGGCTAAGGAAGTTAGGGCTGTTCAGCCTGGAGAAGAGAAGGCTGCGTGGGGACCTCATAGCAGCCTTCCAGTATCTGAAGGAGGCCTATAGGGATGCTGGGGAGGGACTCTTCGTCAGGGACTGTAGTGACAGGACAAGGGGTAACGGGTTAAAACTTAAACAGGGGAAGTTTAAATTGAATATAAGGAGGAAATTCTTTCCTGTTAGGGTGGTGAGACACTGGAATGGGTTGCCCAGGGAGGTTGTGAGTGCTCCATCCCTGGTGGTGTTCAAGGTCAGATTGGATGAAGCCTTGTGTGGGATGGTTTAGTGTGAGGTGTCCCTGCCCATGGCAGGGGGGTTGGAACTAGATGATCTTGAGGTCCTTTCCAACCCTAACTATTCTATGATTCTATGATTCTATGAAGTGTTCTTTCACCCCTCCATCTGGACAGGTATAAGTCATGGTAGGCACCTTCAGCTGAAGGCTGACATGAACAATTGAGTAAAGAGCTGACCTGTGTATGATATTGTGGTTCAACAGTTCTGCGTGTATTGGAGAAGAGAACAAAAAGTCAGTGCAAGTGACTTTGTGAAGAAAGAGAAAATAAACCAGGATAGAGCAAAGCCCAGGGAATGGATGAGCTCACCTTGCACTCAAATTCAATCTTCTGGCTGAGGTAGATCAGCTCTTCAGTGCTCTTCATGCGCTGGACATTTTCATTGCAATCTTTGATGAGCTGCAGAGGAAAACAATCAGTGAGTTGAGAACAGAACTGCCTGGTGGGATCAGTACTACTCCCAGCAGCCCTTCAAGGGTCAACATAAGTGACAATTCCTTAGGCATCCTCCTGCAAAAAAGTATTTTTCCAGGCAAGCATACTGAACTCCTTCATACCTTCTTTCTTAAGGAAGGCATTCTTTAGATGAAGTCTCTGTGGTAAGTTTTAACTGGGATACTGGGAGGAATATGAGAGACATCTCTCAGGTGAAAAAGACTGAATTGCTGATAATTTGGAAGCAGCTCTTACTAGATGCTCCACTGTAAAAACAGGAGGCCAGTTAGATAGACATCAGCCCCAATTTTCCACAACCGAGAGCTTGTTGCCAGTACCTGTGAGGACAGGACACAATGGAACAGAGGTACTTCAGCCTAGAAGCTGCCTACATAGCCATCCTGAGGTGTTACAGGGCAGCTACATAACAGCATCACAGACATAACACTGGCTTGAACACAGCCAGGGTCTGAGGATTTCAGCATAGGACATCTTGTCCCCTCATCTCAGACTTCACTGTATGCAGAGTATACTGGGACAATCACTTCTTTAATCTGGTTAGGTATACTGTGCTTAATGCACCCTTTTGGCTACCAGGGCATGCTGTGACTCATATTGAAGGTATCATCAATCAATACCCCTGGATCCCTTTCTGCTGGGCTGCAAAATGGATTGACTGCCTTACCTTTTCAAGTGCATCGTATGCCTGTGTTGCTTGTACTTCCTCCTCAGATCCAGGCCGAGTTCTCTTCAGGATATTCTGTGTGAGAAAAGATGTTTTTCATAATGCAAACAGGGAAAGCTGGACATGTGTATCTGGGAGGGGTAGGAGAAACATGCCAGCCTCAAAGGAAATTAAAGCAGTGGTAGGTGATGAGATATGGAGATAGGAAGGCCAGAAATTTGAGCTGCAGAATGTCACTGATGAGCTGCATTGAACACAGCATCCCTAAAAATCTAAATCATATTTACTATCATGTACAAGTTACATAGCACAGGAAGCAACCACTAATCCAAGCACTAACAGCCTTACAAACAGAATTGTTCTTTGCCTGATACTCCTTTTCTCCTGTTAAAATAGGGCTCAAATAATCAAAAAAGAATTTCAGAGAAAGAGATCAAAATTAAATCATTGAGGATTTGCAGGTTCCCTGTCTGGAAGGTTCCTATCAGTCAATGTTGCAGGCAAAAAGTAGAGAAAGGCTGCCTTCCAGACAGCAGCCAACGAACCCTTGCTTTGTTTTTGTAGCAGGAAGGAAAAAAAATTCAATACTATGTAAATCAAATGTTCTGAGTAGAGTCCACAAAATATTTATTGGAGTACAACTGATGTAGTGCTGCAACAAAAGTCATAACCAGTATACAAACTGCATTGTCTCACACAGGCCATCATGTTCAACTCATGGTGCTGGTCTAATGCACAATAGGTATAAATATGATGATAAATGGGTTTGTTTTTGCAAATGCATATTCACACAATAGAGTGGCTGTAGAGTATCTTGCCAAACTTGTCACAGATGCAACATGAAGGGCTGTATGCAGTCCTTGCACCCAGTGCTTGGACTTTCAAACTTGAAGAAGGGTCATCTTGAGAGAAACTGTACGAAAGCAGAGAACCACCACAGTTACCTGTAGGAGGAGTTTGAGTCGAGTGATGCGCTGGAAAGGGAGGATGAGGAAGGATTTCAGTGAGAGGCGCTGGCATACCGGATCACTTTCCAGTCTCTCCAGGACATGCTGGAACCCTGCGTTTCCATTTCTGTGGGAGTGGTAAAGAAAGAAGACATCCAGGCATCAGAGCAAATAAGTAAAGTCTTCCTACTATCATATTTCAGTGAGTGTTGGAGTACTCCCAACAAGTCAGATTTTGTCCCTGGGGCAAGAGATGTTAAGAAGCTGCACCACTGCTAGTGAAGAGCAAGTATGGGCTTCTAACAGCTACAGGACAGCAGTACAACTTTCCTCTTTCCTCCTTCTGCCATAGCCCTCTGGAATAAGACCCAGAAGTAACAGCTGTATTTCTATTCCCCTGTATGGCACCTTTCAGAGAGACAGCGGTGGTTTGTATTCTTTCCTTACACTGAACGGTCTAACTCCAAGGGCTGTGTTCAGTGCCTGGAACCAGCTGCTTTCCCTCCCTTGCTACTCCTGAGAGGAGCTGCCTTTCACCCTAATGCCTTTCTTACCCCTTTAGACACAGCCACTGCCATCCAGTTTTTCATCTTGGGTAGTAGCACATTTTTATCTGCTAATGGTACGAGAATAGCCAACTACGTATCTTTGAAAAGATGGGGAAGAAATCTGTAGGCCCAGTAGAAGTTGTCCTAGACAATATCCTGGAGATCCCTTCTGTGTGGAACTAAGTCTTCTGTGATGGGAATAAATTGTGAGACTACATCTTTCCCTATCAGCAGCACCCAGAGATGGTGCCTGAATAGCCTGTTTGGAACAGTGTCTCCTCCTAGAATTACCATAGTTTCATTGGGATTGGGTTGTTATGAAGGGAAGCACTGCAAGGAAACCTTTCTCAGGGCTGGGTCTGTGCCTGATGAATGCTTGGTTGTGCCACTGGGTACAGAAGAGGAAGGTAAGAGATGTTCCACTTCACGATCCAGAGCAAGAGAGACTGATGGTGTTCTCTGGCCCCATTTTAAAGACTCCTGGATAGCCAGTTTAAACTTTTTGGCAGCAGCCATATTTTTCTTAATGATAGTTAGGTTTGGAAGTTTCACTTTATCACTTTCTGGCTCTTACTAGTCTGAAAATCACAGCCTGAAAACCATTATCCAAGACAGTCTTCAGTAGAAGGTAAACAGAGAGAATAAGCTGCAATAGAACCAGGTATTAATCTTTCCCTTTCCAGTGCTATAGGAGAGCAGCCTGCAGCAGCTCTGTCCTACTGTCCCAAATGCTACTGAAGGTTCCTGCCTGTTCTGGGGGTGTAGTAAAAGCAATGGCCAACAGCCTGTGGTCACTTGCATTCCCCATCATTTGAAAGACTGGATAATTGAGGTGCAGCAATGAAGTAAGAGGGGAGAGAGGTGCAACAAATGAGAAAACTCACAGTAACCGCTGGAAGGTCTGCTCCTGATATGTCTGGTTTGTTACATATGGTAGATACACCCTGCGGAACTCAGGAGCATGCTTCAGAGCCACATCGCACACATGGAAGGTGAACATGTCCTCTTCAAATTTCTCCTCCAAGTCAAAGAGGAAACTGCAGCACATGGTTGTGGTGACATAAAAGGAGAGGGAAATACCAGTGTCATTCAGTAAAGCACGAATAGCTTCAGTCCTCCAAAATCCTGACAGCCCACGTATAAGCACAAGACAGCTCTTTACTTCTAGAGAAAGCATAATGCCTGTACCATGACAATTTAAGGCTAGACAGCAAGGAAGAAACAGAGCAAAAGATCTCTGCTCTTAAGAGGTCACACTTCTAAAGAAGTTGTGAGGAAACAACTGAAAATTCAGATATCACGAGAATAATCCCACTAGTAGAAATGGAAAAAGTAACAGCAAACCTTACTAGCTTAGCAATATGTGTAGCCAAGCCTTGCAGGAGAAAAGCAGAACAAAATCCTACAACATACAGGATTCCTTGCATGTAGGGTCATGTCTACATTTTATGACTTACGCTCAATTGATTCACATTAGGTTCTGTCAAGTGATGGCTGTAACTTACATCTTTTTTTTTCTCCTCCCCTCTTTTTTCTTCTTTGGTCAGGGCTTGTGCAGCTGCTTCTTTTGTCATGTATTTGTCAGAAGCTGCACTTGGTTTAGACTGAGGTCTAGTTAGTCAAGTTTAGTTGTAGTTGAAGCCAATAGCACATGGCTACAGTAGCATTTTGAACATTTTGATCTCCTGCAATGAGCTCTGTGCACACTTGCACCATAATATCCAGAACTTAACACCAAGATTTACATTGCCCTGTCACCTAAAGAGGAGAACATTCCTTGCAGGGCATCATTGATTTGCAGTCACAAAGTGTTACATGTGTGCATCTACCTTGAAGGCCAGTGAACATGCAGAACAGGAGCGAGAGATGTTATTGATGGACATGATGGGCTGTGTCTGTGCTTCATGAAGGGTGTTAGTCCTGGAAGCAAATGGCCACATCTTACCTTGCACTGACATCACGTACATCCTGAAGGCGGGAGAAAAGCCACTGACGCTCTTGGTTTGTGAGCATCGCCTGAAGCTCTGCTGACCGCTGGAAGTGGTCCACTGCCACGTTTAAACTGCGCAGGTACGAAGCCTCAGACATTATCAACTCAAACTTGGCCTTGAGAGAGAAAATCAGGGAGCACAGCATCAGCAGACTACATGAGTCTGTGAGGAATCTTACATAGAGGAGACAAGGGCCAAGCAAGAAAACCTCCCAGTGCATGATGTAAGTAGTGAGTAATTACAGAAGAGCGGCTTTAGGAATGACAAGCATGCCATTATATATAGTCTGTCTTCCTTTAGAAGACTGTGGTGTGACTTAAAGGAAAGACAGCTACCTGCTTTTACTTTTTATTCCCAACCCCACCCCCCCAACTCCACTTTACTAGGCTCCCACAAATTTTCCAACATCTGCATCACCCACATTTTTTTTCCTTCCTCATGTTTCCCATGCTGGTTTTTGCCTTTCTCTGTGTCCTTCCATCCACTTCTCAGTTCCTCTAATTTTCCTTATCCGGTTTCAATATGCATCATTTTGCTGAACCCATCATCTTCCTGTTTTCTCTCAGCCGCTCACATAGGTCAATTTGGTAAACTCACACTCTACCACAAAAACTACAATTCACTGTGGTTTTATTAGCCTCTCTCATAAGCTTGTGTGTGGAGAATGATCCACTTTAATATTCTCTTTTGCATTCAACATGCTCAACATTCCTTGTTTTATCTCATTCCAATTCCCCATGTCTGTTTATATGAAATTACTGATATAGTCCAGAGTCCTTCAATGCCCCATTTCTCTACAATTCTGAACTTCAGCACCGTACTACTCCACAAACACTGGTACCACATCCTCATGCTGCTTACCAGGTAGAGGTGACCTCTGCATTCAACCACCTTCATTCCCACATCAGAATATTTGCTCTGCACTTTAACTACCCCCCTTCTGGGGACTCTTTTCTTCATTACAGATCACCCATCTACCTTGTGAGATGTGTCCATTACCTCTTGCAGCTTCTGCTCATCACGGGACATATTGAGAAGCATTCTGCTGCCCCGTATCATGGGGATGTCCTGCCAGAGGGATGCGTTAGATGAGACTGACAGACGCTGCAAATATGAGTCCTGGGGAGACAGCACTTTCCTCCGTAGCCGTGGGGAACTTGGAAAACTTGACTCTATATCCTCTGAGAAAGAATCCACTCTCTTCTGGCTTTGAATGGCCTTGTTCAGCACCACATCACTGTACTCCTGATACAGCAATCTTGCTGGAATAGAGGCATATACATTCATAATTTTTATAGCATATACTCAACCCTCTGCTTCAATATGGAGAAAGCTCTATTGCTGTCTCATATTAGGATAACTGAATACATGAGACCACATGCACCTGTTATAACCTGCCCGAGTGTACTGCACGACTCTGGTTTCACTGCCTCCACTGACCACCATGCTCTAACACTCTCCTCCCTACCATGTGGCAGGAGCCCCTCTCCTTTATGCTCAATCCAAGGGTGAGAGTTGATGGAGGAAAGGGGTTTGCCACAGCACTTCAGGCAGAAGGTACTTACAGGAGTTGATCAGTTTGGAGTGCCGGCGTTTGAAGCTCTCCATTGCATCTGCAGGTTTCTTCTCTCTATGAGAGAATAAGGATTTGGAAGCAAAGAGCGAATGAAGAACACAGTGCCAGAGATGGCTTATCCCAATCTTAGTAACAGACCTGTCACAGCAAGAACCTCTCTTTCCAACGAGCTCAAGCCCCACATGCTCTGCTTAACAAAGTCTGGCTTAATGGAAACACTGTCCTAAAGGGACAGAAATACTTCTGTTGCAATGGGTTCCTCACCCAGAGGGCACAGACTGAAACATAGGCCTATGTCACTTTATTCTAGTTTTCTACTCCTTATCATCATCTTCAGTCCCTCAGGAACAATGGAGAGCGTCAGGTGTTTGTGCTACACAGGGGTGGGGCAAACTCTAAGGGGTCCTTGAGAGACTTACCGCAATATAACTGTCTCTGAACTGACCGGTGGCTCCCTGTGTGACTTGTGAGCTTCATCCTCTGAAGGAACAGAAGGAATTTCTGCATATAAAGCAAGTAGAAAGAGAACACATAAGTCTGGTTTTAGAGTCAAGCTACAACCCAAATGATATAGAGATACCACTCATCTATATACACTACCTAAGTGGTGGTCTTGGGTTGGAGTAGTGGTACCCTGCTGAACTTTATTTCTGGGTCAGAAACATTCCAGTTTTAATAATCCTTAACATTATTTACACTTTACATCTGTTACTTAGCCATATCTGCATACAAATAAAAAGGCTGCCACTTTCAGCAACGACAGTAACTCTATGAACTTCCTTTTCCAGTTGCCCAAGTCTAGGTGCTGCTGCAGGCCTTATCATCAGGTGCTGCCTTTCTTTCCCCTTCCAACATTTCTGGCCACACATCAGAGGATCAATGAACTCAAAGTCATTAGTCATATCCGAGTCTTGGACTTTCTTTTGTGGATGTTGAGTCCCCAAAAACTCTTAGTGACTTCTGGGGCAAAAATACTGGACATCTAACAAAGTCACTCTTGTGAAGAGTCTCACAGGGGATGCAGCCTAAGAATGAATGCTGCAATCCAGTTCTCAGGTTTATGTACTATGTGAACATTCACAAACAGCTGCTTGAGTAATCTTCTGTTTATGTAAAATGGTGATAGTGTGGATTTTTCTTTTGCTTTCTGAAGGATTTAATTCAGTAAGATGTGAAGAAATTCTATATAAAATTCGTTGGAAGCAGAAGGAGGAAAAAAACCCAAAGACTGAGCTGCAAGTATGGGTCAGGGGAGAGACAGTACTGCTGCCTTGAACATTTTAAAATTTGGAACTAAAAATTTACAGGTCAAACACATGAACAAATCTTGATTCAAGTGCTGCCAAATCTTTTGCACACCTCCACACTCCCCTCCTTTTCCTCTGTGCCAGAAATCTAGCATGTTGTACAGCTTGGAAAATAAGCTAAGTAAGAGCTCAGAAGAAGCAAGTATATTTAAAGCTTTTGTAAGGTATAATAAAGAACAGACACAAATCACAACAGCAAGTACTGTCTAAATAAGCTACATTACAGAAGATGCATGCTGCCGTTTGTGACATTGGTGATTTGGTTTCTATGCAAGTTGGAACCTTGGATACGACAGATTTGTGTTCTTATCTGTAATCTCAAAACCTACGTTCTCAGGAAGATCATCTCTTTCAGAAAGTCAAAGTAGAATCTCAAGGTGCCAGCTGCAAAATAAAGGGAGGTAGCAAATAACGTGGTAACAGACACGGGCTACTGAGGGTGCGTGCATGCGTTTTCTCTACTGCTTGGAATGCAGCAAAAGGCAATGGCCATGTGATGGCAGCAAAGATGATGAGCAGAGGCTCTGGACCGAGCCCCACCAAGAAACGCATTCATGCAGATAGGCCAAAATAACCCGTGTTACTGGGTAAGGGTGACAGACCACAACAAATGGAGATGGGACAAGAGGAGAAACTGGATGCAACATTGAGGGGTGAGGGATTGGTGAAGTGTGATAAGCTCTTTGTTGCATGTGTCAGAGCTAAACAAAGGGACTGAGCCCCAGAGTTCAGCCCTATTAGAGAACAAGCAGGATACACTGGTTACAGGATAGCAGAGAGGAGCTAGGGGAGAACTGGGATGGGGGAGCTTGAGACAGTACAGCAAGGGGGCTACAGGAGTATTACCAGCAAGGCACAAGAGCAATGCTGAGCGCTCAGCTCTCATGCCTATCATATTGCCTATTTAATTTAAACCTAAATTTCTGGTATCTGCAATAAGTCTGGGGAGTATGGGGCGGGACACGGAGGAGAGGACTCACCCTGCAAGATGTCTGGGGGTACTGACATCCTCTTCAGGCCTTGACGGTGCCAGTCCTTGCTTTTTACTCGGCGTTTAATTGGGTTTTCTTGATGGGCTGCTGGCTCATGTACAACGACCCCAATCGGTTTTTTGTCAGGCCAACTTGATGATTTTTCCAAGGGTGGATGTCTGGGCACTTCCTCCTTTGGCTGAGCAACCAAGTGGCGTTCTCCCCCTTCTCCTTCTAGCCTTTGCTTGACCCTCCTCTCACCTTCCATTTTCTCTGTGATTGCTGATGGAGCTTTGATGTTCTTTGCGTCCGTATCAAAGATGCCTGCCTGTTGTTCCCATCGCAGATCCCCAGAGATGTCCTCCTCTTGGCAGGTCCTTCTGGTGGTTGGTGGTGATGGAGGGCTGAGCTGGAGGAAGTGGATTGGATTGGTGAATGCCAGCATTGGAAGTGGCTGCGCAGAGTTTCTGTTCTTGGAGCCTGTGGATGTTATCAGGCCTTCCAGGGAGGGCCATGAAGGGTGGTCAGGTGGGGATTTTCCACACTGCATATCCATGTGCTGGTCCACTGTTTCAGAGCATCCAGCCAACGCTTCATTTCCAACAGCAGAAAAGCTTTTGGCTAACAAACTGACCCCTGAGTCATCAGAAGTCTCTGTATCATGGGTACCTGAATCACCAAGCTCCCACTCTCTATTTAATGGAACAAGGTCATCTTCTGCTACATGTTCTCCATCAGAAGCAGAGGCCACAGTGTTAGAATCAGACACAGAGGTGGCAGTCCGTACAGTATGGCTTATAGCAGGGTGAATGGACAGTAACTTACTATCCTCCATACCACAGCTGAGATGTGGTGTGGAGTAGATTACAGGAGCCAGTGGCTGGTAACTTTCAAGGGCTGGAGGCTGAGTAAGGTGATTTGCATTAAGTGCAGGGGCCTGAGCTTGATGGGGTCTTTGGATAATGGAAGGAGGATGAACAAGCTGTTTGGCATCAGTCTCAGACACCAGAGGTAGGCTTGAGTGGGACACATGGGACAGAGGTTTTTCTGGCTGGTTCATGTCATGGACTTCTTCAGAAGGCCAAGTAAGGTTGCTCAGGACTCTGGAGATTCTGGATCCAGGCTCTTCTTGGTTTACACTGCAGTCAGACTGATCAAGTAAAGGCATTTGTTGTGCTTCATGATCCACATTTGCTCCCATTTCTTTTCCTTGGATAATGGCACTTTTTTCTTGGGGGTTTTGCTGAACTGTCCCTGGGTGGTTGAGGGGAGTGGAAGTTCTGCCTAGTGTTTGTAGTGGTTCCAAAGGCCCTGCAATGATATCCAGAGTCCTCCTATCCTCAGGAGGGATCCCCTCTAGAGGAAGGCAGCTCGTGCACATTACAGAGAGAGAAGATGGGCCGCTAAGGTCTTCATGAAAGCTTTCCTCAGAAGTAAGGAGTTGATGTGAAGCATCAGCCTCTCCTGGATCAGTACTCCCAATAGCAGTTTCTTCCCCTGATGTTGGGTCCCGCACCTGTACAGAAGCGGCATCTGGCTTCTCTACTGAGTCTAGCAGTTTGTTCAGGTTAGAGCCAGGATGGTCCTCAGGAGTCACAGAGGCTGTTCCACTACCACCCTCTTGCTGTGGGCCAGATGTTGAAACCACAGAAGTGAGCTCTGAGGGTAAAGCTGGAATGGAGCCCTGAAGCTCAGCTTTTCCCAAATTTTCTGTAATAGGATGAAGATTTTTGGGATCAGGTAGCTCTAAATTCTTGGTACCAGAGGAAGGGTGTGCTGTAACAGAAGCCTCTGGGTCCTCTGTGCTAGAAGATGCTGCCACTCCTCCATGGGGTGGCACATCTCTTTTCTCAAACCCATGGACACCCTTTCCAAGTCCATCACTGTATTCATCCTCCTTACCCAGTCTTGTCCTGTCATCCCAGTCAGCTTCTCCAATATCCTGACCACCAATGGAAAACCGGCCAGAGTCTTCCAGGTCTTCTGCCTGGTCAGAGATGTAGCATGTGTGTGGAGGAACCACTGGAGTTTCACCCCCTGGGTTCAGGTTACTTGAGGACAGAGGGCTAACAGCAGGTGGCTGAGATCCACAACCTGCTTCTGCAACATGAGCTTTCAGCAGTACATCACCAGAATGCTGATCCCCAGAGACAGGTTCCCCAGGAGGAAATGCTGATCCTGTTTGCTCAGCCGAAAAAACATTCTCCAAACCACACAAGTCCATATTATACCTGTGAACAGAAGATATCTCTGACCCAAAAGCTGATGATAAAGCCTCCAGCTTGAGCTCTTCCCTCTGCTGTTGCTCCTGCTTATTTTGTTCCTTGTTTTTCTGATCTTTGGACTCCGAAGATTTTCCTCCTTCTGGCAAATTCTGCTCTTTGCACTCTTTCTTCTTTTCTTCCTGCTGAAGTTCTGACACTGCCTCCTCCTGTGCTGGTTCCTTATGCTGTGAAGCATTCACTTCCTCATGTTTTTCAGCAGTGTCCTTTACGTGGAAAGCACTCTCTGCTGGAGAGGCTGGTCTGCCCTCGGTTTTTCTGTGATCATTTTCAAGATGAAGGCATTTGGAAGTGGATGAGTTTTCTTCAGGAACCATTACTGTTCCCCGGTTTCTGATGATAGTGCTGTTTCTTGTTTCACCAGCTGAGAAGTTTCCTTCTGCTTGTAGTGAACCTTTTTCGCTGTCATCTCTTAAGGTGGGAGACAATTGATGGGAAGAGGAAGACTCCACATTCTCTTCTAAATCCGTGAGTGCTCTTACACTTTGCTGAGCATCTTCAGAAGTGTAAGGTTTAGTCATGTCCTCTACTGCTTCCTCTGAGGTAGGCTGCTCATCAGTTGCTGGTGCCACTTTTTCGCTGCTTTGCTTCTGCTCTGCACCAGCATCAATCTCCTGCAAAGAATCCATGAAGATCTTATCCAGAAATGGTTCAGCCTTATAATGCCCCTCTGAAACAGTTTTACACACCAACAAGCACTTAGATGTCTCTCTCTGAGAGGAAGTGGCATCAGGCAAAGGAGATTTCAGATGCTGGGCCTGAGGGTCTGACCCTTGGAAAGCCAGTTCTGCCTGGCATTGAGAAAACTCAGCACTGAGGTCCACAGCCTGCAGGATGGCATTGCCAGTGGCCAGCCCATCCTGGACTGTGCTGAGAAAGGAAGAGTCCTGGTTGCTTTCCAGGTCAACCAGCTCTACTTGCTGAAGTTTCAGAGAACAATGCAGTCCACCCTCCTCTAAAAACATTTCTTCTTCCAATTCTGAGACTCCCTTTTGAGGCTCTGCACCACCTTGCTCTTGTTCCAGTCCTGCTGGCATTGTCTGCACAGGGTTAGAGGGTCTGCCCAGCATCTCTGCTGCTTTCCCTGGAGCAGCAAGGCAGTCTTTGGGAGTGCTGAGCTCTGCTCCTTTTGCAGAGTCAGACATGTTGGTGTTCATTTTGGCTGAGGCACAAGGGGCATGATGCTCTCTTTCGACTGCTGTAGAATCCCAAGCTTCCCCAGTGGTGCTGCTGGCTTCTGGGGGAGTGGTACCTCCCTCACTGGTTTCTTCAGACTCCATCAGTGGCACATCCTCCTGAAGAAAAATGCATTTTTCTGTTACTACTACAGAATGATATAGTGCACCACATTGGCTTAAAGAGACTTTTAAAAACAGGTACTGATGCAGCTGAGAAGAAAACAGCTAATCAAAAACATAGTGGGTCATAAGAGTTGGGAAACAAATACCAAGACCAAGAGTAGGTAAACACCCAATGTACGCTTGCAGAGTAACAACAAAATGAAACTACTACTGTCTTTCTACTTTTACATGCCAATCCAGAAAGTGATTTTGGTCAAAGAGCAGAGATGGTGACCTCTCTTAAGTAGCTGCAGTGCAACTTGAATAATTAAATCATTATTAATTATTCAAGTGTTGGCAATGACTAGCTATCTCAAACTCAAAAGGGGATACTAGAAGGCATTCAAAGAATGAGAAAATCAAAGTCTTCATTAATTTTGGTGGGGCATGGTGGATGAATACTCATGAACTCTTCTAGTGGCTAGCTGAGTCTTAAAGATCTCGTATTTCTACAGGGAAAAGCTTATAGCTGGAGCTGATGGCTCTCTCTACAGACCTCTGTGTATGTATGTGCAACACAGGGCTTTACTGCAACTGATCACAAGAACTGGTTACCAAGACACAGGAATATAAGAATTTGATTAGCAGATAATTGGGACATATCACAAAACATGAGATACTTGAAGGCTGCTAAAGACATGGTACCTCTGGTGTGTGTGGACGTATCTATAGACCACAAAGAAAAACTACATCATCATTTTAGTCCACTCTTTTAAGAAGGGTAAAAAAAAAAAAGAAAGAAAAAAGAAGTCATCTCAGGATTGTTGGACAGTTTCCCAAAGGATATAGTGGAATTTCCCATCCATTATTGCATTTGAAGTCAGACATGACAAAGCACTGGGGAATGTACATTTGGGAAATGTCTGTGAAAGGATGGTAGAATCTGATTCACCGCTTTAATCTTTCTGCCTTCTACCTATACCATGACCAACGAACCATACCTTAAAAGACATGAGAAAGAGACAAAGCTTAGTTGCTTCCCCTCCCTTTTCTTCTGCCTTTGGAACACCTTCTCTAGTATCCCAGCCTGTCTTCTCTATTCCTTGTCCCCTGCTTTTCAGAAGTGGCTTATAAATTGCTGCTTTAGGCTACTTTCACATACAGTGGCAGTCATACCAGAGCTTGTAATTTAGCCCTGGAGAATCTGCTGCAATGTGCAGCCACAGTCAGGCTTCCCCTTGGATAAAGCTTCAGCATTTTCCTCCTTCATTATCTCTTACAGATGTCAAAGTCTCCGGACACACAGTCCTGCATCTTATGGTCAGAGAAACCATTCCACATTTCTTCAGGTAAAAGGCTGCTAGCTGTTTAGTAGCAAAGGGAAAAAAACCCAAAAAAGCCTCAAGGCCTGGTTCAGGACCCTTCACAAAGCTCATGCAAGAAAATATTCTTTTTCTTGCTCAAAACAGACAACCTAAGCTTTCTTCCCCTGGCATTTCTAATTTCCCTACAATTTTAAAGCTGGCTTTTTTCCCCAGGTTTTGTGGTTATGGAGCATGTGTGACAATTCCAACTTGACAGACTCACAAACATTGAAAGGAAAGTGGATGGAAACATAAATCTTTGAGATCAATACTGATTTCCTTGTACCATCACAGCTTTTTGTGATCCCACACAGAAAGTAGCGAGCAGTTGTAAACAGTTGTAACTTCAACAAACAGTATGTTTCAAAGAGGTATGTCCATTCAGAAAGCTCCCACAGGGCTCCTGCCACATCTTAGGCTGTCAGCTAACAGTAAACTACTTTGGTGATCTGAAACTGTTGCACGTGGGAAGGCACAGGACTGTCAGGAAGAAGCTCCAGCACAGAAACAGGAGAGCTTGGCGGAGCACAGAAAGCCGCAGGGTCATAAACTTGCAGGCAGACACCTTGTCCAAGACAGGATCAACTTTACTTATGTTGGCCCCTCCTTTACCAAAGGTTCCATGATCACATCAGATCACTCATGCTACACTGCTCTTTGCTCTTCTGGCTACCTGAGCCTCCCATACTACCCAACTAGGAAAACACTACTTCTCACACCTAATACAGACAGCTTTCAAAAATGGGCTCCCCAGGAGCAGAAAGACTGTTTAGGGACACTGGTGATCTTGGACATGAGCTGATGGCTCAGAAAGGTTTACTAGTACTAAAGACAGGATGACCTATAAAGGTCTGAACAACAAGATCCTCAAATTCCAAGCTCACACTGTGAGAGGAAGAACAACTCTTGCTCACTGTGCTGTTACGGATGTACACAACACTAAATTTCCTCTAATTAAGCTCAAAGACCCAGTTTCCACTTCCCTGGCTCTGTTGCAAGGGATCTGGACAGCTGAAAGGAGAAGCTTAAAGCTGCATTTGGATTGATTCCATGATGATACTAGGAGACAGAGGGAGGTGCACAGCAAATCAACACTGGAAGCTGCCAAGTAAGATTTGTCTCATCATATTATTGCCAGGTGTTTTGCACACCTGAGGGAGAGCAAGAGAGAAGCTTTGGGAAGTTTGCAGGGACAGGCAAACTTTCCGCAGATACACTGGGGGAGGACTTACACATCTAGTCAGGGAAGCAGTTCAGCTCCTGCTTGCAGGCTGGTGCACTGTAATGAAAGATACAGATGTCTCTGCAATAAGGATTTCATGAAGATGGGAGAGGAAATAGTAAAACAAGGCTGACTGTGTACGACTTCACATACAGAGGAGCTACATACAAGAGCCCAGTAGCTACCAGAAGAGACTGCCTTTGGAGCACTGCCATGATAAGCTCCCACTGCAGGTCAGCTTGGTGCTCCACTACAGGGGAGCCCAGGAGACCCCTGGGGCTGGGTTAGACAAAGCAAGCTTTCAACAGCATTTGCAGTATGGCCAGTAACATGACAGACAACCTACAGGAACACATCTGGCAACTGCTAGCCTCTAGCAGGCTACACAAACTCTCCCAAAAACTTCACCATGACCACGGTTGGGGCTTATCGATCTTTCACATCCCTCTGGATCAGATGCTGAGCTTGCTATCACTCCCTCGTATGCTGACACTATTTGTCAAATGAGGTGATCTGTTGTCCCCTTGTTAAGGTGAAGTTAGCCATGCTCTTCTCCCAAGAGGGCCTGGAAATCCAGGACTTCAGCTCACATACACCTAATCTGTAGGTGATTCTGGGTGCACAAACACACTGCAAGCTGGAGACATGAGAGAGTGCAGCTGGTCACATATCAAAATGAAAACAAAGGGGCAATGCTTGGTCATACGGCAGCAGGGAGCACAAGAATTGAGAAGGGCAGGATGCAGAATGTGGCCAGGGGAGCAAAACAGGACAGCAAAGCACTACTGGACAAAGCAGTTCCTGCAATGATGCACACATCCATCCATGGCTTTCCCAGATCACAAAAAGCAATGTCATACTTCCTTCCAGTGTGGGTTAATTCACCTGAATGGAGATGACAAACATTTCTGGTTTTAAATAGAAAGTACCTCAGCTTCCCTCCCCCACCTCCTCCAACAAGCAAGAAAGGAGAAATAACAAGTGCTATCAAGCACAGACAAGCCCTTCAGCTAGCCAGGAAACAAGTGGAGCCTCAAGATCTTCCTCCTCCAAAACAGGGGACAGACCTAGCTTTCAGTGTGACATCTTCACCCTCCCCATGCAGTACTGGGTAGCCTGGGCTGTGCTCCCCATCCCTGTC
Source organism: Lathamus discolor (assembly GCF_037157495.1). NCBI lineage: Eukaryota > Metazoa > Chordata > Aves > Psittaciformes > Psittacidae > Lathamus > Lathamus discolor. The sequence goes on from NC_088884.1 coordinate 55,539,836, forward strand.
CCCCTGCCCCAGGCACTGGGGAGGCCCACACACACTGGTGGCTGTGAGCACATTCCCAGCAGAGAAAACCCTGCCCTGCATGTCACGGGAGCTGCAACAGCAGAGATGCTCCATAGCCCACTGGGCTGCCCGTCAGTGCACCAAGCACTCCATTTCACCAGCACAGCAGCAAGGGCTTCTGGCTGTGAGAGGAGAAATCCATTCAAAACCTTTGGGCAGCATGGGCAAGGGCACTGATTTTCTTATGAAAACAAAGGCTTTCCCAAGCAACCCATCACTTGGGCCTGGAGAAGAGAAGGCTGCATGGAGACCTCATAGCAGTCTTCCAATACCTGAAGGGGGCCTATAAGGATGCTGGAGAGGGACTTTTCATCAGGGACTGTAGCAACAGGAGAAGGGGTAATGGGTTTGACCTTAAACAGGGGAAGTTTAGACTGGATGTAAGGAAGAAGTTCTTTACTGTAAGGGTGGTGAGGCACTGGAATGGGTTGCCATAGGAAGCTGTGAATGCTCCATCCCTGTCAGTGTTCAAGGCCCAGCTGAACAAAGCCTTGGGCTACATGGCTTAGTGTGAGGTGTCCCTGCCCATGGCAGGGGTATTGGAACTAGATGATCTTAAGGTCCTTTCTAATCCTGACCGTTTTATGATTCTATATCCTTTCTGGTGTGGCCACACCTTAGTACAGAAATGCCAAAGCCAGGTTTGAGTGCTGCAGCTCTGGCAGGAAAGTGCTCCACATAGGCTGTAACAGCCACCCAGAGAGCAACAAGGCTTCCCCAGGTCCCTTCCTGCTATTTCAGCTCGGCTTAAGCACTGAGTCACACGGTTCAGATAGACTTTAAAAGGAGCTGGGTCTGTGGGGCTAGCTCAGAACCTGCCTTTCTAAATATGAAATCCAGAGCTCTCTATGCAGGGGAATTGCCACCAGTTACCATCTCTCCTGGGAGGACACAACTGCTCTCTGATTTGCGAGAGACTCAGGAAAGGGGTTGGTGTAACTGCTCTAACGTAAAGCCTGCCCTACCACAAGTCTAAATTTTACTTTGATAGAGCTACTCATGCCGTGCTTAGGCCTGCTTTCTCAGCTGGATGCTCCCTCCACATGAGGAATGCCCACTGCATGTATTCCTCTGCAAAGAAACTATTACCAATCCTCACACACCACTCCTGAGCTGCTCTATCACTGTACAGCCCATTGAGAGAGGTGAAGGAGTGGGGTCAAAACTCTCGAGCTCAGGAAGAGATTACACAGGGTGCTACAGATAAGAATGAAGGAGGGAAATAATGTCATGTGGCCACAGCTCTGAGGGTATGGAGAGCAGATGGAGCTTGCTGAAGGAAAGAGCATACAGAATAAGAAAAGCAATCTAAAAAGGTATGTGCTAAATTAATGTAGGCTGTACTGCTGTGCTAAACTGTCTACATGCTGTTAGCATTCTGGGAACTAGGAGCTGCTGCAAGTGTTTCAGGTAGGAGAAATAAAACCCCAAATCTGTCAATAGTACCTGATCTCCTGGAAAATGCATCCGAGTTGCTACTGAAGCTTGGGAAAAGTGAATGAGACCTGGTGGTCACACCAGTGCAGACTGCTTGCCTGACTGCTTAAACACTCCCAGTAGCATCTCACTAGCTTTCACTCACAGTAGGCACACTCAAGCTATACTGAGCCTATTAATTATCTAATGATTCACTAACTGAGGAAAAAGAAAATAAGGATACCTTTCCTGCATTTGTTTCCATTTAAGTAGATTATAATACTTAATGTTAACCAAAAAAAAAAAAAAAAAAAGGTGCCAAAGAAACATCGTTTTGGGTTGAACAAAATTCCACCTTGGAAATTGCTACTGAACATCTGCCAAACAGTAAGTGAAGACTATGGTCTGGATTGCACATTGAACTTCCAAGAGATGCAGTAAAAATGATTCAGTCTCAAGATAAAATGGGGTCATCCATATATCAGAAAACCCAGTTCACTTCAAGCAGAACTTAAATATTATACTCCAAGCAGAGCTTAAGTTTTATACTTATAAAAGCAATGATAAGCCTTGATATTCTGCAGTCTTTTAGCACAGGACTAAACAAGAATGGTGTATGGTTCTCACTGTTGCAGCTCAGTAGAAAGACTACTAACACTACTGGGCAGACAGGCTAAGAATTCCCACAGTGAAAATAACAGAGTCACTGCATGTTGCTGTGTGTAGGTCTCTGTACAAACCCTAGGGATGGAGAGATGGCCAACAGAAAACATCTGGGGCACAAAAGGTGGTAAGTACTTCCAAGATGCGCGCTATGATTGTGTTGGCTGCTAGCAACCAGCTATACACATTCCTAGAGAGCAGGTTTGCTATGAACTAGAGTTCCCAGTTTCTCTTCAGAGTGATTCAGGGCCTAGATTGGAGACATTCTCTAGTTAGCAGGAGAAATTTCGTAGTCTCCTTCTATGCTACTGAAGCCTGAGCCAGAATCCCACGCTGCTGTTTTTGAGTCTCAGATTAAAGAATGCTAATGTTTGCACCAAACCATTTTGACAGATGCAAATGCCATTAAAACATCAAAGGGCTTGGAAACACACTTGAAAGCTTGGCCTTGCCCAGACTGCACAGTGGAACCATTGCTGAGCACAGTTGTTGTCACGTTACCTGTAGCAGTCCTGAGCACAGTTAAGCTACAGACAGATAAGGATAAACAATATTCAGCAAACTGAACTGGGACAAGCTGTCCTCCCCTGCAGAAAGGGCCTCCAAAGCTATCCTGTCTGATGTTCTTGGCAAACATGTAATACAACCTCTTTCACAGCCGGATCAAGTTCTACGTTGAGATCTAAGATTTCTTGCTGTCATTACCAATACCTTTTACAGGACAGAAGATACAAAGTTGCAACTTTTCAGCAGTATGGGAAGACTGATAAGCTAAACACCAAAATATACCCAGCCATAAATATACTGGCAAAATGCTGCTTTTGTATCAACATGTAAAGATTATCCTGTGCAACCAAAGCAATTCCTAAAATAACAACAAAACCACACTTGTATATCATACTGTGCTAATGACTCCTACCAGCACAACTTCATCAGCCGTAACAGCTATACCTACAGCATGTACCGTGTATCTGGCTTCAATGTTGTTAGTACCGTCAACTGGAGATAGCAATAAAAAATTGCTATCAACATACCATGAGATAGCAACAACAAAAAATCTTGAACACATTTTGTGCTTTTAGAACGCATGTTTTCAGGCTTAGCCCCCCCACAGCATTTTTAATTGCCTTATGACTCCGGTAATGAGATTTATTTAAAAAGTTAAAAAAAAAAAAATAAATAAGACTTGCATCATAATCACAAACACTGGGTAATATTGAAACAGTGATGAAGCTTTGTACCAAAAACTGCAGCTAAAGAAAAAAGAAAATCCATCTGAAAGAGAGGCAGGGATGTGTGTGGGAAAAGGGTTTTGGTACAACCCTCCCCTAACCCAGCTTTTCAGGGAACAAACCATTCTTTCTTGGAAATTTAATTGCTGTGCTTAGATCGAAGAAGTTAACAAGCACAATGAGACGTGTTTGCTATTGGGAGCAAAAAGTATTAGATATAAATAAAATGTTATAAGAAATGTAAATGTGGGAAAGCACCAGCAAGGACCCCTTCCCTCTCCCCGTGGAAAAATAGCTTCACACACCCAAAGCCACAGGAATTGTGTGGGTGCTGAATAGGAAGGTACTAATGCAAACACATGGAAAACTTGTTGTTACTCACAGTGTAAAGGCTGCATGGCCAACTGGCATAGGTTTACTGTGCACATCACAATATTTTCTGTTTTTCATACAGTCCCACTTCCTAGAATCATGTGGTTATGTGAGAATTTTGGCTTGCAATTAAGAAAAATGTATGTCTGGCCTTTAATGGGTGTGGAAAAGGCCTGAAAAAAGTATGAGTCAAAAATTAGATCTTGTTGTCTGAGTTTATCTTAACTTTTTAAGCATATGTTAAATGTTAAGCCTTAACTTCTGACCAACAAGAGCAAGGCCAGCTCCCCTTTCCCCCTCTGCCTGATCACTGGTTTTCAGCAGTAGGGACTGATGACACTGAACTTGCCTGTACAGTATTCAGACATGATCCAGTGAGCTACAGGAGCTACAAGAAACTAAAAGACTGGCGAAGAAATACGCTGTGGTACAAGTAGGTTAACAAAGATGAATAATCAATTTTATCAGGCCCAATTTAAGTATTTGCAGATATTCTGCAAACTTCATCTGTTCAAGGCCCAGGAATAAAAAAAGATGTGGAGCTCCTTAAATTCCTTCCGCCACTGCTGACCATACAAAACATTCAACCCACCTGGAACCAGGTCCTAATAAATTCTGCTCAAGACTTGATGTGGTGCCCTCAAATCCAGAACAGATTAAGGCAATGCACATCCAGGTTGCTGCCATCTTATCCCATGTGACCACACATGAGCCAGCTCAGGAAGTGATCAAGACAAAGAAACAACCCAGCAGCAGTGATGTGAACACCCAGAAAGGCGTGACACAGGAGGAAAAAACCAAGGAATTAATAAAGGTAAGTAGGAGTGCTCCCTGAAGTAGCTGTACGTGCACAGGTACGAGCCATAGCAGCAAGGGCAAGGAGTGGACGGGAATGAGAGGCGAGCGGGGAAGCAGAAACCTGAACTTGGACCTAAGCTCTGGTGAAACCACACCCAGGCTCTACACACAAGCCCCTGACGCTCCAGCGTAGGTGTCTTGCCTCATGTGACTGCCAAGCGCTGGTACACATACACCCTCACCAGCCCACGCGGGATTCACCTTCATGGTACCAGCCCCCTTGCTGCCCTTCCAGGTTAGAAGCAGGTACTACGGGAAGCTGGATATTCTAATCAGACAACCAAGGGAGCCATTATTTTACAGTTTAATGTTTCCTTTTCTCATTATTGCCACTCACTCCGCCATTCCTGTGAACCCAAACTCAGCCTTCTCTTTTCAGCAAAGGACTGGGTGTCTGAGAGGACAGTGCACGGCAGCCAGGTGAACTCAAAGGAGCCAGCCCCTGTGAGCAACTCTGAAAACAAGTAACAACATGAAGAAGCTGCTAGGGAAAGCCCTGGAAACCTCCTCAAACCATCTGTGAAGTCTAGCATGGAAATACTGCAAATGGAAGGTGAGGGGAAGGCATTTTTGTGACCCTGTCTTTCAGAATGAGCAGTGAAAAGCTGTATAAATCAGGGTTTTAAATGCTGTAACTGATACACATCAATCCTATGAAATGCTTTTTATAACTAGCTGCACTAATTACCACTACCTTATTTCACAGTTTATAGTAGTAATTACAGCTCACAGATGTTGTAGTTAAGACTTAGCTTTGGTTCCTAATACTGTAATTAACACAGCATATTATAAAAATTATTAATAAAGGGGAAAAAAAGAAAAAATTAGAACCCTACGGATTAAACTTAAAAAACCCCAAAAAACTAGCACAGCCAGATCAACAATACCGATATTGCCTATTTCAGCAATACTTCTTATTTCTAATGGGCAAAAATTATTGCCACCTATTTTTACACACAGTACCAGCTCCAAGTCTGTATTAGTTTATAGATTTTATGCCAACTTAGAAATATCACTAACATTCCATGATGTACTAATTTCAATGTTTTCCATGTTAATAACTGAGTGCAAACGCAGATGGAACAATTACAGATGTTTTAATCGTTCCTCCCTCTGTTTTTATTTTTCTGCATATGAATGAGGGGGCAGAGTCTGCTTCCCATCATTACCCTTCAAGATGTCCAACAGTAAGTAGTACTCCTTGATGGCTCCATGGCTTTTCAGGTATTAGCTGAGCAATTTAAGTCCTGAGATTGCCCTCTGGCAGCCTTCAAAGACATCAACTCTGACTCCTGACTGGCTTTCTTTTCCTCAACCCTGTGGCACATAAAACTACCTCTCTCTTTACCCTCCCAGGTTCCACCCTATCAGATAGTGATGCAGAGGATCAAAATAAGGTATGTGTACCTTAAATTCACCCCAAGCTCATGATTTCAGTGTGCTGGTGAGAAATTAGAACATGAGGCAACTTAACTCCTAACAGTCACCATGACTAATAATGTAATACAGACCCAAGACAACTTCCTTTACCTCTTTATGACACGATCACAAAATAATGCCAGCTCTAGTCAAGGAATGCAAAGTCCTCGCTCGGTACACTCGCATCCACCACCCTATGCAAGTGTGCATGCTATATTCTAATTGAAGTTGTGCATACTTTAGCATGAATGAGAAACTTCCCCTAGGAAGCTACAGGAACCCATTTAATGAAATCTAGGACTCAGCTCACTGTCTTTCCCATTACCTGCAGCACACTTTTACCAAGAGGGCATAAACAAACACATAAACATCCCATCTCTCCCAAGTTCAATGAGATACAGCAGAGTTTCCGCAGTTCAGCCTCACAGGCAGCTCGCAGTCAACTTCTGACACTGCCCACCAAACTCACCTAAACAAGTTTATCAGACCTGGCACACAGCAAAATGCTCTGCTATAAAAACAAATATCATTACAGACAACAAAGAGTACAATCACCGTAATTTGGGAAAACTAAGAGCAACAGAGGTGCTTGAAGCGGGAACGGCTGGGAGGGTACCAAGAAAGTGGGTGGAGATGTCAGTGGACCATGCCCAAGACAGAGGAAACAGTGAGAGCTCTCCTTCTTAAGGGTCTGCTTCCCAAATGCCCCCACTGTATGGGAAATGGGTCCTCCGTGTTACCCCTTCCAGACTGATGCACTTGAGGAATCCAGCTTTTGTCACAAATACTATTACTGAATCCAGCACCTTGCCTCTTCCATGTGTGACAGCCAGCTGGTCAGCACATTAGTGGACAGGCACAAACTGAGCAGCTTTTCCAAGTCCCTGGCTCAACAGGACAGAAGAACTGCAAGTGAAGCAGAGAGCTGAGGACAAGACAAGTGAGATCCCACCCTTGCAGCAGGCTGATGCAGTGGTCCTTGGCTAGGAGGAGCAGCAAAGCAGGAGGGTTTAACACCACAAATGCAGTTACTGCTTCATGAGCAACGGCTCTGCCTTTGCTTGGTGGCAGATCCTGCAGCGCTCACAGCTGTATCTGGCTTCGACTCATTACCACAAGGCTGTTGAAGGGAAGAACAGTGACACACGTCTTGATGTGACAAACCTACTCTGTCACCCTTGGCCATGCCTTACACAGGACATATGACACAGATGACACTAGATGGCTCCCAAGAAGCAATCGCATTAAAAAAGGTGTAATTACAGCTATACCCACAGCATTACTGCTTTTGTCATACTCATGGGGAAATACCCTGCACTCCAAACTTTTGGCTATTCCTTCTCTACTAGCATTTACTCTAACAGAAGGCAAAAAAGATACATCCATAGGACCGCTGCTTTAAGTCTTGCCTCTACTAACATTTGTAGCTTACAGACAACTAAACATGTTTGCTATCACCTGCAAATTTCAAGCTACTGGGTCCACAAAAAATACTGTCATCATCAGTAACTAATGTAGCATGGAACAGAACATACATGTTATGATACTAGGTGCTCTCCTTCCTTCAATTCCCCACTGCAGTTAATTCATTAAAAGAAGAATCTACAGAAGGCTTAGGTTGTAACTAATGTTTTTCAAGGCAACCAAAAACTGTGCCTTCACCCCCAGACCTCATCCAGCAGAACTGCCAGTTCCAAATTCTGGCAGTCTCCAGCAGTTCATGCCTGTCTGAGGGTCATCTGTGCAACTGAGGTAATACTAACTCCTCCTACCTCACAGTCACACTCTCGGGATTAGTCAGGGAGTGGCTGCTCAGCACACTGAATATGCAAAGCCCTGTTACAAACTTTGTATCTGATTGCAACCCTAAGCAAAGACTTACTTAAGCAATCCTTTCACCAACAAAAATATACTGACTGCTCAGTCTGTTCTTTCCTTCTGTGTTTTTTGCCTCCAAGCTCTCTCAGATACAAAAGACGATCCCAAAATATTTTCCTTTTGTGCTGTAGTTGTTCAGTACAAACAAACAGCCACATTTTTCACCCAAAATAGTGTCTATAACTAGTTGTTTCAGCTCACCTGGACCAGTGCTGCTCTGGGATCATACTTGTACTATAGGGATCTCACTGCCCAAAGAAATCCCCCACCCCATAACCTCACATATGTCAGATATTTACAGTTGTCTGTTTCACACTGTGTCCACCTTCACGTGAGACTCCTGAAATTCCATCTATTTTATGAGCTTAGGACATACAGCATCAGATATTCTTTGCTACCCCTAAGCACAAACCTGTACCTCTTTACCAAACCACTCTTTAAAACCAAGTTGGTGGTTTTGCGCATTCTTACCTCAACACTTGTGTATTTGGCTCCTGCATCTGTTAGTACTTTTTTTTTAATCATTATTTAAATACACTTCCAGTCTTTTTCCACTGTCACAACCAAACTGTGCACAATGCCGGCTTTTAAACTAACTTTTCAAAGGTGACATTCAGGTAAAACATAACACATTTCAGGGCAGATTTTCTTCCATATTGCCTTGAGATTTCCGATTATGCCAGATTCTTTGCACATGCAATGCAGCACATCTCATCTTTTCTTGTTCTGTTCTTTCTTTAAGTCATTTTGCTACAACTGACAGAGAGTCAATCCATTTTTCCCCTTTCACACACAGATGCCCATTTTCATGCTTTTGATATCACTGTTATTACACGCTCAGCAGCTGGATAGGTAAAAATTATGCTGCATACAGAATAAAGGAAAAATGGCTCTGTTATGTCTGATAAGACCCCCTGGACAACTCAGCTATTCTATACACACAGCTACAATTTTAGGCTGTTTTATATGGCCCTGACTCTCCCTTGTGACTGGTCAGAGCACACACTACTGTGACATAACTGACATGCCTGGCCTTGCTCTTCCAGGATAATGCACATCTCATTGCTCCAGCATACGTCCAAATTGCTCATCTTCCTTTCTATGCACCTCTCTGAAGTGAAACAGCTCAGTTTACTCATTGTGCAGAGGCAAGAAGATAAGATGGACTGCCCAAGCAATGTCAGAAGACTGCCTTCCCAGATGGCAAGAGACTTGGACCCAAACGAGCAGTGTTGACCCTGTGCCTACAGGAACACCTTATAGGTTTCCCTTCAGTCCTCTCACAAGCACTAAGAAAGAATCACCTCTTTCCAGTGGTACTCAGGGATGAGGAAGGAAGTGACAGTGATTCATTTCCCATAATACATAGCACCAGATATTGTTAAGAAATTACAGGGAGACTTAAGGGGTAAACTCATCTCTTTCTATCACTCGTACGCTTAGGAACACATGCCATGACCCATAATCTGCTATAGAAATAGGGATAATCCCACTTCACCTGTCTCCCCATCCTCTCTCTGCCCTGTCACAGCATAGAGCCCTGACAGGGTTGTGTGCTGTACTGCAGCCTACACAGTACTACCCCCACTGCCCACCCTGAGCCTCTTCTTGCCTATGAAACATGCAAAAGGCAGGAGAAAAACACCTTTCCTGAGGAGAGGTAGAGAAGGGAGAGAGAAGTGCGCCATTCTAAAAACACCCATAAGATCCATCAGCTATACTGTATTCAGTCTCAAGCCTGATCAAGTGCCATGTGCGAAGTGAGTTACAGAAAGAGAGATACAGACAGGCAACAAACAATGGGAAGAGTTATGTGAGCTATATTCAGTACCAACAACCACGACCAAATCCTCACTGTTCTAAGTATTGTGTGGTGAGACACTGTTCCTGCCCTGCAGAGCTGGCAGTATACTCAGAACATCTCTTCTGCTATAAATTCAGCAACAGAAGGGAAATACATACACACCGCACCTACTCAACTTCATTGCTATCAACCTGATGGTCCTCACCTCTAAAAACAATCAGTGATCTCAGAGTACTTCAGAAAGAAGACCAACTCAAATGCTGCAGCCAGATTACGTCTCAAAGGCACAGAGTTACCTCAGATGCCTGTACTATGGAATAGCTACAACAAAGTTTCTGCATCTGAAGAGAAGCTCAGGGTTAATGCATACCAAAAGGATTTGGCTGGATGCACTAAAGACACAGCTACAGCATCAGAGCATCCCCAGGCACTGGTATGGCTATGGTATCCTTTCTTTTCCTACAAGATGAAGTATACCAGCAAAGCTAAACTCTTAGAGGTGTACTTTTACAGTTTCCACTAGCATCTCCTCACAGGACAGGAACCTGTAGTAACATCATAAGGGCCCAGTTACTATTTATGCTATTCAAACAATATACGTAGGCACTTTTGACCATTACACCTGTAAGCTCTTATGAGCATAAAGCATGCATACCATAAAGCTTACACATGCTTATTTTTCTGTAGCTGCCCGGCAACGCTGTGGGCAAAGCATCTTCTTGCCACCTCTCCTCCCACGAGAGATGCGTGTGTCGGCTTAACACTGATCTGGGCATCTATTACCAAATGAATACGCAAGTGCAGCCATTGCAGCCACCTTGTGGCAGCTGTGAAGAGCGCCCACGTCCATGTCACAGGTCTGCTTGTAACCAAGACTCATGCCTTGTGCCTCGTGTCCCCTGATTATCTCAGGGCTTCTGTGACTCAAATGAATTGTGCCCCAACATGACCAGGTTACTAATCCCCTCCCCTCTCCAGGGTGTATTTTGGATCCATCAGCTCTACTGTTGGCTCCATTGATGAAGCAGTGGCCGTTCCTCACCTCTCCTTCTACAGTCACACCCTCTGCTCATCTGCATGTGACTCTGCTCTTCCCACGGGTGCCACATGCAGGGGCCTGCCAAGCCTGTCAGTCCCACTGGGCACCACTTCAGCATGAACCTGGTGAGGATCTGGGGAGTTTTATGTATGATCAGCAGCATCAACTCCAGTGCTGAATGCAATCTGAGCACCACCAAGGCCACAGGCAGCAGACCTCACACACTGAGTACCTGCGTGCAGCTAGATGTTCACTTTGAGACTACAAAGGCACTTTGGCATCTGAATGTCACACACCTCTACGTGACTTACTGCAAATAGGGTATGTTCTCAAGAAGCTAATTTATGGCCAGTTCTGCTTTAATGCAGCATTCACTGAGCAGCAGGTCCATATGCTTCCTCCCACTTCAGTTCACTTCTTGTATACTATCCAATTACAGTTTCTATAGCCACTCCTCAACCTCTCCTAGCATCAGAACACCCTTTATTTTGTATATATTTACATATGCATCTATTTACATATGTACATTTGTACATTTGTACACATGTAATCGTAATCACCTTCCCCCCTTCTAAACTTTTCCCACTATCAAAACCCAATAGCCCATTCCCTGACCTTGCACTGAACTTGTACTGAAGTCACGGGAATTTCTTCTTTGATTTCACCTAGCTGTAATCCAACCACCAATCCGTGAGTTCAAAATGAGTCTCCACCACAGGTCCCCACAAGTGTTCAGCACGGCACTTGAAAGAATAGTGTTTAAAACAATAGATGGGAAATGGATTTTGTCTCAGCAAACTAATTCCACTAGAACAGCAAGAAATCTGGAGTTACTTGCTAATGGAAGCAACAAGATTAACAAAGCTTTCCCAAAAGTATACCCCCTACCTTGCTCAGGCACTGAAAACAACCAAGCACCTCACATCTAGAACACACAAATACCGTAGTTTGCAACTTTTCTGTAATGGTGAACCTTTCATAAGTATCACTACACCACAGCCAAAGGACAAACCTTCTTTGTATGTAAAATACTCTTTCCCACACAAAGCCTAACTCCAACACATACTTCTTGACAAAGACATAAATGCAGCTGGCCTAAACCCAGCCTTGGCTAAGCTGAGTTCTCCCAAGTCACTCAAGAGTTAAGCTGGGCTACTGAGCACATCAAGGCAGCTATTCTCACACACCTGCTGCAGTGGGAAGGTGGAAAAAAATACATTAGCTTCCATCAAGATTTAAGCTAAGGTATGCTTGTGACAATTCCTGCGTCCCCAGCCTTAGTTTCACAAGCTCTTCAGCTTGCCAACAGAGTTCCATCCTCTGCCCTTCTTCCCAGTCCAACAGTGCCCTTTCTTTTCTGGCAGTATAGGCATGTGTGTGGTCTCACAATGCACCAGAGCAGGTAAGAGATGTGGTTGAGAACAGGTAGGCATGACGGCTTCTTTCAACAGCAGTGCCAGCTCGAGAGGATTTGTGCAACCACAGCCTGTTTATCCAAGCATAGAAATGTAGGAACTCCCTCTTGCATCCACTCCTGCACAGGCATGGGGCTGCTCCTGAAAGAGGTAGTCCCTCTCCAGGTTACTCATGCCCAGTGGCATGCTACCCTTCTGCATCAAACCTAGCACTATCTGGCCACCAAGCAGGCTGATCCAACTTCCAGATCATAGTTTTTGTTTAAGGAAGTGGGTTAATTTTCAGTTGGAGCCGTTACTGAATTGATCTGAGGCCACTCAGTCACTAGTTCGGATACAAGGGAAGCAGCAGAATCCTGCAGTCAGGACTGGATGAGAACTGATTGTTCCTTCAGCAGCAGCCTATAGTTACACTGGATTAGCCATCACCTGAAGCTGTACTCCAAGCAACACAAGTTACTCAGTTACATCAGAAAGCCCTGTCTGAGCACAGACACCACAGACAGGCACACTTAGCTGCTGCCCTAAATCATACCAGTGACCCTATGTCTACAGCTCTTCCCAGAAGCAAGAGGTTAGCACAGGTAACAACTGTAAACTGGTGGTACAATAGGCCACCTTTTTGCTGGAATGTGTCATCCTGGCAGCAACAGGCACTGTGATCTGGCATGAAAATTTGTAGCAAGACTTTGTGGTTAGGAACCAGGCTGGAAAGACTGAGATAAGAAATTAGCGAGGGTAATCAGCCATTGGAATAATTTACCTGGGGAACCAGTGCAGTCTATCACTTCGTATCTTGAAATCAAGACTGGGTACTTTTCTAATAGAATTTTGGATTCGATGCAGTGATAACCAGCTGGGAATGTAAATACCTGACAGGGGTCAGAGTAAGGCGCCTGTCCCCAAATGGCTGATACTATGCACATCAACTGTTCATCTCCCAGAAAAGGGAAACAATTTCTCTCTGTACAGCCCAAGTGCCTAAACAATAGAGTGCAACTACACTTGCACTAAAGTCACTTCTAAGTACTTCATTAAAAGATACAACTGGAGTTCAGCGAGGAGCTGCAAAGCTGAAAGGAATCACAGAACTTACCAGGCATGACTACAGAAATAAACTAGCTATGTATAACTTAGCTAAACAGTAACCAAGCAGCCAACATCAAACTGGAAAGATACCAGATGACAGAAAGCACGGTAAGCCTTAGAATCAAATACTCTTGGAAAAAAGTCTGATTCCAATCATGAATTTGAAACCCCTTGCAGACTGTTTCTTAAATTTTGTCTGGGAAAACCATGGAGAGTGAATGTAATTTGCATGAATACAAACTAATTACATATAACAGCCCACTTTAAACCAGACTCCAGAGTAGAATATGTTAAAAAAAAAAAGTTTGGCTCTAGCTCTATAAAGCACTTGAAACAAGTGAACTGTAAGATTAAGAGTCAATAGAACAAGATTAAGAACGCCTATCTCAAGTTAACAGGATGAAATAATAAAGAAAAAAGGTCCCAGGGAACAGAGTCTTCCCAGCAAAATCTCTCAGGATGCACAAGAGGTTCCCAGAGGAAGTATCTGGGTCCCAGTATTTCAGACAGCAGGAACAAGGGGCTTCAGCAAGAGCAGCAGCCTCAGGCCTGGCTGACTGTTGTCACTTGCAATTACATTGTATAACCTCACTCACAGACTTGCAAAGATCGCTGGGCTACTGTACAGATGGCTCAGTGCTACCCTCAACTGAGAGTTGCCAAAATACAGAAGCCAGCTGAGCTGTTCCCAATATTAACAATAACTAAGAAGAACTCAGATTCGGTACAACTTCATGTCTGATTTGCAGATGCCTCCTCCTCACCCAGTTCAGTCGCAGTTCTGAAATCTGGGTCACCCATACATTATTCCTCCAAACCAAGCCACCTCCCTCCTATGCAGCCCTTTAAAAGGCTCTCTGCCCTTATCCAAGCCATCTCCAACAAGTCATTTAGGGTACGAGAAACTCCAAAGCACCACGGAATCAGGTCACAAAACTTTAACATGCTACAGATGTGGTTTGGTCAGAGGACCAGGCACGCAGCTCAAGGAGAAGCCAGCAGCATCCCCATCCAGCAGTTCCAGACTTGGCCAAGTCTGCAACGAGTCAACACAGTTTAGCTGAGCTCAGATCGCCTTCCCTGGCCCTGTATTCCCTACCAGGTTTGATCCAGGTCTTATCCAACCTCTGTGAATAGAGGAAGCACCAAGCGCTAGGATGACACGGGTGCTGGGGGCAGATGGGTCAGGCCAGGACCGTGGCAGCTCAGAAGTCCCCGCAGCATGTTGTGTGGAGTCCTGAGGTTGCCACCGGAGCTGCTGCACTGGCAAGGCTCCGAAGAGGCTGCAGGAAGGAGATGGGAAGCGAGTACCTCTCCTTTTCGTTCCCCTGCCTTCCCTCCGTGACAGGCCATAAAAGTCACGAGGCGCCAGCCAGCAGAGCAAGGAAGAAAACAACGCGGTGTCCAGAGTTCAAGCTCTGCCCCGGGACTGCCGGGGCTGAACCCCCAGCAAGCACCGTGGGACCTCGCTCCGGCGGGGGAGGCACCACTTCTGCCCGGCTGCCGGCAGCTGCGCCTGGGACCGGGCCTGTTGGCCGGGCCCTACCTGCTGCCGGCACCAGGAGGAGCGGGGCGGGGAACGGAACGGGCGCTGCCGTCCCGCACAGGCCTCCTCGAAGGCTGCGGCCCCCCCGGCGCCTGCCCGGGGCCGGCAGGAGACGCCCCCGCGCCCCCCCTCCCCACCTCCGGAGGCACTGTCCCACCGGAGCTCACGCAGCGCCCTGCCGGCCGGAGCGGCGCCCCGGGCCCCGACGGCGGCCCTCCCCGCGCACCCACACCTGTGCGCCGCGGCCCGGCCCCGCAGAGGAGCGCAGCAGGCCCGCCGCGGGAGGGGCGAGAGCTCCGGTCCCCGGAGATCCCTCCGCCCAGGCCCCCTCGGGTCCTAAAATGGTGGGCAGCCCTCCCATCCGCTCCCCGAGCCTGCCCGCCGCCCCGGCTAAGCGGGGCAGCAGCCGCTCCTCCGGCCCGGCCCGGGCTCCGCGGGGATCCGGCGCCAGGCCCGCGCCTCACCCCGCCTCTCCCGGGAGCACGGCAGCGCCGCTCCCGCCGGGCCGGGCCGCGCCGCGCCGCCCCCGCCGGCCGCGCTTACCTGCGCCGGGCTCACATCGCCGTGCCGGGGCCAGCGCTGCTCGCCCCGGCGCCGCTGCCTACGCTGCCCCCCCTCGCCCTCGGCAGCCGGCCGCCGTCTGCCCGCCGCCCGCGGGCCGCAGGTATGTCATGAGTGCCGGGGCTCCCAGGTGAGCCGGGCACACCTACAGGAAGGCAGGCGGGCCGCCCTGATTGGCGTGCGGGGCGAGCCCGGCCGGCAGCGAGCCGCGCTCCGACGGCGCGGGGCAGGGCGAAGCCGCCGCCGACGAAAGGCAGAGCGGGACGCGGCGGCGGCTCCGGCCCCTTGTCCCCGGGCTCTGTCCCCGGCTGGGCGCAGCCCTCCGCGTCCTCTGCCTGGCTCCCCGCAAGGTGTTTAGGTAACTGTCCGGTCTCAGATTTAACTAATTCATATATTTATGTTTAATTGCAACGGGGACAATAACGGTGCCTCCCCTGGGCATGGGGAATAGAGCACTTACCCCTTGGTTGCTTTGCCTCCAGGGTAAACTCACAGCGGGTACACCTGACCTACTGATCCCGGGTCCCCGGATTGGCTCCAGAAAAAAAGAGACATTTTTCTTTCTTTTTATCTGTTTGGTTTTTGTTTCTGGGGGGTTTCGTTGTTTTTTTTTTTTTGTTTGTTGTTTTTTTTTTTTTTTTTTTTTTTTGGTTTTTTTGTTTGGTTTGGTTTGGTTTTGGTGTGTTTTTTTTTTGGGGGGGGAGGAAGGGGGACAGTTTGGATGGTTCTGTCTGTTTGTTTTTCTTTTTCTTTACCTGAGTCTCTCGTGTTACTGCTCCTTAAGGTCACTCCTTAACTTTGCATGCCTGTACCCTCCCGCTTTGTATTCCCTCCCAACGGGCAGTCGGGGTTTTAAGGAAAAGTGCTTGGCATTGGGAGAGTTGTCCCTTTGCCACACATGGCAGGGCTCAGAGATCCCAAGATCACACCTGTGATCTGTCAAATAAATGTAAATGAATTTAACACTTGGATTCGGAAGGATCTGAGTGGGATGTGGGTAGAAAAACTCTGTATTAAAAACCTGAATGCACAGCTACCATTCTCAGGCATCCTGTCTCTCCTAGGTACACAGGTCGGTATACTGAGGAGCCCTGCCTGCATCAAAGCTTTCTCTGGTTGCTGCGCTTAGATGTGCACTGAAAAGGGCACAGCATATCAGTTCCCCATAAGGGAAATTCTGTCCTTGTCTGCCAGTTTGACTGCAGCAATAGGGGCACACGGTCCACAGGGAGACTTCCCTCACGTGTGATTGTGGAACAGAGCATGGCAGAGAAAGGCATAAGTAAAGGGAAAACAAATGAAAGGGGAGGACAAGTAGATAAAAGACAACATGTGTCTGGGAGTAGCAGGAAAAGGGAAACCTTGACACAGATGATTATTCTGCTCATTAAAAAAAAGGGGGGGCAAGCTCAGAAGTTTTGAGGGTTTCATTCCATGGCAGAATAAACAGAGTAGGTTGCTTCATTGTCCGCTGCCTCAATTTTGTTTTTTGCAGCATAGATTCCTGGATTTGCTTAAAGGAATACAGAATTTATGTGAGAATGCACTTTACCACAGTGTATATCTTTGCAAAGATTGCAAGGTGAACAAAGAATTACGCAGACAGGTGACTGAGGGAGGCATTATCTATATTACATTCTCTTTCTCCTCAGATTGATATCTGGTGTCACCTCTGCTGAGCCTTTTTCTCCTGATCATTTAAGGAGGCTTGCAGGTGTGTATCCTCCAGGACATGCTCTGAAGAGTTCAGCAGAAGAGGAGAGGAGCTGGAACCAACCACTGGAGAAACCCTGTAGCCCACACCCATGCAGCCCTCAACCTGTCCTTCCCTGCATAATCTCTGTGGGGTCTCCCAGGCAGGAAAACTTCCCCAGGAAGCAGCACAGTGAAAGCTCTACCCAGCCACCAGCACAGTCGTGCTCGTGCTTGCTGCTGCTTTCTGATTCAGTTAATGCTTTCATTCATTTATGTGCATGGATTATTTCATCACAGCAGATCAGCTAATGCAGTTGAGATTCCTGTTCCACATCATTGTGTTTACTGTCAGCAGAGAGGAAAGGGATGCTTCAAATTCCCGCAAGTCAAGAGACTGGGGAAATCAGCTCTGGATCATGTCTCTTTTGGGTTGGTGCTCAAAACCTCTGGGACATTACATAAATAGGCGATGCCTCTTCCTACTGCATTTTCTAAGTTCCTAGCAGCAGGCTGGAGTTGGGCATCCTGACTGGAAAATGGCACCTCTGTCATTCAGAAAAGGGCAACTCATTGTCTAAGAAGGGCTTAACCTTTACCCTCCCTTTGGCACCTCCAGCAGCTGCAGAGGCAATCTTCTATTTGCTTTTATGAATCATATCCTGAGGTACCTTGCTTTCCCTGCCTGTTGCATAGGAAGTTTGAATGCCTGACTTTTCTTTTTATGTTACATAGAGTGAAGAAGTGCCTGAAGTCATAATGTGCAGCTCTTCAGTATCACAATAGCTAAATCCTTCTCTGGGCCAAGATCTTCTTCCCTCACTGGGTGGGAGCTGAACTCCTAACTTCTGTGTGGACCTGTACAAAATTACTGCAGAGGTGTCCCATGTGGGTTGGATTGCATTGCCTGCTCTCTCAGCCCACCAAATGCTGAGCTGCACCAGCTGAGTACCTGGCATGTCCTTTTGTGTCCAAGGAAACATATTCCAGTGAGACCTGGCAGTACCAGGAGCAGGGTGCTGTACCCGGATTTGTTCCTTTTTCCTGCACTGCCCCTGTACTGACTGAGCACACTGCAATCTCAGTAGGCTGAGAGGCAGTTCAGACACTAACCTCCCATCCTGGGAGCATCCTATCCAGCTAAAGTCCTGCCTTTTCCCATCCTCGCCACTCCATAGCACGCATTATTCTAGGTTTAGCTTGTACTGTATGCAAACAATGTGCTTGTAAATGGAAAAAGCCAGGCAGACAACAGGACAAAATCTGGCAGGTTTTAGTAACACTTAGAGAAGATGCTGACATATCGGAAGTACTGGGGGGGATAAGGGGAGGGAAATCTGAAGTTCTTCCTAAAATTAGATAAAATAATTTGCTTGAGCCTTCACTCCTTGGAGAACCAAGTAACTTCCCTGGGCATGTTTAGTAGCTATACCTTACTCCAAACAGTTGCAAACCTGCGTATATGGCAAGAAAAAACATCGTAAGAATGGCAAGAAACACAATACTGAGTTTGGAAGCTGAACCAAAGTTAAGTTTATACAAGCAGCAAGTGAAACACCCATCCCCAGTGAGTCAGGTCCTGGCTGTTTCCTTCATTTCCTCCAAGGCTTGCTGTGAACACCCAGCAGTAACAGTCCTTCTGAAATTCAGTCATCTCCTTTCCTGCCCCTTATTTATAGCTTGCTCTCAACAGTTAGCGGAGTCCCAGTATGCAGCACTGCATTTCCACAGGCCCTTCTTCAGCACACTGAGAGAAGTGCAGGCTCTCCCAGACTTCAGCTCAGCTTTCGTACCGCAGGTCCCTTTCTCCTGTTGGATTTGTAAGTGCTAGCTCCTGTTGAGCGACAGCAGATGCTGGAATAAAGGAGGGGACAAAATGGCAGATTTGCACAGTTCACCCATGTTTTTTGGTTTAATCTTGAATACAGCCTTATTGAAAGTGGTTGTATGTTCCTCTAACTGTCCCTTTGGGTTCAGTCTGGTAGGGCAGAGGATACAGTGGAATATTAAGGTGTGTCAGTGTGTAAACTGTTTCTCAGAGATATGAGTTTGAGCCTGCTGATTCAGGCTGAGGTGTATCCTTACCATAAGGTGCATGCTCTGATTTCCCCCTCGACAGCAGCTAGGAAAGAGCAGTATTTTTAGCTTTTGCTTCTTTGTTTACTTGCAATAGTTCTTCATTTGTGGAAGTCAGCTTGGGCCTGTCTTAGTCTGGGAATCTGCTTCAGTGACAGTTGTGGATGCAGTTGTGAACTCCTGTTGCTGTCTGGCATTTATCCCAGGGCATTCAAGAGACCATGGACTTCACATAGGCAAGTACTGTTTTCTGGAAACTTCCCTGAAACTCGTTACAGCGTATGTCAAGGGATAGGTGGCTATGACAGAAAGGATTAGGAAAATGCAGAACTGGGAAAGTCCTTCAGGTGGTATGGCTAGAGATGCTTTCCTGTGTGAAACTAGTTATAAACCCACATTTATACAACATAATCTGGGTTAATAACAGTAGCTCCAAGACAAAAACATGTATTGTCAAGGAGCACATACATGCTGAGAAGAGCAGTTACAGACTGAAATGGGCTTTCTCTCCTGGGAATTCCAACTAGTCTGCAGTGACCTAGACACAGCTCTGTGTTTGCTCTTACAGAATAAAACCAGGAGAAAAATAATTCACTTAAATTATGTATCTTTATAATCCGTATTCAACCTCATCCTTTAATTTATTTTTTTCCATACAAAAAGCAGCGGGGACTCTGTCCAAATGGATATCTATTTGCCATGGAGTGATAGTTTTACCTCACGATGAACTATTTCCCAGTTACTATGAAGATCTACATTGGTAGGATGGATTAAAAACGAATGGCCCGTTTAGTGTGTTGTACAAATTTCTCCCAAAATAATAGCAGTGGTTTTGCCTGATGTGCAAACAGGGCCATTGTCCTAAATGGGTTGCTTGCTAAACCCCACTTCCTTACAGGTGCTGCCAGGAAAATATAAACAACAAATGGATGAGACTTCAGACTGACAGCCAGAGACAAAGGCTGCTGTGAGAGGCACAAGGGTAAGGGCTTGTCTGGAGAGTCCCTGCCTGTCAGCCACATAAGATGCAAAAGTGTATTTTGTTTGCATACAGTCGTTTAGCCTGATGCTGCCCAACAATTCACTCGATTATAAGCTACTGCCTGTTTTAAAAGGCAAGAAACTAGTTCTTTCTTTGAAGATGAGTGCTTGGTGGACGCTGTTGAGTTATCCCAGTTACAACCACAGTTTTTTCACTGAAATCTGGACTGGTGTCAAGGGAAATGACTGCTCATGCCAGGGGTTCAGAAAGGTGTGGGCTTCACAGTGCAGATGCTGGTTTCCTTGACCTCCCCTGATTTTGGTTGAATTGGAGCTAGGAATGGCAAATCTCCAGTAGCAAAAGGAGGCAAAATAGCCTCACATGTTACAAATATTATCAACTGAGCAGGAGGCAGGACAAACTAATGTGAATGGCTCACAGCATTAGGTACGAACCAAAGAAAGAAGGAAAAAAATGCCCACAACATAGCTTCTGCACAGGATTTCATATGATTAGCTACAGCAAAACACAACCTAAAACTTCAGATTTATTGCTTTACATCTATTTGAAAAGACAGAAAGAAGCAGCTTAAAGCTAAAGTCCCGTTCAATATTACATCCTTTTTTTTTTCTTTTTTTTTTCTTTTCAAAATTAATAAAATATGGACTTCTTGTAAGAACAGGAAGCTTCTTTGAATAAATTAAATATATAGCTCCTTTTTTTTGAAATTAAATATAGATCCTTTTTATTCTCTGGGGGAAAAAAAAGACCTGCAACTAAATGGGGTATATTCTCTGAAGCCACTACCCAACCTTTAAAGATACATACTGTGGTCTAAGTTTTTACATTTCTAGAAAGATTTTCCTCAGCCAAAATTGCAAAAGTTAACATTTGATATACCTAATGCAATAGGACATCATATTTCTTCCTGTTGAATATATGGCTTTTCAAGCCCTATTCCCACCTGATTAATATGTGGACATCTGTATGGGAGTGTCCCTGCAGCTAAATAACATGAGCTTGAGAAACACTTTTTTTCCAAAATGTAGAGCTTAAAGTAGTGCAGGGAAAAGATGGTTACTGACCAAGAAAAGCCATGAGAGCATTCCTTGGCACTTTACACTGAATGTTGGTGTACGTGTCTTTTACTGAGTAAGACTATTGCAGTAATTTCTGGTCTGTTGTCCACACACATCAAGAGGTCCATGGGCTACCTGAAGAGGATCTACAAAAGGGAACTAAGAAATACAAAGGCAATATCTGTGAACAAGGACCCTAAAAAAAACCCAACAGATGAAAAAATGGTGCTATGTATTATTAAGGTGCCTCCAAAAGGACTAAAACACATTATGGAGAAAACCAGTTTGTACTGGGGAATGAGCAGTCAGACAAGAAGAAAGATAGGAAAGCTTTTAGTGGGCTTTGCCTCTACTTTGTCATCAAAAGTGTTAATTCCTGTTAATCGAGAACACACAACACTGGTCTTGCTATCCAGAAATACCACAACAACTTCTGAAAAATCTTAATGAAAGTCAGTTATGCAAACATTTCCGAACAGCTGTTCTTTTACACCAGTTGACACAGGAAATTTCTAGCTCAGTTATAGTTTTAAGGAAATCTTTCTTTCGGCTTACACTTCCTCCTCACTGAGATGCTCTATGCAAAGGATATTCCGGTTATTGCTTGTTCCTGGCAGGTGCCTCTCGCAGCCTGAAATCCTCCGTTGTATCTCCCAGGGAGGCTTTAGGAGGCAGCTCTTGGTTTCCTGCAGTGCTCTCAATTTCTGTGTGTGTGATTCTGCAAGAGGAAAAAGCTATTTTTTCCCCAAATCCTGTGTTGATCTCCAATACGCTTAGCCTTCAAAGATCTGCAAGAACAGCTGAGAACATTGCAGACTGCAGTGCAGGGGAGTAGCAGCTTCCTGACAATACTGCAAAGTCTGGTCCAGACAGTGAGGCTACAGCTGCCTGACTGCGATCCAGTTCTTAAAAGCCCCATCTTGGTTATTGCCTCCCCTGAATAGGAGACTAATTTGCTAACAGCTTTGCTCTTACATGCTTTTTTTTTCCACAGCTCCAGCTACATGGCTGTAATTCATAGCCTGGACACTTCAAAGGTGTAATTTCCTCTTTTTACTCCTGCAGTACTCTTGATCTATGTCTAAGAATCAGATTTTCCCTGCAGACTGGCAGGATGGATAGCCTGTGAACTTGGCCTCTTGGGATGGAGGAAACTAGTGGAGATCAGCACCAGCAAACAGGCAAAAGGGAATTGCCAGTGTCATGTCCAGCTGCCCTTCCTGCATGGTGGCAGCAGAGGGGCAGAGAGGGCAACTGTGCAGAAGTTAACTGCTTGAATTAGGCACATCTAATTCGTTGTGCAGACCTGGATCAAAGTCCTAATGCTATGTCTTGGTGCAGTAAATTGTTTCCCAGCCCACTTCATAAACGTGTCTCTCACATACACATGCAGTAAATGCTGGATTGAGTCTCTTACCAGCCTTGCCCTTTACCTGGACTTCACACACTGATGTGTGTGAAGTGTGTGTGTTCTCCTCCTCCCTTAGAAGTAAGAAAAGGCCTATACAGAGAAGATCGGTGACAGTGGCTATTTTCCCCTTTTCTCTTACCCCAGCGCCCTTTGAGAAGCCTAGGAAAAGGCTACTGGGACTCTTCAGATACTTCCACTCCTTTTGCCAAGGCAAGAACTTAATCAGAGCCTTTGTACTATTCTCATATATGGCTTTCATGGCAATAACATAAGTTAGGGGGGTATGTGACATTCAAAGCCCTCTGTGGTCAGCCCTGCTGACCACAAATAAATCAATTTGCTATCAGAACAACTAGGAAATTTCATTCCTTCTTTCTGCTCTCTTCAGGTTCAGGTAGGACACCTATCCTGTGGTTGTTTCTTCAGGCTTTCTGTGCAACTGTGAGCTACAGAAATAAATCACTGTAAGGGAAAGGTGGAATACAGACAAAGTCACACCACTGCAAGCAATCTCACTGTAGTACAGAGCTGTTCAAACACTGAACTATAGTTAGGTCTTCAGCATGGAGAGCAAAAATGAAAGCAGAAGCATGCTGCCTCTGGGGGGCTTGCCAAATAATCTTCTGGTTCAACCTGAAAGGGAGGATCTTGCTGCGTAGGAGCTGGATACAGAAAACACTGCACATGCCCATGTGCAGCTTTTCACCCTTGCAGGCAGCTGCAGCACCTCGGCGTGTGCAGTGCAAGTGGGAGGATGACATTCTAAAGCCTTCCCCTGTGCTCCAAACAGCAGCGCTGTCTCTGCCACAACCCCATCCTGCCCATCCATGCTCACTCGGAAACCACTGTGCTGGGAAGCTACTTCTTCCTAGCTGAGATCCTCTTATGATAATGTCCGTGTGTTGTTG
This sequence comes from Lathamus discolor, assembly GCF_037157495.1. NCBI lineage: Eukaryota > Metazoa > Chordata > Aves > Psittaciformes > Psittacidae > Lathamus > Lathamus discolor. The sequence goes on from NC_088884.1 coordinate 55,563,336, forward strand.
CTTGTGGTATAGGTCAGTGTAATGACTCAGACCAGCCCTTCACTTTCCTTCCTTTTGTTGGCTAGACACAAAATCCAGCCCACAAACAAATTAATCTGTCCCATGCACCAATAAAGATGATTCCCTGTTAATTAACAAATTGCACACAAAAGTCCCTGGCTTGTATTAACAGACTCTTGAATGCCTGTGAAATCAAGCACTTAAAAGTTCAGGAACTCCAAATTCTCCCTGCAACCTTGACATAGGGTTTGCGGGTTTTGTTTTGACTATTTTGGTGGATATAATTACATATAATAGCGTAACTTCTAATGAGATAAACGAAGTAATTTTTCATCAGCTTAATTTTTTTGTAGGGGAGGACAAACAAAGCTGAAATGTGCCTTGCTCCACAGTCAATGTCTTCGCATGCCAGGAGTCCTTGAGGTGGAGGTCTCCAAGTCTCTATATGTAATAATGTAGTGCCCCCTGTTGGGAAGCTGCTCCTGTCTCCCGGCTGTGTTCAGGTGAGATGACATTAACGCAAATACTATACTGTTTCACGTGATCCTGTACACCGATGAAGTCTGTACAACATCACACCAACAGGTTTAAAAACACACCTTTTCCTCCCTCAGTCCCTCAGGTATTTTTTGTTGGGCAGTTACACTGGGTGCCTATTAAAGCTTTCTATGAGAGTGTTCAAGAAAGATCTACTGGTTTATTATAGTTTCAGCTTTTTAAAAGCAGAATCTCTGTGATTTCAGCCACCGGAGACAAGAGCCCCTCACTCAGCTCAAGGCACACAAGTCAAACTGGCTCACATCAGCAGGGAGGTGCATGGGGCTGCAGACTGGTTGCTTACTCTGGATGTGTGGTGGTTTCTTTAGCCCAAATAAACAGTCCTCAGTCTTTGCCCAGACAGACAGGGGTTGTTGGGCACAGGAAGCAAATCCTACTGCCTGGGATACCCTCTCCTGTAGTGCAACAATTATTTCTCCCATTCCTGACAGCAACAGGAGAAACCTCTTTTCTCTGGGTTTTGCCTGATCCCTCTTCCTCCCCTACACTGCAGAACCAGGGCCAAGGTTGGCCCTTTATCTCCCACCCATCCTGCCACCCTCATCACGCAGTCCTAACCATACCCTCACCCTGCTCCGAACATTGCAGTGAGATTAATGCTATGGTTCTCCAAAACACCTGCATGGTGTTGGCACAGGATGACATCCCTTGTCAGAGTCTACCTGGAGAGCACTGCCCTGGTCACAATCATCTTCTGTGGCACTGAACCCTTACTGTAACCCAACTCTCTCTGAGTTTCTGATCCTTAATATCAGTGACCTTGCTAGGCCTTGAAAATGCGTGTTCTTTTTGGCCTATGGTAACACAAGACCAAAACCCAGCTAGGCCACCTGTGGTGGCTTTCCTGAAGGCCCTAAACTTAACATGAATCCTATAATGGCCCACAAATTTAATAACAGAGAATGAGGTTACTGAAATTACCTCCTCAATGGTGAGGTGGTATAAACCCCATTTTATACCAGAAGAGGATTTCCCCATGCCCCTCACTCCCCTCAGTAATGGAAAACTAAACCTTTCCCATATGATGGGCTGTAAATATGAATGTGAACTTGCAGAGAAAAACAGAACAGTCCACATCGGGGTGAGGAAGAGTTGTTTGTCTGGAGCTATGATGCTGTTGTTGGAAGGGCAGACTGAAGAAGGATTGTTTTCCATGAGCACATTTTTCATAAAGTAAGCTTTTGTCCTTAACACACAAAAGAGCTTTTTTTGTGATTCACACTGTGTGGTATTTTTAGTTTTCTTTGCATTTAATTAAGAATGGCACAAGAATAATACTGAAAGTAAAACATAAAAGCAGAGTAGCCCTATAAAAAGAGTGGGGTTTTTACCTCAGAAAAAACCCTTGCTACATTACCTTAGAGGCTTAGATTGTAAATTGGCTGAGGTAGAGACCATATGCTTGTCCTGTGTTGGCCATGCATTTGTCACAGTCAGAGTCTCTTCTGTCTCTTCTGAAATTTTCACATCTGCTGGTGAATTCCAAAGCATCTAAGAGAATAAAAAATCAAAGACCAAAGACAATGAGTTGCTTAAGGTTTAGCTTGTCAGAGCTATAAATTGGTAGACATGAGATCTAGATATTTGACTTCTGTCAAAGGACAGAAGTTGAGGGAAACAAATCCTTGTAAGGTCTTACGTAGCCTAGGATCTGAAGTACTTACAGGGTACAGCTAACAGTGACTAATGAAGTGCAAATAATGATTCATAATAACTCCAGAATATGTTGTACCATGCTTTTTCAGAACAGAGCAAGCATAAAGTTACCACCTGTTTGGGGCAGGTGCTTTCTTTGCTTACCCAGCACCCAGATAGCTTTCTTAACACCCCAAAGATGCCATTTGCTGTCCTGCTGACTTCACTCAATCTGCTCCTTTTTTAATCTCTTTCTCTATCACCACGTCAGGGTTCCCCCTTCCCTGGACCTCCTCCTCCCTCATTAGTGATTCTCACAGAACCGACATGACCTCCCAAGGCCTACCTTCTTAATATCATACTCACACCCAGCCACTGTTACTCCACTGCACTGGAGCACTTTCAGATTGTTCTCTGTAGTGTCTGGGGTTGTGCCACATATTCCCTCCAAGACTCCCAACAGTGGCTTAGATATCTTCACCTTTATCCCATCTGTGGTGCAGGAGTGAATGTCTGTCTTGCAGGACTCACAGCACTCCACTCAGGTGTTGATTTCTTGCTGAGGTGTGTTCACTGATGCTGAGTAAGGGACGAATCCGGGCTCCAGCTCTTCCCACACGGAGTACTGTCCTGGGTTCAGCAGTAGCAGTCAGTTTTTCTCCTTCTTAGCAGCTGGTGCAGCACTGTGTTTTGACTTTCAGCCTGGGAACAGCGCTGATAACACTGATGTTTTAAGTTGCTGCTCAGTAATGTTTACTCTGACCAAGGACTTTCTGAGTCTCATGCTCTGCTGGGATGAGGGGAGGCCGGGAGGAAGCAGAGACAGGACACCTGACCCAAACTAGCCAAAGAGGTATTCCATACCACAGCACGTCATGCCCAGGGAGGTAACTGGGAGTTAACCCGGAAGGGCACGGGCTCTCTTCCCTTGTTATTTCCCTTATCATTATTATTATTGGTGGTAGCAGCAGTGATTTGTGTTATACCTTAGTTACTGGGCTGTTCTTATATCAACCCGTGGGAGTTACATTCTCTCGATTTTCCTCCCCATCTCTCCGGGAGCGGGGATGGGGGGGAAGGAAAGAAAGAGGGAGAAAGGGGGGGGGAGTGAGTGGACGAGCTGCGTGGCTGGGTTTAAACCATGACAAGTACCCAGATCAGGCTTCCCTCCAGTGTGAACCAGCTGATGCTGTCAGGTCAGAATTCCCATCAAAACCCTTCCACATTCACAGCACCTAAGAGATTTCTCTCCCATCTGTTGGTGAATGTAAAGGTCAAAGTGTGTTCATTTTCATATGAATATTTAGATTATAGGTCTCCTTACTTTCAGCTGGGGCAACACCATCAGCTGGTATAGAGGGGGTAAAAACTCATCAGACATGATTATTCCCCCAAACACTGCATGAAGAACAGGATTTATGAGAATGAAAGCCGTGAACCAATACATGTAGCACTGTGCTTGAGCTCACAAGATACGTGGCTATCAAAGCACTGGTGAGACAAGTGTCTCACCAGATCACCCAAATCTCTGTAAGCCAGAGCCACCAAACTCTACCAAGCCTATTTAGTCATTCCATTGTCACTGCAGCTTATTTCCCAGCAGAGGAAATGACTTGGCAGTGTCAAGGTGGTTCACATTATCTGCATGGGATGGACTGAGGATCACCTCCTCGTATTGTCCAGGGACTGCCAGCAAGCTGCCCAGTCAGCATGTAGCCCTAACCAGGTGTGCCACTAGCATTAGCTGGCTGGCTAGCCAAGCTTTTCAGTTACTTACTGGACTTGGGATCATTTGGTGGTGAAAGGCCAGACTGAACTCAGTATCTGATTAGACAATTAGCATTAGACACCCATCATCCCAAGAAACTCCTCTCTCTGTGTCCTTTAGGTAATGCAGCTACGATGTCCAAATGGATTAATATCCCCTGATGGACAGGGAATGTCTGCATGCCTGAGTGTACTCTGTATGTTGGGATTATTCTGCACCATGATGGGTATCGAAAGAACCACACAATCTGGTTTATCCCAATGCCTGAGGTATCCTATGGCCCCATAACCTCAGATGGTGGAGAAATGACTGTGGGGATTTCAGTAGGAATAACAGTGCCCCAAAGAACACAGAAGTGATCAGTGCTTCTCTGCAGGACACAACCCTGCAGGCCGCTACGTGTGAGCAGGAGATAACAGAGGAAAAGGGTCGGTAGCACAAAGGAGGTGTGATGAGGTAACTCATATGACAGAAATAGTGCTAAAAGACCTTGCTGGTATTTACCTGCCCCAGAACCTCAAGGCAATTTCTTTGAGAGAAAAGGTCAAAGTTTGCTATCCAAATGTTATTTTCAATTTAAATGCTTGCATTTGTAGTAGTAAACTCAGGATTTGTAAGTCCAAATGCTGAACTTTTTATTTATCACCCATACATTTAATGATCCACAGGATATTTATGGATGGACTCCTACTTTCCAAAGTCTGAGAAATAGCACGGTAGTCCATTCTTTACTGAGAGAGCACAGTGATGTCTGATTAACTTCTTACAGATTCCGGTGAAGTGGGTTTCACAAGCTGCCCAGCTAGTAATCTATTGCAGCTCTGCCTTACTCAGAGACAGCTTTTGCAACACCCAGCCATTTTTTTTCCTTTCTTCTTTTCTTTCCTGAAAATTAAACCGATTAGATCTTATCTTTGTCCTTCTAGCAATGCAATCACTGCCTCTCTTCACAACAATCTCTCATGCACTGCAACTGCATTATCACGTCCTGCCCTCCTTCCAGCCATTTCCTGTAGACTCAACAAACCCAGTTCTCCCGCTTCTTCCCAGGGACTGTTTTCCAGACCTCTTATCTCTTCAGAGGTGCTCACTGCCTGGGCCAGCTGAGCTGCTTGCTGTTGCCCTGTGTGGTTTCAGTGCTGGCTTCCTGCTCCACTTCACCCTGTAGCCCCTCATCTGGGCACCCTGTTCCCCAGGGATGGGATGGGATGGGATGGGATGTCTGCTGGGGCCTGGTGAGGGTGCTGCGTGGGTGCTGGGGCTCTGCTGTGCCAAGTGCTGTCAGCATGGGTGCCAGGCCCCCGGGCCCTGCCGAGCACAGGAACCGGCATGTGCACGTCATTCCTCTTCCCTGCCAGGAAGCGGCCTTCTTGGCTTACAGGCTCGTCCTGGATTCCCAGGTTCAGAAAAGTCACCAGCTCTCTCCTCAGCTGCTCTTAGATCATAGGAGCACAGAATGGTTTGGGTTGGAAGGGCCATTAAAGATCACCTAATTCCAACCCCCCTGCCACAGACAGGGACACCTTCCACTAGACCAGATTGCTCCAAGCCCCATCCAACCTGGCCTTGAGCACTGCCAGGGATGGGGCAGCCACAGCTTCTCTGGGCAACCTGTGCCAGGGCCTCGCCACCCTCTCAGTAAAGAATTTCTTCCTAACATCTAATCTAAATCTACCCTCTGTCAGTTTAAAGCCATTGTCCCTTGTGCTTTCACTACAGGCGCTTGTAAAAAGCGTCTCTGCATCTTTCTTATATGTCACCTTTACATATTGAAAGGCCACAATAAGGTCTTCCCAGAACCTTTTCTTCTCCAGGCTGAACCCCAACTCTCTCAAACTGTCCTCAAGAGAAGTTAACTACATTTCTGATTAATTTCTGGTAATTCTCGTGGGAGGCAGAGTTCCCCATGTTCTGTGGTATGTAAGCATTCGAGGAACTCTTAGAATGGGCTACAAAACCCAATCCTCTCTACCTTAAGAGCACCAGCTTCCAGGTTCACTTGGAGTTGGCATAGCCCTACATTTAGCTCTTGACAAACCTTGTATCAGCTAATTCAGTAGACAGCAGTGGAAATCCTGGTCATGTGCAGTGTTACAGAACCAAATCTTTACTGTCTAAAGACCTCAAGCAGCATATAGTTAGCTTTTTATTACCAATGTTCCATTAATACTTTATTAGAGAAGTGGCACATTCTGCTGTTGGTTATTAGCACTCCCTCTTCCTGCATCTCTGTCCCTCCCAGTAATCCTTATGTCCTTCCCACATTCCCAACAGATTCAGTGTCCCTAAACCAAATATTTTGATCTGCTGCCTGGACAAGATATGACATGAACTGCCAAACAACATGGATAAGGGCCAGTCTCTCCCTGCTGATCCTCACATGGGGGTACCAGTGAGAGCTCTCTGCTGTACCAATCTGCTGATCTCTGGCTATACGAACGTGCTCATTTTTGATTCTTCTGTGTGCATGTTAACTTTGAAATGAGCCAGTTCATCCCGAAGTGACTGATGAGGAAATGACAGTGTAATAAAAAAGCCTTACTTCCTCAAGAAACTACAGGAAAAAACTTCCATGAGTATATCATAAAATTGATCCCCAAGTCTGAAAATACGTAGAATCATAGAATAGTTAGGGTTGGAAAGGACCTTAAGATCATCTAGTTCCAACCCCCTGCCATGGGCAGGGACACCTCACACTAAACCATCTCACCCAAGACTTCATCCAACCTGGCCTTGAACACTGCCAGGGATGGAGCACTCACAACCTCCCTGGGCAGCCCATTCCAGTGCCTCACCACCCTAACAGGAAAGAATTCCCTCCTTATATCCAACCTAAACTTCCCCTGTTTAAGTTTTAACCCGTTACCCCTTGTCCTGTCACTACAGTCTCTAATGAAGAGTCCCTCCCCAGCATCCCTATTAGGCCCCCTAATAGGGGTCCTAATTAGGACCTAATTAGGTCTCCACACAGCCTTCTCTTCTCCAGGCTGAACAGCCCCAGCTTTCTCAGCCTATTAACGTATTAACGTATTTTAATGAAGATCAGATAGAGTGTTTGAACTTGCCTTCTGATTTTGAGACTTCTGTCTCTCTCTGAATATATCTAAGTGGAAAGCAAATTTAGGATGAGCAGACTGACCCTGTGTTCACGGGGAAGAGGGGGTAGGAAAACACTTTTTCATTCTTTTATCTCATTTCATCCAAAACCTCTTGAGGGGAGGGGTGGGACAGAAGAGCTCTGCCTGCTTGCTGCGGCAGCTCTCGTTAAATGCTTCTCTTGAGAAAGCTGGAAAAGGTCAGGTAAGCAATCAAAGGCATCAGGCAGAGCTATCGCTCTCCTTCTGTCAAGGGCCTGCTTCTTTGGGGTAGTTCCTGCAGAAACTGGGGTGCATTTGAGGCAGGCAATCTGGGTGAAGACTGGGGGTGGTGTTTGTTTGCTCATCTCTTAACAGCTGCAGTATGGGTATCTTCACCTAGAGGTGTTCAAAAACCATGTCGACAAGGCCCTTAGTGACATGGTTTAACGGTGGACTTGGCAGTCCTGGCGTAATAGTTGGACTTGATGATCTTGAAGGTCTTTTCCAACCTAGATGATTCTATGACTCCATGATGCTACGGTTCAGGCTCCCTTAACAGTCATTGGAGAGAAATGGACACTGGTAGGCAGTGATTCATCTGACCTATTTTAGATGTTCACCTTACGAGTAGGTGAATCATGCCCTAGAAATGCTTCTTGAATATTTGAATAAGGAGCTTTTCTTGTTTTGTTCAGTGACTTATTCTCAGTTTGTTATATGCAAGATGCCTTGCTCTTAAGTAATATTTTTTAATTCTCTTCGTTTTTAGTAGAGAGTTAATTTTTACTGAAGATGAGGATGTGCTGATAAGACATCTTTCTCTGAGAGCTGGGGTTTCAAAAAATCAGCAGTTTCACTCCTGTGGTTTTGTGGCTTGTCTCTGTAAAGGGTGCGTGAAATAGAAATGATGAAGTATTAAGACCAAAGAAGATAGAAGCCCAGAGGGGAAAAAGATGAGCAAGTCAGAATCTGAAACAACACACTCAGGAAACACAGATGATGTGGTTTCTGTAAAAAGCTTGTTTGTTCAGTTAGAGGGGAAGGGAATTTGTGTATGCATAGCTGCAGTTTAATTAACTGTAGGAATCACTGTGTATATGCAAAAAGGCAGATTTTTTTTTTATAGACTACCCAATATCATATTATTATATTGGACACTATACAATGTAGAGATATACTATGATAGATTTTATGTGTCTCTGTGTGTGTATATGTATATTGCTCTAGACTCCAAGTCTCTCTGCATAAGGTGGCAGAGAAGCTTGACAGAAAAGGGTCTGTGTATGGAAAGTGGAAAGTGATGGAATAAATGATTTTTTCATTAACTCCAATGATCCAGCTAGGTCTTCAGGTTTTAAAGTTGCATTTCCAACCTTCCAATATAGCTAAGAAACACTTGAAGATGGGACCTAGCTTCGGAAACGGTCCCCAAATGTAAAGATGTCTGTCTGCAGAGGTTATCAGAAACGGTCCCCAAATGTAAAGATGTCTGTCTGCAGAGGTTATCAGAAACGGTCCCCAAATGTAAAGATGTCTGTCTGCAGAGGTTAACAGTGGCTCTTTTCAGTTGTCTGAATTTTCCCTCTAGATCCCTTCTGCACCAGGGCAGCATGTGCAACAAGACATCAGCAGCTGCTGTATTTTGAAATCAGTATGTATTGCTCCAGCACCTCTGAAGGGGTCAAGAGTTCGGTGTTGCTTTCTCTTCTCTTCTTACTTTTTCTTGCTTCTGGTTTATTCCAACAGGAGAGGATCACTCAAGTAGCAACGTGGGAAGTGGTTTAACTCGGGGGGGACATACACCTGAGCTCTAATTCATGTTCCTATGTAAACATGGTTGTCTCGCAGCCACAGGCTGGGATTAGAAGTGCTATGTCACAGACGCTTTATTCTCTCTATTGTATTTATTTGCTTTGCCTCCCATTGAGTTGTTAAGAGCTACCAATGAGCTGCATTAATTGTTTTTTCTTATATGTGTTTGTATGAAAGCTGTGTTTTAAAGTGTGTCACCTAAAATGTGTTGTATAAAATGTGTTTATAAACTTGTTTATAAACTTTACTTATGAAAAGGGTTATAGACTGAAGTATAAAAGACTGGTTGGCAGTCTTGGGCAGTTGACAGAACTTCATTTACGATAGATAAATGCATTGTTGTTACTCAAACTAAGCAGCATTCAAGCTATTCATGGAATGGCATTCATCTTTAATAAATATTTTACATAATACATGCAAGTTATTCATGGAATGGCATTCATTTTTAATAAATATTTTATATAATGTTGACTGCTTGGGACTCCAAGGAATTAAGAGTCTGTAACAGCGTGGTCTGTCATCTTCCTTGATTTTGATCTCAGTGCTATAAAAGTGGTTGTAACGGGTAGTTTTCAGTTCCAGACCCCCTGAACATTTCCAGTGTATTGGTCAACTGCTGTATAGTACATGCAAGCTTATTAATAGATCTTTGCTTTTCCTTGTGACCTTTCATAGCGTCCTTAGTATTTGTTTTAAAACACACCCCCTAAAAGTCAAAGTGACTTCTATTTTGGGGGGGTATAGGATGCTATTTTAAAACATAATACAATTGGGGGTGCTTTCCTTGTTGCAGTTACTGATGGCAAATCACCCTGGACCCTTCACTGATTCAAACACTAATCTTTGGGAAGAGCGAGTGCTGGAAGGCTGGTTAAGAAGCTGTGGGGCCATTTATCAGCTGTGCTGACGCTTAGCTTTTGCTGGAGGTAGGTGTGGGGCATAGCAAGCTCTGGCCAGAAGATGTTTTACATACTGAGACATGGTACAAAATGTGCTTTTTAGAATTATTTACAGTGAAATTAATTGTAAGAATGAATAAGGTCATTGGTATTTAATCTGAGGTAGAGCTGTGAAACTTCAGATGACTGTGCAGGAGTTTTAGGTTGTTGTGATGACGTGTTTCATCCAGGGCTAAGCAGCTCTTCTAGGCAAAACATGTCTTTGTGGTTACACCTTTTCTTGTATTTCTTCTTGCGTATGTAGAAAACCTGTATATGTAATAATTTGAAAAATTGAACGACTTTTAAAATTTCATAAATAAAATGCTTGCTTTATAAAATTTCTCAATGGAAATATAATTATTTGATTATAAATACAAATGTATAAATGTGTAATTAGAAAACAATGTAATGGTCCGTTCTCAATTGTTTTATCTCTGTAAGAGGAAGGAGTATTCTGAACTGAGTTTTGTGGTGGCTGAGTTTACAGTAATATTATGTGCCACATTTTGGTTTATACTGCAGGGCAGGGGCAGGAACACTTCTATTTTTAATGTTGTGTTTTAATGCTGTGGATAATTCACAATGCTTTCTTTTTGTGTTTTTCTCAGTTGATTGTGCCTAATGCATTCATGTCATGAAATACGTGTATTATGGTGGGATGAGACCTTTGCAGCATGAAATAGGTCATAAGTATTTTAAATCTGACCTCTAGGTTTGATAAAAATCTTCTTAGATCAGGTGTTACCCGCAATGGTAATAATATATAACATACAAAGCTGAGCTTTCACTCCTTCTGTCAACTTTCTAATTACAATGTTTTTAAGGGTTTCTTGCTTTCAGAAAAAAATCTACCTGCTGTTTGTTTGCAAAGGAAAATGTGAGATTTATGAATGAGATGGATCATAATAAAGAATGGGAAACAGACCCAAATGCACCATGCAACCTAAGATGGTTCACAGTTTGATTCTATGATCTTAAAGATCTTTCCAACCTAAATGATTCTATGATGGGTTGCATATTGTTTGTTGTTTTCTCTTGGGCTTTTTTTGGGGGGGAGGGGTTGGTGGTTTGGGGGGGCTGTGGGTGATTTTTTCCCCTTGGTTTTAAAATATCAATTTCTCCCCATTCTGCTTCCCATTGCTGATGAGACTGGATTGTTAACTTAAACCTGCAGAATGTTAAATTTCCTCTGCTAGGTGCCAGGTGACATCCCAGCGTTTGACCTGTGCAATACTGGAAAAGGCCACAGGAGGGATGTTGCAGCAAGGTCTTCGAGGTGCTTCATCAGGAAGCTGTGTGGGACTGGTGGCTGACGCTGGGTCTGGAAGAGTCCTGGCGAAAGTCCGTATCAACTCTAGCTAACCCATTAGACTTTAACTTTGTTATATGAGGGCTTAATTAGGTCTCTTGTAATAACTCCAGAGGGCTCACATAAAGCTAGAGAATGACCCCATGTAGTCATTGGAAGCCACAAAATACCTGTGTGAGTCAAAAAACCTTACCCGAGGAAGGGAAAACTCGTCATCCACGAGTAATTTCTAAACGACTTTGCACGAATGTGGGAAAATAACTCATTTTTCCTGGGCAATTTCTGAGAAAAGTCATGGGTGTCTGCAGTTCCTCTTAGACTAAGAAAATAGGTGCTGCAGCTGATGGGAGGGTCTCTGCTAGAAGATAATGAACCATTGGAAAAGATGGTGAGCAGAATGCTAAGCACACACTACGTAGCAAGGAAATAGCTGCCACATATTTCTGGCACCAGCCATTTGGGGTTTAATGCTTTTTTGTTGCTGGGAGAACAGATAGAGCCTTAGGCTAGTGAGGTACACTTTAGGTGTGACTCCTACTCATGACTGTTTGAATTGACTTCACTGTAAAACTTTTCAACTTTTCAACTTTTATTTTCAATTGATAGGATAAATCAGGAGTTAAAACAAAATGGGGTTTTATTAGACTCAGTGCATTACCTGGGAAAACATGCAGGATTAGGCCAGCCTGCTTTATCCTGCAGGTAAACAAACCAATAGATCCTCCTGTGTGGTTTTAGCAGCACCTAAATGTGCTGCTGGCACTCCATAGAATGGTCACAGCCAATTTATTCCTCTGGCCTAAAAGTAATTCTGGGCTGGTTTACCTTTGTCTGTCAACCTGTTTTCCTGGGGACCATTTTTCACCCCCTTTCCATTCAGTATCTGTGACAGGGGCTGTGGTTCCATGTTACAAATTGTTCTGCAGTTTAAGAGGTTCCCTTCTCAGTTTCATCCCTTTCGTCACATTCCCCTGCCATGTTCCACAGCAGAATGCTGTCTTAGTTACAGTCACTCAGTAGTCAGTATAACTGCCCTGTTGTAAATAGTTCCCTGTTGAACCACATAGGGAAAGAATGGATGCTGATGTGCTGTTGCTCGGAGGTAGGAAGGATTAGTTGGGGTTAGGTAAGGACAGAAAGCTTGCTGCCAGAGTGATTGCACCATAGAGTTCACCTTCAGAAACACCAACATAGTAAATAAAAAGATGCCTCATGTTTTCCCTTTTAATCCCATTTTGTGCCTGCTAAATCCATAATAAATCACCTAAAGAACAGGGGATCACCTTGGATGCCTTCTGCACTAATGCGTGCAATCAGTCCAGCCCCCAAACAATTGCCATGCCAGTTTTCTGCTTTGTCTTTGCTCTGGTTTCTCCCACCTATCTGTGACTGAGCTCTTAGCATGACATTTCCCTTCTGGCCCTGCCCAACCAAGCCGCCAGCAGCCAGGCAAACAGTGGCATTCCTGCTACTCCTGTGCTTGCTGCAAGACCCCTCTCCCAAGAGAGAGGCTGCATTTCTAAAGGGATAGCATGCCAGTATTCCTCATAATTTTTTCATTCTCTTCTTGGGAAACCTTTTTCTTAACAGGAGATGAAATCATGGGGTTTTGCATATCCTTTTTTCTGCAGTCTCAAAAGCAAATGCTGTAGGAGGTCAGGTATTTTGCTGAGCCACCATTGCTGTGGCACTTCTTCTTTGGCTGACAACTTGACATATTATTTTGAGTGGAATCTAGGCAGAAGTCACTCCTGTTGCATGAAGTGGTGGTGAAACACTGGTTTCCCAGTTCTCAGGTTGCCCAGAGAGGTGATGGGTGCCCCATCCCTGGAAGTATTGAAGGTTAGGTTGGATGAGGCTCTGAGCAGCCTGGTCTGGTTGAAAATGTCCTGCTCATTGCAGGGGTGTTGGACTAGGTGGCCTTTGAAGAGTCCTTCCAACCTTAGCTGTTCTATGGTTCTATAAATCATTTCTGTGCTTGTGCCTTTGGGTGGAACAAAGTCTTCATCTAACATTATCTCCATCATTCTTTTCGCACATCAGCAATTGCTCATGCACTCTATTGGAGAAGCATGTCATATACCCCAGCAAGTTATTTTAATTGACTAAGACATCTTTTTGTTTGTTTCTGAATAAATCTCTAGATTGTTAATTATACTTTTCATCTTTAAATTATGCTTCAGAATTACTGTCTTTTGGTAGTGGTCAGTAAATACCGTATGTCTCAGGCATGTAATTTGACCACTATATAATGTGCCAGCAGGAGCTGGCTAGCTGGAATTTGAGCTTTGTGTGTGTGTGTGCATTTTGGTATAGTATCACTACATAGTATAAAATTAGCATCTTGGTCCACTGAGTCCAACTCTGGACCCATGCTTAGGTTCTGGCAGCTCTTTATTTTTCCCTCAGTATTTTGCAGTGCAACAACTTCCCTCCTTTTTTCTTTCAGTCTCTGCCTCCAAGACCACAGAGGGTTTTGTCACCTTCATGAGCTTTCTATGAAAGCCATGAATCAAAACACATGGTCTATCACATATGCTCCCTCTGACATGTTTTCACTGAGTCACTGCTCCAACCAAGGTGAGTGTGCCGCAATACTGTACTCCAGACAGAGGACCTAATTAACTCCCCATTTCTAGGTGCTGGAGGATGTACCAGCTCTCTGGTTTTAACCTGCTACTCCAAATGCAAAGAGAAGATGCTTTTCCCAAATCAGGCAAGATAACGCCAGGGCAACAGTCCCCATAAACACAGGAGGACATCAGCCCTGACTCCCCATCCTTCCCTTATGCTGTCTGTCAGAGCATGCCACTGGGGAAAGACAAAAGGAAGTAGGAGAGAACATCCCAGCAGCAAAAAGCTCAGAGAAGAAGGCAACAAAAAACAGAACCTTATGTTACATCAGACCACTTGCACCAAGAAAAATAAACTTGCAGGTTAGGGCAACAGCACATAGAGAAAGCCAAGCTGCCATTTGGCTTGAAGGGCTTTTCTTTGTTTACCCAACCTGCAAGTGTCTAAAATGTGTACTAGATGGAGGAAGGGAGCAGGAAGAGAGCTTGAAGCAGCCAGGGTTACCTTGAGCCCCAGGTTATGAACCTAAAAACAGCAATGTTTTGCAGAGCAGAGAAGGTGCCACTTGTATTTTGTGCCTCAATACTTAGCATTTCAAAGCAAGCCACATGTTGCTTTAAAATACCAGCAGATCATCTCTAGAGCATTTTCTAAACGCATTTTGCACACGTCCTAGTAACTGCTCATGGCTGGTGTCCAAACAAACTACTCAGATGGCAAACTTTGATCTCTGCAGGACTTGACATTTCAGCACACAGGCTGGCAAAACAACAAGCAGGTAAGCAAGGTATGAGGACTCCTTGCTGCCTTACATACCAGCAGGCTTGTTTAGACTCCCTGCATTCAGCTTGCCTGTATTCACTGGGAAAGGTGCAGCTAAACCAGGCACAATGCCATCTCATTTCCGTGGCACAGACTTGTGAAGTTCCCTAGGCCTTATTTCTTGCATAAGGAGTAAGGCAGGTGGCTGTAGAGAAGCTGAAATGATTGCTGCTGGGCATTGCAGTTTCCCATTTGGTACCAGTGATGATTAAACTCAACTAATCTAAGCCTCTCCTCCCTTACCCTTAAACATTTTTTGCCTGTCATACTGACACAGCTGTTTGTGTGTCTGTACAGTGGATTGGATCATGAACTGATCTGGCTAAAAATAACCAAGGATAGAGTGGAGAACTATTACTCTTTAGCCACTGAAGCTTTCCAGTCCTCCTCATGATGCAGTTGCACACACAGCTGCACTGTCACAGTAAGCAAAGCAAGGGAGTACAAGTACTAGTACTTTTTAGAAGGACATGTAGTGACAGCAGAAGGGGGAATGGCTTTAACCTGAAAGAGGGGAGATTTAGATAAGCTATTAGGAAGAAATTCTTCACTATGAGGGTGGTGAGACCCTGGCACAGGTTGCCCAGAGAAGATGTGTCTGCCCTATCCCTGGCAGTGTTCAAGGCCAAGTTGGATGAGGCTTGGAGTGACCTTATCTAGTGGAAGGTGTCCCTGCCCATGGCAGGGGCTTGGAACTGGATGAGCTTTAAGGTCCCTCCTAATCCAACCATTCTATGATTCTATGATTCCATGTGTAAATGACCAGGAGGACACACAGAAGAGGTGAGGAGGGGACAGTTATGCTGACTTGGAAAGAAAAGCAGGGGGAACCATAGCTTCGGTGGGATGAGCTGGGTAGTACAAACCTGGCAGCTTCACTCCTCAAAGATAGTAAGCAAGAGATGAGCACTGATTCCAGCTGTATAATGTACATTTGAAAAGACTGATTTTCTGGTCCTTCTCAGGAAGTACTCCTTGTGTGCAAAAAAATGTGGATTTCTGCTTAATGCTTTTGTCCTGCTTTCTCTTAACTCCTTGCTGCTCCCCTGGAGCTGTTGTTTCATGAAGTTGACTGCATGGTGGCAACGCCAGTTTGGGGAACTGCTGAGTTCTTTACATGTTTGTTACCACTCACCCCAGACTGCAATTTTCCCTCCCTTGTGCCAACCCTGCTGTTTGTGGAGCTGTGCGGAGTGCTGGATCAGGGAAGCAATCCGAGTTAAAAATAGCCCAGGGTGGCTGGGGATGGCAAATGCTTCAGCCATCCGATGTAATCTGCAGTCACAAGTCAGTGAGAGCTGCTTGCAACTGCAGGAAAACATGAAAGCCCAGCCTCGGAGACACCTATTTGTTACAAGAAATATGAACTTTGCAGCCAGCTGAAGGACCCTTATGAATGGCGAGGCAGGAATGAATCCCTTGCTCATATTTGTAAGGGACAAGAGAGCAAACCTCAGTGTACACAGATGCCAGCAGAAAAACTCTTCACACAAGCCTTACTTCAGCAGTTCTTCATATGATGAGCTAATGGCAGTGTATACTATTCAGCTGATGTATATTGTTTATTCTGTGGGTTAAGAAGGAAGTTACCATGGTTTTTAAAATGCTGTAAGGGTACTGCAGCTATGGGGCTGTGCTAGCAGCAAGGAAGAGAATAGAAGAGTATTCTTCACAGACATGAATTTAACAGCTTCATGGTACAAAGTGAAGTACCAATCTGTACACGTTCCAGAAGAACACCTCAACTCTAGCAAAACAATACCACTGCTGTAATGCACCAGCACTAACCTACCTGAGCACTGCAGCAGTGACATGGTTTTCACCTACTCATAGGCTTGGAGGGGAGCATCTGTAATTGTTTATTCTCTCGTATTACAAGCCAGTACCTGGTTTTTTTCTGGCTACTCTTTTTGGTTCATGTCTCCTGGGTTGAGTGTTTCTGAATACCAGTCATTTCCTTCTCCCGTCCCTCCTACTTCTGACTTGGCACTTCACTGCTTCCCTCTCCAGGAATGCCCCCGCTGGGAGCTGGCTGGCTTGAGCACTATGGCAAAGAAGGTGAAGCATCAAGAGCCTCCGAGCCTGAGGAATTTCAGGATCTTCTCAAGTTACTTTTCTTGAGAAAGGAATTCACCCTTCCTTCACATGCATTAGTTTCGCTGTACACACTGAGGTGGAAGATGCAGTTGAAACTCACAATTACATTAACGTTAGCAGCTACATCACATACTAGTCATATGAAAGCAAGTGCCTGAGGCTTAGGGCAGGATGTGGCTGCCCTAAGGCAAACTGAATGCTTCCACACCAACCTCTGAGCTTGGAATAGGCCTGAGACATAACATCACTGTCAACCGTGCCAGGTTGCTCCTTAGATTTCAAGGGCCCAGAACAGGTACCATTGTATTTTGCCACCTTCTTTCACCTTTCTAAGAATATGAGGACTCATGTTCAGTGATTTGAATTCTTTTCGCTATCCACACAATGAAAAAATGTTATGTTCTACCCCTTTGCCCCCTGCATTCCCGTTGCTGCTTCCTTCTTGTCATAACTATTAAAATATTTTTTATTTTATTTATTTTATAAAGGAGCTTGGGGCTCCTGCTTGACCCCAGGTTCACATAAAGGTTTGATCATATATCGAATGAATTGGGAAGATAATTGCAATCTCTCTAATGTATACTATATGCAAACTCTGCTTTTCATGTTTTGCTTGGTGTTTCTGTGGGCCTGAAGGCACAGAGGGAAATCAAAGGTCAGCTGTTAAAGAAATCAGGCAGTAAAAGAAAGCAGTTGACCAGCAGAGGCATCTTCTTAAGCAGAACAGTGAGGTGCAGAGTTGTGGGAAGCAACTTCTCAGTCCCTATCCTAAGAAAGATCTTCTGCTGAGTCTGGGAAAAGGCAAACCAAATTACACAGGCCTGTCAAAAGCTCTGCCTTCTGTAAAGGCAGATGCATGTTACATGTGCTTTGGGCTGGTGTGGGTTAAGCAAGGAGAGACTGCTGTTTTGTGAGGGGAAACTGACAGAATAGGGACACAGAGCAGCCTCCTCTGTGGTTCTGTGCCTAAAGATGACATCTGAACCATAGCTAAGTAGGGTTCAGCAGTATTGTGGTGAAGGTCAGCTTGAGGTAGAGACATAGCAGGCAGTGGCCAAAAGCAACCTATGACCAGCAGTCAGCAGCACAACTGCAAGAGCTCTGGAAAGCAAAAAGCCCCAAGTCCAGATATGAGGGAGCAATTATTTGGGGAGGGGGCCTGGAGAATAGTTACCCTTCTCCTGTGCAGCTTTTACCATCTTCAAATCACCTTGTCTGCCCAGCAGCTTCAGGAAATCCAACTCCTCAGTCTTTCTTCCTAGCTGTCCATCCCATTTCAATCTCTTCTGCATATCCTTTCCCTCACACAGTGGCCTGGTTCAACCACTCACCTTTGTGATGGCAAAATGCCTTCTAACATCTTTACTTTGTGTTGTGCTTGCACTATTACCAGAGAAACCTCTCCAGGGAAGCTTTGTCAGGTACCAGACCAGCTGCATTCCCAAGCAGCTTACTTGGTCTGGCCTCCTGAGACTTGCTGCAAGTTCTGTGAGTAGCTTTGCTTTTTTAGAGGAAGGTTACTCCAGTCAGTTCTTAGAGGCTGTGCACCCAAGGTGTGCTGTGGTGTGGTAGAGTTATTTCGAGCCGCATTTCCATTATGGCTGTTCAACAAGTCCGTTGTAAGTAATGCTGACTTACATCCAGTCGGGCTGTGCTTTGTACAGCGATTGCCAAAGGGAAGGAAACAAAGGAGTTTGCATATCTTTGCACTCTCTGCACCCATGAAAATGTTTGGACCTGGTATGGCCTGCTTTAATTAATGAGTGCTTTCACTTACCCTTGAAGGGTTACTGTTTACTGTCCCACCCAACCTAGCACGTCTCCCAGGTAGAGTTAGCTCCCTTCACATACAGATACCTCCACAGCAAGTCTCTTCATAGCTTCCCTTACGAAGTCAGGCTCTGATGCTCTCTGGTTCTTAGCCTCTCACATGTGAGAGTGTCCCTGTCACGTGAATGAGCATCCCAGACAGGCCAAGACGCTTGAGAAGAAAACCAGACATATGTCAAAGTCCATTAGGACTGCAAAAGCAGTGTTATCAGGTGGATTCATGCATTTTCTACTAAGCAAGCTAGCAAGGTCTTAAATGAGAAAAGGGAGGGGACAGTTGAGAGGTGTATCAGCCTACTTGTGAGATATATCAGGTTCGGCATGGAAAGGATAAAAGTCCTTCAGAGTTTAGGATATGAAGGCCTAAGTAGCAAAACAGACTATTCCAGCAATGCCTCTTTGGGCCTCTGTTTGCTTCACCTCCTGAAATATCCTGTATTTTCCTTTTTTCAGATATAGGAGCTGGTGCTGTTGTGTCTCTGGCTATTCAGATCACTGTTGTTGTGGGAAAGGGGAAACTACAGAAAGAAGTCTGCTGTGCAAGCAGGAGCATTGTGTTTGATAGATCTCAAAAAAGGCTTTAGAGATTACACATAAAATACTCCTAAAATTTTATTAAGCACACAAAATACACCTCTTGTCCAAGATCAAAAGCAGTTTGGTTTCCCAGTCATATACAGTGAAGAGCAACGCAAAAGAAGTTGTATTTCAGTCATCACTATTCACATCTTTTTTTCAGCAGGGGACTGGAAAACTGGACCCCATACAACCCAGGTGACAGAACTAGTAAGATAATCTCAGACCAGCTGCAGCAATGCTAGAACCAGGTTCATCTACCAGCAGCACAGTGCATCACTGCACAGTAAGGTTCTGTCACTTTCTTTCATAAAGGAATAGTGAGCACTCTGTGCCATCCTCTGGCTTTTCAGATTCATGCAGAAATGTTACATGAACATGAAAGCCCATTCTAAGAATACCCCTCACCTCCAGATTCTTATTTGCATTGCACAGCAGCTGTGCTAAGTATATAGTCATCCCTCTGAGAGGGACAACACACGTATTTCCAAATCTGGTCCTGCCAGGGGCCAAGAAACTGATACCAGAAATGCCACTCTGGGGAGAAAGAAAGAAAAAAAAGATGGGATAACAGACAACACAAGAGTGAAAAAATTTATTTCAGAGATGTCATTAATCCATTTGCCTCAGGTATTTCTAAAGTGCTATAGTCTCACTGCACTATCTAAGCACCATTAGCACAGCAGGAATTTACAGTGAGTATTTTACAGAGCTCCCTCAGCTGGCAGGAGGACCTGGGCACCCACTGGTGACATCTAGGATGGAGTGTGCTAGGGATGGTCTGCTGGAATTTTAATAGCCAATAAACTTGTTATTCCAGCTTTTTTTTTTTCCCCAGTGGTCTCCCACTATAATCCTAAGGGAGGAGATAGCTGGTAGAGCAACAGTGAGCTAGCTGCTGTGAAAGTAAACCTTCTGGTTCTTGACTTTTTGCACATGCCCGTACCTCTGTCTTCTGAATTTGGCTCACAAGTTTGTGCTGCCTATAAAGCGACTAAATTCCTGGAAGAAGAGGAACATACCCTGTAATTTCTGCAACAGCAAAGGAAGGGTGGTGCTCAGATTCTCTTCTCCAGCTGGATGATCACAAACAGTAAAGGGCACACAGGCTAGGGGAAGTGAATTATTTCAGCCAAGTGACACTGAACAGGGAAAACTAACAGTGGCTGTGGAAAGGAACTCCAGAAATGTGCTTACACTGGTGAGCAATCCAGTCCTAGCCACTAAGACTGCTGCACTGGCAATGTGCTATGAACCCTAAGGCCACTTTGATTTGGCATACAGTTTTAAATAAGTTCATAAGAATTAGAAATAGATGCATCTCAACCCTTTCATTTACAGACCACTGTTAAGTATACACAGCACTTCACAAAGCATGTAGAAGGAAAAGAAATGCTCTGAAGACTGCTGTGAAGGCATATTCAGGGGCAGCTGGCCTCGCCTTCTCAAATCAGTCTTGATGTGACGGCTTCCCTTTGAGTTGAGCCCAACTATGTGCAGACCTGGGTTTGATTTCATTGATCTGTTAGAGCGACTCTGTTCAGACTGCCAGAAGAAAAGCTGCATTCGCAAGATTCTTTTCCCTGGCAAACAGGGCTTCTCAGCCAAACAGTTTTAGTGCTGTAGATTTCCTTTAGGAAAATCAAAGTAGAATGGGACAGACACACACAAATTGATCAGTTCTACAGCTGGAGTGTAGCATAACCTTTGAAGTCAGTTAAAAATGAGCCTACCAACAGAGAACTGTAGTATCCCTTCTGAAAGTCTGCTAGCAAATGAAAATCTTGATGCTTCTGGAACCAACTAGATGACCATTAGTCACATTCCCAAACCACTTTCCAGAAGTGGGCAGAAATCAATAAGTCATTGGTTTGAAGCTGTTCATAGAACAAGAAAAACAACAACAAACAAACAAAACTAAAAGCAAAAATGTGCATTTGCAAACGAAGGCTTTGGTTCCTGTGTAAACAAAGCCCACCCCATTTCTGAAAGCTCCTTTTACTTCCCTGAGCAGCTGCACATAAAGGTGCCTTGTTCCTCTAGGAGCAGCATGTAATTTCATGCTCCCCCTACAGCTCCTTTTTATTAAACTATATGAAAATAACATTTTATCAGCAGTTGAGTGTCAAGAAAGTGGCTTGGGGCTTACAGAAAGGATCCCTGCAGTCTCCTGGGGAGTAGCAAGTTCTGTAAGGCAAACCATCCACAAGCATCCGTGGCCAACAGCTGCTCAAATCCATGGATGTTCTTAGCATCTTTATTTCCTTCATCTCTTCCCCACCATGGCTCCAGTCTTTTCATTGGCTTCAGTCTGCAATCCTTTTTCCAGAGACCTACTGAAGCCATGAAGCCAGTTGCAGGATTAGTAATGTACATCACAAAACCACAAACCTTTTTCTAAGCTCCAGCAGTGCTAGGTAAGCACACCAGTCAGTACCACCACTAAAACGAGCAGCAGCAAAAGTCAAACATATAAACAATGTAAAGTGTTGCACTGCAATTCCTTGTAGTCAAAACCATGAGGGGAGGTACATCCTACAACTGCCACCAGTATGTACCTGCGTAAAATGAAAAGTACTAGACACTGACTGACATTTATAAGTCATTACTTGCAACCATAGGAGCCACAATTTTTTTTATAGATATATAAATAACTCAATTCCAGATCTTATACACACACACACACACACAAAGTATTCAGTGTAAAACTGAATGTCCTGATATGAAAATTAAGATGTTTTGGTACAAAACCTGTATCTCCCAGCTTCTTATTGATAAATACAAGCCTATACAGTATGGTTCCTGTTTTGAGAAGTATCAATGCGGTGTACTGTTGTACAGCTGGTCATTTTTACTACCGCCATGGTGTGTGCACGCACGATTGCTCACAGGAGAGTGTGAAGGTCCACTTAGTACGAAAGCTAGTTTGTATGCATGTGAATACATACATATAGATGTTATCTACACACTCATGCACACACACACACTGGTCAAAACAGGACTTGAGAAATACTGGTATGGAATCATGTCAGTCCTAGTACACTTACTCTGTCCCATTTTGCAACACAGCTTATACCAGCCCACTTGAACCATGCAAGTGAACCCAAATTCTGCAGAATGAGGATGCTACCAGTACAAACTCACAGACGACCTCCATATGCCTGTCGAGTTGTGTACTGCAATCTCAGCAGCAGCAAATATAATTCTGATTGTTTTTTAAAGTCTTCAGGTATGATAGTTTTCTACATCAGTTACCCACCAGTTCTGTGATTCCAGAACAGGCCATGCATCTATCCTACAGTCCCCTCTTTCCTTCCATCCAAGCAGCATCTTGCAGAAAACCTTTCCATGCATGCCTTCCTTCTCTGGTTCAGGGTATGTCTACATGCCCAAGGTGTGTTGAGGGGAGGAGCAGGTGACTGAGATGAGCAACATGGGCCAAGGGCACTACTTTGGCCAGCTGCCTGTAATCCAGGGGCCCTGGTATAGTCACATCCTTGTCCACCCCTTGCCCCTTAGACACATTTCAGACAGGCCCAGACCAGGAGCTACATCCTAGATCACTCCCTGACGACATCTAGCTGTCTACCACACATGTACTCGCTGGTGTGAGACTAAGTAGGAGTTGCGACTGAAGCTCTTCCCACAGTGGGAGCACTGGAAAGGTTTCTCCCCAGTATGGGTACGACGATGACGGATGAGAGTAGAGTTGTCACTGAAGCAGGTACCACACTCGGCACACTTGTAAGGTTTCTCCCCAGTGTGGGTGCGACGGTGCTGGACAAGGTGTGAGCGCTGGCTGAAACTCTTCCCACAGTCAGGACACAAGTATGGCTTCTCACCTGTGTGGACACGCCGGTGGATGACCAGCTTAGAGCTCTCGCTGAAGCACTTGTTGCAGTCAGCACACTTGTAGGGCTTCTCACCCGTGTGCAGCCGCTGGTGAGCAATGAGGTTGGAGCTGTCACTGAACCGCTTCCCGCACTGCGAGCACTTGTAGGGTTTCTCGCCTGTGTGGAAGTTGGCATGGCGGAGCAGGCCTGAGTTCTGATAGAAGTTCCTCCCACACTTGGCACAGACGTAAGGCCTCTCGCCAGTGTGGTTGCGCTGGTGCTGCACCAGGTGGGTGCTCTGGCTGAAGCTCTTCCCACAGTCCTTGCATTGGTATGGCCGCTCACCCGTGTGGACGCGCTGGTGCTGGATGAGGTGGGAGCGGCGGCCGAAGCTCTTGCCACAGTCGGCACACATGTATGGCTTCTCCCCGGTGTGGATCCTCTGGTGGCGGATCAGGTCGGAGCTGCGGTTGAAGCTCTGCCCACACTCGACACAGATGTAGGGCTTCTCTCCCATGAACGCCCGCTGGTGCACCACAGTCTCCTTACGCTTCCTGAAGCCACAGCGAGAAGCCTTCTCCAGCCCCGTGTCTGGGGAGGGAGGGTCTGGCCTCAGATGGGACGCTTCCTGCTCACAGCCTGGAGAACCTTCCCTTATGAAAAAGTCTGAAAGGGTCCCACAGCGCTCAGCTGCCTCAGGCCCATCTCGCTGGAGCTCCCTCTCATTTTCACTCATGCTCCCATCACCTACAGAGGCAGAAGCAGCCACACAACGACCAACACGTTTAGTCACGATCTGCACACCTCCCTTCTCCACCCAGCCTGGCCACCCCACACCCGTGCCTTCCCGTCTAGCCCGGCCCGGCCCTGCCGCTTCCAGGCGAGAGGCGAAGGTGTCGGGACCAGCTCCATCCTCCCTCGCGGCCACCCGTCACCCTCGACCGACGCGGGCGCTGGGGAGGGGGTGACCCCGCGCCAGCCCGAGGGGGCTGGGTCGGGGCACTGGAGGCCGAAGCGCTGGGCCAGGGGACGGGGCGCCAGGAGCGGGGAGGCCGGCAGCCAGCGGCAGGGCCTGGCGGCAGCACCCAACCGGCCCTCCACAGCCCCGCCGGGGGGGCAGGACAAGCGGCAGCGCTGCGGAAACACCACCCGCCGCCCCGGGCGCACCCCGCAGCCCACACCCCTCTCCCGAGGCCAGCGACCCGCCGTGCCCGCCTCACCTCCGCCCGGCGGCACGGCCCCAGCCCGGCCCGGGGGGGGCGGAGGGGGCGCCGGGCACAGCCCCGGCTGGCGCGGCGGGGCCACCGGCCGCGGGAGGGGAAGTTCCCCGCGCGGAGCCCGCCCCGCCGGCACTTCCTGCGGCTCCCGGGAGGAGGCCGGCCGGCCTCTGTGGTTGTAACCCTTCCGTCCCCGGCCCGCCCTGCCCTCCGCGCCTCACGGCGGCGGCCGCAGGTTCCCCGCTCCCAGCCGGGCGCTGGGCTGCAGGAGCCGACGGCATGCGAGGCCCGGCCTGCTGGCCGCTGCAGCCCCTGCCGACCCGGGCGCCTGCCGCCGGCCGCTCCCGAGCTGGGCAGCACCTGGCAGCTCCCCCACAAGGAGGCCGCCACCCTGCGGGCCCTGACCCACCCCGGCTCTGGCCGCTGCTCCTCTGTGCCCACCCTGCGGCGTGACCTGCCCTGTGCCCGGCCCTGTTCGGGGACTTGCATGTAACCAGCAGAGGCTGGAGCGGGCCTGGGGATGGCACAGCGATACAGCTGTGCTCGCTCGAAGCGTAGGATCTGCGCTTACGTGGGAGCAGTGGGCAGCAGGAAGCAAGGACTGAGGTTTCATGGGTCTCCTCAGTTGGCCGCCTGTCCTGCCCTCTTGGAAACAGAAGCTTCCAGTTCCTTCAGTGCTGTCCCGCAGCCCCACAAGGTTCTTCACACTACCACGTTTTTCCATTGTCTCAGTTGTTTTCTTCACCTGACGCTCCCCAGCATGTCTTGTATCACACCTGGCTCAGCTTGCTCCCTCATGTTTCCTTAGTCTGGCTATAAAGAGAGGACTTTGAGGAGACCTTATTGGGGCCTTTGAGTATATAAAAGGGGTGCATAAAGAACAGTTATTACCAAAGCCTGTCACGACAAGACAAGGGACAATGGCTTTAAACTGAAAGAGGGCAGATTTAGATCAGTATGATTTTTTTTTTTTTACCATGAGGGTGGTGAGGCATTGGAACAGGTTGCCCAGAGAAGTTGTGGCTGCCCCATTGCTGGAAGTGTTCAGATTGGACAGGGTTTTGAGCAACCTAGTCCAGTGCATGATGCTTCTGCCCATGGTAGGACTAGATGGTATTTGAAGGTCCCTTCCAAACCAAACCATTCTCTGATTCCAGATTTCAGCACCTGATGTGTTCCCAAACTGCTCTATAAATGAGGATGTTGGTTGTTCTGATTAAAGGAAACTTGGATCACACAGGTCAAAAAAAAGGGTTTACCAAAAGGTAAGAAAGAAAGCCTAGATTTTCATGAGACTTTCATGCAGTTGAGTTACATCTTCTTAAAGTACCAAGCCACCCAAGAGAACAGGACACACCTACTTTTGGCTCAGGATGCAAAGGTTTGCAGAACCTAAACTGACACTTGTCTCTGTATGCTTAAATACTGACAGGAATATTCATTTAAAAATTGACTATGATTGTTAAATAATCAGAGTTAAATGCTAGTATTATACACAGTTACTCAAAGCAGAAGAAACAAAAACTTTTTTGTGTGCTTTGCTGCACTTGAACAAATTTACCACAACTTTTCCTTCTGACCAAATATGGTGGGAAGACAGCTGTGTAGTCCCCACTGTATATCCTGAATTATTTTCTGGTTTATTCCCAGTCCTTTTTAAACAGCTCTGTCTAGTACTTGTTTTACAGACCTTATACCCAAATGTTGCTCCCCTGAGATAAGTGTTGTTGACCAGGAGAATTAGCCATTGCAAGAGAGAAACTAAGTTGTGTAAATAAGATAATGTGGAAAAAAGGGAGGATCAGTGAACTACATACCCTCAGAGTGCCTGGTACAGTCATCGGGAGGAGGAGAAAGCATTTGTTAACGTCTTTTTCACAGGGGCTGCAAGGGAGCACCAGCTTAAAATCTTGAAGGATAAATTTTAAGGAGCAAATGGTAAATGGGGAGCATGTGGTAGCGATTGTGTTCAACCTATTATCTGCAAGCTGAAGATCTGGTACTTGGGATGGATACCTGGAAAATAACCACAGGTAGGGAAGACGGAACCTGGGATCATATTGTGAGTAAGGCAATTAGGAGTACAGCACAGAGGAAGGTTCCATTAATATTTACATGCCAGTGCAAAAGATGCTGATCCTAGGACAGGACAACATCAACATCGCAGAGGGTGGAAGCACAAAGGAAGTGGGTATGAAAAAGAAGGAGGACCTATAGCTGTTTGGGAATATGTGTTTTCTGTTGCACAGTACTTCCATACCTTCGAAGTGGCATGGCTGAAGGAAATGGAAATGGAGCCAGTTGCTCACTGGGTAAGGAAAAACTGGGAAGATGGCCAGGGACACATTGCTAAAGCTTTGAAACATAATACCCACAGAGGTGAGCATCATAAAAACAACAGCAATAAAATGTTGGAGGATGACAGCAGGATGGTTTGTTGTGAATAATTTACAGTAGTTTAATTCATACCAAAATAATTTATAATATGGATTTTAATCATACATTAAATCACCAAGTGAGCAAATTTGGATTAAGTAAGTGATGTTAATCATATTTTGTAGGCATACTTTTAAAGGGTTTTCTTCCCTAAAGGAAACACTGATTCGTATTTTTTGATGAGCACTTAGAAATCTTAAACTAAGAGTAATCTTTTCACAAAATAACCCCACCCCCTTTTTTTTCATTGAGGAGGATACATATACATACAATTAGTTGTATAAGTTAACATGTGTTTGTTTATTTAACTCACATAAATTTTCAGTGCCATGACTGTAAACTGTTGAATTCCTATTTATTAAATAAATGCTTCGTTTATTCCAGGTCTGACAAGATGCTTGTGGAATTGGAATAGCTGAGAAGAAAAAAACTAGAATTTTGAATTTGTCTTGTAAGTGAAATATGATGACTAGATCTAAGAAATGCTATAAGTTTAAAGTTGTGATATTTATTAACCAGTGCTTAAGAAACTAAGGTGGTAATTGTAAATTTGGGCTTTAAAATGGATGGTCATCTTTTCATACATAATTTAAATAGGTTTAACCAGGGAAAAAATGACACTCAGATTGAAGATAAAAAAAAAAAAAGGCAACCCAAACCCAAACCAACCAAAACCATTAAAATATTTCTAGTTTGAAATTAAACAGAACCACAAGAGAAAACATTATCAACTTGGCTGGCTGCTTATTCTTTCACACCATTCCCTTCCCAGACTCTCTTCCATTTGAAGTGCTGTGTGTCCTCTGATATGTTGACGAGTAATATGCAGCCTTCTAGTTCCCAAACCAAACTCTCTTGTTATTAAAATAAAATCTTACAGAAGGACTGGGTCATAGACACTAGCTTCTTGATAGCTCCCCAAGTTCTTCCTTTCTTTCTCCTTTGAAATGCTGTGCAGATTCCTCTGTCTTTCTTTTAGCAGTTCATACGATGTCATATGTACCAGTCTGAGGTGGTCTGCCATGAGTCCCAGAGTATGATCTATTACAGGCTCATGGCCATCAACGATATTGATATGTGGCTCTCCAGGTCTCACAGACTGTGAAGAATAATGGTCTGCAAACCACTTTCCCTTTTCTGGTTTGCGCTGATGGAGAATTTCCTTCTGCCCTCTGCACTTCTGGTTGCATTGGAAGGTGTCCTGTTGGTTCCCTGTAGACTTAAATGTCTCATCACCTTTGGGACTTTGAAGTCAGGTGACAGTTGAAGCTTTTTCAGCACTTGGTTTTATTTTGGCATGGTCCTATCTGCCCAGGTGATTACTGCTAGTACTTTGCCATTATCTATTTTTGTCCCAGATTTATATGTACCACTTGCCCTGTGTTGGTTTGCTGAAACTGTGGTGCTTGGTGGTTACTAATGTAGCTATTTCATGATTATATACAAATCTTGCTCATCTGTGCATAGTGTTTTGGATCTGTTGCTACAGAAGGCACCCTAGCTGAGAAAATTATATCCACCTTGTGGTATTAGCCTTCAAATCTGTGTGGATTAGTGATTACTCCTCTTTAAACAAAACCACATGTTGGACATACAGTTTTTACTTCACACAGAGGAGCAGGAACACTTGTTCCTTTACCATAAGGTAGAATGAAAAATGTGTGATTTTAGTATCATCTCATGCCATTTGAAATGTGGTCTCCCGCACAATAATAATTTTGTCATCTTCAGACTTGATGATTGAGAGTCTTTCTTGTGCCTGGGTTCACTTTTCACATCCAGAGTTTAGCTGATACCAGTACAGACAGGTGTAGCCAGTAAATGATTACCAGCTGCATAGATGTCTTAGGTAGCTCAGGATGACAGTTATATTTTGATCTCACAGGCAATGAACACTGCACCAGATACATGAGGTCATGTTCTTTTTTGTCAGTCCTTGTCCTTGTTTCCCTCCTGGAATATGGAGCTGGAGCCTTACTGTGCTTAAGGTAAAACACTCAACGGTCTTAGATGAGTTACATTCACAGCCTTAAACAAATTACCTCTTCCCTGGGAGGTAAGGAAATGTGATTTTTACTAATACCTGACTAGGGAACAGAGGGTAAGGTCTAGTTGCACCAGTCAATAAATGGCAGATAGTTAAATATCAGTAGCTCTGGCACTGCACGGCTTATGCAAGTACCAGTGGCAGGACAGGGAAATGAAGCTAGCGCTTGGGAACCTGGAGGGAACATCCCAAAACATTTATCTAA
This sequence comes from Lathamus discolor, assembly GCF_037157495.1. NCBI lineage: Eukaryota > Metazoa > Chordata > Aves > Psittaciformes > Psittacidae > Lathamus > Lathamus discolor. Next base: position 55,592,073 of record NC_088884.1, read on the forward strand.
TTTGTGGATATGAATGTGTCCTGGTTTCAGCTAGGATAGAGTTAGTTTTCCTCCCAGCTGTTTTGGCTTTAGAGTGGGAACAATGCTGATAGCATACCGATGTTTTAGTTGTTGCTAAGTAATGCCTACTCTGATCAAGGACTTTTCATTCTCTCATGCTCTGCCACTGAGGAGGGGCACAAGAAGTCAGGAGGGAGCAGAGACAGGACACCTGACCCAAACTAGCCAAAGGGGTATTCCATACCACAGCACGTCATGCCCAGTATATGAAATGGGGGGAGTTACCTAGAAGGGGTATTATGGCTTTATTTCAGTTGTTTAACTGTTCTTACCTCAACCTACAAGTTTTCCCATTTTTTTCCCAATTCATCTCCACATCTGACCAGGGTAGGGGATGAGAGCAAGCTGCTGTGTGGTACTTACTTGCCAGCTGGTCTCCACCAAAATCAGTGGTAGTTTCAAATAATTTTCCTTTCAATCACTTACTTTAAGCATGAAAGAAGAGGTCCTTTTATTTGGGACTCTAAATCCATTTATTGGCTTCTTCACTGTGAGGCTGGCAAAGTAGTCTTTCTGGTTTTCATATTCCTGGTCTCAGGACACATGGGGTAAGTTTAGGATGCTAGTGCATCCCTGCTGAGAAGCCAGCGGATTCCAAAGGCTTTAGATTCCCAGGTCCCACTGAGATTTACCTGAGGCATGGAACAATTTCTAGAAACCTTAAGTGGTGGACCTAAGGACACAGGGGAAATCCTACCTGGATTTTCAGAATTTACCAATGTTTTCAGCCTCTGGCTTTTCATGTGGGACATTTCAGGATTCCCCCATGGCTTCGGTGTTAGTTTTTTTTCCTGCCATACCCAGTAAGACTGAGAGTGATATTTCCTAGATTGCCTAGGTGGTGGCAGATTTAAAGGATATTAAACCAAGCCTTTCAACCTGCTTTGTGACAGAAATGAATTGTTTCCTATGTGGTTTAAAGATGCCCTCTTCTGAAATTTTACTTTCATATTCTGAAGCCATTTAAATGCCTTTCATTTAAACCAGAAAATCTCTGCTTTTGAGTATAACTAATCCTTAAGACAAGTGTTACGTGCTGTTATAGTTCTTACTAAAGTTCTGCTAAATCAAAGTTTCAATGACTAAACTTTTTGGAAAGGGCTTTTCATGAATTTGTCTACTTACTTAAACTAATAAAGTGCTATCGATTTACAGAGTGTATGTGTAATTAACTCCTGCATCTGTTGTACCACCCAGAAAACCCACAGACTTCTTTTAAAGTTTCTGGTGGACTTGCTCCTCGAAGGAATTATCTGCCGACTGGTGCTGGGAATGCTCCCTGAGACTTCTAAATGAGAACCCCTGAGACTTTTAAATGAGAACCTCATGGAGTCACACAATCTCCCAGCCTCATTCCTTGTTTCTTGTAGGCAGAACTTACATCTTTCTGCATTTTCACCCTCTTCCTGCTCCTAAAGTTTATTCAAGCCTTTATTCAAGGTTCTGATATTCTTTACTAATATTTGCATTTGTAAAATACCAAAGTACAGCCATGTCTTGGTCCAGTACAAAGTCATCAAGCAGCTAGCGTATAAATGGAGTGCAATAGTAGATCTCCACCTGCTGTTTTTTTCATACATTACAGTTAAAATAGGACAACCACTGAATTTCAAGAGGAAAAAGAATATTTTGGCTGTAACTTCTGCTTTTTCATTTAAGGAAAGAAAGAATTGTACATAATACTCAAACTGCCAAATGTGTTATCCTCTGGTTACCTGACAGGTGCCACTGAGATCCTGCACACCTGCACATTCCAAATAGCTCTGCACTGCTGAGATGGAAAAGCAACCAGATGAGCTTTTCATCAGGTAAGATAATGAGTTGCAACACAGTTTTGATTCTGTTCTCTGTTTAAGTTCTGTGTAAGCAAAGAGCAAATACATGGATCTTTCCCTTGTGATTGTTTTAAGCTTTATGTAGGTAGAAAAAAAGTTTGTAGGTTACAGCAGGAGAATCTGTGGTGGTTGTTATGGCCATAATTATTTGCAGGTTACTTTTGGACTGGTTCTCTGACAGGTCAGTTATGATCTCTACTTATATGGTGGATGCTTTATTTCTTATACAGCCAGTGTTTGCCTTTCAGAAAAAAAAGGAGGAACTGTAAGGGAAGAAAAGGCTTCTCTGGAGGAAAGAAGGATTGTGAGCAAGATTTAGTCTTCCTCTGAACCTCTGCCTTGAGAGTAAGGTGAACTGCCACCTCTTGGGAATTCCTCATTTTTTTTCCACCTGAAAATGAGGGGATTAAGAAATGTGGTAAGAAGGCATTGGCATTTAACTGCCATGGCCTTTGCAAACAAATACAATGATATTTTATGGTTTAACCTATTTTTTTTGAGTTAGGCAATTATATTTGACTCTCAGGTATAATTACAAAGAGGGAGGGCTTACAGCAAGTATTTATTTTTCTAAAATCTGTTTCAACAAAACCAAAATACTTTTTATTATATCTGTTTTAGAATCACAAAAGTAGTTAGGGTTGGAAAGGATCTTAAGATAAACCCCCCTGCCATGGGCAGGGACACCTCACACTAAACCGTGTCACTCAAGGCTTTGTCCAACCTGGCTTTGAACACGGCCAGGGATGGAGCATTCACAACTTCCTTTAGCAACCCATTCCAGTGCCTCACCACCCTAACAGGAAAGAATTTCCTCCTTATATCCAATCTAAACTTCCCCTGTTAAAGTTTGAACCTGTTACCCCTTGTCCTGTCGCTACAGTCCCTGATGAAGAGTCCCTCCCCAGCATCCCTATAGGCCCCCTTCAGATACTGGAAGGCTGCTATGAGGTCTCCACGCAGCCTTCTCTTCCCCAGTCTGAACGGCCCCAACTTTCTCAGCCTCTTTTGACAGACTTTAACCATGTTTTGTAAAAGAGTGGCTGTCAAAAGCAAACAGAATATTCTGTTATTACGTGTGTATTGTGACTATTTTGTTTCCATATTCGAATGGGAGGGTGAGCTCTTGACCTGTGTACACATGGCATGGAAATGAACGTTAGTGAAAAAGAACTGACAATATCCCAAGGATAAGAAGGGGAAGCAGAACTATAGGGATTTTAAGGTGTGGAGAAGTCCAGCTTGTGGATAAACTGGATGAACCTCAGTACCCAGGGAACCCAGGAAAGGAAGGAGCAGAACCCCGGAGTCACTTCTGCCCTGCTCTGCTGCGAGCCTGAAGCATTACACATGCAGCGTATGCAAGTCCATAAAACAACACCCATCCAGGCATGTTTCTGAGGAAAAGTGTGCTGCTAGGAGGTGTGAGTAATTCATGCAGCTCGAGGGAAGGGTGCAGAGCCTTCCAGCATGCTTCCTTACCCACAGCATGTTTGCCTTCCAGCATGTTTCCTTACCACAGCTCCTGCCTGCTGGCGAGGGAGCTTGCGGGCAGAGGCACTACTGGGCGGTCAGTTCCTGAAGCTCCATCTGAAAGGGTGACCACCACGTCCATTTCTCTGTCGTTTCTGAGCCTTGGAGAGCAGCGCCCTCTCTTTGCCGCGGTATCTGTTGCATGTTCTCCGTTGCAACAGGGTAGTTCTTCCTCTTTGCCTGCCTTCCTTTCTCACCTTGCCAAGCTGCACCCCCGTGGAGCCTGTGGAGAAAAGCTCGCACTTCTACAGCAGAACACTGTCCATTCTCAGAGCCGGCACGATGCCCTATTTACACTCTGTGCCACAAAGGCGATGAGCAAAACAGCCCCCGTCACAGCAGCGCCTTGGTCCTGGCTGGGTGAACCCAACGAGTGAACACGGCCAGAGTGCAAGGGAATGGAACCGCAGAGCCACCCAACTCCACGGCACGATTAAGGCGAAAACCCCTCCGTATTCTGAGGGGTGCCGGTAGGGCAGGGGATCGACAGCACTGGCCGGGCGGCAAGGTCCATGGGAGGGAGGCGGCCCCGAGTCTGCCGGCTCCATGCGGGAGGGAGGGGTGGGTGCAGTGCTGCCCCGGTGCCACTTGCTGCCTGCCCCGGGCGAGGGAGAGCTAGCAGGGGGCTCGGGGAGGAGCAAAGCCACGGCCTGTGTCGTAACAGCCAGCCTGGGAGCCCGCGGAGCGGAAGGGACGGTGCGGGGCCAACCGAGAGCAGGCCCGAAGGTGCTACTCCGAGGTTTTGGAGAGGAGAGGGGTAGAGCGGCTCTGGAGGGAAGCGGGTGTGTGGCGGAGGTGCTGCTTGGAAGAGATTGGGAGGAAGCGGGAGGTGGTGAGGCTAAGGAAAGAGCAGGACGCTAGCCCTCAAGCAGACCTTGTCGGTGCTACAAGGGAGGTTGAGGTTAGGTAAGACTGCTCTGTATCACACTGATCTCTCGATCAAGCTTCCCAGCTACCAAGTAGCTGAAATTCAGGATTTTCTAACAATCTCATCACTCAGTTTAGATTGTGCTCAATAGCAAGTGCAGGTTTGCCCTTTTAAGTAGCCTGTGGGTACTGCCAGAATGCACTGCACCTGTGTCTGCTCCTCCCCTTCTTCTTCTGTGTGCGGGAAAGGTTACATGCTATGCTGTATGTCTTCTCTCTTCTGCTCTCCTAGATGGAGTCAGTGATAGAGTCTGTATTCTCTATCCTCCAGGAGGCTGGGAAGAGTGATATGGCAGGATACACAGGTGAGGTGTAGCTCTGCTAGCTAAATTTCAGAAGTTTCAGGCTCTTGTTCCTTATTCTTAGCTGGCTACTCTGGCCTTGGTTGCTAGGATGGTGTGGCATGGTAGGGTGGGGCAAGGTGCTCGGTGGTATTTTGTCTTTCTTTCTGCTTCTTGTGCCAAGCAGCTGTTTTAAAGTAAGGTAATACAGTTAACTTGGGGTGAAGGAAAGCCAGCACACTTCTATTCAGGCTTTTTCACCAGTGAGGAAGGTCTCAGGGAGCTGCACAACTGCATCTGAGGAGTGTGACTCCTCAGCACCAGCTATAGATGGGAATGGAGGGTTGTTCAGTTCCATTTCACTGTTACAGACTTGGGGTCTGCATGGGCTTCTGGGAATAGTCAGCTGTAGAATGAGGGAGTGACTGCTCCTGTGAGATGGAGTCATCTTCATCCCTCCGGGAGAAAGCTGTCTCTTGGATATAATTCCTTAATGTAAGAGATGAGACTCCCTCAGTAAGTGGGTGTTTTTGTTTGTTTTATCACTGGTATTTATGTCTTGGCACATGTGGCTAAGTAAATAGCATTTTGTCTTTTGAAGGGCATGTTACTTGTAGAATTCTGCTTCTTGGTGTCATAGAGGTAGGACTGAAATTGCACTGCAGAGTTTTACTTTGTAGGTAGGAAGCCTGGTTTTTGTTAGTGGCATAATGAAACTTAACGTGTTAAGTGGATGTATGTGTAGTGTGAGTAACAATGTTTTAATGCTAGATCAGAGATACTAATGGCTAAGTCCTGTACTTGAGTTAATAATATTTTAAGATGCCTGCAGAAATCGAACTTGGATAAGCCTGTGTCAGGTGATCCTTACAATTAATGATGAACTAAATATAAAATTTAGTCAGAAAAGTAAGATAACTAAAGCTTACTGTAGTGTGCATGGTCATACAAATTCATTTGTGAAGTACCTATGTTGCATTTTTTAGGAAAGAAAGGACCATATTTGAATGTTTCTTGTGAGCTTCCTTGAAATGCCTTTTATTTAGCTTGTTGCTACAGGAAAAATAGGCATCATGCTAGATCTAGATATTAAAGACATAGTAATAGTTAACTGGCAATTAAGTTTGGGTTTTTTTAATCAAGAAATAATTCCTTTGACTTCTGATGCATGACAGTTTCCCTGTAGTAATTTCAACTGATCTTGTTTAGGGAAAAAATGCTGATGTGCCAACCTGTAAAAGAAGTAGTTTAAATGCTGTTAGTAAATATTAACTAACACAAGTGAGACGCAGCCTAACTTCCCTGTTAATTTTGCCTAACAAAGGTTAAGGGGACTTCCTTTGTATTGAGCCCTCCCCACCCAAACGCACAGCTTTAAAACAGTGTTAATCCTACTTTAGCAGGCTGTGAGGCATCTGAGTGAAGTCTCAGACAAATAGCTAAAAGTAGGTGTTTGTGACAGGTAAGGTGTTTCAGCATGTTCCTTTACCTTCATTTTGGCAGTCTTCCTTTGCCATTCCCTGAGGGCAAAAGGAAGACTGAGGAGAGGAAGAACAAGGAGATGGGGAGGGGAGGGAAGAGGTAGGTTTCTTACCTCTCTTCTTCCTTGTGCCACTTTTCCTTGTCTTTTTGTCTCAATCTTCATAATTTCCCTTCATCTTTGAAGAAGGGGACTCTCGTGCAAGTTGTTGCTAGGCCTGGAAAAATCAGTTATTTTGCAAGGAGCAGTTTACCTGCATTAGGGAAAGAGGAGTGTCAGATTGCTCTCTTACTCCATCAGGGGACTGCATTTTGAGTAACTATGAGGAAGAGGAAGGAATCCCTGAAGAGCTTAAGCAAGATGTACTGCCTCGGCTACCAGAAGCCCACAGCCCAGACGTGGGGCCAGCCAGTCTGCAAAGGCAGCAGAAGGAAGCCTGTAACAACCCCTCTCACCAAAAAAGAGGCTCCGGGAAACCTGCCGTCATTACTGATAGCCAGAAAGCACCCGCAGAAGAGAAACCCTACAAGTGTACAGAATGTGGGAAGGGCTTTAAGGGCTGTCCCAGGCTCCTGAATCACATGCGAACCCACACGAGAGTGCGGATGTTTGAGTGTGTAGAATGTGGGAAGAGCTTCAGCAGGAAGGCCAGCCTGGTGTTGCACCAGAGAGTCCATACAGGGGAGAAGCCCTACAAATGCAAAGAATGTGAGAAAACCTTTGGCCGTGCCTCAAACCTTACCGCTCACCATAAAACCCACACAAAAAAGAAAGCCTTTTCCTGTACCACATGCAGGAAAAGCTTCAGTGGCAGTGCAGCTCTCTTCCACCATCAGAAAGTCCATATGGATGAGCAGCCCTTCAGGTGTACCGAGTGTGGAAATAGCTTCCGTCTATACTCCAACTTCATCAAGCATCAGTGGATTCATTTGAGAGAAAGACCCAGTGAACAGACAGCAGGTAACTGAATTAAGATCTGTTGAGTTTTATTTCAAGCTGTGCAGACTCACAGGGGATATATTGGGTACTCTGGTCTCCATTTGTTCCTAAACACTTCTCCCTCCTTGCTGTGGTTATGAGTATTTTCTGTTTGTTTGGTTAGGGTTCCTCCCTCTCTCCTCCTTTTTTTTTCCCCCTTCCTATATTATATGTTTATCTATGTCATTGAAGAAGTGCCTTGAAAATGCCAAAGTTGAAACTTTGGCTTTGCCATGAAGGCTGCCTGGGACTTTAGACTCTCTAAAGCTCTTGGATCCCAAGAATTCCTGCTTCATAGTGTTGCCTGTTGTCTAGAAATAGATCTTCAGAAGTGCTCAGCTAGCAAAATACTAAGTTTAGGGAAGCGGAAGGAATTTAGGCTAAGAATCAGGGCCTTGATAATCTCTATCAGTTATTGTGTTATGTGTGGATATTAAATGAGCAGCTTTTAGTTGTCTGCAGGGGGAAGTCTCTCCTGGCTACCCGTCTAATACTGATGGCATAGTACAAGCTGTCAGGCAAGGTGATTGATTAAAGTAGAGAATTTTGGGGATTTTGCACTATTCCACATTTTTGTAATGACCAGAAACTCTAGGATAAAACCTAGTATTGTGGGTTGTTTTCTGTTGTACCTTTACATGGGTAGTCCCTTAATACTTGGTCAAAAATGTTTTAATTTTTAATCTTGGGTCTTGCCTAGCTACCCATAGTATTGTTCTGGATGTTGGGGTCTTGACCACATCATGTAACAGCATGGCAGCTGAGACATGAGATGGTATGTTTTCTGTGTGAGGCTTTTCAGGTTTGGTTTGGTTTGTTTTCATTAGTTTTATTTGAGCTTTCCTCCTGAAAAAAATTTCTGAGCAGGAGAACCTTTCATCTTAACAATGGAAATAATAATGAACTTCTACTGAAATGGCAAAACTGAATTCCTAAAGTAGGGTTTGAGAACACCTAGTCCATAGATGTAAAAAGGTGGCCTAGTAACTCTGCTAATGAACCCTAAAGATGGGACCTTTAACTTCTAATGCATTTTTTTTCTTCTGGAAATTTTTCTTGTCTCAATTTTTTTTCTTTTTGTTAGATTGAAGAGTTTATAATTCATAAGAATTATTATATATATTTATAATATATATAAAAATAAGAATACATATGTAATGACCATATATATTTATATATATTATATATAAAAATAAGAATAGTTAATATTACATCAGCCTAGTAGTATACCTGCATCAAAAGAAAGTTTATAAACTTATCCTGGAATACCTACCAGCTACTGCATCATTGTAATTGAAGCTGTATGATAAAATTGCTTTTGTGATCAGCTTTGTAATGTGTGGATTCGGGATGAAATTTGATTTCTGTATCTGGTACTATTTCAAAGAGGTTTATGTATTCATAAATTGAGTATTTTACTGAATTTCAGCTGTCCTATTCCTTGCAGCTCTTGCTCCGGCTTTGCTTCCTTTCCCTCCCAAAAAATAAAGGAGGGGAGAAGCAAGAGGACAATATCTTGATTGTGATAAAACACAAGCCTCGGACGTTTCAGGGGGCTGTATCTGCCTTGTCTCTGTTCTGGTTTGGTTTAATTTGGGCCAGCATCTGACTTGAAGTTTTAAGTTTAAAATGTGGGTGAGAGGAAGGGTTGTTACTGATCTGCCTTTTCCTTGTGTGCATGCATATTTGAAATGCTGACCTAGTAATTGGTGGTAAAGTGGGCTCTTGACTTACACTGTTTTGCTTTTAGATGCAAAGTGTTCTGGATTTACATCTCTGCATCATAAAGAAGAGCAAAGTTGTGGTGCAGGGAAACCTGAGACGGATCACTTGAATCTTGTTCTTGAAGAGTGTAAGTAGAAAAGGTCTTCTAAACTGTTATGTGAATTATTCTTACATAGCAAGCATTAACGTTCTTTTCTGTTTGTACAGTGCAGAAAATGAGGGAAAATACGGATATGCTTCTTCTAAATCAGCAAAGTCAGCTGCAGGTCCTGCAAGAAATTCAGAAACAACTGACCATACTTCTCTCGGGCAATGATCTCATTAATTCAAATGTTTATACTTTAGGACTTCTGCTAGAACGGCAGGCAGCTGCAGCAGCATCTCTTTTATTTCCCCTTCTTAATCCCAGCAGTCTTCTCCCTGAAAATGCCAGGCTGTTATCTCAGTCATCACCTGGAAGTCTGCCTCCCACTCCCTGCTCAGTCTCTCAAAATGATGCCTCTTCTACAGCTTGATCAGCTTTTTGCTGTGAATGTATCCAATGTAGACAAATGTGACTGTTGTTTTGTGCTGTTTTATCATTCGAACATATTATATCTTGTGTTGTAATGTTGAAATTGTAGTAGCTGTGAAGATGCTGACCATACACACAAACTTGGGAAGATACATGCCTTGGATCCATCAGCAAACAGCAGCTGGCCAATTCCACTGCCCATCCATTTGTTGCAGCATGCAGACATTTTGATCAGTAATGTGTTTTGTCAGGGCAGCTCAAGATCTTTATCACTGGGGTGTAGTTAAATGCAGCATCCTTATATAAGATAATGCGTAAAACTTAAGCATATTTTTCTACCTGATACGCCTTCAGTATGTACTTGGGCAATTGGACCTCTCCTAACAAGCTGAAGCTAATGATAAAGTCATCATGGGTGCTTTAAGCAGCTCCTGGTAAGTCTGATTTATGTAGAAGTAAACAACATGCGAGAAGTTCAATTTAACTCTACTTCTGTTCCCAGCATCCATTTGTGAAAGGTTCCTTCATTCAGGAAGGCTTTAGGTTAGGTGACTATAGCTGTATTTTAGGCCACCATCACTACTGAAACTGCAAAAAGTATTTTATGGATTTTTGCTTAAAATGAACAAACACCCGTCTCTTCTCCCCCAAACCAAACAAAACCCCACCAACCAAAAAAAATAAAACCAACCCCAAACAAACAAACCACCACCCCACCACCCAAATAAACCCCAGACCCAAAACCTCAACAAAATACCACAATTCAGGTCTAGTTTGCTTGTTAAGAGTTTGAAGAAAAGCCAAATTGGCTTATAGAACACTTGTTCTTTAGTTCAAAGGTGAACTTGCTTGAGTCTTTTTTATGTGTTCTGTCACATCCTATTTGGATTATTATTACTAATTGTTAACTGCAGTGTGTTAGTTCACTGGTGTTAGGACTTGGTAAATAATTACCTGTTGGGGAGGAAGACTGGGAAGCTCAGGTGCACCATCTTGTCTGTGGAGGAGATGGTGTTGTTTATGTTTTGCTTCTGTTCCTGCAGGACTCTGACATGGGTCCTTTTAAAGCTAATAAGTGTAGGGTTTTAAGAAGTGTTAGTTCTTTCTACCTCCTTTTTTTCCTCTCAGTGACTCAGGCTAGTAGCATTGTCAGACCCTTTGAGTGCCAAAAAGCTAATTGTGACTTAATCTGACAACAGTTGGGATAAAGAAACTTAGGGGCTATGCCAAAGTCTTTCTCTTGAACTGACATTGTGTTTGTGGGTTGTTGGTTTTGTGGTTTTTTGGTAAAAGGACTGTTAGTAATTACTAAAACAGGATTTAGATTACAAGAATGGGAAGCGCTTCTCCTAACAAGTTGTCTTGTTGGTGACAGTGCAGTGATGTCAGATTTTGGTCCAAAGATAAAAGTCTGTGGGATGATGCGTGACTCTCTTTCTCTGTGTGTGCACACGGACTGTGGAAATTACACACTGGTTCTTATTATGTAGGATTTTGTATTAGCCTTAACTCAGTAGGATATTCATCTAAGCCAAACCGAGAGACCTTAAAGGGCAGTCTTCTGGTTTGAATTTGTACTGAAGTGTTTGGTGTGTGTTTTCCCTCAGTTGAGCGTATTAATTGTGTGGCTCTAGGCTTAAGAGCTCCAATAATAGTTGCTGATGTTCTATGGAAACTGGGGGATGCCTGCCATTCATAATTTCTTCAATGTTCAATGTAATTTTGCTTAGAAGCTGAATCCCCTCTTCAAAGCAAAGTTTTGTATTGTAGTGTTTTTTAAAATGTTCAGTATTAAAATGTGTTTTTGTTAGAAATGAGTCTTCTTGAGTGTCTGTCCTTTATAAAATAGCACCAGTGTTCAGACTTCAATACCTAAACTGAAGTTCACTTAGTCTAATGTATGTGCCTAGCATATGTGGCTCTTCCTGCTTTCCTCTATCTTGCCCAGATGCAAGAAGATGTAAAGGTATCTCCCTGCATTTCTGTCTTTGGAAGCTCCTGAAAAAGAAAATGTAGCTAAGTCTGCCACTTCTGCAGTGTAGATCAGGTAGGAGGAATCTCTTCAAGGGCTTAGGTTTAGGCGGATTTTTGCCTCTCAGTAGGGAGTTTGTGTATGTTTCTGTTTGCAGCTGATAGGCTTGGGAGCAGTTTGTAGCAAACCAAAGGTGAGCTGCATCCTTTTGTATTGGTGCTGTCTAATATGTTTGTTGGGTCCCATCTGAATTTGAGGATTAAGTCCTGAAATACCTCTGAACTGCAGATGTGCTGAGGACTGAAGGAAATATTTATAGAGAGAAGCAAAGGAATCCAACATACTTACTATTTTTGTGTTACACTTCTTTCCTGTGTGAGAGTGGATGCTGGAAGTCTTTCTCCTCCTGTCCTTCTAAACACTTAAGTTGTTCTGAAAAGCATCTCTGCTAAAAATACACCTGTTCCTAGGTGGAGTGGGGCTGGGGTCTTCTTGCCCATGTTGGAAGGTACGTAGAATGCTTCTTGCTTCCTTTTCTCCCTTGCAGTGCTCTGGCAATGATACAAAAGTGTGCAGGGCATTATCAGATAGCATGCCAAGGATACTAGAGAACTTTGCAGTGTCCAGGAATATGTAAGAGGATATCACAGATGCTCTCCTCGTGCAGATGTACTTGATGTTGGGGACTGGACAGCGTGTAGGCAAGTGAAAGGTAATCTGTCAGAGGTGTAAACTCTGACAGCTGTCAGTTCCTAGGACTGGAGGTTCAATATCTTGCATCATAGAATCATAGAATAGTTAGGGTTGGGAAGGACCTTAAGGTCATCAAGTTCCAACCCCCTGCGATGGGCAGGGATGCTTCACACTAAACAGTGCCACCCAAGGCTCTGTCCAGCCTAGCCTTGAATACCACAACAGTTGGAGCATTCACAACTTCCTTGGGCAACTTGTTCCAGTGCCTCACCACCCTCACAGTAAAGAACTTCTTTTACCTAAGCTAAACTTCCCCTGTTTAAGTTTGAATCCATTGTCCGATTGTTACAGTCCCTAGTGAAGAATCCCTCCCCAGCATCCTTGTAAGGCCCCCTTCAAACACTGGGAGGCTGCTATGAGGTCTCCACGCAGCCTTCTCTTCTCCAGGCTGAACAGCCCCAAATTTCTCAGCCTCTGCTTCTCTTAAGACATGTTAAAATAAACCCAAACTCCTCCTCTCCTTCCCCCCCACCCAAATCCATATGCAGGGAAAGGTCTGGAATTCATTCATTCCATGCTCAAAATGTTGGAGTACTGCGGGCAGGAAAATAGTCTCTTTTACAGTCTGCTTTCCAAAGGAAAACTCTACTAAAACATCCTGACTTAGCCATGTGAAGGAAGTGGGAGTCTAAGATCACATTAAAGTATTTCCGTTCCTTTTCTGTTCCAGCAGCTTGGCACCAGTGAGATGTATTTGGAAACAAGTGCTTTCAGTACTGTAGCACTGCTCTTCTGACAAACTAAATAGCTTGCTCAAAGCTTATTAGAGTTGGGGATTTGATGTTTTTCTCCATCTCAGTCTTCTGTGATTAACTTATGTGACTGCTCAGATCTTACTGCTTTAGTCAAGTAATGATTGTTTTTTTGTTTGTTTTTCTTTAAGCTTTTGTTGTTGGTGTTTTGTGGGTTTTGTTTGGGTTTTTTTCTTGTGGTTTTTGTTTGGTTTTTTTTCTGGTGAAAAAGCCTGATAATTGCCTGACATCAACCAACGGATCAGTACAAATCAAAATTCAGGACCTGGAAGGGCCAGTGCTGTTTCCAGTAAAGTCTCAGAGCAGAGCTGCCATGTGTGCATAGCCCCTAAAAAAGGATTCCATGAAGGGTGTTATGTTAGAATTTAGAGACACTTTTTTGTCTGAACTCCTTGGAGAAGTTCACTGCCATATCCCCAGCGACACTTGTACCTGACTTGCACCTGATCTATGATCAGGCCTGTATCAAGTGAGTAATCCTGCCGTACAGTCACAGGCAGCATGAATACTGTTGGCAGTGCAGTAGAGAGCAGTAAATAGGTGACCTATGTATGTCTCTTGTCCTGTTTTGTGCAGGAAGGTATAAAATTGGTAGAGGAGGTGAAGAGTGAGAATGGGTAGGGTTGTGGCAGATGCAGAGAAATAAAGACAAGAAAAATACCAAATACTGATTGTTTAAAAGGACCCAGTTAATTATGGGGAGCAATGTCTTCCTGCTTGACTGGTCATCTGGCCACTTTCTTTGCTGCGGCACAGCTCAGGAACAATCTCTGCCCTGCTTCTTATTCTGAACTATTTTGGGACTATGGTTGTCCTTTTTGTTAAGTTCCATTTGTAGAGTGCCAGAAGTGCATTAATCCGTCAGTCCCATTTCTATACCAGCAAGTGGGCTTGGCACACTTCCTGCAATCTGAGCCTGCTGGTGTCCTCCAGATATTTTGGAATTGCAGTCTCAGGTGAGGGTGATGGCAAGAGCCTCAGACGTGATCCATTATTCTCTCTGGATTCAGAGTTACCTAACAAGTAAAAAAATAGTAGGTTATTAGTAGTACAGTTACCCAACAGTAACTGTGTTCTGTGATAGAGAATTTACTCCAGAACTTACAGCACTTTTGCTGATTTCATTCCTATAATGTGGTATTAAGATCAGTGGATAACTTTTATCACCATTACACAATCCCTTGGTGACTTATCTGGAAATTGGGAATAATATTAACATATTGCATGTCTACATTTTACTTGTATTATTCAGACTAGATACCACACTTAATATCGTACTCACTAACAGTTTTCTGATGAAAGCAATGTTTTTGATAGGTGATTTTTCCATCATCTGAAGACAGTTTATTTATTGCATGTGAACTATACGCCAAGACAGACACGCAAGAGTAGGTAGCAGATAATCTTGAGGGCCTTTTTCAGTCTTATTTTCTCTAAGGTTCTTCTAGAACTGCAACACTTTTGTCTTTATCAGTGTCTGTCTTCAAGAATTCTATTGAAGAGCGAAGGGGATGCCTGTCTCCTATTATTATGTGAGAATTCTTTATAGTCTAGCTAGGTGTTAGTGCTTTACTGCTGTTCCTGCTACAGCAAAACCAGCAACTAGTTTGCCCCCTTTTTCTAAACTCTACAAATAATAAAAACAGTAGTTCTTGTTTTGAAAATAAAGCCATTCCTTACAGTTTTGTAAAAAATCATGACAATTGAAGTGAATGTGGGGAAAATGCACGTTCCCTGTTGTGTACAACAAAGCAAAGAAAGGAAGTGAGGGAAGAAACAGGAGAAGGCAGCATAGGAAGAATGAGCTGTTGCAGTGATCTTTTAAACTACTACTGGCACAGCCATTACTGATGTTTGTATCACAGACGGTCATTGCCCAGACCTGGACAGGGATGTAATAATTCTGGGGCTATTGCTGGAAATGTGGGCTACAGGAAATTCCTGACTGATCCAGCCACCCCAAGGAGGAGCATGCCCCTTCTCTCTCCTTTCATGTTAGGGGATGGTATGCTGCCAGTCCTAGAGGCTGAACATGGTTAGGGAGCTTTAAGTGGGCAATTCAACAGCACAGATCCTGGGGACACACTCTCAGAGGTAAGAAACTCCTAAGGTGTTCTGAAATGCAATTCGAGAGACCTCTGGACAGTGCTTTCCAGCTGGGTCCTGGTAGCTCACTGCATTTGGAATGAAGGATTCTGGCAGGAGTCACAGTCATTATTTCCCAGTCCCACAAGCCCACCTCTCCTATGCCAGCTTTTTTCTGCCCTGTGGGATCATGTCTGATCCTGGCAGCCTTTCCCTCTGTTTATGTACAAAACACTGCCATGGTACAGTTCTGCAGTGGGTGCATCCTGCAGCAGAGTAAATGGTACTGTTTCTTCTGCTTTTAGTAGCAGCTGCCCCTTGGTGCTGCTCTAAGCTAAATGTTATTGTTTTGTCCAGTTTCTGGTTTTCAGGGCATTTTCCTCTATTTGTCAGGATAAAGTCTGAATTGTGGAGGATGTCGCTCATTTTATGGCAGCTTTAGGTGCTGCTCATCGATACAGCTTTTCCAGTCCCCTTTTCTGCAGTGGCTAATTCCCTGTGTACTTTAGAGGATCCAAGTGTCCCATTTAAGGGTTGCAGATGCTACTTTGCAGTAAAACTGGATTATTTTCCCTGGACTTCATAGTGTATAATATAGGAGTTAGTGAGTGGTGTTGGACACTTCAATGTGTCTGAAGTTGTCAAAATTATTAATGTTTCCAGTATCTCATTGAATCTAGCCTGTTGGTATTGCAGCAATGACTGACACAGAAAAATGAATAAAGAAATGAGTTATTTTATTGGCTTAGTGGAATTTGAGCTCTGTGGCATGATAGTTTGTAGGACCACATGTAGGTAACAGAGATGGAAAAAAATCTTTCGGTTTTCTTAGTCATCTATCAAGTTCACTGAAGAAACTAGTGGTTCTTCATGCAAAAATGATATGTAAGTAATTAACGAGCCTGTCATAATGCATCAGTGGGATAGAAAGCTTTGATATGGCATTTTTATAATTTTAAATTCTCAAGTCTGGAAAATGAAAAATGTTCATTTATATAAAATCCTTTTAAAACGATTTCTGAAATTAGCCTAATAAGTCTATATTAGATGTCCATGCCAGTACCTTTCATTTGAAAGACATTATTTTCACTAACTTCAGTAGGAGCTGTATGTTCTAATTCAACAGGAATGTTCAGAGTTCTAAGTAACTCTGCACTCTTCAGTGCTTGCAGCCTTTCCACCTGAGGGTTAGCTGCAGTTTTAAAGAACATTTGCTGTATCCTGTCGTTCAAATCATTCATGAATCTGTCAAATCCTTCTGGTATGTGGTAACACATAATAGTTTTCCAGGTTAGCATTAAATTGCAAATAAGTATTTTGATTTTTTCTGACATGTTTTGCATTAATTTTATGGTATTCTTGCCTCAGCAAGAGAATAATCATATGCGATAGTATCAAAAGCCTTTTAAAGCGTTGACTGTATGCCATGTTCAACTCCTCTGTTGTTAACAATGCTTTTCACTCTATTGTAAGAGAAAAATTGATATGACATAATTTGACTTTGGAAATCTATACTATCTATTATTCTTTTTAACTGCTATGTGACTGCTATGTCTTGTTTCAGTATTGTTCTTGTACTGAAGTCAGGCTCACTAAAAATAGTTCCCAGGCTCTTTTTGTATTTCCTGCAGTCTGTCTTTTACAATCCTGCCATCCGTCCTGAGCAATCCATGACATCTACCAGCCTGCTTCAGCTTGCTCAAGTATATGGGTGACATTAAAAAAATCTAACCTAAGTGCTCTGTAATCTCTTATCTACCTGCTCTAACCTGAGTTCTTACCCTTTTGTTGTTGATATTGTGTTAATTATGTCATCTCTGCAGTTCTTTCTAGGAAAGACACACATCTTGATTTCCTTTGTTGATGCTACCCCCAGCTTACTGAACAGTCAGCTCTTCTTATAGTCTTTGACTTCCCATCAATAATACAGAATGCTTTCACACTATTCTGCTTTCCATTTACATTACCTTTTGTTGCTTGGCTGTACTTGCAGTTGCCTTTTAGTTTTTTCACATTATTTTATGTAATCTGACCTACTTGTCGCCTCCTGTGTGGTTCCCCTGTGTGACTGCAGACCGGTGGGGAAATTTGTGGTTTGTCAGATTTACTCTCTTCACCTTTTGTCCTTCCTCTAGTTTAAGATAGCACATATTTGTGCGCTTACTGTCATTTAAGAAACTGCTAATGTTCCCACTGCCTGTTAGCTAAAGATTTACTTGCCTTGGCATCTTACTGTCATTCTCTAAGCCTGCAAATAATTGATTTCTGGAAATAACGCATCCTTACTTCATTGTTCTCCTTCTCTGTTGGTTTAGGCATATTTGCAAATATCTCTCAAACTCTATAATAGCTATAGTGTAGGCTTCAGAAAGACAAACACTACAATCTTGTGGTGAGGGAAATGCAGCTGATTTCATACGCCTTGAAAATGAAAAAGTAAAAAAAACCACCACATAGGTAATTTTACAGTACAACACTGTCGTGGTTTAAACCGAGCCACGCAGCTCATCCACTCCCTCCCTCCCCCCCCCCCCGCTTTTCTCCCTCTTTCTTTTCTCTCCCCCCCTCTCCCCGCTCCCAGAGGGATGGGGAGGAGAATCGAGAGAATGTAACGCCCATGGGTTGAGATAAGAACAGCCCGGTAACTAAGGTATAACACAAATCACTACTGCTACCACCAATGATAATAAGAGAAAATAACAAAAGAAGAGAATACAATACCACCGCCAAACGAGTTCAACCCCCCTATCCCTCCGGGAGCAGGGAGGGGCAGGGGGGAGGAAAGAAAGAGGGAGAAAAGGGGTGGGGAGTGAGTGGACGAGCTGTGTGGCTCGGTTTAAACCACAACAAACACTTAGAGACAACATAAACTGTCCATTTAACAAATACAGCATCTAGTAGCCAACTTCCGCGATGTCACATGAAGGTACAAAAACTTCCCATGCTCTAGTAGCTTAGTAATCATTATTTCCTTTCCATCTTTCTGTAATGTGCATTGGATTCTTTAGATGCGTTTGTGTTTTAAATGCTTCCTGTGTTATTTCTCTGTATGAAAATACTTGTGTGTGCTACACCTGCTCTATTTTCACGTATCCTTATTTGTATATTCATTATCATGCAGCCAAGTATTCAAATGACAGCATCTTTAAATATGTTCCTCAGGCATTTACACCATGTTACTGTATATAGTCAGGCATTTACACCATGTCTTGTGTGTGTATACATATACATACAAAGAACATTCATAACAACATGTATATTTTCCTTTTATCTGTTTTATAGGGAACACTTTAATAATACACAGTCTTTTCAGTGGCAAGTTTTCCTTTCGCAGATACCTTTCTCAGTTTGTTTTGCACAAGATCTGCAAGTACAAATAAAAAGATCTTAAAAAAGAAGGAAAACAGGCAGTGAAATAACTATTTCTACTAAACATATTTGAATTCTCTTCTATTTTGCCTTTCATTAAAATCCACCAAAGCAAGGCAACATAATCATCTCTGGTTATTTTTAGATTAAAATAGACTGTTTATATAATAATGGCTGATGCCAGCATTGCCTGATGTGTTCACAAATGTGTATGAAGTCTGACATATAAATGCAAAATATAGCAAGACTAGAAAATACAGAACTGTCAAATCTAACTTTTAAAACGTGTATTACCACAGATGGACAGATGAATACCAACTTGTTAGTAACTGTGCTGCTTCTGCAGCTGCCCAGCTCTGAGCTGTCAAGCCCCGGGTGTTCTTGCCTGCTCTTTGCAAAATATATCCTCCTTTTACCATCCTGAACTGGACAAACTAACTTCTCAGAAGGCTGCTTTCTGTCCCCCTGTTCTTAAATGCTTTCAAAATGCTTTGGAGAAAACCAAAAGTAGTCCAGCTGCTGTTTGGTAGGGAAAAGCTATGGGAAAACAGCCCATCATGATTCATTTCCTTGCCCTTTTTAATTTGGCTTTTCTCAATGTTCAGATCACTGGTTCAGAAGTATAAATGTTGAGATTGGTTTGAATTTCCAAGGTCTAGAATTTTGAATAAGGAAATTCCAATTTTTGGAAACGTGTCATGCTTCACCTTCCCACCTCACTTCATAAATTATTTTGTTTTTAAAGTCAGACATTTTTAAGTCCTTTAAGATTTAAAGAATTAGAATCACCATTTTATAGATTGATCACTTTTTGCACACAGTGACACAAAGCCCCTCACCTTGGCAGAACTAATACTTCCACAGAAGAAGAATGTCATCTTGTTAAAAAAAATAAAGCACTTGAGGCTAAGGAGTTCAGTGTGTAATCATGACTATATAAGGCAGCATTATCTCTAATTTAGACATTGGATCAAAATCAAAATTTGAAATACTATCAGTACATTTCTATAATTCTACAAGCCAAGTAATGCCTTCATTTCTTCAGTAATAAATACAGATTTATATTTAAAAATCAGCTAGGTTTTTAGAATTATGATTATTGACTATTCCATTGGCATTATTCACATTCTTTGTGACTATGGTAATTTAAATCTGGTTCACAGAAAACATTTTTGAAAAGGTCCTTCCCACCAGCTATACACAGCTCTTAAAAAGAAGAAAATTAAAAGAGAAAAGGGGGAGTGGGAGGGGAAGAAACCCATCACAATTACCAGATAAGCCTTCTCATAGAGCAAATAATTCATGCCAGATTTAAGATTCTGGAAGGCATAAAGGACTGTCACATCAAGGACTTGATTCAATTCACTCATTTCTCCTTTGCAGTAGGATGTCGGTGGCAAGCAGCCCTTGTTTTGGTGGATATGTATTTTGTATAGCACAGAAACATAACCCATTCACTGCTGAAGTCGGTGAGAATTCTGCCATTAAAGTGTAGATGCATTAAGTGTACATGGGTTTAACTGATTACTTGGCTGCAATCTGCAGAAAAAATAGCTTTTAAAAAAATAATCGATTTGACTGCCTTTCACTGTTTGTGCTCTTTGAACGTCCTGTCACTATAAAGTTTGAAAGATCATTTTATATGTTTGCTTTTTATAGTAATCCCCTTTTCTGCTGAGCAAGTGAATGTCTCTGAATATTACTGGGATTATAAGAGGGCTCTTGCTCAACTCATTTTGTGAGAATGATCTCCTGTATTCCTTACCCTCAGTAGTTCTCTCTATCACTAATACTTACCAATCATTCTCTGTGTCAGCTGCTGCCTCTTTTCTACCATAGGGGAAAATTTTCTACCACAAAAATTTTCTTTTCTACCACAGGGAAAGACAACATGACATTTTCCTATTCCATAGTTTTCCTTAGCCATGTTATCCATTTGCTGTATAGATGACAGCTAATGTAGGAAAGAGCGTAACTCAGTGTGAGACTTTATGGGAAGGTACTTTTCTGTTGGTTTTGTTGTTTTACTTTTTTTTAATGAGCTCTCTAAGCAACTTGCTTTTGCTTGTTCACATTAATTCTTGCATGGATTTAATTCACTCAGGCTCTCACACACCAGAATATGTGTGTGCATGTGTGGCCTGGCCCCAAAAATGTGTGCTCAGCATGGAGGCAAAGGGGTGGTGGATGTCAAGTTCCCATTGTGTCTCTTGGGTTCTTGTTGAGCAGAAGTGGGGAATGCACTTTTGATTTGCCTTTTGTGCCCTGTGGCAGTGCATGTTGTCTGGGAACTCTTCACTCATTTTTTTTGTCTCACTTCTCATAAGTCATAGGGAAAATTCTTGATTTTCACAGTTCTCCTGTTTCTTTATGTGGACATCTGGTGGATCCAGTCCTGTTCTCTGTTTTCTTGTTACCTCATCTGCAGGTTAAGTTTGTTCGTCCTCTTTTCACTGTCATTTGCATGAAAGCACACAGATGGCGCTCTTTATTAAAACACGCCAAATGTAGACGAGGAGGCGTTTCAAGGACCTAAAATTAAACAAATGCACACAGTTTTTAAAGTAGTTTTTTTCTGGAAGTGGCATTATAGCTTGTTACCATGCATATTTCTTTTCATGAGACGGTGGCAGTATTGGCATGTAGTCTCAGGAGCAATGGAGAGATGTTAGCACAGAGACTTAAATCCAGTGAAGGGAATGACAGGTTTTGATGTAGTTGTTTGATATAATTTATCTACATCATGCTTGTCTGCCCTGTAAACCTGACTGGTTCCAATAAGTTCTTTCTTGCAGCTGCTTTGTGGACAATACAATATGATAGTGACTAGCAAGAATACCATAATGCTACAACAGGTGTATTTCTTTCTCAACACCGTTAAATGGCTGTGTGCTGAAGTCAGGAAATTGAGGTGAGTCCTAAGCTATATGGGACTCCTTCTTAAGGCATATGATATGTTAAAATCTTCCAGGTGGTGGACAAGATAAACATTTGCTCTTCTCATTTCTCTGGTAACCAAGAAGCTGAGAGAAGCAATGGTATGTAAGAAAAGTCTCCTCAGTGAGGCGCTTCTTAGGTTAATGATCATAATATTCCAGCTGATTTTCTGGACAGTCACACTGTGCATCTAGGTTCAACACCCTAGACTGTGGTCTCTGTTAACTTTCTTAGAGCAGAGCCGGGTTCACAATCTGATCCGTTTTATTTCCAAGCTGTTTCCCTACCATGAAGTGCTTGCCAGTTATAAACAAGACTGATCCCTCTCTACTCTGTGGGCAAGTTGGATGTCATGCAGATAACCAGAACACAGAAAAGCATGAAAGTGTTCCCATTCCCCTTTGTCACCTTCCATTCATCATAAGCATTTCTGAAGGAGGAGAAGAAGATGTAGGTGTTTGGTCTCTGCTACACAGCAATTGTGCAAGCTCAGCTGGAGAATGTAGCTGGTTATTCAGAATGGCTATCTAAGAGACTTGGGCTGACCAGCATTTACTATCTGGTGGAGGAAGCCAATTACTAAGACCACCTTCAAGTCAAAATTTGCTGAGTACTCTGCACAGAAAACCTAGACCCATTGCTGAACCACTGGCAACAGAAAATGGCAGCAGTAGCCACACTTTCATGTATGAGGACAGCCAGAAGAGATTGTTATAGAGGGTTTACCCTCCGCACAGGTTGCTGTGATCACAAGCAGGTACTAAGTAGTCTCTGTGGCATGCATAGTTGAGGAGGAGACCTGGAAATTCAGTTCCTCTGCTTCCAGTCAAGTCTGATGTCTTGACAGGTCACTGCAGAGCCTGAAGTGGGTGATTTTTAGCTGTGCTGAAATTTAGACATGCAGCTGCCAATCTGACATCCCTACTCAGCAAATGCCTCTTTTGGAAAATGCCTTAACTCTGTAGGAAACCCATTAAGCAGTTACTGAAAAGAATGAATAAGTAATAACACAGTCTCCTCACTGCTGTATCTGAAGCTCTGAACCATCATGCTGTGAGCAATGCCTCCATTATTCTTGCTTCCCTCCCTTGCTTTTCTTGTGAATCTCTTCTGGTGTCATAATGGCGCAGTCTTCTTTAGGAGTGAAATCCTATCCCATCCCACCTCTCATTGAGATCAGTTGACAGGAGGTCCTGTAAAGTGAAGTCATTCTTGAAATGTCATTACAGTGCCTTTCTTTGGGATTAATTCAGTCATTAAAATAAATCATGACATAGGGTGGTCCTCAGCATTGCTTAACTCCATCAGTGGCTTCTAAGGTGCTTTATCAGTCTGGTAGATGTGGAGTAGAAGCAGCAGATCAAGAGATGACAGCATGTTTTAAGAACAATTAAAACATTGCATATTTCCTGCCTGAGGGGAGGATGACGAATTATGTACATTCACCATATTTGCTGTAATCAATTCATAATCGTTCAGCTTTTTATTAGTGATTAGAGAATAAAAGATGGCCTTTGCCCTGGAGCTGTGTTCTGGCAGTGGGCTGCATTTTCTTACTGAGGTTTCCACCTGCAGGTAACAAAAGACAATGCTTTCCTTGCACCTTCACTTCACTTGCGTATGGGCAAGGTTTAATCCCAGCTGACTGGCTGTCTGCTGCTATTTCTTACCATCTTAGAAGAATGTATATGTTCAGGCAGATTTCCACACACCCCCCCCCCCGTTTCTTTATAACATTAAACAATATCTCTGTTTTTAAATGCAGTACTTTTATTACATTATTTTGACTTTTCTAGTTCATTATTAACGTATCTAAGTAATACGGTTTAAAACTTAGTTCTTTGGAATACTTTTGTGTATGTTTGTTTTGTTTTTCTCCTCTAAGTTGTTCCTCAAATATCTGTCTATGGTTCTGAATTTATGTCAGTGAATGAGTAGAATTAGTGGCCAGGTAAAGAATACTCGCTTATAGCTTTGCTACGGCTTTAAGGATTATTCCCTCTTATTTAGCTGTATGAGAAATTGTGGGCTTCATGCATAAATCATTCAACTGATTCTCTTTTCTAGGAGACACAGGTAAATATTCTTCATGTTGTAACAAAATTAAGTTTTGTTCTCAGTGAGGGAACCGATTTTCCTATATATAAAATGGATTAAATGTGAGTTTTAAAGGACTAGGCACATAAATGAAATTAATGAAAAATAATGCTGAAACTATGTATACATGGACATTTAAGGCAGGAAAAGTTACAAATGTAAGGATCTATTGCATAGAAAATTCTCTGTGTAAGAAAAGGGATGCAAGGCATATGACTTTGATATTTTTATAGTGGTGACTTACAATTTCTGTAAATTTTACCAGAGAAATGTGGGGTTAGAACAGATAATTGTTGCTAAGAAATTTTGGTCTTTTAATTTGGAATGCTGCAGGCTAAATGATATTATAGAAGGGAATTAATGCACAAAGATCTTGCAGTTGTGCCATATAAAAAAAATAGAAGAGGTTTATGTTGCCAAGATCAGTATGCTGAAGTGAGTTCCACTGTTGTCTAGGGGTAAATTTGCAATTAATGTTTCATTTTATGATGACACATATGCAGACATTCGTAAAGGTGCATAACTTAATTGTACAGATGGATGGTGCGATTCTGATGGCAAAATATCCATACAAGATGAGATTTAATGCCTGGTTCTCCAGAGTCGTGCCATTGAGCCAGGGCAAGTTTCATGCACCTGGTTAGGGCTATACTGGCAGGATAATGACATATGGTTGTAGCATCCTCCGTCAGTTTTGAATGTGTGGTTCCATGCTGTCTGGGGTTTGAAGACTGTCTAAGCCATAATAGTCTGTAAAGTCATGTTACTTTGCAGATTCCATCTCCTAAGAATATATTGTTCGCTCATTTTTTGCTAGTGGCATTGATGACTGAATCTTGCAATATTTGTATGTCTCAAAGCCTGCTTAGGAAAATCTTACCCGTCTTTCCATGGGAATGCTATTTCTGTCTCTCTGAATTTACCATCGGATCTAAAACTTTTCTCTGATATTTTCAGTGGAACTGGTGTAAAAAAGGTGTGGGTAGTGAGTATCCTAACCTCTAACTTATGTTCCTGCATTTTTTTTGGTGTAACTATCTTGGTTGTTACATGATCATGGAAGATTGCCAGTGCGCGCAGAGTCAGAGGGTTCATGCCCGTTTTTGTTGCTGAGAAGTAAGTAAAACTGATATATGTGTCTAGTTTAGTAAAACTTTTCAATGCTCCAGTTCCATATTTATCACAGAACATTGCACTTCCAAATAAAATGCCAATTGCTATAATAAAACAAATCCTGAAAAACAACTCAACAGCAGCAGGCCGTCTTGCTTTACATACCAAAATGTATTTGCTATTTTGTATTGCTCATTGGCTGATTTTATATTGCTTTCTAAGGGTAAAGAATGTCTTGATTAGAAGAAATACAAATAGAAGCTAGTTTTAGTTTAATGTATATTAGATCTAGTCAATTCTTTTGCTTTCTTTCATGTTCTTTATTTTGAGTCGGTAATTATGCAAATGAAGCTGGGGAAAAAATATATATATATAAAAAGTCTTTATAGATGTATTAGACTCATCTTAATGCCAAAGATCAAAAATAAATATGAAAGAAGTAGCTGTTGCTTTTATTACCCACTGCTGGGATTGTCTTTTATCAAGCATCTAAGCTCACATCTCCCCTCCAGCTTTTGCTGTTACTCACTGAAGCTTTTCAGAAGCTTGGTGACGAAGGGATTCCTTGGTCATGAATCAGGAAAATGCCCTCACTTTGTTCACTTCATCTTGTTCTCTCTCACTTTTCCTTTTTTTCTAAACCAATCTAAACTTACAGAACTGTAAGAATTCCCTTTATAATGGTTTGATTTTTAGGCATCAGCTCCTTATCAGTTATTTCTGATGGAATGGCTTGCTGTAGCTAATGGTATTACACTGTATCTGTTAAATGTTTGGGTGATGTTTCTACAGTTCTGCTCATTTGCATGTTGGACCTGAATTTTCAGTAGCTATTTATTGTTTCATACTGGTTATAGTATTAGGCTACCAAACTAGAGCTAAACTTGTTGCAGCTTGGGTGTTTTTTCTCCTTTTCCTTTTCTTTTATTAATTTGCTTGTATTCTTCTTGCCCCAGTGGTAAGCCAGAAGCAATGTAAATTGATTTAGATCAAACAGATTTAAGCAAAATTCATTGCCTTATTGATAAGCATTCTCTCAGAGCCTTTAGTCTTTGATAGTTTTTATCACAGGCTAGAAATCCTAGCTCGGGGTTCAGTTATACTTTGTCTCTACAACAGTATTTCAGAGCAGGTAAGACTGCAGTCAGTGTAACATCAGAGAAGTTCTCAGACCTTCTGATGAGCAGGACCCATCTGGTAAGGAACTAAACACAGTGTGATATATTGGTTTTCACGCTCTCTGATGAGAAGGCGTTTTGTTCCCTCAAACATTGTACTGCTGTATTACTTTATATCAATTATTACACGTGTAAGAGAGGTGCTGGTTCACAAAAAGAAAGGGAATAATATAGAATAAGGTGATAAAGTAGGAGGACTGTGTCAAAAATGTTTTTCTCTCTTTTACTTACCCAAATGATATAAACAAGACCAAAGATGCCTAGTACAAATGTAAATGGTTGGAAATGCAGTATTTTGATTTGAAGGGGAGGGTTAGCTACCCCTGGTTATGCATTATGAGTACATTTTAGAAAATGGGAAGCTTGTGTTAAAATCTGAAGGCTGGAGTTTTGATTAAAGGATTTTTCCTGCTAAAACCTGAAGTTAAAACCTTCTCAAAAAGAAATTGTGTCAGGAGGGCCTGGGGGGAGGCAAGGTGCAATGTGGTGTGGTGATGACTGGGGAGTGATGCAGCTGCAGCAGTGGTGGTGGGGCTGCTTGCACCCATGAGTGGCTTTGCAGGGTGATGTCAGCTCATGTGGAAGAGAGTAAGGGTTTGTGCCTGGCCTGTAGCATTGGCTGTCACAGAACTGTTACGATTGCAAAGGACCTCTGGAGATCATCTCTTCCAACTCCTAATCAGCAGCAGTTGAACACAAGCTTCCCCGTGAAGGACATGAGATGAAAGGGCAGGGGATAAGGGACAAAAGGAGCAGTATGGGGAAATTAGAGGGTTTGGCATTCCCTGGGAGTTGAGTTTATAATCTAAATGTTGGCGTACAATGTGTGCTTTTCAATTTTGTAGATGGCATCAGGCTGGCAGTGAGAGCTGAAATGTGAGAGGATATGATTAAAATTTGAAATTACCTTGATGAATTTGGAAGAATGCCCTGAAGACCTCAGAGATAATTCAATACAGAGATGCTCAGGCTGGCTTCTGAGGTGGAAATAATAAGTTGCACAGCTTCAGGAGGGGAGCCGAGGTAAGGAGGCCTTGCAGTGGCTCACAGGGGAGAGAGTATGTGACCAAGCTGGAAAGTGAGTGTGGTGGAAGGAGAGAAAGAAAACCCTGGAAAGGTGATTACAGTATTTGGTGTCTCAGGGTAACCTGAACTGAACTGCTGTGCTTAGCTTTCATCTTATTTTCAACATATTGTCACCCCACAAGCTTTATTGTGAAGATAAGTGGGATGGTAGATAAACCGAGCATAAATCCATTTGCAGATCAGGTGGTATCACAGAACTCAGTTTCATCAGGGTTTGTTAATTTCACTGTATAAGCATTTGACATGTTTACAAAACACAGATTTTCCCCTCACAGCAAAGGAGAAACTTTAAGCCTCTAATGTCTTTCTCCATGGTAATCTAATTAAAAATATGAATCAAAATCTCAGCAAATACAAAACTGATGCAAGATTACAACATTCTGTTCAAGACAGCATACTCGAATGTGTGGCTCACACTGCCCAGAAGCAGCTATTTGACTGAGTTGTCAGGCTAGATACAAATAGATATAATTTGCTTTAGAGCTGCTGCCTAGCTAGTTATACATGTGAATGTCTGCTGGGTCCCAAAATTGGCTTTGTGAGGTTTGTCTAAGAAGCTCCCCACTAGAGGATGCAGGAATATCTATGCAAAGTTACTCTCACAAAGCGCTCTTACTTTGAGTACTTTAGTACTGGGTCACCATCGTGTTTGGGAAGTGCAGTCCTGCCTGCTTCCCAGACTACAGTTTGGTAATGTGGAGCGAGGGTCACAAAAAGGGGTGTTTGTCCTGCACAGCTCCCCGGAGGTTCCTAATTTCTGCTGCTGAGGCAGGTATCTGGGTTTCTAAGGCCCTAAGAAATTGAAGATGGTAAGGGCTGGAGGGATAGGCTCCAGGAGTAGAGCAAGGGGTTTGGAGGAGGTCTCTTCTTGTCCCTCTCTGTGGCACTGCAGAATGTAAAGGTATCTGGGCCTAAAGGGTTTGTTCTGGTTTCCCTTCCTTTATTTGGCCAGCTTGGACAGAGAAATGCGTCCAGGTCCCCCGTAGTTCTGTGAGGAGCTGTTCAGATGTGTTTGAGACACAATGATGCACAACGCTTCAAATTGTCCTGTGCTCTGACTTGCTTATAAATGAGTTGGCTTTCATTTGAAAGAATTATATTTGGGTTAGTGCTCTGCCAAGACAAGCCTAGGATTTACTGCCAGTGGGGCTGAGGGCTCTTTTAGAACTAGGTGGTATAGCCAGAATCACACAGCCGGGTGGCCCTGTCTCCCATGGAGACTGTGCTTTCTTAATTAACCTGTGTGGGAGCAGAACTGCACTTACCCGGCTGCCACACTCAGGATGGTTCATGTGAAACATGGCAGTGTGACAATGAGGCAGATAAACTGTACCTATGGAGGTTCGCTAGGGGTGGCTTCCCAAATTAGCTGTTTCTTACTGTTGCAAAACCCAGAACTTTAAAAGTTTTATTTATGACACCTTGCTCATAAGTGTCACAGCTAATAAAAGGTCTGTTGTCCAGCTGGGGTTGTAAACTGGCACGTGGAGTCAATCTGTGTTACTTGAGTTTAATAATAAATGGAACTGTAAGTCATAAGTAGTATGGTTGTGTATATCTGCTTTCTTTCACTAGAGCAAGATAAAAAATTTGTTTATTTCTTTTACTTTCTAACTTATTGTATTTGGCCCTGCTTTGGTGTAATAGTTGTCCTGGCCTGCAGAGTGTCAGATCCCTGACTTCAGCCCCATTTGCTTTTTCAAGCTAGTTTACCTTATTAGTCTGAATTTCCCCTCTCTGACTTTATCTTAGTATTTTTCTTGGCATATCGTATCTGGCAGCCCCTTATTTATCAGCTGTTTCCTCATAGATGTTAAGTGTGGTAGCAGACTTTCTAGAGGCCTCCATAGGCAACTGATATTTCTCTTTTCCCAGACCAGCTGTCACATCAGCCTCTGTTGGGAGGGGAATAATGAAATGTGCTAAAATGATCAGTAATCATGGATTATGAAGACAGGACTAACAATACAATACTAACTCAAGGAAAGATTTCCCCTTAAAATCAGTGTTGCATAAACATAGTCAGTGTTGAGTCATTCACACTTTGAAGTAGCCAAACGTTTATTACTCTACAATTACAAACTCTAGTTTTTCTTTAGTTCCTCAAGTTCCAAAAGGTCTTCTTCATTTTTGAAGGCCTGAGGCAATGGGAAGGCATAACATACACTTAAATACACCTTCTTATCTCAGCAAGATTGTGCTATGGTGTAGCTTTCTATTACTTTCTCAACAAGATGTAACTGGCAGAGAGACTGGTGTAACTTGCCCATTCTCTGGGGCCTTTTCAGTGTTTTGTACAGCAAATACTGTCAGAAACAGTGACAAATGACAGTGGGAAGGGAGCAGCATTATAATTAGCAAAACATTTGCCTTGTGTTCTTCAAATCTTGCCTGTTCTGTATTTACATTTACTGATCTAAATACAGGTACAACCTCTTCCTACAAACCTTTTTGCTGGCGTTTTCACCAGCCCTGATTTCTCTAACTAGTTTATATACACTTAGTCCAATAATTATCTGGCACTTTGGCAGCAGCTTTCCCCAAATACCTAA
Organism: Lathamus discolor; assembly: GCF_037157495.1. Classification (NCBI taxonomy): domain Eukaryota; kingdom Metazoa; phylum Chordata; class Aves; order Psittaciformes; family Psittacidae; genus Lathamus; species Lathamus discolor. The sequence continues at coordinate 55,621,300 of NC_088884.1, forward strand.
GCCAGTGGTTCTCCAGGGATTATGGTCTCAGGAGTGGTTATGAACCCAAACAGCTCAGTTGGAGAGGAGCTTGCAGAGAAGTGAATCAGAAATACGGCATTTAAGTTGCTACTCACTGAGGTGGGAATTTCTTTTGAAAGCCTTCTGAAAAGCTCTCTGCATACCCTGTTCAGAGAACATTGGGGAAGTGTGCATTTTGTTGGGCCATGATTTTAAAAGTCACTTTCTTCCCTGGCCTTGGATCAAGTTATGTTCAGGCTGATCTCTGTGCAGGTACACTGTCACTCGTACCCCTGTGCCTGCAGTTCCTGTCAGTGGATCTTCATCTATGATTGTTCTACACTATGCAGATCTTTGACGTCTACTTTCAATGTGGCTTTTACATCTGGGGCTGGGTGAAGCTCATGTGATTAGCAGCATAGTGTGTCCTGTTTCCCTAGAAGGAGCAAGTCACCTGTGAGATAGCACTGCAAGGAGTTAAAGGAATTTGCATGATCAGGTCACTTATGGCGAGAGAAGTAGGTAAGGGTGTGCCTGCTTCATGGCTCTGAATGGGATATGGGTTAATTCAACTTTCTTTGCTTTGGAATGCCATTTGAGAGGTAGAGCATGAATGCTGGAGTCCAGAAATCTACTTCATCACTCTGCCACAACATTTTTCATGGTCAGATAATCCTGATTCAGGCAGTTATGAACTGGGACCTGTGGGGTCTGTTCTTAATGAACAACAATAAATTCTAGTTGTCCTTAGTTGAGGGAGATTGGCTGGGATCCCTTCCCCTTGAGACATGGTGCTTATGCTGTCATATAAGCGACAGTCTATCAGCTAAGGATTGGTTGTCCTACATTAAATCATTTTCCACCTCCCTCTTTTGCTTCTGTTAGCAAATGAATAGTAATACAATTTCCCTAGCTTATTTAATTGATTATTTGGCTTGATAATACTCTGTTATCAGAATTTCAGAAGAAAAGCTTTAAATATTGAAGTCTGCAGGTTGACCTTTAAGTCTTTGTTCTTTAGAATGAATTTGCACTTTCTTGCTGATGGCTTTAATTCATTGATGCATCTTAATGGAAAATAATTTTTTTTTCTCCCTAAAGATCACATTTACATTAACAAAGTGGAAAATCATATTTTAAGGTAAGATTTGCTAACAGAATGAAAACAGTGTCTTTGTATGCCCTGAGTTTCAGGATTTTAAACAGTTTTCATTAAGGAAAGGCTCCTGATATCGCTTTTTCTCTTGTTAACTTCTGCTCTATTGCAAGGAAGTAGAAGATGATTACTAAACATTACCTGTTTTTGTTTTACAGAACATCAACATAATGAGGTGTGGTCTCCATCCTTAGTTTTAAAAACTATTAGGGCTGAATGGCTTATCCTCTGTTTGTTCTCTAAACCCAAATAAGACCCAGAAACCAACAAACAAAAAGCCCTCAGCATCCTTCTCTTTTCTTATTGGATTAGGATGTGTAGTAGAAATCTTACAAAGCCTGGAGCAAGACTGCCAAAATGCTATTCTGATGGAAGAGCATAATTATAAAATCAATACCACTAAGGGTGCCATTAACTTGAAGAATGAAATCTATTTCTATCTAATCTGAACAGCAGGGGTCAGATTTTGTTCTTCATGGTAAATGCTGTTGGGTGAGACTGGAATAAAGTTGTGGTGGCCATAGCAGTAGCAGGAAGCTTGTGCAAAGTTTGAGACGAAGCCACTCCTTTTATCTGGAGTCCTTCAGTGCAAACTGGGGCAGCTTTGCGCTTCCTTCTCTCCTTACCTCCCTACCTGTGCTTTAGCCTATATCAAACAGCTGTGGACCATCAAGTGGACATTCTGGGGATGGAGAAACGTCAAGATCAGCCTTCTTTCTTCTTACAATAAAGCTGTGACGAGTCAGTTTCCTCCTAATATTGGACCACAGGCGTGCCAGGGCCTCTCTGGACCTTTCTCTCTCTCTTCCTCATCTCTAATCATGTTTTTATCATAAAGGATTTATAATCAAAGTGTTTTGGGAGGGGTGTGTGGGGTGTGAAAAGAGAACAGATTATGAGGATAGAGGAAATTTGGGGCTGCGTGACTTCTAGAAGGTGAAAAATGTGATGTTGGGGTATCAGAAATACTGTTGTGGTTGGGGACAACAGAACAGACAAAACAGATGTCTTGGCAAAGAGGTGCCTTTGAGAAACATAGGGTGCGGATTTGGCTCTAGTGGTGGTGTGAGTCAAGCTCCCCTGCCTGCAGCAATGGATTAGACCTGCGGAATCTGTGGCACCCACACTTATCTATATCTAAAGATATACATAGATATATGACAGGCATGCACACATACATAGATGTATACACACACATACACAAGTGCTTTTATGTCTATTTACCCTGTGTTGTTGAAGTTGCTATCTTGTATTTGACAGCACTCTGCGTGCTGTACGTTCCACAAGGCCAGTTCTACCATAGTGTTTAGGAGAAACTGGCCAACTGATGATGAGTAACAGGCTACTTGCATGGTTGTTTACATGGCAGGAAGAAACACTTCTCACCCAGAATTAGTCATAGTTGCTTAATACCACCTCAACCTTCATTCCCCTTTTTCAGAGTTGGTCTGGTTGTTTCTTGTTTTCCTTTTATCAAGGTATATGTCTTAAATTTTTCAATTAAAAACAAAACCAAATCCTTTTGGAGAAATTTAAAGGAAAATATACTTGTGATTTGGTGAAATGAGTCCAAGATGAAAAGCTTTCTACAACAGATATGATTTTTGGAAAGGAGTTAGTAAAATGATTTCTGATTCTTGACGAGAACATTTTTATCAATAAGGCCTGGTGCAAAATGTTTTGTAGTGTGTTTTTTGGTAAACAATTATTTTGAAAACTAAGAAATTTGTAAGTATTTTTTTAGTTTTATGGCAGTGAAATGCTTCTTCTTGAATAGCAGTGGACAGAAACTGCAAAATTCCAGTCCATCCTCATCTGCTATCTCCAAGTGTTGGTCCTTGTAGCCCCCTTGGAACTTAACAGCAGGCATTTTTTAAAGTAATTTAAACTTCTACCAGTCAAAATAACGTCTGGGGGACAAAAGTTTTGGTCACCGAGTATGCGTGACTTTAAAAATTACGTAAGGCATATCTTACCTTTGTACTGAAATTAAGGCAGCTCTGGCTATGCTTTCTGTAAAATTAGTTTCCCATTACACCCATTGGCACCTTATAGTGTGCCACTATTTACAGCATGCTTGCACGTTGTTCCCCTCCTGTTACACCTAATTGTAATGGCAATCAATACTAAAACTCCGTTTCTCTCCCAGAAACCAAGCTATGTGAGGATTTGGCCCTTCACAGGTTAGATCTGCCCTCTTTCCCTGCCTTCCAAAATTGTGTGTGTGTCTGTCTACGTGCACTCGTATGTTCATCCATAGATACATGAATGCTAAATATTTTGACAAGTCCTGTCTTGAGACATATGTTTAATATACGTATTCTACACATGTATCTAGGAATATATACATGTTTATAAGATTTTAAGTTTCTGAAAATGAGGTTATTGCAAGGTTTTGCAGTGATTAGAATTAAAATGGAAATAAGAAACACAGACCAATTCCAGTTTGTGCTCAGCATTCAGTGTGTCTGATCCTGCTGTGCTCCTGCTGAGCACTGGAAGAAGCCCAGATAATCTGTTTAGCATGAATCTTCGTGAAGTGTTAGGGAATGAGCCAAGATCCAGCAGACCAGCTAGTGGAGATGTGAGTGGACTCATGACAGGCTCTGCTGTGCATAGGCATTTGAAAACAGAATTGCTGCAGCAGCCAAGAGACTGGGGATGGTTTGATTTCAGGCTCTTCCAATGCAGATGGCTGGAAACATTTATTAGACTTAAGCTTTAATGTTAAAATAGAAACTTCCCCTTCTGAATATCTGACAGTGGAGACTTCTAAGGGATGTGACATTCTCTCTGTTTACAAATACACTGATGGAGTGCCTGAATTCAGACCTTGAGATAGTGGGTTTTTTTTGGCCTGCTGGAGATTATTGACTCTTGAAGTTCCAAACTGAAGATTTTATTTCAGCAATAAAGACTTTATTTATTTATTTATATTCCCCAGAACTGGAAAGGGCAAGAACTGTTCTGCTTGTAAAATAAACAACCAACTTTCTTGTTATTTGTCAAAGTGATTTCATTATCTTACTGTGCCACTGCTTCCAAATGGCCTTACAGGCATCATTTAAAGTGCAGTGAAGTATTTGTCATAGAGTCAGAATGTTCCTGGCAAGCCCGAGAACTGCTAGATTAAGAGCTTACCCAACAGCCTGAACTATTATTGTTTACACTTTTTAGAAAGGCATCTAAACCATTGTTACTCCCACCTCCCTCAGTTGCCAATGCAGTAACATCCTTAAACTTTTCTTGCTATATGGTGGGGTTTTGAAATAGAACCGTACCATATGTCTCTGGACTTTAAGAGCATTATGGTGTTAAGACCAAGTGTAAATTAAAATCCTTACCTTGCAAAACTAAGAATTTTGGGGTGGTATTATCATGTGGACATAATATGTTGCTCAGGAAGTTGTTAGGATTATAACCAATTTGGCCTTGCTGAAAACCTGTCCCTATCACTTTCTGGAGGACGCGTATAAGATGGACCCTTCCAGATCTTATGTATCTGGGTTAAAGTCTCACGAGTCATTGCTTTTAAACTTTGGGGTTTCTCTCTCCTCGTGTCCCCACCCCTTGCCTGGCTGGTCCCTGTGCTGGCAGCTGCCTGTAGATGGGGCTGCCGTTCCACGAAACGGGACACTGGCGGCTGTCCTACAGATGTGGTACAATTGTGGTGCACATACTGTCTGTGCTGAACTGCAGTGGCCGGCAAGTAAGCACCTTGTCCTGGGTGCAGCAGTAGCAGTCATTTTTCTCCTTCTTAGTGGCTGGTGCATTGCTGTGTTTTTGACTTTCAGCCTGGGAACAGCACTGATAACACCGATGCTTTTAGTTGCTGCTCAGTAATGTTTACTCTGACCAAGGACTTTCGCAGTCTCATGCTCTGCCAGAAAGGAGGAGAAGCTGGGAGGAAGCAGAGACAGGACACCTGACCCAAACTAGCCAAAGAGGTATTCCATACCACAGCACATCATGCCCAGTATATGAACTGGGGGCAGTTACCCAGAAGGGCTAGATCGCTGATTGGGTTGGGCTGGGTATCGGTTGGCGGGTGGTGAATGGTTTTATTCTCTTCCCTTGTTATTTCCCTTATCATTATTATCATTGGTGGTAGCAGCAGTGATTTGTGTTATACCTTAGTTACTGGACTGCTCTTATCTCAACCCGTGGGAGTTACATTATTTCGATTCTCCTCCCTATCCCTCTGGGAGTGGGGGGAGGAAGGGGGAGTAGTGAGCAAGCAGCTGCATGGTTCTGGGTTGCTGGCTGAGTTTAAACCACGACACATCTCCTTTAGCAACTTAAGCGATGCACATTGACCATAGTTTTAAAATACTTGTTTTATTAAATGTTTAAAATAACATAAACATCATATTAACAATTTTATGGCTGAGGTTCTCATAATTTGTGACTTTACCATTTTTATCTGATTTGAGAGCTCAAAAGATTACATCTTAACATTAGAAACTGTAATTAAGATTTATAACAGTAAGTTGTCTCATAGCTAACAAGAGAATAGAAATAGCAGATAGAACCATATAAACTTTGGACAGTGGGAGAATATGTATTTTACTATAAACTGGGGTCTGCCAAGATTTTGTAAGGACAAGAAACTTTTTAAAGTAGTTTCATGTTAATCTGAACAAACCACTCAATTCATAGTAGACTTTTAAGCAGTAAAGTGGGATAGTACATCTTTAATTATTCCCCAAGTATGCTTTTTTAGTTATCTTCTTATCTGTTAAGTCTGTACCACCTTCATACCAATATTTAGCACCATGTAATGGGATATTCACCATTTAGCTTCTGGGGAATGTACAGTATGTTATTTACTCTGCGCTAGAATAAAGGGTCAAATTGTTATGAAAGTTCATCCTTGCTTTCTGTGGTAGAACGTCAGTGCTGGAAGAGCAACAGCATGCTTTTGACTATGAAGCTGTAGCTTATTTACAAACAAAAGAATGCCCCCCTCCCTCTTTTCCCAGTTGCTTATTCATGATGATGATTTGATTAATAGTACTACAGGTTAGGTTTCCTTTACACTGGAAACTAGGGTAGGTTTTAGTCACTTTGTCTTAAACTGAACTGGACCAGTGCATACCAAACAAGCACAGCCTGGCATTTCAGTATGAGCCCCACTACTTTTAGCATCTCTGTATGCTGTATGAGAATATTGGTGCTGAAAGATGTAACTATACACACAGGCACATATAATCATGTTTTCTTAGAAAATGGAAAATAACACATTTCTTCAGGGGGTGGGTAATGGACCAAGAACGTGTAATATACCAGGATGTCTGTTACCCGCCTCCTAGCAAGAAAGAATTGTATTTTCTTAACAATGTTATTTGGACAGAGGGTGGATAGGTGGGAAATTTCAGGGTTTTTTTGGTAACAGACATGCTGGAGAGAAACAGCTTTGGTTGTCAGTCAAAAGGCAGTTTAAATTCAGATTAATTTAAGGGATTTGGTGGTGGTTTTTTTGTTACTGCAGTTTACTTTAAAAAAAGATACTTCTTAATTGCAAGCTGATGCCCACTGCTCATTGATATTCAGTGTTTCATTGCTTTCACACAGCAGTTCATAGCTATAGCCTACAGACTAGTACATATGCATAGTATTAACAAAACATTAGTATATTGGGTTCAACAGTGGCCCGTCTTATTTCTGAAGCAACACTGCAGGCTTCTGACACCATAAGGGGGTAGATACACTGCAAGTCCACAGGGAACAAACAATTAATCCCATTATACTGTCCTGTGGCAGATATTTTCTTTTGTGGCTGTGCAGAGTGACTGCCAATATTGTTCTCCACGCTGCCTGCTGGTAGCTGGGGGAAGGATGGAGGAGCCTTTTAGTTCATAGGTTCTATTACAAGAAACCAAACTGACAAGAAAATGCTGATGGAGCTCTTCCCCATACTCCTTGGGAGGCAGAGTCTTGTGAGTTTGGCAGCGTATACTTCTCTGAATCCTTGAGTCTCCCTTACCTCGTTGAGCTGGATGCTCTGTGCCTAGCAACGCTTCTGCTGTCTATGAGCAGAAGCTGCAGGAATGCTCCTGCTTCCCTCTCCTCCCCTTAACACTGACAATGCTACCTCTGTAGGGGAAAGAACCCCCACCTTGAGTCCTGCTTCAACCTTACAGGTATTAAAAGCTCTAGCTTTCAGCCATGAGTAATATCCACTCCTGTTTGTGTTAATTTGTGCACCACAGGACCTCCGATTTAATTTAATACAGTTGTAATTTTTTTGTCAAAGCTTGTGAGTATACATGAAAGAGTAAGAGAGAATAAGGAAGAAAAGAAGTGGCTGTCACTCGGTGTTTTCTTTATTTTCCTCAAGGCTTGGGTTTCTTCAGAGCCCATACAAATACACCAAGGAGCACACGTAAAACATCAAAGGTAAATTACTGCTTGAGGTGAGAACAAGTTCTTATGCCAGGTCCAGCTCTCCATGATGACACTCATGACTGGCACCCAAAGGCCATTTCCATGCATCAGTCTCTGCACTGAGGTTTTTCTGAAATGTTTTTGTGGTTTGATCACTGGGAAACATCTCAAGCCACAAGAAAATGGATTAAAGATTCAGCTTTCACTGCATGTTATGTCTTTGTTAAGAAAAGCTAACAGTTTGATCCCCCTCAGGCAAGGCCAGAGCTCTAGAGCCAGCTGCTGGCAATGCTGTGTGGGCTATGAAAGGTCTCCAGAAGAGCATATACCATCTGCAACAGCTATATGTCTGTAACATCCCAAGCAGTTCCTGCTGTTCTTTCAGGGCTGAGTAGCAGCTTTGCTGTGGCTGTTAACTTTAGAGCTTTAAAATGTGGTATTACCATTGTTCTGAATGAAACTGGAAGCATCTTTTTGCATGTGCAGAAAACAGGTCCAGATAAACTCAGGTGAGCAAAGATACATCTCTGACTTGTTCAGACAATACAACCTGTGCGAATAACTGTGAATGCCTACAGGCATATGTGAGGAATGTGTGGCATGACTAGCACTGGGAAAGGTAAGGCAGGACACTTTACTCATAGTAGAACAGACTGATGTAGACCAGATGTTGTAGGTGTAGCAGGTCTGCAGTATTTGACTTTTTTTCGTGAGACTCAAGCTTTTGTCTGTCATGTGCATAGCGTAAGACTTATAATTCCTTTAGTTGTTGCTTCTCTTTGTCCATAAGGCAGGCACTTAAAAAGACTTTCAGGATATGAGTTAAAATTATTTCCTAGTTTTTTTAATGGATGCTTGTTTCAGAATAATCTGCAGTTTTGTTTTGTTTTTTAGGCTTTCATATGAGAAGACTGGAAGCTGGCTGATGACCTGATTATGTACTTGAGGGAATGCAGTCTTTCTAGAGGAATCCCTACAGCAACCTGCCTTACCCCACCAAGGTAGGCACACTTCCTGCATAGCCAACTTAGCAAATTATAACACAAATAACCTTCACCATGTACACTGCTGCAGAAGCACGGTATGTGAACTCTCTGGTCCCCAGCACCCAAACCCATAGCTCCTAGTTTCCCAGGCAGTGACACCTTGCTAATGTGCAATGCACAGCACATACTGCCAGCTTTCTGAAGTTGCAAAAAACATAGCCAACAACCAGCATGGTTTCATTTTCAACATATATTTTCAAGGCAAAAGCTTAAAAAACGTGCATCTTTCAAAACTGGGTGCTTGACCTAATTAAGCATAGATCAGAAATAATGTGTGACATACAGAGGGGACTTTGCTAGGGAGTGCCAAAGCCTTGCCACTCTGGACAGCATGTTTCTGGTCAGATTCTGCTGCAGGCATCCTTTGGCAATTGCTTGAAACTAGACATCTGGGGCATACGGGGGAAGATGAATTCCTTGCACCTCAAGAAAGACTTTTGAACTAGCTTGGAGGCCTAGGATATAAATATACTGTCATCATAACTTGTTCTTGCCTTCACTGCCAAAAACAAGTATAATTTTTTGAAGAATGCCAGCCTTGTAAATACTCTGCTATTCTCAGCTCTCAAAAGAGCAACTGTGTCATTTTTTTGTGATGTAGCATTACTTTTTTCCAGCAGCTAGCATGACCCAAGACTAGAGAAACTGGATGCTGCATCATTTCAAAACCTAGCTGCTTAAAAGTCTGATAACCTTAAAGTGCTTATTCAGTGTTATCTGAATAAAAAATATTCCAGTATTAGATTTGACTTTGAAAAGCCGATAGCATGATAAATTTGTTGCTGTTGCACTAAGGCCATTGTTGCACCAGCTACTTCGAAGAAGGCTCTCTCTCTCATTCCTCCCCCCAGGAATTCATACTTCACTAGGTGAAACAAGTATCTCCAACAGCCATAAGCATTAGGAAGTCCTTGGCTTCCTTTCTAAACTGCAATGTAGGATAAAATGCATTACCTTCACAGCGCATGACTGTTTTTTACAGAGAAGTCATAGAATTGGTTAGATTGGAAAAGACCTTTAAGATCATTGAGTCCAACTGTTAACCTCAATGGAATCAGATTTCAGACTTCTTAATTCCTACTGACAGGAGCAGCAGCAGAACTGGCCTGATGGGATTTACATGTCTTTCTTTACCCTTTTTCGCCAGGGGAAGTGATCAACTGTAAAGTGATTTAGCTGTAATGAAAGCATGAAGAACAGTATCAGTCCGGTTTTCAGCCACAGTGAGAAAGGTTTTCTGCAGACAAATCCAAAGGGGAAACAGACCTATTCCTCAAAACCAATAAAGAGTTTCTGAATTATTCTTCAATATTTTAAGAAGCCTTCTCTTCATTCTCAAGAGTAAAGAATAGCAATTTTTCAAGCCCCAAAACTGTCCCAAGCAAATGTAAATGCAAGAGCAGAGATTTTTTACAGACGGCAACCTTAACCACAGAGAGAAAAAATACCTCTCCATAAGAAAGCAGGTTGTGAGTGAGTAGCATTAACACAGGTACATGGATTTTATGTGTGTATTCAGTTATGGCTTGAAATCAGTCCTCAGTAACAATGTAAGACAAGACCTGAAAACTGTTCAGTGTGGTCACTGACTTAGTGAACTGATCTGTTTCCCTCTAAGTTTAAAAAAACTGAAAAGGTAAAATCATGATTTTCAATAAGGTACCATTTCACTGAATGAGAATGAAGGAATAGCTTCTTTAGGAAGACCTCTTACAGGTTAAATTTCCTTGGCTGGGTCTTCCCTGATGGTATCCTTTTCTTTCTAAGTCTGTATGCTTTAAATTTACCTCTTCTGAGGAAGAAATGGAACTAAGATAGCCTAAGTAGTACATGTACATGGGAAGACACTGACTTTGGTTAATCCTTACTTCTGCTCATCGGACTCTAGATGAATGGTTCCAGCTTGACCTGTTCCTAAAGCTTCAATTATGGCTTTAAAAATTGGCCTGGTCCTATGGAAGAAAGACCACCATGTATTAAAGCATTAGTTGAAATTTAAAAGGTGAACAATAAATGCACAATAAACGCAGGCTGATGTTGGAGGGATTGGATTTTTCTGCTACTTTCAGACCCCGATGCCCATAGTTGCTGATAAGAGGAGATGGAGGGTCCTTCTGAAAGAGGCTGGTTGCTGATGGATGGCTTCAGTGCCTGAGGGTGCTGGATGCCCTGAAGTAGGAAAGGAACTTGTAGCAGAGGCTCACCACAAAGTACCAGATGTTTCGAGCCATCTGTGACCTTGCAATGAAGATGCGCCAGATGATCACAAGAAGGGTTGTGTTGAATGCATATCGGATGTTCCTCAGCCTGAGAAAGAGAAAGAGGCATCTTACGGAGGAAGACAAAAACAAAGAGCTTACCTGATTGCTTCATTTGCTACAGGTAATTCTGTAAGAAATCCTGTTTACAAGTGGCCCTTGGGCTTTTTGCCATTCCTGTTTTAGTGGAGACACCATGCCTAAGATGTCCCTGCCAAGGACGGTGTTGGAGTATAGTGAATAGTTATTGGTATGGGTTGAATATCTGTATTGCAAGTCTCTCGTGTTCTGTGTACTCTCAGTATGACTGTTGTTCTGGTTTGAAATGAGCATTTTTATTTTATGATAGTCTAGGTCCAATACTTTCTGTTTTGATTTGGTATATTGGCTATTTATTACTTTGCAAGATTGGTAGCAGGCTAGAGGGCCTTTTCAGGAGATGATGAATAAGGTTCTTCCACTTGGGCAGAACCTTGTTTTTAATGTTGGGAAATTACTCAATAGTCAGAAACAGTCTTCAATTTTGCAGTAACTGCAGAACTAGAGTTTTGAGGAGGGTGGTTTACACCATATATTTAAATGGTATTACTGGATCGTTAAGATGTTAATCATAGACTTAACTAGGTTGGAAAAGACCTATAAGATACCCCAGCACTACCAAGTCCACCATATTGTCCTCTTTCTGTCATGCAAAGTTTCTGCAGTTCTTCAGTTCTCACTTTCTCAGTGTCTGACCAAGGGAAGAAAGCTTCATACCTCATGTCCAAAGACTGGTTTAATTTTTGTAAGAGTCTTTCTGTTTTGGTAGATTTTCTCACTGCTTGTTTGGACAAGGTACTGGCCTATTACAGAAGTTCTTATAAATCCTTTAAAAATTACCCATGAATGAAGAATGTGTTTAGGATTCCTTGCTACACCAACAAACTGTTATATGCTTCTAGCATTTCCAGTGCAGTAGAATGGTTTTCTTGAAGAAAACAACCATGCTTTTAGATAAGAGAGCTGCTCCTTCTGCTGTTGCCTGGACTTCTCAGTAAAAGGGCCGGAGAAGACAGGAGGAGCATAATCTTCAAATAGAAGGACAATCTCAAATTGCTCATTCAGGCTCTCTTAAACTATCACCAGGCATTGAATGCACAAGCATAAACCACTGATTTTGAGAAGTTTTGCCCATTCCCCCCAAAGAATTAGAAATTTCAGTTTTATAATGAAATTTATAATCATACAAATGCTTGAAGCTTTTATGCAATGTCTTTAAATTGCTAAAATCTTCAAGGAGCTTAAGAAAACCTAAATCGCACCCTTAGGTTTTCATTATAATTCTAAATGACCAAGATCATCTGAATTCATGTATTCCTTTTATGCACTGTAACTTTGTTACTTGGTCATCCGCTGTGCAGGCATAGTATGTAGCCTCTGATCATTACTGTCATCCTCTTTTTCTTACAGGATGGAAAAATGAAACCCTGACAACCCTCTGATGTAAGAAATAAGCTATGCTGTGTTATTCAACAATAATTATTGCAATGTAACCACAATAATTTTCCTCAAAAGCCACTGAAGGTAGCCAGGAGCTCTTGTCCTTGTCACTGGGTATGACTTACTTTCGTAAGTGCTGCTTTGCTGCTGGAATGCCAGCCATGTCCTCATTTAGCAAGTACTTCTTAGCGCCTAGGCAGTAGCTTTCAATGTATTCTGACCAGTGCAGCTGACGAACATCAAAGTTGTATAACTGGGATTTAAAAACAAAGAGCAGAAGTTAAATGGCAAAGTTCAAAACAAGTTCACTTTAAGCACTTCACTGACCTCTGTTGCTGACAAGGCCCTCTCTCTGAATGAAGCTCTTAAAGCCACCAAGTTTCCAAGAAGACATGGGTACCAGCACACTATATTTTACAGCTGTCCATTAATGTCTTACCCAGATAGGAATCTGGGCAAAGTAAGCAGAAATTTAGTGCTAGCTGCCAGAAAATAAAGATAAGTTTGTCCTTCAGGTGGCAATTTTTGCATAAATACGTGTACCTGTACACACACACACAAAATCGTGGAAGAAAAATGGCATTCCACTCAGGTAAATGGATTTGTATGAAAACCTCCATGCAGTTTTTAATGTGTCACTAGAATTATGTGTAAATAACTAAATTGGACATTGCAACAAGAGGTGCCTCTGCCTCTGCTGTGCTGCATTCTCAGGAGCTAGATCTACAGAAGTCCAAGAAATGGTTTACTCTGGTGTTTGGCATGAAGATACCTCACTGCAGAGCTGATTACCCCAGTTAATTTCAGATGCTTATGCTGGAAAAAATGTCGGCAAGCTCTCAGGCGCTTGTCTGTCCATTAAAGCAAAAAAAGCCTTTGTAAAGAGGAAGAGTTTTTGTGCAGATTTTTTTACTATTATTATTATCATCATTATTATTTAATGAATGAGTGAAGTGAATGGCATTTCTTATCTACAGGGTCTTAAAAGGGAAGATACTCAGAAAAATATCTTCCTTTCACTCCCATTCCAATCCAGGCTTAGGTGCAAGAGCTTTGGTATCAGACCAGCAATAGCTTGAACAGAGGGGTACTAGCAACTATGTAGATCTTGGTGCCTTTGTCAAATATGTATAAGACATGTGATCTGCCCATAAACTCTCTAGCTTGAATACTGCTCACAGTGCAGCCGTGGCAACAGTGGATGCGGTGCCTCTCACAAAGTTCTCAGCTCAGTAAGCCTGAAACTCTTTTGAGCTTGCATGAAGTCCTTGATGCTGTATTGTTTTATTTACCTGCCTCAAAACTAGCTCCTATCATAGCACTGGGGTTCCCTCTACATCTGCTGTAGTGACAGCAGTGCCACTGCCTCTGGAAGTCAGAATTTGCTGTATGTGCTTCCTCTGCAGACTAGGGAAGAAAACTCTTCATTCTACTACTGGGAGTCTATGGAAGAATTTCATTATGTGAGTGAGACCAGTCTGATGTGAATGCCTACGTATCTCTTTGCAAGGACATACTGACCAAAGGTGCATTCAAGCTTATTACAACGTTACTCTATTCCTTCAGGCTTTCCATTAGAATCCCATTCTTAAGGAGTCAATAGTTTCAAACCTTTGACTACAACAGAGCTTGGCATCCTGCAAATTAATTGCTCTCTGGGGACTTGAATAAAACAGGAACTTTTTCATATTGTTCAGGGTAAGATACTATGTGTTAATTAGATTTGCCTGTGCAGTGCTCATTAAAACCAATGTGGATGAAAATGTCAAAATCTTTCAAGTCATTTCCATCTAGATCACCAATCACAGTGCCATCTTAACTGGAAAGACTTCAGTGATTGACCTGTCTTGGAAGGAAGAGCAATACACCTCAGGAGAAGACATTCTCCTTTAATAAATGGAAGGTTCCTGATAAGTTTTTTTAATGAAACAAGGAGGAAATAAATTATTTCAGGTTAAAGTCAGTTCCAGTTATCTGGATGTCATTTGAAAGCTCCACAATACACCCAAAAAAACCTGCTGCAGATTAAAAGAACTGGAGATTAGCGATCCATATTTGGGAGGTTCTTACCTTTTTGTCCTCTGTGTTAAGGTGACTCATTAACATATTCATGTTCTCTGAAGACCAGTCCCAGGACTGGGTGGAAAAGTACTGCAGGAGTGTCATAGACTTGTGCAGACGATTGATAATCTTCATCATTCTGAAACAAGAGGTGTGTCAGAGGTGAACAGAAGTCTGACATTATGCAAATGCTGTCAGTTTGCTCTGTAGGTGTTTTCACCAGTCCGGATTAATAGACATTTCAATTTCTGATGAGCACTGCACTGGTGCTGAGAACTTGTTCAGCAACACTACCTGCTCCAGCTGAGGTCTTGAGCCTACAGCTATCCAGCTTTTATTCTTGGCTCAAACATGGGTGCAAAAATGCATTTCCCAGGGCAAGCCTGATGCCTAACTTAGTGAACTAAACAAGGGTTGGAGGCCACATCTGCTGCATGTACTATCTGTGAGATGATGAGCCCATCTGAACTATTATGAAGTCTGCACAGCAGACAGCAAAATCACAAAGGTATACTGCTTGCCTCCTGAGGTGGCTACTTCTTTTTCTACCACTGGCCCATCCTTCCAGGCTGTCAAGGTTACTCCTTCTCAACAGTATCCCTTCCATCTAGAATATCAACCACACTACTCAAGTTTGGTGGCATGCTTTTCATGTCTTTGGGCTTCTTTGATCTCTCTCTCTCAAAAAATAACTCTTTATTAAAGGGCATTCCCCTCCCTGTATAATATTGTGGCAGTTTGGAGTATTTTTTGTGACCTCAAAAATCATGCAAGTCCATTAGATTTTATTTTGGGGGGAGTGGGTAGGGTGGGGTTTGAATGTCTTCCTGGAGTGTGAGTGTCCTGGTAAAGATGAAAGCTGCTTTGGGGGCAGAGCTTCTTAACAGGGACTTTGTAAATGTATCTTCAGGTCTCATGTGTCTTGGCCTTTTTTCTGTTACTCATTTTTCATATAAAAGGGGGTGAGAGTAATGCTGTCCCACCTTGCAGGATTATTTTACAGTTGTCCCAATGGTCATGAGTATAAAAGGCCTTTGGCAGTTGTGTGATGTACAGTGCTTAGTCAATTTTGAGAGACCACCACATTCTCTCAGACTGGATATGGGCAAGAGAAAGCATTAAAAGGCTGATTTCTGTGGCAAACAGAGCTGCTTTCATGAGAGGTTTTGAGCTGCCCGAAGGGTAACACAGTTGCTGTTGACAAATAAAAGGCAGCAGTCTGGGTAAGAATGGTGCCAGGCTGGGCTCTCGCCATGCAGATGTGACTGCCACAATGAGAAGCACTAAGCACAGCAGAAGACGACACAATGAGTACATCAGTTCAGAGGAGAACTGCTCAGTTTACCCAAAGTGAATTGAAAGAGCACTAAAACCTCCTAGGCACTCCTACTCAGCATTAAAGTGCTTTTCATTTTAGAAGCAAAGCACACCATCAGATTAAGGGAACCTTCATTCTGAATAATTATGTGCACAGTGATTGAATGCAGTTTATCTAAACTACTTTAAAATTACCACAGATTAATTTTCCTCATTATGCCTGTGTAGGCAAGTACGATGAGACAAAGCTTTGCGAATATTTTAATACATTTTAGGAACCTGGGAAACAGAGTATATGACTAGACTGCAAAGACCTGAAGCTGCCCCTCAAACTGGCTCCCCAAAAGCCATGAGTGTATTTAAAGAGCTTAGGGGTAATGGAATCTGTCAGAAAAAAATTATAAGAGAATCAACTGTGTGTCCCTACTTATGTTTTGAAAATAGGTTATCCACATGGCCTCCTCTCAGTGTGGGCAGTATAAACTGTGACTGTAGATCTACCCAAAGGAACATTTCTGGGTGGCTAAAAGTAAGGGTCAAAAAGAGAAGTGAAGCATCTGAAGAGGTGTGTATGAAAACCATGTTTCATGTTAACTGACTGAGCTCAAATGTGACCACATTCAAAATACTGACTTAATTTGGATGAAGAAGTGGTCTACCGAAAAACATCAACTGAGTAGAAACATGCTTTTCTGTAGCCTCAGAGAAGCTATGGGAAAGATTTCTTATACAAAAGCTCATTCTCCACCATGAAGGAAATGGGAGTATTAGTTATCACTTCACAGCCTTATTAGTTACACTTTGAAATGCATCCTGTCTTCTAGAAAGGTGTTGACAGCAATGATTTCTTTATTTGCTCCCATACTGAGCCTTGCATGAGCAGGTTCTCAGGTGCAATAGACTGCCCCAGGGGACTACTAATGACACAAACCACAGTATTTCCCATGTCGTGGATGGATTGTGCAGCAATAACAGTAAGCCATTCGGGGAAGTTTTGCTACACATCTAGCAATTTATGTGAAATGAGCTAACGCTTAAAGTAAACTTCTCAGGAGAGCCTTCTGAAGCTGAAGGAGATGACTCCTGTACCTACCCTTTGGTATCAGCATGTGATAACCACAGATGTGAAGAAGACCAGGGACTACAGGCTGAGGCAGTTTATTCTCAGAACTTGGAGATCTGCTCTCCATAACAGTGGCAGGCATGCAGGAGGCTGAAGGCGTGTGGTTTCTTACCTGGGCTTTCTCCCTGTGAGCCTCATGTACAGGTCATAGAGTATGGCTGGAGCCTTGTGACTGACAGTTATCCAGTACTGGTTTATCAAGTAGTTGGACGTCAGATGAGCATTGGGTGTTCGGAAGGCCTGCTCCAGCGGGTTCCTTTTGAATGTGGACATAACATACTGCTCTGTAAAAGAACAGGCATTTAACTTAAAATCAGGGACTTAGTTGAGCACAACCATACCAACACGCTGGAGTAAAGCCCAAGTTACAGAGCTTAACATCTTTACCCTACAGTTCCACAAACTTCATAACCAGGGATTGGACAAAGTCATCTCATGGCCCCTTATGGCATTAATATTGATGACTCCATCTCTATTGCCTATTTGAAACACAATCTGACTCTAGACTTAGCATCAGCAAACAAAAAATTCCTTATCAAAACACGAAAATATAATGGAAGAAAAGCAGGCGGTTGTAGCCTGAAACACTTCAAAACCAGGAACTGCAGTTCTGCTTTCACCTGCAGCAGAGCAAATGGGTAAGTGTTAACATATCTTCACATCACTGAAGGCAAAAGTTGATCTGCTAGCATAAACCAAAAATGACATTTCTAATTTTTAATCTAATTTTCTAAATGGCTGATGTCAAGATTAGTCTGAGTCAGAGACCACGGTTTAGTGGTGGACTTGCAAACATAAAGTGCTGCTTCTAAGACTTCACTATATCCTTTCAAGCCACATCTGACCCACAACACCAAATACCTCAGCCTGTTTTCAGATGGGCTCTGGATGCACTAAAGCAGCAAACTGTCTTGGATTTTTAACTTAAAAACTAATGATAGAGTAGTAATCTTTCATTCCCTTTTTATGCTAAGGCACAAATATGTTGGGTCTGATTCTGAGCTCTTGCAATGGCACAGAAGCGGCATCTAGATATGCCTATCTGGGGCATTTACATATTGCAGAGGCTTAATAGAACTGCAGTATTTCAATATAAGACTATCATCCTAGGGACTGATAAACAGATGGTGCTCCTATTCCTGAGCACCAGTGAGCTCAACAAAGAAGAATATGTGGGCTTTTTTTACTTAAAAAAAAAAAAAAAAGAATTTGAGAGTTATGACACCAATCTGTGCTCATATTCTAGTTTACTCTGTAAGCTTATGTTACAAATAGAAAATCAGATGAAAATTTGCAAGTCACAAGAAACATCCAGATCATCCTCAGATAAGCAGATTCCAATCATAATATTCAGACAGTAGTCTCATGTATCTGTGGTTGGCTCATTACTGCACTTCAAGTAGTGACTTTTGCTTGTTTCAAGTAACAGCAACTAGAGGAGACTTTTTAGCTGAGTTTAGACAAACTTTTAAAATAATACAATTTAGTTTTAGTGCAAATTCGTTATTTTTTGTGTCCCTTATGCTGCAAGTTTAACGGCTGAAGACGAATTCTCTTGAAACTCATCTTGCAACTGAATAGCAACACTGACTGCCATTCCTCCTGATTCATGTAGCCATACTGCAATGGTGTGGTTATATTGTGGTCATCTTGTGGGCTGAGGTATGGAAATCTTATCCTTTGCAGCATGTTCTCTCAAAATGGCAAGGATTAGCTAAAATCTCCTATTTAAACTTTTCCGGGTAGTGTGCCTGGCAGCGAGGGTTTGCTGGAGCAGTTCTGGATGTTTTGGAAAGGTGTTTATTCCTGGCAATAAGCAGTTTGGGATGGGCTGCTAGAAAGGAAGCTGCTGTCCTGGCCCAGCTCTTGGCAGAGTTTGTGTCTGTCAAAGCAGAACGTGAGAAGTTTCTTTCCTCTGGGTTAGCAGCATGGCCATTTACTACAATTATACTTTGTCAAAGTCATAGCTGGCTTAAATGTAGAGATCTGCTCCCCGTTTAGAGAGGGCCGTGTATGTGTGGCTGTTCAAGTAGCTCACGGATCAGAAAAGCAATCCCCTGCACTCTGCTACTCATTCCCTTAAGGAAGCTTCTCCAAGAGGCACTTTAAATCCCAGTGATTTTATAAACTCTCATCTGCTTATCAATGTTTAAGTTAATTTAGTTTCATTTGGTCACTTCATTCTGTAACGGAACACTACTAGTTTAACAGGAAAAGACTGATATTTTGGAATTGTGATTGTTTTGATGTTGCCTGCAGCATACAGTTATAGCTCTGTTTATTCAAATCCTGATGTTAATATACTGAAGATCTACTTTTCAGCTGTAAACTGGTTGAGAAGGTTTTCCTTTGCAACCATGTTAAAGACATTACAGACTCTGTTTTCTCTTTGCATCCTTTGCCAGGACTGCAAGAACTAACCAGTAAGTAGAAAATGCAGCTCTTGTCATTTTGAATCGTAAGCCCTTACACCAAATTCACTTAAATCAACAACATCCTTAGCATCTTGGCTACTTGAGGCTTGTAGCAGAAAATGCAGGTGTAGTGAAGGAGCTGCAGTATTATGCAGTGATACTACTCAGTGAGAGAAGCACCTATGTCAACAGCAGATGATGTATCTGCTGAAAACTCAAGAAAAATTCTGCAAGTTAGGAATGAAAGTGGTTTTGTTCTAAAATACACATAAGAAGGCAGTGAGACCAACTTGAAAGACTTCCTGGAGGAAGCTGGGAAAACACCAGCCTTGCCTAACTTGGAACAGTTAATGCTACAGGCGTTTTCTTTACGAACCTCCCTGACCCTGGCTTGCACTGACTTAGCACAATTGCTCTGTTTAATTTCTGGATAGTGTTCAACTTCACAAGCTGCAATAGTTTGTATCGGAAGGAGACAGAAAGAATCAAACAGACAGACAAATTGGTCAGGGAGGCAGAAAATCCAAAACTAGAATCACGCCACCCCTAGGAGCTAATTCTACAGCTCCAACAAAGGCAGATTTAGCAGGGAGAAAATCAGACACCACTCTCACCTAGGTAGACTGTTAAGGATAAATTAGAATTATGTTTTGCCATGCTGAACAGCATTTTAAAGGCTGCCTTATGATTTAGAGTAGAAATTGCAAAATCTACTTCACAAAGTCATACCAGCAAGACCTCCACTGCAGCAAAGCAGAACATGCTTCTTCAGATTAATACTCAGTTGTTTGACCACATTTTTGTAATAGCAGGGAAAGTAACAAGAAAGCCAAAAAAAACCCCAAGGCACAGCATTATTTGGAAAAGACATACATCAGTTAAAGGTTCCTTTTAACACTAGAGGTTTGTCTGTATCTGGAGATCTGTAGAATAAATTGTTTTACAATGGATGTTTAAGCATGAACTCTTAAGCAGACATTTATTTTTCAAATAATTATCTCCTAGATCTCTTTCTCCTCCCTCCCTTCCTCCAAGCTCATCATCTTTGTACTCAAAACGTTCTCATCTCAGCATTTCTCTTTGTTACCCAGGGCATCCTTAGCCCACTCCAGCCTCAGTTTCTCTGATCTTCCTCTTATTTCCTCCTCTCTCCCTCAAAAAAGAAATCTAACTCTGTTGTGTTTGCCTGTCATTCCTACAGCCGGTCCTAGTGTAGGTCTTCCTGACCTCATAGCCCAGGTTGTCCCCTCTGCAAAACCCATGTTTGAGTTGCACTACAACGCTCAGTCCCACACCAGATGACTCCATTCCCCACCTTTGTTTCTCAGCAGCTTCCAGTCTCACTCTCACAACCCTCCACCTCAATGATCGCTTACAGACCCGGTGCCAGTCTGGCCTTCCCAGACTCCCCTTCCCTCTGCTGGTCTTGTGTCTCCTGTATATTTGGATCAGCCAGTTTCCTTCATGCTGGGGAAAAGCAATTTCTGAAGAAGCTGAAAAACCACTGGAGTAGAGACCTGGCCTCAATTATTTCAACCTGAAAGGCTGGCAGAACTAAACACAGAAAGAGACAGGCTTTCAAAAACAATAGGTGGCAACTCAAGTAGCAGATGCTGTCCCATTGTGAAGGAGGGAACTAGTAAAATTTGGTCCTTCTGTGCAAGGTGGGGGACTCCTTAGTGGTAGCTCTTATTTAAGAGAGATCATGAATCGTAAAGTCCTCTTGGAGTGCAAGCCATGGGACTGGCTGCCTAGAAGCCAAATAATAGTTAAGTAGAAAGAGAAAGTAATATGAATGGGTTGTGAAAATCTGTCATAAAGATTTTAGGATTGTGAGCATTTACACGAAGAAATAGATAGGAGACAGTTGAGAATTTAAACAGGTGTAACATTCCCCAAACTCATTTCTTAAACCATGCAACATCTTTGAGGAACAAATTTTGCTCTTTGATACTCCATATAATTCTCTTCAGCCTGCTGCTCTCAGGAAAACTGCGGATACATGTGGTACAAGGAGTTCCACAGTGCCACTAAAGGAGAAAATTCTGTCTTCAGTCCCATCACACAGCTGAACTGATTATGCAAACTTCTGCTGCACCCAGATGATTTCATTACTAAATCCAGTTATAAGGAAAGTGAAAGAATAAGACCAATTATAATGCATTAATACATTGCTGTTTTCATCAGTAAAATGATGAAACCCACTGAAAATGGGTTAAGAGAGGCAAACCTCAGGTAGTAGCGCAACAGTGGTTGTTGCGTGAAGTCACAACCTGTGAAGAGCTTTGCATTTACTCCTGCGAAAAAGCCACAGAAGATCTGTGACTAATCACAGTGAAAAGACTGCCAGAAACTTAGTGGGGTGTACTCACCACTCAGCCAATTGCTGAAACCTCATCCCTGCTAGATCACTTGAGCAAGTATCACAGTTAGGACATTAGTGGGACTTTCACAGAAGCCTTGTTCTGAAAGGCAATTATACAGGCTGAGAAAATTTGGGCTGCTCAGCCTGGAGAAGAGAAGCTGCATGGAGACCTCATGGCAGCCTTCCAGTGTCTGAAGGGGGCTTACAAGGATGCTGGAGAAGGACTCTTCATCACCAGGACAAAAGGTAAGGGTAACTTAAAAAGGTAACTTAAAACAGGGGAAATTCAGGTTAGATATAAGGAAGAAGTTCTTTACTGTGAGGGATGGTGAGGCACTGGAACAGGTTGCCCAAAGAAGTGGTAAATGCTCCATCCCTGTCAGCGCTCAGTGCCAGGCTGGACAGAGCCTTGGGCGACATGGTCTAGTGTGAGGCATCCCTGCCCATGGCAAGGGGGTTGGAACTAAACGGTCTTAAGGTCCTTTCCAACCCAAACCAGTCTATTATTCTGTGTTCTGATTCTCTGCTGACTTACTGTTTGCCACTTAAAAAGTGCAAAGACAAACAAAAAGCAAAAGCTGAGAAGTGAAACACATAGCAGTGACCTGCCAGCTTCCTGTATTTAAAGCCCAAAGATATGAATGAATGTATAACGGAAAGCATCTCAGGCCCTATCTGTCCAATGCACTGACTAAATGTAGTATTTTACAGCTGAGCAAATTCTCCTGCTTGGCTTCAGCAAGAGTTTTCCACTGTAAGGGTGTCGGGATTTGTCTCCCTTTTCCTTTACCCCTGCCTTCAAAGCATATCCACCTGAAGAAAAGTCAGCCATGAAAAGAATATGAATCCTTCCACTGAAAGATTCATGATCAAAACTCAAACTGTTCTTGAAGCACACCAGTTATTTCAAGACTTGCCTTCTCAAGTCTATACCAATTATTTCTGTTTAGAATTTTCTGCATAGAAAGAGGAAGAATGGCTACTTTACTTCCATAATATACTAGTTTTCACTTACTATCAAGGTTCTCCAAGTGATTTCAAAGCACAGAAAGAACCCCAAAACTAGCAATCAGAAAAGGAAGATGCCCTGCTATGGCTACAGAGAGCATCTTCTCATAGAATTAAGGGACTGGTGCTCCATTCTTTTTTCCAACACTTTCATACCTCTGTGCAGCAAAGCACATACTTTGCTGGTTTGTTCTGCAATTACACCCACAATGAAAACTGAATAGATGCTTTCCTGAGCTGAATGCCCAGCACCAGCTGCTTTTGATCACCAGACCCTCACTATCTACAGCTGGGCCTCCCACATGCAGCTTAAATGGCACTTAAATAGAGGAAACCACCTTTTCAAAGCCTGGCAGAGAAATGCTATTGACATTTGACATGTTCTAGATTTAAATTAGATCTTACCCATTTCCCCCCAGAAGAAAGGGTTGATTCCACCTGTTGTGCAGTTGTACACCAACATGTTTTTTGGTCTGGAAAAGAGAAGTATTATTTTAAGTGGTATTAGAAAAGCACCCCAAAGCTTTAAGTAACAGAACATGAAATCTAACAGCCCAAGAAACAGTAACATCAGCTCATAAAAAAATATATACTTTTCATAAATATAAAAATGCAGTATAAAATACAAAGTTTTGATAAGATCCATTCAGATTCTGGAAAATAGATGAAGTTAGTAAAGACAGTTGGGGTTTAATAAAAATACTCCATATATAACTCATGAAAAGTTAGAAAACCAATAAGCAAAGTGAGCATAATGACAAATCTGATTACATTTTCCCCCCAACAGTTTCTCTAAGTATATTGTAAATAATTGGCCCAAGCCAACCTCAGGGACACACTGTATTTTACAATCATTTTCTTAAAGAATATGATTTTTGCTACTTTTTAAACTCCATTTGTTATGATGGTGATCACAAATCAATCCATTTCATCAAAATTCTCATTTTAATATCAAATAAAGGCTGGTTGTTATTTGGCCATGGAACTAAATATTGATTACACTGGTTTCATGTCTTCCTTTAATATAAGACATGAATGGCTTTTTCAAAGTAAACCTGCCTTGCCACAGGTGCAAATGATCAACACAGCATTTTTCTTACTCTGCATTAGCAGCTGAAGCCAAAATGCTAAAAGAAGCAAGATCTGGCCTTGAAGAGAGGATAGCAGCTTGGCTGGAAGATACAGCATCTCAGTGCGTCTAGGGTGCCTGTGGTGCTCAGAGCCTTTCTCCACTGGATGAGGCTGCCAATGATGAGTTCACTTTTAAAAACTCCTGTGACTGAAGAGACCAGGAGAGAGAACTCCTAAACCTGGGATAGGAAATCTCACACAGCAATATCTGAAAACTGCATATGGATAATGCAGTTTTAATGGTGCCTTTTTTAACAACGCTTTGATATCATGGCATTAACTATGTATTAGCATTATTATAATCCCCAGCAGGCTTCTAGGGATGGTTAGTACTGATAGACGTGTTAGGCTCTGAATCTATGATCTCCCATAACTTTGAATTACTGAGTAGAAGTCTGACAGAGTGTTAAAAATGCTCAGTAGTGCTTTATTTGGGAAAATGCATCATTGAAACAATACGGCAACTCACTAAGGATTAAATCAATAATACATGCCCATGTACAAAACTCACCTAGTACTACACACATAGCCTGATGGAAAGTGCACTGAAGTGAAAGCACAGACTTCCATTTACTCCAGTGGGTCAGGGCCATTAAACACCTTGAAGAGGCTTCCACTAGAGAATATCTCCTTGTTGATTTTATTCCCTTCTCCACTCTCCAGCTCGGTGACCTTGGTAGAGTGCAGAGCTTTGTAGACTTCTACACTATGTACTGAACATTGCAATTCTCTGCTAAGTTTTAGAATCTAATTTCTGTTGGTAATGTCACATGCCCTGAAGGATACTCACTTTCTGATTAGATGATTGCAAAAAAATTAAAAATTAAACCATACAAGCTATTTTTCAAGACAGCACTTAAACCCAAAACGGTCTGAGAAATCAAATTTACAGAAGGCTCAGGCTCTTTATTTTTGTATACAGATTGCTAACCTTAGGGCTGTGCCTAGCTAGACAAAGCCTTAAATCAAGTTCTGCAATTGCTCCTTTACCCTATAATTATTTGTGTGGGAACCAGATTAAAACCGTGTATCTTTTGCCAATGAAAAGTCAGAAAAGATGGCATTCCTTCTACCATGGCCAGAGCCAGGAATTCTACTTGTGTGCTGACACTGCTCATGAGCATGTGTTCACCTCCTTTTCCAGCTGTATGAACAAGCTGTAGCCCTCTTCATCTGAAGGCTGTCAGAGGTGTATGTGTGAGGAGAAGCTGTATTTATTTTTCCCAGTCCATATTGCTTTGGCTGTTGCTAATGGAAGGGCACAAAACAATGAGATAAATAAATCTGGAGACCTGGTGAACTGCCTTTTAAGATCCTTTTAGGATCCCTGTATTTAGGTTACTGTATGCGGCTCTTCCTCAGCTCAGAGGGCTTACTCTGTCTTTCAGAGTAAAATACTTATGCCTTTTATTTGTCTGGTATTGATTTCCCAGAATTGCATAAACAACCAGAGTTATTCATGTGGTTTACTCTGCAGCACTTCCTACCTAATGATTTAAGGTCAGAGTCACAGGTTCACAGGAAAAGAGCTTAAATCCTTAATGTCACTTACACATACCCTTCTAAACAGTGCCAAGAATGGAGGGGTTTTAGATCGTGTCCCCTATCATATGAACTCATATTGTGTTTTCCAAGGAAAATGCAGTGCATTTTCACCAAGGAAACTCTGGGGGAGAAAATGTGAACCAGAAAATGAATCAACCAGGCTCTCACACAGGTTTTCAATTAGCATCTGGCTCCCTTGGGTAATAAATGCCCAAATCTGGCACAACAGGAGTGCCTTCCCACCTGTGCACAGCAGTGTACCACCCTGCTGCAAGGGTGAGGTTGATGGCGACGTCTACTGGGATCATATCTGCCACTGCTTCGTTGTTGGCAATGACAGTCCGGAGAATCCCTTTGCCTGCCTGTGGAACAAAGGCAAACAGTCACTGATGTAAGAGCACGGTAAAATTTCATCAGCTTGGACTAAGGAAACACTGTCATGTTAGCACTTTTCAAGCCTGGCACCTGCTGCAGAAGAGTATTTGGTTTCTGTGGAAACAAAGATGGATCACACTATTCTGTGTTTCCAGAGGAAGTCTGAAACATGATAACGACTGTGCTGCATATAACAAGAGAAGCTGTGACTCTTTATTTAATTCGGTACGAAAGAAATACCTTAGGAAAGAGATATATTTGAATTTAATGAAGTAAAATTCCCAGTGATATCTGAAGATACATTTTCTTAAATGACACAGGCTGACAGAGGTCTGAGTGTCCCTCAAAGACAGCAGTCACTTTGGAAACGACACCAATAGACTCTCTGAAAAGTTTACTCCCTTTCCTTTGGATATATTCACATCTTCCTCTTCTCAAAAGCTGTGTCTGTTAAGCGCAAAGATAGCCAGGACATGGCCCCTGCCTTGAAGAGCTTGCCACCCAATGAAACTCAGGAAATGAGTGAGTGAAAATACAAAGTACTGACAACCAACATTTTGCTTTGGTTGGAAGTGCATTTGTGAGAGGATCAGTCTCCCCAGTACGTATATATTTAACCTGAATGTCTATGAAGGAGTTTCCCTCATGACCAATGAGTCTTAGGAGGTTCCATAGGAAAGACATGGCAACAGATGGCAACAACATGGCAGACTGAATCTAAGAAGACACTTCAGCAACATAAAAACATGGAGATGAAATGGGGTGAAGGAATTTCACCTTGTGTGGCACATATGAGGGCTGAACAGAGCACATAAAAAAAAAGAACCCCCCAACAGCAAAGTCAAGGTTGCAATCAAGTTATCTAGCATGTGGGAAATAAAATGCAGTGAAGCTGAGGACCAGTGAAAAACCCAGCTGACCCAGTGGAAAACCTGGGAGGATAAAAGCACTACTGAAGCAAGGAATTTTCATGAGCTAAGACTCCTGAGCAGTCTCATCTCATCCTTGATGCAGCTGGCAGAGGGATCGTAGACAGAAACAGGCAAACGTGTAAGTTTTCCTGTATGACTCCATCCTCCTCACACCCATGGCATGCAGTTAAATTCTGCTGCCCTAAGCTGAACCACACATATGCTTAGAGATTGAAACCTTAAACTGGAAAACCTGGAACATCCCCTTTTTTGTTTTTACCACTTATTACTGTTCTAACTACTATTTTTCAAGGGGGAAAAAAGCAAAAAGAACTGAAGGAAGCCATCAAGCTTAGCCATGAATTTTCCACTGCTGTGAACACATGGCCGCTAAAGAGCACTGTGTGATCAACTATCACGTTTTTATAGGTACACTGAAGACCTGTTTGAGGTCTTCAGAACTAGAAAGTCAGATGAATGTGCTGCAGATATGCCTGTATTCAAGCAGCATGTGATGGCCATATACATATGAATGAATTAGAGATTTCATATACTGTGTATTTACTAAAGACTTCAGGTTTGAGTGTTTTGTTACTTTATACATTGGAAATAGTTTGGTGCTTCTTTATCTGGTATGTCTTTTTTTCTCTTTATAGCTGCTCACTGTTTTCTCTTTAGTGAAGTAGAAGCTACTGCAGCTGAAGCCTCCAAGATAATTTCCCAGTCTGAGCCTGACGTTTCTGGACAGCCTCCCAGCTGAAGTGCTTTAGGGCAAGTCACTGTCCATAACTTAAATCACGGTTCTGCCTTACAGATCCACTGCCTTGCAGGGAAGAAGGTCTTTACATGTAATATGGAACAGTGAGACAAAACGCCTCAATTACAGCCCAGTGGAAATGTAATTAATTTCATTTTGTTCTTCAATCAACAAAGCTTCTCCTGACAGCAGCTGAAGTAACTGTAGGCAAAAGAAACATAATCAGATTACCCAGAACAACTTGAACTCCCATATTTCACGAATATTTAAAAGAAATATATCTATTTATGGAATTAAATGATCAAACTCAAATATTGTAGTGATGGCTGAGGAAAAAAGTCTTCACAAGGTCTGGAGTTTGGATTCTTCCTAGATGATCCCAAAGACCATCTGAACCAAATCTGAGTCTGGGGGTTGTCCTCCATACAGGATGAGCTTGGGCTAGAAGTTAAAATTATTTTGGTAAGGGGGAGACACCTTAAACAAACAAACTGACCACCAAAACACTTCCCTTTTGCTTTCCTCCATCCTTAATTAAGGCAAACAAAGCTACCTGAGTAATAAATACAGTTTGAAGCCAAGACAGCTGGCTGTAATCACAGAACTTGCAGGTAATCAAGCTCAGATGGTAATCATAACTCAGGTAATCATAACTCAGATGTTGAAGGGTAAATTTTCAAGCTACCAAACAGGAATTACCAATTCACCATATCCAAGCACATTTATTTAAACCATGCATTTATTCACACCACCCCCCCCACACACTCCTTTCTCCAGAAGAGCAGAAGTGTCTTGGGCTCCCTAATAATAAAAAGTTTTCACTTCCAGATAACTCGGACCAGTCCAGCTAAGTTCAGTAGCAACTGGAGATGGTACAAGACAAATACTGCCTTGTCAGCACTCCCCACATGCTTCTCCACACCACAGAGTCTCTGGTCCTGACTGATGCTAGCCAACACTGCTGCCCATAAGGCCAAAGAGCTGCTGGACGCAAACAACAACCTGGTGCGTGCACCCTGCACCTATTGTCATTGCTCTTTGTTTTTTAACTGGTTAAGTCTTGATATATTTACATATCAAGTCATCACATTTCATCACTGTAGAGCTGAGTGCAGATGACATGAATTTCATTGTGTCTTTATTCCCTATAGTGACGAACCTCAGAAGTTTCAATCCTGAACCAAAAAATGCCATTTCTGTTTCAAAACTGTTTCAGTGCAAGTCAAAGCTTTTATATAATAGGGAAGTCATTTACTACACTGACACTAGAATCTAAACCCCTTTACTTTCCACAGAGTTAATCTGGAGATAAAGGTACAAGCTGGCATCTCTGTGTGAAACGTGGCCTGAGTGAAGCAACCATTAATTCTACTGTTGCATTCAGTAGGGCTAGAAAGCTTTTGCTTTGAAGAACAGAAAATATTAGTTACTGGTATGTGTGGCAAAAGATAAGCATATAAAATATATGCAAGCTGTAGTGTAAGTACTTAATGCAGACACTATTAAAAACCTGACATATGGACAAAATTTCCAAATACTTAACCATTAGTTGGTTTTTTACTTGTTGGCAGATTAGAAGAAAATAAGAGGAGGGAAATGCTTTCTGAATGACAAAGTATTTGATTGGTATGTTTTTATATGGCTGAAAGCATACAAGTTTGGCGTGTGTTTTGTAATATACTGGCATGTGATAACATCTATGACAGCTAGCTGCTGTAGTTTGTTACTTAGGTCATTCACCTGTGGGGAACAAAGAGCAATGCAATCGAACTCTTTTGTATGACATCTATCTTGCAAACCAATTCTGGTTGAATTTTTGTTACAGACTGATGCTCAAAAGTAATCATAAAAACATCAAAACTCACAGATACCATTACAAAAGTTAGAATCTATCACATAAAAATGTAAGAAGTGGATCTGCAAAATGAAGTAACTGCAGAACTTTATCATGGTGAGAACATAATGAATGAAAACACTGAAAACAGTACAAGATGCTGTGAGTAGAGCAGTGCAACAGTACCAGCTTTATGAGCAGTCAGCAATGAGTAAAAGGCTGATGGATAATTATTTTAAAGAAACTGTGACATGAATGGAAGCTAATAACACTTTGTGAACACAAAGGATGTGTTTTTGGGGCTTTTCAATGCCTCTGAAATGTGGGGTTTCAGATAAAAGCATTAGCTGGGATATACCCACTAATTTCACCGGCCCTGTGGATGCCAGTAGTAACTGCAACAGTTTCTATTTATGCTCTAATTCAGGTAGAAATGAGCTTTTCTAACAAGATGATATTTGGATTTTATTCTGCCCTCCTATCATTCTAGACTATTAATCCTTTTATACACACTGCAGCAGGCTGATAACAATAATTTTTTTACAAAGTAATCAAGTTGGACAAATCATACACAAACAAAAATATCTGCCCATAGCTATACAGCATTATGTAGTGACAAATAGACCCAAGGCAACATTTTTAGTTCAGAAACAGATACAAGCCAGGAGGAGAGGTACACAACTTTTCTGTTTTCATATGCTAAACTTATTAATGATTGTTTTCATATTACAGGCAATATTTTACCAAGTTATTCATTATTTCTCTGATGGGTTTGTTCCTCGCCATTTTGCACAGTAGTTATTTACACCAGTGTTAAGCAAGGATATAGTGAATTATCCATGTGACTGGCAGTGCGTGAATTGATAGTTACACACATTATTTGGGTGTACTCTGCACATGGGCAAATGCTGTATAACACAATAGCAAGTGAGACCCAGAATCTTTGTTATTTGGAATATGACAATAAATGAAAAGATAAATAATGCTGCCTTGTATTGATGGTATGGTAATCTGGCCTGGAAAACTAAGTTCTGTTATAAGACTCAAGTTTCGACACTTGTGATTTACCCTACTTTCAAGGATGCATCTTTTGCCCTTTCTTTGGAAATTTGCCCAATTTGTCCAAAACTTTACTTTTTTCAGAGTTTTTAGAAGCTGTAGTTCATGTTAGTGAACCAGCAACATGAATACTCTTTCAATGTCCTTTTTTCAGCACAGCATAAACAGGCAGTATTTTGGGTCCTACATGCATATGAATGTATGGCAAGTGTGTGACATCTTTCTACAAGATTCAGAAAACTGCTATGATCCTTTTTCACACACCATTTCTAAGTGGGGCTATAGAGTAACTTTACAGTTGCTATTTTAGGCACTCAAACTCCACTTTGAAGGGAGCTTAAATAGTAACCAGACATACCGCAATAAATATTCCACTTGTGCCGTTGAAGTTGTCAATCCAACCCTGCAAAAAAGAACAACGATTATTACTTTTTTCAGTGACATGTTGCTTACAGTCGCTTTGAAATGGTCAAAAGCTGTAATGCTGTGGTGTAGACAAAGAAGCAAGAAGACACCAGTTACAATGGGTGTCAGCCTATCTGGGACAGCTGCCAGGAAGCTAACCAGTACAAAGTACCTAACTGATTTTAAATAGGGGACGCATTGTACAATACCTCATTTTATCTGCAATTTACCAACCAACAACAAAATCTAATTTTGTTTATAGAAACCACTTATTTCCTATTACAACTTGGCTACAGGAATAAACTCTGGCTTTAAACACTACAGTGTCTTGGTGCTGTCACTCTTGCTGAAAATGGTCAGTGTGTTATATACCCTCTGACATACAACATGCAGATGTCACCAAGACTGATTTAGTTACTCCAGCTAATATCTAAGGCAACTGCCACTTGTGGGAGCTAGAGTTAAAAGCAGTGATGAGCTGTCTAACCTGAAACAGGTTATGACACCTAACAGAGTTCACTTTGTCTTTCCAAGATGGGAGGCTTGGCTTAGAGCCTTGGCTGTATCTGAGCCATCTTTGGCAGGCTTCAAGCTGCATGAAAGCCAAAGGTGACTTTATGTTGCCTTTGCAATTTGGCTGCAATGTTAGGGCACATTATTCTTACCATTATATTTAGCTTTGTGAATTATTTCAGTCCAAAAGTACTGCTGTATTTAATCACTGTGTGGCTGACATTTGTAACTGCAATAGGCCCATGCAAGTGTGAATCCAGCAAATTTAGTGACTACAAACATAAGACAGAGATACTGCACATGACTATCAAATGCTTTCAAGGACCATGTGAAGTCGTGCACATCAGGATCTCATTAATAGGCTGACTAAACCGCAGAAAGACTCAAAGCAGAATGCATTAGGACTACGACCGACTCTCATATCTTGTGTTCCCCCAGCTAGTACAGAAACCCCCGTGTGCCTGTTTGGGCACAGTCCTGTGCCTGTAAGACTGTCAGTTGCAAGTCCAACATTCTGCACCATTATTATCCCAGCCTTGTTATTGTTATTATTGTTTAAATGTGTTCTTTTCACTTGGAGGCAAGAGTTTTTCCTGAAGATGCTGAAGAAGTCTTGCTGTTCTACTCCAGCATAGGTCTTCTGCCTCTTCCACATGTCTCCTATGAACTGGAGTACCTGTTTCTCAAGCAGACAAGTAGGTAGACAAGTAGATAAAAGCAGGGAGAGATTCCTGACAGTGCTGCAGCTGCAGCAGTATGACAGAATCATAGAATAGTTAGGGTTGAAAGGACCTTAAGATCATCTAGTTCCAGCCCCCTAAAGAGCTCTCAGCAGAGAATTGGTACATATTAATGCTTACTGGGAAAGGCTCATGCCAGCTAGCTCCCACAATGGATGGCCTGATGATAGCAATGTTCAGGTTTCCTTTCTCTTGCTGAATCAGGTATTCTGACAAGGCTTTGGTGTAGGTGTAAGTGTTAGGCCAGTCACCAAGCAGCTTGGGTGTGATGTCTTCAATGATAGACTCATCCAGCCACCTACAGGAAAAAAGGAGACCATCACTATCTGACATACAGAGAGAGAAAAGACAGGAATCCTCACCTTAAACAAAGGATAAGCCAGTCAAAGCCATTTAAGACAAAGCAAGGAGCAAGGAGCAACTGGTTTGGATTTAGAACAGCTCTGTGGGAGAAAGGTTACCTTTGTCCTCAAAGTGCAAAATAACCCTAGTGAGTTTCATGCTATGCTGTCCAGCTCAACTTCAGGCATCTATACAATCACATTGTAAAGCAATCTTGTGTGCTTTATGCTTCACTGTGATCTGTAACAAAAATACAGCAGTGGTCTGATTGAGGTTTCCAGTCAAGCACTCTAACCAAGTAGCGCTCAGCCGCAGCCAACAAAGTCCCTATATACTCCCAAGTACATTTCATGAGATTCCTGGTAACCTTGAGTTCCTGAGTTGAGTAGCATTATGAAGGTCTCAAAAGCTAGAACAACATGCTAGACGGACAGTATTCCAGTAGCACTAGTAACTGTGTTAAATGCTCCTTCCTACCCGTTTTCCACAGGGTTGTTGACATAGGGAGTTAGGAAACTGTCAGTGCTGGCTAAGTAAAAAAGCCCCAAACAAAAATATTTTGTTTTTTGAAACAAAAACACCCCAGTGAGTATTTTTTTAAGGTATTCAGGTATCCAATCCATCAGAAGTAGTTATGCATATACCTTTTAAAAAGTGGCCCTCACCACTGCAGTGCTGCAGTGATGGCCTAAGGCTCTTCCCTGGCACACCATCAAGACATCACTGGTCCTGCCAGCGTTTGGGTCTAAAGGACAGGAACTGGCCGTACTTCCAGAGCCCTTGCATTCCGCTGCCAATCCCCGACAGGCTTTCAGCAGTCTGGTGTTACACCACAGAAACAAAGACTAACTCCTATAATCCAATTTGTAATTAAGTCAATGGAGTTCAGACTGAACTGCTGTGCTCTTCCCAGGGGGCATTGCAAGGATACTGTTCCCTGCATATCCCCGCTTCACCCCTCCTTATCCTGAATTTCAGAAGCAGGTGGAGGTCAAGGGGAGAGGAATGAGGTTGAAACTGGCACACCTGAAGAATTACTTGATCATATCACCTTAAATGTGCAAACACCTGATGGCTCAGGTGGCACACTGTTTTTTGGATGGCTGTCATCAAACACAGACGGAAATACTACAGGAAAAGTGACAGACGAGAAAACACCGATTCACTGAAACTGCAGAACAGTTCACACGGGAGGGTTGAACTCAGTGATCTTTCATGTTTGGAGCACATTCAAAAAACTCTGACAGGTTTTAGAATATAGATTTTTATTTTTTTTTTTTTAGTTTAAAAAAAAAGGCCTTGTGGAGGCACAAATACCTTCCTTGCAACCCTAGTCCCACGCTTCAGAAACACGCATGGCAGAAAAAATGTTTAAGCATAAAATATGAAGTTGAACTACACTGAGGCTATAAGCAGCACACAATATTGACTTAATTTACAAAGCCTACTTAGGCAGCCATTGAACCCAGCCTCCTCAGGGGCTCAGCTAAATTGCAATTGTTTGAATCTGTTGAGTAATTAATTACCGGGCTACCAAAAGGAGATGTCTATTTCTGCAGAGCCTGAAGACTAGGTTCATTTGGGAACTCAGACTAAGCTGCATACAAGTCTTCTTCCCCTTCTCTTCCCTTCCATTTGTATATTTTTACTTAACTAATACATACAGCTCACATGTTAGCATTCTTATGAAGCAAAGGCAGGTGCAGAAGTACAAGGAAAAGCAACTTCCCCTAGCCCTCATCCTTCCATACAGGCCTCTGCATTACTTTCAGCGGCCATCAAGGGGACCACGCTCCTCCCCATCTCAGGGTACCATCCTCCCAGGTGCTTTCATCTACCAGCACTACCATCACAGGAGCGCTGAGCTGACAGTTCAGCGAGGTGAAATGGTCCTCTTTCCCTGTGACCTACTTTGAAGATTTTGAAATGCTAAATCACAAAGCTACGGTTTTTGCTCACTGCTGCAATTGCCCCGTAGAAACAAGAGATGCAAATGAAACCATTAGTAACCTTTTCTTTCACTGTGTATATGTGCCAAATTACTCTGCCATAGGAAAATATAACTGTCTGTGTTAACCGCTTTGCATTAGTCAGATGCTCTCTTTCTTGTAAGTAACGACGGAGCTACGTTTTCCGCAATAACAAACCCAGTTCTTCTTCACTGTGTGCTTTGTTCCTTACCTCAGCACACCCTTCAAAGCTGATTTCCCTCAGCTTTAGATTAAGGCAAATCTTGCTTGATGTGGCAGATTATATGTTTCCTCTATTGGCCTAGAAGCACTTAGAAGTGTGACTTTTGGTTTACACAGATTAAGCCTAAGGCTTTAGCTGCAGGTTAAATATCAAAATACAGGAAAGCAGGGATATAATAGGAGGATAAGAACAGAAAAAAGAAACAGCTGGGAGTCCTATTTGGGACTGTGTAAACTGAATAAAGAATCATAAACATATATCAAGTGCATGGCCAAAAGCATGATTAAATGAGTCTGTTATTGCACCCATTTGTGTGATCATACCCCCTAATGCACTTGCAGAAGAGCACTTTAAGACAAGAGTTGTTTGTGAAAATAATCTTTCACAGCTGGCTGATGCAAAGCATGACATGCATTTCTTCCCCCTTTTTGAAGGGAGTTTATATTTTCTTGTCTGCTTTATTTCCACACCCCCTCCCCCCCTTTTTGAAGGTAACATTCTGATACCTGTTCATTTTTCTCTTAAACCTTCTGTACTCAGCTACCCACATATTACTTCTTCTACTTACATGGAGAATCACTCCACTTCCACATCCACTTACAAAGGTGCATCACTCCAATCTCCTTCCAACCCTGCTTTTGTCTTCTCTCTCTCTCCATGTAATCCTCTGCCCTTCACAGTCTCTCAGTTTTCTCTATCCCATTCTGCCTATGTTCTGTCATCTCAACATATAATCAGACTGGTTTGGGTTGGAAGAGACATTAAAGACCATCCAGTTCCAATCCCCTGCCATGGGAGGACACCTTCTACAAGACCAAGCTGCTCCAAGCCCCATCAACAATGGGTGCTAAACACCCCAAAAACCTTCCCCATCCTGCTCCTTCACACACTCTGCAGCCCCATGCATCTCTTTATATGTTGCCTTTGATTTGCAGAACTTCTTCCAAACCAATGACCCTGGAGACAAGGGTCAATTTTCAACAAGGCCCACCTGATTTCAATGCCTTTGAAAGCAGTGGTTTCACTGCTGTGTTGTTGTTGCTGTGACAACACTGTAAAGAAACAGATGTCATCCTAGCTGAGGGCATGCTGTGATTTCTCTCTCACTGAAAGTACCAGAAGGTGGTGAATTCTGGAGTATGAAAAACAGGAAAAGCAGTAAAAAACAAATTAAAATATAGTAAAAGAGCAAGAACCCTAACTTCTAATTATGTGGCTAAGAAAAAGGCCCTCAGTACCAAGATAAACACATCAAAGCACACTCTGACAGCCCATTCTCTGTCACTCAGCCTTTCTTTCAAACACCATCCTCTCTGCTGCACATGCAAACTACAATAAAGAAATTCTTAGTGTCTTATATGAAGCAGCCGAAGTAGCTGGGGTAGCCAGGGGTAACCTCTGGGGCAGCCAGGGACTTCAGCACATTGGTGATTAGCATTCAGACTGCTGATGGAGTCTTATGTCCAAAGTTGAAAGTAATAGCAAGTTTTTGGGAGCAGTGAAATGTATTGTTGATAGTGATGAACTCCAAAGGATATTGTAAAACTGAATCAGTGGTCAAAAAGGTGGCAGATTAGCTTCACTATAAATAAAAATAAGGTAATGCATTTAGGGAAAAGTACTCTAAATTGGTCTTACTAAGCTGCAGCTGCCAGTTCTGAGTTCTGCAACCTCTAAGAGCCAGCTGACAGCTCTGTGAAATCTCAAAAGTCAATGAGTAGCAACAGACAAAAAAAGTCAGTGTCATGTTGGACATCATCATGTACCGAGAACAAGACCAATGGTGTCATTCTGAAACAGTTTAAATAAAACTTCGAGTTACCACACCTTGAGTACTTAATGCAGTTCTGTCTGGCCTCTGCACCTCAGAGAATGAGTGGAATTACAAAAGAGGCAGAGAGGAAGGGCAACTAAAATCACCAAGAAGATAGATCTGTTGGCATATGAGGAGGCAGTAAAAAGGCTGAAACTCTGCAGTCTGCAGAAAAGAAGGTCCAGATTGAATGAAATACAGATTTACAGAACTGCAGAGGCAGTAAACAGGGCAAATGCTGTAGATACTGCAATGCTATGACTATGGGACATGCAACGAAACTACCAGCATGACAGTTTGAAACAGGTAAAGAAAGCTTGTCTGTACACAGCAGTTGGTTGATAAACTGGAACCTGCTGCCACAGGGAGTTGCAGAGGCAGAGTACCAGAAAGTTCAAAAAGGGATTAAACAAATTAATAGATTCAAAAACAGCTCAGAAAAGAATAGGACGTAACACCCCTCATTCATACAACAGTTCTGGTTTCTGGGAGGCTACAATGGGCTGCAGAAGTACCCAGGTTGGTGTAGTCACCCTAACGAGCATCTCCCAGTGCCACTGTTCAGAGCAAGATACTGGGCCAGGCAGTCCATTGCTCTCATGCACTAGGGCATTTCTTATGTTTTTACTATGCTCCACTTGCAGAATAAATGATAGATGACTACTAGCTGGAAGTAAACATACCAAAGAATAGACGCTACTGGAGAAGCTGAAATAGAGAACACTGATTTCTACTAAATTTTCTGGAGTAGCACTTAGTGAAATTATTTCTTTAGACAAACATTTCCTTGAAATAAAATCCCAGTGCTTCTCCTATTGGACATGAATTAATCTCATCTCCTATTACTGTAAATGAAGGAGAAGAAAGACTTTATACCAGCTCTTTGGGTTATAGTTCATGGGTCAGCTGCTTATATCACATAAGCAGCATATCACTAGAAAATAAATGAAAACAAAACTACAGCTGTGGGAAAATTCTCTAAGGGGAAGGTTTCCTGGGGCCTTTATCAGTAGATTTTGTTGTCCTTTGTATTATTCTTCATTTCAGTAAATTCAGTTAAACAAGCTTTTTTGTTGTTCCCTCAAAGTCCTGGATTCTCACACTGAACTCTCTAAGAAACAGCCCTTTTCTGCCTTATTCCTATATAACTCCAGTTTAATACCACAGGATTGTTGAAATAGATGGAAACACATTGGGAAGCTGAGGAGATAAAGAAATAAATATATGGTATATGAGAAATATCAGTTCTTACTAAGGTAGCAACAGAGGAAAGGTAGCCTTACAGAAAGCAGCCACACAACTACATTCCTTGTTAGCAACTACACTTGTGTGTTAATACACTCAATGCTGGACTCCCATGAGATCACACGCTCTTTTTAGAACTGTGTGAAAACATTCAGAGGTAGCTGGAATTGCAGGGTTAATAAGTGCGGTTTATGCTATTTCCTAACATTTTGTATTGTGAGAAGTATTCTTAAGCTCAACCAGATGTTTATAAAGCATGATTTCAGCAGCTCTCCAGATACAAAAGCTCCAAACCAGAGTCTGTATTTCTTCTGTTCTCAAAAAACAGAACAACTCAGTAAAGCTGGTTTCAAGATAAAACACAGAAAGGCCAGAATTACTGGATGACATTCTGTGGACAGTACCACCCAAAAGCACATAGGACAACAGCTCTCTCTTTCTTTGGCCTCACCCTCATAGAACCGTAGAATCGACTATGTTGGAAAAGAACTTTAAGATCAACAAGTCCAACCATGACTGCCAAGGCCACCACTAAACCATGTCACTGAGGGCCTCGTGTACACAGTTTGTCAACACTTCTAGGGATGGTGATTCCACCACTGCCCTGGGCAGCCTGTTCCAATGCCCTTTTGGTGAAGAAATTGTTCCTAATGTTCAATCTAAACATCCCCTTCCACAGCCTGAGGCTGTTACCTCTTGTCCTGTCGCTTGTTACCTGGGAGAAGAGACTAACATAGAATCATAGAATCATAGAATACTTAGGGTTGGAAAGGACCTCAAGATCATCTAGTTCCAACCCCCCTGCCACGGGCAGGGACACCTCACACTAAACCATCCCACACAAGGCTTCATCCAACCTGGCCTTGAACACCGCCAGGGATGGAGCACTCACAACCTCCCTGGGCAACCCATTCCAGTGCCTCACCACCCTAACAGGAAAGAATTTCCTCCTTATATCCAATCTAAACTTCCACTGTTTAAGTTTTAACCTGTTACCACTTGTCCCGTCACTACAGTCCCTGACGAAGAGTCCCTCCCCAGCATCCCTATAGGCCCCCTTCACCCAACCTCACTCCATCCTCCTTTCAGGCTGCTTTGGAGAGAGATAAGGTCCCCCCTGCGCCTTCCCTTCTCCAGACTAAACAACCCCAGTTCCCTCAGCTCATGCTCCAGCCCAACGGTGTGGACAATGTGAACAATTCAGAGATCTTCTGCAGAATAGAGCAAAACCAATGTCAGAAGAGGTGATGCAGTAGGTGAATCCTACTTACTCTATTAAATCGAAGAGCTTCTTGGGTTCAGCTGGGGGCGGGTAGATGATTTCATCTATGCATTTCCGGACGCAGTTTGCATAGGCGGTGGAGATATGGATGAAGGCCTCGAGGTTCTGCATCTGCCGGGCCAGCTCTAGAAGCCGCTGCGTGCCCAATGCATTCAGTTGCAGAGCATGTCTAAAGAGAGTGAGGGAAGGAAACAAAATGTGTTACACTGGGAAGAATATATGGAAGCTGAGCATTATCCAAATCTCAAATAATGGAAGCAAGAGAAGAGAAGGGGTCACAGGAGAGCAGAAAGCTTCAATGCAATGCAAGGGATAAACCAGCTTCCAGTTAGATTTACTGTGCTGGCCACAGAAAGTCTCTCAAAATATTTTTACTCAATTTGAATGATCTGAGGTAACATTCCTGTGACACTGTTAAATCTGATGTATTTACCACTCCTTCTGGAACAAATATTTCCAAAACAGATGACCACAGAGGTGTTATGGTTCCTATGGTGCCCTGTCAACTTTCTCTTTAAGGGACGACTGCTAAACCAGATAAACATATGGTTTCAGCAAGCAGCAAAAGGTCCTTCGGTCCAGGAAAACAGGTTCATACTGGAGGATACTCAATTAGAGATAACAGCTTAAATTTCTAAGGAATGGAGGAGACAGCTAATAAACATAACAGAAAAAGAGTCCTGGTTAGCAAGGCTGACCTTGAAGCACAGAGCTTAACTAGCAGTTGTCCTGGACCTATCTGCAATGGATCTCAGTGAACAGATGTTCAACTCTGTTGCACACTTTGTACTGTAAGGAAGAGACTTTCCTGCACAGAAGGGAAAAGGCTAAGGAATATGCAATCTGTTCAGCACAGGAGCATAAGCGTTCAACAATGCATACAAGATTATAAATAATGCTATCAAGTACAGCATATACTAAAGAAATTAATTATACCAACATTGAAGGGAAATTGTAAATAGTCCTGATGAATGAAAACAGCTGCTAAGAGTATGATTAATGTTTGCATCACAATATCTAAATTCAGAGATACTTATTTTTTTTTAGTATGAAGCTACTAATAGAGTTTTCTATAGATTTATTTTTCCTCCTGCTCTTCTAGCAGGATGAATCCTTCTACTTTAGCTACACCTCATATGAAAGCTACTCTTCCGTGTACATTTCTATTCAACTATATCCCTTCTGAGAGGGGAAGAACAGGATTGAGCTCAGAATACAGGCCCAGCACAGATTTCTGCTGATATGTTCAGAGTTCCTTTAGCCTTCCAAGGGAATTTCATCTAACCCTGGTGATTTGTTACTCTCTTTTCCCCCCCCATTTATATTAAAACTGCATCTACTGATATTTCAATATAACAGTTTCTCAGATTTCTACCCTCAAGAGTTCCATCTGGAGAACTCCCTAAATGTACTGAATGTTGATGCCAGTAATTCATCAGCTTCTCTGCTGCTGCCTTTCTAGTATCTTGATAGCACTGCTTTTGCACCTCCCTTTTCTATCGGCTCCACATATTCTGTGGTAGGCTTTGGACTTCTGCCCTGTTTAAAAAATATTTTTATTTTTTTGTGTTGTTAGCAAGTTGCTGCTCAGAACTCTTATTTCAGCAGCAATATTGTGCTTTCACATCTAACTTGTTAGAGCTTTTACCCATGTGATAGATTTTATTACTCAGATAGGAATAATTTGATTTTAACAACTTCTCCTATTTTGCCATTTAACCAAATCGATTTTCCTTTCCTTTCTGTGTTAGAGGGATTTTGACAGATCACAAGCAATCAGCCTTTAAATAGTTTCTACACAGCCTGCAAGCAGATGACCATTTAAACTTTTTCTTTTAATTGCTTTCTAGCTATCCTCCTTATTAAAAACATAGTTTCCCTTTGATGCCACTGAGATATATTTTTCTTAGCATTTCCATTCATTTACTGATTTAAAATCATTTACAGGTATCAATGCAGCGCAGTGCTTTGCTACTTATATCTTCATCCAGGTTCTACACATGGCTCAAGATTATATCAAGAGCTGCTTCCTTTCTGGTGGGTTCTCGACTTGTTGCAAAAAGCAATTATTTATGGTGGACACAGTGGATATCTGTTTAGCCTACATATGAGCAAATGAACACTGGTATTAGTAACTGTGTTTTCTACCCTCACAGTGTTTTCCAAAATACTGTGAAGATCTGACAATCCAGAGCATCCCCCTTGGTTTGTTAACCTTTATGATTTGCATAGAGGCACTCACACATCTCATCTTGGTTTAGTGGCTTATTTCTGCTCTTCTTTCTTAATGGAAAGCCTGCCTGGAGAGGCATTCCCAAGGGAGCTCCTTCAGAAACTGAGCATTTATTGTAAACAGTTGATTACTCTGAGCGCTGGGTATTTTAAAACTTGGGATAGGCTATTTTCTTAAACAACATCTTATTTCCCTCTCAGTTTCTCAGTGACAAAGAAAGGCCATTAACACCAGCTTTAGAGACAGACACAACATAGTTTCACTTCAAGCTGTCTCCAGCTTGTTCTGCCAAAATATCTCCCTCTTGACCTAAACCACACTTTTCCCTATCTCAATTTTAGGTCAGACTTAACTCCCTTACTATGTTACAACCCAAGCTTGCAGTACTTCCTTCTGTTCCCATGGAAATCTGCCAAGACACTTCACTTTTGACGTGCATATGCACATGACATTTTCAGAGCATTTACACTGCACATTCAGTGCAGAACCACATGTAGCATGGAAACATAAGTGGAGAGCTATTACCACAGCTATACAAGAGATGCACTGAATGTTGTATTGTCAGCTATCACACACTCTGAATTGCGCTCAGTGAATACAGAAAGAAGAAAGGAGGACATACTTCAGGGGTTCATCAAAGCGAACTGTTGCTGCACAGTGGAAGACAATATTGATCCGGGTCAGAAGCTCCTCTTCATCTTCAGCACTGATGGCCAGCTTGGGCTGAGTGAGTTCAGCATTAATAGGCTTAATCTTCTCGTGGAAATTAGGGCAATCTTCTCGGACCCTGTCAAAGACCTTGAAGCACAAACAGAGAGAGACCAGGTACAGAATTAGGCTACTGAGATCACTCTGATTAGCAGACAGTCTGATCATGTCAGTCAAATGAAACTGTCACAAAAGAGAATTCCTGGTTCTTTCAGAGGGAGGACACAGGTGAGATGATAAACCAGTTAATCCATTTGCTCCCTTTCATGGGAAAACCTTGCAGGAGAAACAGAACAAAAATGCAGGAGGTAATGCATTGCCCTAAAGAGACGAATTACTCTTCTCTGCACCACTCATTTCCTGGGACAGCCACTGAAAATCCTGTATTCCCACATCTCCTGCAACCACTTGCTCTTTGACCTCAAAGGCTGCCTGTAGGACCGTAACAGGAGCTAAAGAGGAGGAGTGCAGAGTATGCAGTGGGAAAACCTGTGAATCACTAGACTCAAGCAGTTTTCTTGGTGGTTTTACAAAGGACTTGAGCAGAGAGGAACAGGGCACATTCTGGCTTCTCCTCTTCCTTTGCTACTCTTTGCCTACTGTCACTCTTTGCTCATGTCAGATGAGTCAAACTGCCCTTGGGATGGAAAGATGGGGAATCTCAATAACCCATACTGCTAAAGCTGTTGGCTGCCATCAGCAATTTTGCAGAACTGGGAAGTGCAGCTAGTTGGCCTCTCAGGCTGTCTTCCAGCCCTTTTTTCCTATGAGTATGATCCATAGCTCTTCCCAATGCACATTTTCTGCTCAGCCTTCTACAGAATGACAAGACTGCATCTGTCCACTAAAAAGACCCATACATTTCCATATATTGTTCTGTCTGGTGACTTGCCCAACCCAGCTTTTGGCACCTTGCTTTGCCTAAGATCTGAGATGGCAGGTACGCTGAACAGTGAGACAACTGTGCACAAACCTTCTGAAAGAAAAAGGAAATCAATACTGTCATCACCTGTCAGTACCTATATGAAAACAGCAGTTTCCTCAGTTCCTATTTTTACTCTGAGTAGCTCAGTCACTGATAACAGTATAGCAGGTCTGGGTGCAGTTCTGCTTGTACTGTGAAAGCAGATGCCTACTGCAGGTTCCATATGGAGACCTTTTAGTTGGTCAGTCTCACAAAGATGAAGCCTGAATTTCAAAACACTACATGAGCATGCTGGAGTAGTCTCTGAAAAAACCATCTTAAGTTTTAGAAGCATCTGTTCTAAGGGGTTTGTATTGGACAGCATTACTGCATTAAAGCTCCTCTATTTGGGGGCAGAGTGACAAGATGGGTAGAAAGGATGAATAGAATAGAGAGGCTGTGGAATCTGAAGAGGTATAATCTAGATTTCAAAGGATAACCACACTTAAAAGGTAACTAGCCTACTAACAGGAACAAGTAGGTACTGGGAGAGGTTGCTGGTGGATGCTGTGCGCCACTAGCTTTGCATGCATTTAAGAACTGTCTAGATAAGCATTGCCAGGAAAGCCTGCCTTGGGGTAGGAGGACGTGCCAGCTGGCTTCTTGGTAGCTCTGTTTTCTGGGTGATTCCTCTACTCTGTAACTTACTAACCAGTAACAATGAGTTTGTAAATCTCTTTACTATCATGGCCTCTTGTTTTTCTAGAGATTGTTCTGTCTTTGATTTGCCCAGTGTTTATGTAAGAGCGGAAAGGGTGTGACATGAATTAAACATACTAGAAGCAAAAGACATATGAATGATTAAACTGATACTAACAGCAATATTTTCTTGTATGACTAAGGGACTGCCTCTTCCTCTTATCTGACAACCAAATTTAGAGAAACCTCAACGTTCTTAGGGATAAAGAAGTGAAAAGGAAATCATTAGCCTTCTGCACTATGCAGCACACTCTGTACTTGACTTCATGTATTTTTCCTTAACACACAGCTGCACATCCTTCATAAACCTGAAACTTCAGCAAGTTAACAGAAGTCAGGACAGGGTAATATTCATTTCTCTCAGTTGCACCCAACTACATGTGTATTCCTGTAATGTCTAGGCCAGAGAATAGACTTCTAGACAGAGAAAGCTAATCATGGACAAAGATGTTGGTGAGAGCCAGCTGGACTGTAGGAACTCAGTTCCCAACAATTTCTGTTCAGAACAAGGTACTAGCAGCATTAACATCTGTAAAAAACTTGTCTTCTAACAAGAGGGTGCTATATTTGCTGTCCAAATACGCATCATCTCATGAGAGGTCACACATGAGCAAGCCCCAGTGAGACAAAATCAAAAGGTTTCTCAGACAACCCATGTAAGACCAAAGCTACTTTGTCAGAGTTTTAGGAACAATTCTGCATTCGTTAGATTGCAAAGAGAATGTAAAACTCCACCCAATGAGAGTTATTTTATACTGGGTTTACTTTGGCATAAATAATGCAAAGACAGAGGAAGAATGAATCAGCCCTTTCTCCATTGCAGACATGGCATATAAAAAGAAGTGTAGTATTTCTGCTGTGCCAGCCTTGATCAAATTTGGGCAGTTACATTCTGCCTACATGCCATCTTCTCCCGACATTCTCGTTGCAGATAATACCTCCTTCAGTTTCTGCGCCTACTGCTAGGTATTTCCTACTGCCACATGCCACTTAACAGCTGTAGTTTTTCACCCCCTCTGATGATTCACTGCACTTCTCTGAAGGATGAAGGCAATTTCTAAATGCTAGCTCATAAACCAGCATACTGCTTTGGAAACCTTCTGGATCACAAGAACATTCAGTTCATTGTCACCATTAAATCAGATAACAGGAGCAGCTGTTTAATCAAAGTTTGCACCCTCTTTTATGGAATTTGAAGATTTCAGATTTGTCGGCGCTTTGCAGCATGTGCAAGAAGATTTAAAGACAAAACAAATGCAGCTTATTCCATACTGTTCCCTATAGTTCAAGGAGAGTTTAACATGAAGATGATGCTTAGTCTGCAGGTACACAGTAATTTTGATTCTGCTTTGAATTCTGATTAGCTCACCCAGAGCATATATATAATAATCTCCAGTAACTGCAGGAAGCCTAAGGATTGTTCTCTCTCTTCTTTTTAGAAGCTGTCTGCCAATGCAAAATATATTCAATGGACAGAAGTGGGCTGGCGTGCTGTACTGTTGGAACTGCATAAAAACACTGGCCAAGTCAGCAATACTCCAGAAGTGATACATGAATTGCCACAGAATTATAGTTAAGAGAGATGTTTGATTTCAAGTCATCCA
Organism: Lathamus discolor; assembly: GCF_037157495.1. NCBI lineage: Eukaryota > Metazoa > Chordata > Aves > Psittaciformes > Psittacidae > Lathamus > Lathamus discolor. The sequence goes on from NC_088884.1 coordinate 55,666,267, forward strand.
GTATTAAATTGGGGGAAATCAATAATAAAATATCCTGATTTCAGTGTCTTTGAGCATCTTAATGCATTCCAGAGGCGACACTGCTGCCTTGACCAAAACACAATAAATAAACCTAATAGCTGATATTCTCACGTTAAACCTCAAACGGGATGCATGTTTTGCATAGCCTGTGCTGCCCCTCAACAGGTGAGAATTTCACTCTTAAAATTTGCTGATTTTTTCTTATTTTACAAGCAGGCAATTCCCGTTTATAGTAATCTAATCTCTGTGATTTCAATGCACATTGTTAAGCACTTACTGTGAAAGAAGGACATCTACAATTACTCCAACATTATATCTAAGCATGTTTGATAGCATCTCTTTCCCTATTCTTGCCCACTTAAGCTTTGACCTCCCTTCCCGAGGACATCTCTAACACTGTGTTCTCTGCTCTTGCATTAAAGCATGTAGTAGTTCAGAGAGATTTCTGCCCATCAATCTTTCAATCAGAAATTTTTCACGTCCATAAAGATACAGAAACCTCAAAGAAAGGGCGAATTGCATATCTATGGAACAGCGCAGCTGAACAATAAAGGAATCACTGAACAACGTAAAATGCCAAAGGCTTCCCATCTTCCTCATGAGACGTTTTCAGTGAAGCAAATACAAACTAATGAAAAGCAGAGCACCTAAGCCATGGTTTACTTTAAAAAGAAACTTGCATGAGTTTGGTTTTATAACTGCCTTTCAAAGAAGCCTTGGTAGTCCTTCCTTTTTAGGACTTACCAGTCCACATCCCTAAAAACCACTATCCAAATTATACTGTTTTAACCAAATGTTGCCAGCTTTTTTGTTTTTATGTAAGACCAATAAAAAATGGTCTTCTCTGGTGCACAGCGGGACTAGGTGTGTTTAATAGGCACTGGGATATTAGGCTTCACTAGGAGGATTATCAGAAGATGGTAACTTACATTAAAGTATGCACATTTCAAGTAATTACTGTATAAGAATATTTAGAATGTAGAAAACTGAGAGAATTCCCACACAGTCAATCTCACATATGAGAAGCTACTGAGTAAGGTTGAAGAGTTCAATTAAAAAAAGGCAAAAAGTTTCTGCCCTTTCAGATAAAGAAACGGAAGGGATTGCTTAGCATAATTCAGGAGAATATAAGCATGAATTGCTTCTGTGAAGGACCTATGAGTTATTCTAAGCAACACACAGGCCAAGTGGTAAAGCATCTTAACAGATCCTTTAAAGAACAAGATGTCCATTGGGTGTCTGGAACAATTTTAAAAAGAAGGTGTTTGAAATCCCTCTTCTGAACAGAGCATTTGGTGTATAAATGCTAGGGAACTGGCTATAGGTAGATACACAGAGTAACACTCTGGCGCACCCATCCATCTCTCTGTGATTTCAATGGCAGTATCATAAATAGATATGAGTGACCACCACAGATTTAAACTACTGAAGTAGTTTTAAGTCATAAAAATAACTCTTAAAAACTACCTGATCTCTGCAGTTTTATTCTGCTGAAAGAGTGTAGCCGAGTTGTGTTTCTACTGATAAAATCCTTCCGTACAGTCCTGAAGGAAGGAAGGTACAGAACTACTTAAGAACTGCCATTGTAGCAAATCTGCAAAATAATTGGGCAGCTTCTTGACATAAAGTAATTAGCTTGCAATTAATTTTTCGCATGGTACATTTCCAGCAATAAGCATCAGGATTGCTCAGTCAAAAAGTGTGAAACTGCAGCTCAGAAAGCTTTAATGGGAATAAGAGACTTTTTTTTCCCTCTCTTTGCCTCATTTCCTCTTCAGAAAGTTGCTTTTAAGTATGGTTCTTCTCAAGGCAAATAAAGCATAATTCATCTAATCAGTCAGAAAGCATGCCACAGAGTGTTCCTCATTATAGGAAAACAAATGGCTTATGCTTCAATCTAGAGCTATTACTTTCCCCTGACTGGAGCTAATGTAGTAGAAATACAGTACCCATGACCAACATCTAGTAAACAAAACAGCTGATTATTTAAAGATAAAGACTACAGAAACAAAGAGATGACAGACAGTAAATTTCAGTATAGGGCAGCTAAGGCTAATATGCATAGCCACCTACTTAGGATGTGGTTTTAAACAGCCAATTTCCTTGAGAATTGGCTGCTGACAAAGCCTGCTGTTTTCTAGCAAGAATATGCGGGTTATGTGTTAATTATTCTGGAACAGTAAAAGGAGCTCTTTCAGAGGCAGGCATTGTAGACAGGAACATTAGGGACTTGACAGACATGGAAAAGCTTTTTGTGGTCCCAAGTACCATCTTACAGGTGGGTGGACAAGTCACAGGCAGAATATGGGGTTTTCTTACACTCATCACAGATGTTTCTTGTACCCCTGTGTGGTGCTTGGACAGACACCACTATCAGCATTTGATGGTATACTTGACAGTGAAAACGGGAAAAATTTAAGTGCAGGGAAAGAGAGTGGTAACACTTGGAGCTTTTCCTACAGGAACCATTTAACATGTCTCTCTTCCCATGCATATTTGAAAACTGTTTTCCTTCTCATCCCTCATCCATAGCTGTGCCCCAGTGTGGGCATGGATGCAAGGGGAGTCAGTTGCTAAAGGATGGGAGGAGCTCTTGGCTACAACCAGAGTCCTGTCCATCTCCCCTTCCTCAGTTCCTGCCATGTAGAATTCACTACCAATTACTTAGAGAATCACTGTATGTACTCAGAAACACAGTTATCCAGACATAGGATCTGAATCTGCTTTTCCGTACTCATTGTCTTATTTACAGATCTTTGATGTTTCACTGCCAGATTTGCTTGGGCACCAGGGAACATCAAGACTGTTTGCTGAGTCTCCAAGGCTAATCAGCCAGCAGTAAAGGATGTGTCAAACATAGATGCCTACTTCTTGGAGACATTTAAAGTGACCAAGAAAGACTTTGAAAGACATAGAAAAAAAAAAAACAACAACAAAACAAACCCCAAACCCACCAGAAATTACTTTCTCATTTGAAAGTACTTAAAAATACCAGTCTGATTTTTAAGCATGTACAGCAATTGGTGTTGCAGCCAGATAGTGTGATCTCTAATGCATTCTCATTATTTCATTAAAAAAATGTACCTATCACAGGCACAGATAACTCTGAGGTTCTTCCCCTCTGAAAATATAAGCTTCATGTGTATAGTCATGCAGATGGTGTGGAATGGAGTTTTGGGGAAGTGAAGGGACCACAGGCAGGCAGCAGTTGCAAAGTGTGCTTTCAGGTACGACTCCCTTTCACATGGATGCTTAGTAGGGACAAAACAGACAGAGCTACCCAAAACTATGTACCTGGCTGACCAGGGATACTGCACTCATTAGATCACACAGAATGAAAGATGCCCCTGCAAATGAGTGAGATGCAGTTCCGGCTGCAGAAGTGAGTCTCAGTTGTGATGCTTCACAGAATGGAGTGATGTGGGAAAGAGGTGGCCATCACAGGCGAAAACACACCATGATGGCATCCTCAGCCAGCTGCAAAATAGCTGACCCAGCACGATACAATCAGCATCAGCTCTGCGTAGCAGTCCTTGTTTATACAGATGGTCATATCCTCTGATGGCTGGAACCCGCTAAGCCCCACAGATGCTTTGGGGTCTGTGGGGTGGTGTCCCTGTGTTAGACCATGCAGTAACTCACAATGTCACTTTTTAGTGAAAAACCTCTTGTGAAAAGTCACCAAGGGATGCTCACAATTAGAGACATTCAGTCAACATTATCTGAGCCAGACCCTGAGGGCACTTCTCCTGCTAAAATGTTGGCTCTAAAGAGGACAACCAGGCACACTGGCAGTCACACAGATACAGCTGACACAACCAGCACATAACCTGTATCATGCGCAGGGTGGTAGACATTTCAGAGTTCTGTTTCACGGACACCTCCACGGATGTATTTGGGCCCTGCAGCTCCTGTAAGTACATCTGGGTAAGTCTTGAGATACTCCATTCAGAACTTGGGCCCCTCCAAAGAGCCGTTCTAAAGGAATGACTGCAGCAGTTGTGGATGGGTGGTTGTCCTGCATTTCTGTGGTCACTTACTTAAGTCCCTGTCTTCTTCCTGAAGCGTAAAGGGGAGAATGCCATCTTGACAAGGATCACAGGTAATGTGGGCACTGAAGTTCACCTTGATTAAAAGTGTGAAGGAGGTAAGAATCCTTTGATGTCATGCTTAAGTTGACCCATTCAAGACAAACACATCAAATATTTAAATCTACTTGAATAAAGAGAAAGATTTTTTTAAACGTTGTAGTTGTCCTGGGTTCAGCAGTAGCAGTCATTTTTCTCCTTCCTAGTATCTGGTGCATTGCTGTGGCTTCGACTTTCAGCCTGGGAACAGTGCCGATAACACTGGTGTTTTAAGTTGCTGCTCAGTAATGTTTACTCTGACCAAGGACTTTCTGGGTCTCATGCTCTGCCAGGGAGGAAAGGAAGCTGGGAGGAAGCACAGACAGGACACCTGACCCAAACTAGCCAGAGGTATTCCATACCACAGCACGTCATGACCAATATATAAACAGGGGGCAGTTACTCGGAAAGGAGATCACTGCTTGAGTCAGGATGGGTATTGGTCGGTGGGTGGTGAGCGGTTGTATTCTCTCCCCTTGTTATTTCCTTATCATTATTATTACTGGTGGTAGCAGCAGTGATTTGTGTTATACCTTAGTTACTGGACTGTTCTTATCTCAACCTGTGGGAGTTGCATTCTTTCAATTCTCCTCCCCATCCCTCCGGGAGCCGGGGCGGAGGAAGGAGGGGGAGTGAGAGAGTGGCTGCATGGTTCTGAGCTACAGATGGGCTTAAACCACGACAGTAGTGAGATGGCACTCAAGCGTAGAGAGCTGAACATCTGGGAAATAATAGAGTAAGCCACTCTTCTAGCATGAACCACCATATAAGATTCTGGGATGTGAGGATCAGGCAATCAGCAACCAGTTAAAAGCCTTGTGTTGAACTGCCACCACCCAAGAGAGCAAATTAATTCCATACAAATATCTAAACATGGAAATTAAACTGTGCCAGGTTATGCCCTGGCACTGGAATTCGGTCATCTGCATTGTTCCATTGTAAGAAGGAGAACCTTCTTACCACAATTTTGGCCTGAACCAACTACCGGAAAGATGAACAAGTCCCTGGTCACAAGTGAGGAGTTAGCCTGGGACAGGGGCTTTTCCCACATGTGGCCATGATAAATGTAAGAAAGTTTAATGTCATGAGTGCAAGCTATCAAATGAAGTGTGACCAGCAGGTCAAAGGAGGACAAAGGAGGTGCTTCTTGCCCTCTACCCCACTCTTGTGAGATCCCAACTTGGAAGTCCTGCATCCAGCTCTGGGGACCCCAACACAAGAGGGATGTGGACCTGTTGGGAGAGAGTCCAGAGGAGGCCACAAAGATGCTCAGAGGGCTGGAGCACCTCTGCTACGGAGACAGGCTGAGAGAGTTGGGCTTGTTCAGCCTGAGAAGAGACGGCTCTGGGGGGACCTTAGAGCAGCTTCCAGTGCCTAAAAAGAGTCCCTCAGGAAATCTGGAGTGAGATTTTTTGCAAACGTGTGTAGTTACAGGACAAAGGGGAATGGCTTTATGTGGAAGAGGGTAGATTTAGATTAGCCATAAGGAACCATTCTATGATCTACCTAGAACAATTTGTCATGTAACTGTTTTTCTTTTGTGCTCACATCCCATACAAATATTTTGGCCTTCTGATGCCATTCCACATACTTCTTTTTCTTTTTTTTTGCTCATGATGACAATGTAATTTTTTTGATTGGTGCGTAGAAGAAAAGCAGTAAGCGCAGGTACCTTAGCCTGTCAAATATCTGCTTATTTCCTTGCTGTCACTTAACTATAATCATATTCTCATAGTAAGGCTACATGCAGCACACAGAGCGAGTAGACAAACTGGAAAATTACTGGGAAATAATAGGAAGGCAGTGCTATTTATGAGACTAATAGGAAGAGCGAGGACAATACAAGAAGTGAATGCATTTCTGGAAAAGAGACCAATTCAAGTGAAAAAGAAAACAATTGAGATTCTAAGAAAATGTCTAAGGATGACTTAACCATTATAAACCAATTTTCTGTAGTGTCACCATTCCAAGTAATCCAGGAAGAAGAGAGTTACAAGTAATCCTTGATTTCCATTCAAGGAACCTTCAGCTTAGGTTCTTTAAAACTCCTTTAAGAAGATAGAACCATCTGTCCAAATAGTGTCCAGCTACTTACAACACAGTGTGGGCCTGCAAGTACTGCTCTTACCAGAGACCAGCTGTAATTAATGCCTCTGATTATGGCCAGTTCTTAGAAGAATCCATGGAAATCCTGCAGAAATGGTTCCAGAAGCCTACATGCAAGCCTGACAGCTGGATTCACAGATCAGACCTGCTCTCTGAATCCAACCTCTTTGCATGTTATACAAAATATGGACTGCTTTCTGTATTTGAGACCTCTTTTGCCAGTGCTTAGATCAGTTTGGTCTGCCCATAATAAACATTCTTAAAAACCACCTCTTCCTGGAATGGTATAAATTAATACAAGCAGTCCCACTGAACTGTGTGATGTAAGGGAAAGGCAAATTTGGCCCATGAAGTCCATACCAGCCTTTTGGTATGTTTATTTCCTTTTGTACTGGCTTGAGTCTCATCAAGCAGCAGTTGTAGTCTTCTTTCAGAATAAAGATACCTGTTGTTAGGAGGGCCATTTAACGTCAGCTTGTGATAGTAACACTCCTACGAGGAGCAGATGCCGCTCACTTCCTGGTACAATGATCAGAGCGTTGCCACAGATGGTTCAGTTACACCATGCAAAATTTTTCTCCCTACCCTGCTGTTGCAGATATACCTAACTAGAGTGCTCTGACAGGGCTCATGATGAGGGACAAGACAGATGATGTTTCATGCACCCTGCAAGACTTTTCTTCTTTAAGGCAGTAAAAGATAGAATGAGTTTTGTTTGCAGTCAGGTAGGAGTTTATGCTTTTTCTTTGCTTTATTTTTTTTTTATGGTAGTGAAATCCAGATATGTTAGCATGGAAGGAGACATACACACATTTTGAAGAGGATGAAGAAAGCAGTATCAAGTGTCCCTAAGTCAACATCAGGTTTTAGCTCGCTCTGGTATCTCTCAGAGACTGTTGAAGGGTAATCAACCATTCCAAGCCCAACTTACCATGTCTATTAATTGTTCCAGCTAAAGTCATAATGTTAAAACTTGCTGATCAGCGGATCTGTGACTGTAGACATCTTTTACAGTGACACATGGTTTTCATTTCACTCACAAAATACCCCAAATACTGTCCATCTAGTAATAGAGAAGTTACTTTTATTTGCAAGTGCATTCTCAGCTCATACTGAGGAGACCGAAGATGAGAATTCATGTACAATGAAAAGGAATTCATGCTTTATGCATGCTCTGCCCTTAGCTTTTATATCTAGATTGCACCAATCGATTTTATGCTACTCAGTCCATACAAGGCAGAAAAGTGAGCACCTGGGCTAATTATGCTTCAGGTGTAACAAATCACTTCCCCATGTGTCACCAGAATGAGCAATGTTTCCAGCTATGTTGAACAACAAGAAGTTGTACACAAAAGTCTCCCCATCTGTCTGAGCAGGGATTACTGTTAATAAGCCTGTGTCCTTGGCCCTAGTTCTACAAGGTTATAAATTACTTTAATGCTTTAATCTACTGATGAAAAACCCTGGCTGAAGGAGAGGAAACAAGGAGAACATCCCACAAGCAGCCACCCATACTGGAATGCGTCTGTCATCCCACTTAGTGGTTTCACAAATAAGAAATACACAATGTTCTGCAAATAGTAGTTGCATGAGGCTATACATTCTACCTACATATTTAACTGAGGGAAGTACAACTCATCTCTAACATTAAGTCTCCACCTGTTCTGCCATATTGGGTAGAGGCAGCTCATCTGTTTCCCAGATTTCCTGGGAAAAAAAAACCCCAACAAACAATACTTAAAGAGCTGTCCCAAACTACATGGACCATAAAGCTAGCATCTTTTGTACAGCATACAGCTTTCTGAAGACACTACTATAGTAAGCATGAGGTCTCATGGAGCATTACATAAGGGCTCTACTGGGAGTGAGGGGAATGATTAAAACAGTTCAAAGACAACAAGGCTGCATGAGCACAAAACCAGAGTGTGAAAAACTCATTACTCTGGTGCTGTGGTATACATGCTGTGCACAAAATAAGAAACTGCTTGTGCTTAACTGGAACTAGGCAGAAAAGACAAAGGTAAAACAAAATGATTTCTCTTAGTGAGTGCATATGGTAAGCAGTATGACACCGATATGAACTGGATACTGGAGGGGAGTTTTGGGGTGCAAGTCTTCCAAAGTCACCTGTACCTAGGGAACCATATAAGTAATACCATACAAAGTCAAGATTGCCCAAGTAACAGCACTGAAAAAAAAACACCAAACTTGGGTATGGATGCAGCAATGGCACCAACTAGGAAAGAAAGCAACTGGGGACAGACTATTTCTTTGGAAGAAGTCTGGATGCTAAAAAAGAGGTGCATGATGGTGAAAAGATGCATCCAGAAACAGCAAACTGGCAGATAAGATATAAAATCAAGTGCAGAATAAAGGAGGATGGGATTTTTTGTCAGTAGGAGTGTGGACACCTACAGATGGTGATGAAGCTGATTTTTGAATCCGAGTCTTCAATGATGCTGGAGGAACCCCTACTGGACAACCTGCCGGAAGACCTGGTGTATGAGAGTGCAAAAAGAAGGGATAGGTTTATAATGGAAAAGGAGATAGAACTGCAAATCAACAGTAGTTAGGTGTGAGTCATAAGACTTCAGAATGATAATTAGTAGGTTTATAGTTGTCTGTGCTTTTAGATTAATTATCATTTAATTGCTTTATTAGACTTCTAGTAGTGAATTGCTTAATTTAAAAACATCAGAGTCTCTTAATTCAGTTCTGCCTGAAGCCTGCAACCTAAAGAGGAAAGTCAGACTTATAAAGCAACATAGGACTACTACCATTGGCTCACCAGCCTGAAGAGACCAGCTCTATCCATTAATCAACTGGGGCAGCCTTCCCCCCACCTCCAGATGGATGCTCAAATTTGTACCCAACCAGTCTCTGTCTCCATCCTTCCACCAAATGAGACCTGTAATCCACAGGTTCCAAAGCACTTACAACAGAATGAGAAAACATTGATCTTTATGTTCTCGAAGTTCCTGTGCTCAGCTCACGACACTTGTTTCTCACATCTGCATAGGAAAATGGCAAGCCCAGTGCTATATCATGATCTTAGAGAGTTTCTGGAATTGCTCCATGCTGTCATCCCTGTCAGCCTGAGGGACCCTCGGCAGCATGAACAGATCTTGCCCACTGAACTCCTAACTGTGATGAAGTGGCTCTCTTACTCTCTCAGTCCCTGCCTTCCCCTGTGCTTTCCTTTTGCAGTACCTTTTCCTGGTACTCCAATATCACTTTCCACCTCTTTGGGTCCCCAAGTACCACATGCAATTTGTGATCCCTGGTGTGCTCAAGCAGGAAAGTGGAAGTACTGCTGTGCTATAGGCGTGGAAAATGATCTCTGAGGTGGCACACACCCTAATGGCGAACTTGTGTCTTGGGATTCTCCAGTAGAAAGCAGGCTGGTGGCCAAATATCTCATGTATGGATTCCTCTAACTTCAGACATATGCTGGTTTCAGACTCATTTTTTTTTCCAGCAGAAGTGTTTTTAACTTACCAGGTTAGTGGGACTCAGAGGAAAGAAAGAGGAAAATCCTAGTCCATGCAATTTCCTTACATTGAAGACCTTATAGCAGCTCGTCCTTCTCAAATGAAAACCATTCAGTTTTGGCATCTTCTCTCCAGGGATAATAGCACAGCTATTACGTCCTTGTCATTTACTCAATTCATCACGCAGAGCATTTCAATTTTATCTAATTCAGAAAGAGTAAAAACCCAAGAATATCTTCTTCCCTTTTACACTGGAAGAGATGACTCTCAGAAACACTGTTTCCTTTCCTCCCACATGCCTAAAAGCATCTCCCAAAAAGGCTCAATTTATGTAATATCTGTTCATCACTCTCTGAACCAAGAGAAATAATGACTCATGAACAATGACACTGCCAGTTCAAGTCATCTGTGTCCCATGAGGTATAGAGATCAACGATGTGCCACTACAGAGAAAGAAGCTCAGGAGATCATCTCCAAGATTAAAACCCACTTTTGAAGGGATGCTCATCTGCGTTTGGGGCTGCAGCCACGGAGACAGCCATTTCCTTCATGTTGCTCAAAAGACCTTGCCAGTTTACGCATGATTTTACAAGTCCAGATGACAATTCTGAAACATTACTGCAGGATGTTTTGTATGGATAGCCTTTAGCTCTGCAGCTAAATATCAGCTATCGTAGCTAAGAATGGTTCAGAGCGCATATAGTCATTTATTTTAAAAATGGGTATCTTTACTAATGCCAAAGGGAAGCAGAATCAAGTCACAGACTCCTTAGTACTCCTTTTATTAAACCCAAGTGAAACTCTGTCTTGTCAGCGTCATAACTAGTAGCAGCAGCACTGTATCTTGTGTGTCTGGTTAAGAATTTCCTGCTACGCTGCAGCCAACTCTAAATGAAAAAGTTCACTGTAGATATGGACTTCAACATAATCTCCCCTAGGTGTGCAGGCCTAATAGACCTGAAATTGCATTTCGGTCAATACAGCAATCAAAAGAGTCCTGAAGAAATACTGCCAAGTAAGAAGGGGCCACTTATTTAACTGCTTTCAGTTCTTGCACTGGTAAAATTGAGATGCTGTTTATCTAATTCCCAGCTGGTGGGATGTTTAAACACCCTGAAAATGAAACACCAACGTATGAAATGGCTGGCAAGGAACTCTTAAGAGATTATTCATGACTGAGCAAATAGCACACAGTACTGGGTACTTCTTTTGTAGGGGAAAATCTCTTTCTTGGGGAGAGACTTTAATCCACCCACTCAGCAGCCTGGTGTCAGAAATCATTCTGTATTGACCATGAAAGTCATCATCAGCACTGACAATTAAACCATGACCTTAAGGAATAAGTACATTTTTATCAACACTAGTGGACTGAATTGAGCTTAACTGAAGAATTTGCCATTTTAACCATACATATTGGAGTGTCTACCGGACGATGTCTTCTGAAGTGTTTCTATATGCAAACTACCACCGCCCCAGGGAGCTGCAGAGAGGAGCACTTCTAGCCTCACACGCATGCAATTACTATCACACCTTTGTGGTTCCCACCATTCTGCAGCAGGACACACCTGGGACAGACACTCTGCAAGTCTCCTGCTGCTTTAATTCCTCCTGTATCTGAGGATCCACATATAGGGCAGTTGCCTAGTGAATAGGCCTATTGAAGGCTGCCCAGCTAAGGCAACCACACACGAATAGGCTCAAAGAGTGATACCAGTCATCCCAGGTATGGTTTATCAGTCTTGTTTTTTCTCTCCAGACCTTTGGCGATACCATGTAAAACTAGACTTACGTTGACATCCAGCAGAAATTCTCAGTGGTTTCTTACATCACCTTCAAGTAGATAGAAGTCAATATGGAGAGGCAAAAGTCTTTATTTTCAGTCTAAGTTTTGAGTGCCTGGGTTTCTGCCTTCCTGTGCTCAATGATAAATACATCAGCATTTTAAAAAGAAACAGCTCAAGAGAATCTTTTCCATAGAAAAGCTATTAAAAAGCAATTTCTGTACCAGGGAGAAATACCACTGTCAAGTATACAACAGACAGCCTTGCTTCACAGTTCATTTTTCTGTTTGTACTATGGTTACCTTTCATATTCCTATTCTTCAGCAAATCAGCTTGATAGATTAATCCTTTTTTTTTGAGAGTCGGTCTTAGTCACTAGAGTCTGTTCACCAAGAACCATCTGTTCCCCAAGATTTCCCTCCCACACACCATGGTGGAATTACGCCTACAATGAGTTTCTTCTATTAGGAAAGCAATGACTATAACAAGCTTGGTGACATGAGTCCCTAGGGAGAAAACACAAGTACTCATGTCTTTGTTCATAAGTATTATAAAGTGTTAATGTGCAATACCTGTTACTCAAGGACTAACTCTAGAGGGTAAGTGAATGTGTCTACCCTTCCCTTCCAGAGTCAGAACTTAATACTAGAAATGACGCTTTAAGCCACGGTGGTATCATCACAAGCAGCAAATGAGGCAATCTCTCCAACTTCTGTTTGCCACCTGAGAAACATTTAGGAGAGGAAACACTGCTATGATTGTCTTCCCCATGATGCATAACACAGACAGTCTGATCACACAGCCCATGTCAATGTTAGGTCAGAGCAAATGGGAATAGCTTCACTGACACCACATATTTCAGCTGAAGACATAGGTCTTATTTTTTTTTCATGTGAAAGTTCATATTGAAGGTTTCCCTGCAGTAAAATATCCACATTTCAGTTAGTGAAGGCAGCTGGCCCAGAGAATGGCCACACTGACCTGGGATTTAAATACAGATTTACCAGCTTCAGCTCCCTGCTCTGTAGTGATTGCTGATTCCCACTCTCTTGCTACAATACCAATACCTGTACAAGAAGTGAGGGTTGGGAGTGAGTGAATGATGTTGTGTCAGCCCTTCTTCACCCTCCACAGCCTAGGCCCTAGTTTCCTCATTTAATTGACTGTGTTTATGTGTGAGTTAGGGGTGATGCCCCTCAGATTCCTTCCTCTGCTTCTGACCTCTTCCTGTTCACGCTTAAGTCACATAATCTTTGTGACTCAGACTCATCCCATCTACCTGACCTAAGTGTCTGGGAGAGCTTAATAAGATTAAACTGAAAGAGCTGATAGATCTGTTATGAAGGTATCTCTCATCAAATCCCTTACTTCTGACAAATAATAATAACAAAGAGTGGGCCTTATCCTGGGGACCTCATCCAAAGTGCAGGATGTAGACAACAGACAGAAAACTAGGCTGCGGCCTGTGCTACATATTCATGCTTCACCAAATACCAGGAGCAAGAGCACCCTGGGTAGCTGTCACCTTCACTTTTGTCACTCAAGCAAGAAGTCGGATTGCAGTGGAGAAGTGAGTGAGTAAATACATGCCATGCCTTCAACAGAAAACAAACTGTGAAGGAGTGAGAAAATCAGTTGCTGTTTTCACATTAAAGGGGATACTATCAAAGAATTAGCAATTCTCTTCTGCTTTACCTATACAGCATTTTCACTCAGTCCCTGAAACGTCCAGCTGAAACAACCCCCTGGAGGTGCTTTTTGTAGAGAAAATCTAATCTCTTTTAACAGGATGTTAAAGTTCTCAGAATAGAAATGGCATTTCTTAGCACTTTCTCTTTCCAGGGTTGCAGCTCAGGAGCCCTGGCTTCTTACCAGTGCATGGGCTTGGCTATGTGTTTGGAGCTGAAGTACATCTAGCCTTGCTGTCTGAATGAAAACTAATGAAAAGAAGGGAAAAGCAGTGCTGAGTAAATTGAATGCAGCTCCTGTCAGAGGAAAGAAGTACAAAACAGTATGTAGGCAGAGAAATTATCCAGGGACACAAGAACTACCATGCAGGAGCAGACGAGGTGTATTTGTTCTTAGCTGTTGCCTGAAAAGAGCCACAAGGGATGTTTCAAAGAAAGATTTCAGCAGTTTGCATTAGGCAGCTGGGAAATCACACCTTCCCAGTTAGGTCTCATGATGGTTTATAGGAGGAAGGGATCAGTTTAAGTGTTCAAGTTATGCTATCTTTATATATTTATTTTACTTGTAACATATTTCTTACCAATACAAATGTTTAGCTTGAAGACTCATTGCCTCAGTAACAACATACACAATTAATTTTAAAATCTAGATACTCTTTAGTATCATAGACTTTCCTTCTTCAGCACTCAGCTTGCTTTTGCTTTCACTGAACATCCCTTTTTCTGGACACTGAGCTTATCTCATTTTGGTTTTATTTATTTTTAGCATAGATGTCTTTGGCCACCCTGGTTTCATGTTCTGCTGATTCTCCTGATGCCAGGGATTTGAATATCTATTAGTACATGAGCAATCTGTAGCCAAGCATGCAAAGCGCACTGCTTTCCTAGAGAGCACCTGCATTCCAAGTAACTCACTGTTTCCACAGGCACAAGGCCACAGAAAATCTAAAAATCTAAAGAGGATGGTCTCAAAGTCATTTGAGTGGCCAGGGAATGACACTGATTAAATGGCCCTACACCTTCCAGATTAGAATTGAAGCAGAAGGGACAGAAGGGTAACTAAAAACCTCCGGACATATCTTTTGGATTGCAAATAGGGGTTTTTTATTAAATATACCATTAATACCTAACTATTACTCAGCCTTCTCCTTTATAAAGAAGAGCCATATATTTTTCAGGGGAGGAAATAAGAGACACAGATTTGATGTAATTTATCCAAGGTCACATAACAAAGCAATGGAAGAACTGGAAGGAGCGTCTAAAGACCTTTAAGAGGTGATACTCCTTCCTGAACTAAGTATTTCTTTCTGGAGAGCTGATGTTTGTGTGCCAAACCAACATTAAAATTATGGCACTGGCTCAAAGTCAAACTTATGGGTTTGGTTTTTTGTTTGTTTGTATTTTTTTTAATACAGCACACACATTTTAAGATTATGAATATTATCTCTTTGTATCTGAAGCATAAGAAATTGTGCTTAATGAAGGCAGGATATGTTGGGGTGAATAGTAACAAACTTGGGTGATAGGCCTGTGAAAGAATCTATTCTTTCTGTAGGTACCATGTGCTCTCCTCTGTCACTGTTCTTTGCTTTTCTTTCCAACTGCCATAAGACCATGGACCCCCAGGGAGAAAGAAGATGGAAGCACCTGGGTGAGGCAGAGTAATGCCAGTCACAGAGAGTATCAACCCTTGGGGAAACATCGGAAGGTGGTATTAACTGGAGAATGCCTCTGCTTGCCTCCAAGCAGGCTGGGAAGGTCGCTCTTTCCAGCTCCAAGCTTACAAAGAAAGAGGGTACCAATAACTGCTTTGCTTCCCATGCCCCCCACCACCCATAAACTGGTTTTGACCCATTCTAATCAGGTGATAACATTTATCTGGAGCAAAACTGCTTAGAAATAGCAGTTCTAACATGTCCTACAGTGTTAACACAGTTTGGAAACATGGAAAATGCCACTTGGTGATCCAGAGGTTTCATCTAAACGAAAGGACAGTGGTGAAAAATGTCCTCAGAGTACATATTAGAAAGGAACTAAAGAGTGACTGATGTGTGACTCAGTCAGATGCTGGCAAATGAAATAATGTATAGCAACTAAAGTAGGAAATCACAAGAATCTTCTGCGCAATTCACAGATCAACACAGAGGCAGCTGTGTCAACTCTCCTTTGATACAGTACAGATCCCAAATCAGCACTGAAGTAGGAGTGCAGTGGTACATGGAAAACATTTACAGAAACAATCTCGGATCTTGAAAGCCCCTCTTCAAGACCTTTTCATATTGCCCATTTTGTGTAAATGGATGGATAACTTTCAATTGGATTAGGCTAAATGTATGTCACTGCTATAAGCAGCAGCAGGAACCGATGCCTTAGGATTGCCAGAGGTTGTTTTCATGTCCCCTTCAGCAGGAGGTTAATCTTTGCACTTTATTACAGACATAAGCAAGGCTTCAGTTTAGCCACACCTTTGGGCCCCTAGCATCAAAAATATTTGCTCACTCTTTCGACAGTTGCTCAGCCTCTCCCCTCTTACGACAAATAACGCATCGAGCACATTCTCTAACATACCCTTCGGGAACCTCCGCAGGACACTAACCATACATTTTATTTTGACAGATTTCACAAGAATGCTTTTCTTCTGCAACTGATTCAGTCCAACACAAAGGGTGATTTTACAGTATGTATTTCTGTGTAAAAGCTATCACTTCTACTTAAATTACTTGCTTTCTCCTACTGTCACTGGGGAAATGTTCACCTTTGAATCACAGACAACGTAGAGATTCAGAGAAACACAGAACCATGCCCCCATTTATATGCACCGACTTAAGGTGTTCAGCAGTTACTCACTGCTATTCAAAATACACAATGGCACACATGGAGAGTTAATATCATGTACAATTGGCTTTTCAGTTAAACTGAAAATTTAATATGAGAGAATTTGGTTTTCAGCCTGGTTTCCAAGGAAACATTTCCAGCTACTATTGGTGGAGGTTACACGTTGACTTGTCAGGCCCGTGATTTCCTTTGTTCCTGGTCCATCAGTTTGACTTCTTTTATCATCTGGTCTTCCCTACTGAAATACATGCTAATATGGGGGGAAGGGTTTCTTAATACATGCAAAATAATCACTTTCCCAAACAGCCTCCCCAAAAGACAGACACTCAAAAAGCAGTAGCAGTGATTAAAGGAGAATAAATTAAATGAATACATTTGAATTAATTTCAAACGTGATATCCAGATTTGTATATGTACAAGTTTGTTCAATGTTGATAAATATCTACTGGAGATAATCTACAATTTTACTATTTATCTCTAACAAGCAGATGGGCTCCCACATTGCCATTTTCAGGAGTACAAACACAGTCCGGAACCATAAATGAAACAAGGAAGAGTTTGAGAATATGTGTGCAGGTTTTTAACCAAACATGTCTATCCATTACTGAAGTGAGATTTTATAACCCTTCAGGATACCCACATTTTCTACTATCACAACGCTAGGAGATGATGAGGACCACCGAAAATCAATCACCAGTGTCACCGCTTTTTGAAGACAAGGGGCAATACACACTGGAGTGCATATATAGGACAGAAAACAGGTCCCAGCCCCACAGGCAGGCACTGACCCAGGGCAGAGGCACGCTGCCTTGGTCTGGTTCCTCCCCAGCTTTGTTTCTTACCAAAAAAGTGGTTGCTACAAAGGAAGAGAGGGCAGCTAAATATTTTCATGCACACAGAAATGAAGCTTTGCTCGTAATGCTTAATGAAATTGTACAGACTCAAAGATACCACTGCTGCTGTTTCTACTTTTGTCCTTACTTGTGTTTCTGCTCGCTCCTTCTTTGTGCCTTTGCAAGGAAAGATATGGGGAACTGTGGTGCTTTCCTCCTTCTTCCCAGGCGGAAAGGGGTCTGACCTCCCTCTTCCCAGGACACTCACATGAGCACAGAATGCAGTATTTTTTCTCCTCCTTTACCTTTTCCAAAAGTTCTGTAGTAGCAGAAAGCTACTATGGCTTTTTTTAAGGACACTATTAATATCCTCCAGACATGAGAGAAGATTTCTTTCTGCCCAGGTAAAACCCAGTCTCCATCCTAAGCCAAAACAGTCACAAAATATGACACACAGGATAGTGTTGCTTGCTTCCTGGACTGCATTATGCTCTTTTCCATAAATATCTTGCACTGCAACTGCCCCAGCCCATGCTTTCTTTATGCCTTTCCTCTCCTGCCATCTAAATTGCATAGTAGTAAACACTTTCCTCTGCCTTGTACAGTACACTTTTGTCTAGATTTGGTTTAAAAGCTTAAAATTTCTCTTCTTGGCATGCACAACATTTCCAGTGTCCTTCCATCCTGCTTTCCAGGATACATTCATCTCATGCACCCTGTAACGATCCTGGCAACCAGGAGCAGACATTAAGAACTATGCTTTAGGCTAATAATTGGGTGATGAACCAATAGCCTCCAAACGGGAGCAAGACATGCTCTGCTTGTGTAAAAGCACAAACACCAATGCTGCTACGAGCTGAATCTGACCTTGTAAAATGGCTGCCTTTATTCCTCCAGTGCAACATGTACTACATGATTTTTCCCTTCAGACATTCATAATTTAATAACAAGTCTGCTACGACAGTTTCCCCCCAACTTGTGATCTCATTTTCCATCCCTTTGCTCCTATTCTATATAAACAGATTTAATTCCTTCCTTTGTACTCTACACTGAAATTAGGAAAGGAATGGAAGGGAGACAGGTTAACATTAACCTAATTTCTGCAAAAAGCTGATGAAGAAGTCTTCCTCTGAAGACGTGGTCCTGAGAAACAGAGTCTGTGAGACACTGAGGGAAATGCAAAACAGAAATGCTGGGTGCTCTCAGGAGTATGGCTAAGGAGGTGCAGGCTGCAGATGCCAAGGGGGTACCCACTGTTGGTACTTAGTTTCACGGGATGCTTACAGAATTAGGATATCACTGTAGCTTTGACAGCAGAGCACGCATTTGGAGGCAGCACTGAAGGAAGGCTGCTTGTGACCTGGATGGGGGCCACTTCATGGAACCACTCTTCCCACCTTTTACCCTCCTGACCTGCACGGGCCCAGGACACTGGGAGTTAACCAGTCCCACCCCTGGCACTTCCCCAGTGTCACCCTGCCAGCAACAGCTCCTGCGGCACAGCGTGCTGAGGCACTCAGTACCCTCACTTGTGGGTGGTTATTGCTTTATTTGTTGTTGTTCCAGGATACTCCTCCCTCACTGTCCTTGTTACTGCTCTGTTTCAGTGGTAATAAACACTATTTTATTGCCCATTTCCTTTACAGCAGGTGTGTGATGTTGCTGGAGAGGCACGAGACACAGATGAAGGTCAGCTGGACCACAGCAACCATGTGCGGTTAGACACTGCTCCCAGGACTTCAAGGCACATGGTCTTGAGGGAGACAAAAGCAAGCGAAAACATTCGATAGACAAGATGGTCTATGGTTTGTTGAAATGCTGTTTACAAACCTTTTCTCTTCTAACTGGAGTACTAAAGTTATCATTAGCAGCACTTAAAGCTTGATTTGCCCATTTGCACAATGAGTTTCAAGTAATCTATGTGGGTCTGAGGGTTACCTACCAAATTTTGACACAACATCATGGCAGCATAATTAAAAATGGAGGTCTTGATAAATTCTAACATTGCTCTATTTTTATTCTAGTGTGAATCCACCTAGACTGATCCAGTTTAGTTCATGTCAGGGATAAAGACAAAACTTTCCAAATCACGTCATCCAAATGGGAATATGAGAACATCATAAAGGCTCGCCTTCCTCTCCTGAACTAGGGGGAGATATTACAGCCTTATGGAAAAACACATTTGATAGCCTCAGAGCAGTTCTGATACTAATCAACACTGAAATGGCTTGAGAAATAAGAAGCTGTCATTTTGCTTAAGGCCTGCAGCAAAATTTCCTCGGTTGATAGTAAACATTACACACGTTCATTTGGTTTATGCATTTCAGTTCTCTGCATGACATACCTTCTACCCAGAGATGTGAGTGTATTGGCAGATGACCTCAGGAGACGGAAGCATGTCTACCAACAATTTGCCTACTTTAATTATGGTTAATATTTTACAGCTAATTCACATTAAATACATTCCTCTTTGGTAAGATACAATCTGAGGGCAACACCTTCTCTCTCAAGGCTCCCAATCAAAAGATAACCTTTGAAACATGCCAGCTGCCTAATGTAAAAACTGAGAACTGTCTCTATCAGTCAATTTAACAACTGATCTATATCTTTATGACTACAACTTCTCATTCTAGATATGTACATGCACCATGTAAACCATGTCCAGGAAGTCATAAGCAAAAGTGAAAAAGTTGTTCTGTGCCCCCAAATGGGCTTAGCTCAGCATATCAAGATATTGATGTAGTCCTGCCGACAAGTCTTCCCAACTGGACAAACCCCAAAACACATAGGATTACCCTGGTTAGTAACCATAGGGTGCATGAATACTATACCTGCAGTGCCCTTCAGCTATGTATTTGTCTTGCTGTTTTATTGCTTTAGTTTCTATGGGACAGTAAATTTTACAAGTTCTAGTTCTCTGTTTTCCTTCCAGAGCTGCTGAGGGCTCTCAGATTAATATAATGGCATTCAGGTAAGTGACACAGCATCTTGCATGGGTAGCTGTGGCCTCAGTGTGCATGTGTTCGAAAAAAAAAAATCCTTTTTTATCATTCACAGACAAAATTTAATAAAAACAAGAGTTGGAAGGGACCTCATAAGAGCATCCACTGTCCCAGTGAGATTCCAAGCTCTGACACTGTTGAATACAGGGTTCATGTTGCAGCTGTGGTTGGAAAAAACAAATGTAGTTAAGCTGGTTGATTCATGGAGATTACAGTGCTAGCTGAAATTTCCCTCTAGTGTTAAACATCACTTTGGGTGCTTGTATTCTGTAGTGACATATGTAAACACAGGAGATAACCAGTTCATAGAGGCTAGGCAGACCGAAAGCACAGCAATTAAAATAGAAATTAAAAGAGGATGAAAAAGGGTATATCTAAACAGAGCCCTACAAGAAAACTGGAGAAGAACTTTTTACAAGGGCATGTAGGGATAGGACAAGGGGGAATTGAATTAAATTGAAAGAGGGTAGATTTTGATTAGACATTAGGAAGAAACTTCCCTGTGAGGGTGGTGAGGCCCTGGCACAGGCTGCCCAGAGAAGCTGTGGCTGTCCGCTCCCTGGCAGTGTTCAAGGCCAGGTTGGACAGGGCTTGAAGCAACCTCATCTTATGGCAGATATCCCTGTCCATGGCAGGGGGTAGGAACTGGATACAAAGGGAGTAAAGGACTTTGCTTCCTAAAGGGAGACAACCTTTAAGGTCAGCTGGCTAGGTCCTCCTGGACATTCTGTTATTGGGTATATATTTGTTCAGTATCCGTGAGAGTTAGCATGAGTTAGCACTGTCTTACAGAAGATGCTTGATACTGCTGTAAAAGCACTATTTTAAGACTTTGCTTAACGAGGGACTGCTGTTGAACAATGGAGGTGATTATTCACCTCTACTAAATCTACTGCTTTACTCAAACCTTGAAAGATATTACTGAAGGTAATGGCTGCCTCTTGATTTGCAAACAAGGCTATTAGTGTTGAACATTATTCAACATTTGCCGGGGCTTGGGCACCTAGCCAAAGAGAACAGTACAGCAGTCTCTCAGCAAGGTGGACTCTGTAAGGTGTAAGGACCAGGGGACAGCACACTGCCTGGCAGTGCCATCACTCTGTCACCTCTTTTCAAGCGTGACATCTATCTGGCCGTATGTGCGGCGCACACCAGTTGAGACAACCGTCAAGTTAGGATATAACCAAACATTCTCCTTCTGAACATCCTTGGCCAGCAGCCATTCCAGCGTATCAAAGAGTCAGGAAAGCTCTTTGAGGAACCCTCTGGGGCAGGCATGCTCAGACTGGCTGCCCTCAACTAAGCGGCAGTGGCTGTGGAAGCTGTCTAGCCCTAAGTGCTTCAGGCAAGCTGCTTTATTTCAGTTCTCCAGACTCTGCATGCAAGTGAATAAGCAGGTAGGTGCAAACTATCAGCTGCGTATGATGAATAGCATTCTCCAGCCTGAACCCAAGATACAAGTTGTATACTTATTTCTTCCAACCTTCACAAAGACTGCCGTCTCAAGGTTGGGGATAGGAAAGAGTGCAGTTCTACCACCCTATTTAAAGGGTGACCTCTTAAAGTGGGAAAAGTGAGCTGTGGAAGCATAGGTTGCTGAGGAAAGGAAATCAGGAAACATTGCTGGCCACCACCCAAATGTGGCGATGGCTCACTCTCAGCAAGAACATGCAGTCAGCAGGCCTCAAATCTCAGCAAATTCACCTCTATTTCCCCCACCCTTTCTGCATCTGCAGTGACATGCTGAAATGACAAAGCTTTTACTTACTGTTGACTATGGTTGCCCAGGTTTATGGGAGGGACAGGTGACCTGACAATGCTAGGAGCTGAAGGAGATACGTGAAGAAGAAGCTGAGAAGACAGTGGCTGTAATGTTCCACAGATCATTACACAGAAAACAGAAGTAGAGCTGGACACAGGATTTGGGTCAGGGTTGACTTGGAAATGTAATGGTGCAGCTAGAATTGCTGATGTTAGACTGATGTTATGATCAAAACCTTCCCTGGAGATTTCTGGGGCTAGTGGAAGGTTGGGAAATGGGTTTGATAGGCCCTGAAGCAGAAAACTCTGCCTGTCAGAAAGAAATGGAAGCAGTAACAGGGGAAGGGCAGAAAGAATAATAATCTTCCAAGCTGCAAAAGGAAGGGCCAAAAATTTCAGAAGGATGACAAAATGATTTACTGCTTCCATGCCCTACTGAAGCTCAATGTCTCTGTGCTGCTAAGAATGGTTATTGTCCTCTCAATGTACTGTGCACATGGAAAAATTTGACAGGGTAGAATCTAATTACCATTATCTAAAGGCTAAGAAACTCTCCATTGATAAAACTCTGTCAGAATCACACAGGCTCTACATTAACAATTCTGAATTGCAGCAAACTTGATTTATTCTTTATTTCTTTGGTATTCAGTCTACAGTGCACAGAGTCCTGATGCCCTTTGGATGTCAGTATCAAAACTAGTCCACTGACTTTGATCACAGTTTGTATTTCTGCTCATGCCGAAACAGAGACAAGCAAAGTCAGCACTCAGGACTTGCAGCAGACATTAAGCTTTTAAAGGATCACATATACTGGGTTAAAAATATTAGAATGAGAGCAATATCTACAGAGAACATACCACAATGTACTTTTGGCACATAAAAGTCCCTACATACAAGAATTTTTCCCCATTTTGGATTTTCATGCCTTGATCTCTTGTGCATCCTTTCTTAATGTAAATCCTTCAAATGGACTATATTTAAGGAGCTACTTTTTTGATGCTTGGAAGAGATGCTAACGCAATATTTTGACACATATTTATAAAGTGATTAAAATCTCCTATTTATTCCATGGAAATAAAAAAAAAATGGTCACATAGTTCAATAACTTCTATGACATGGTAAGGACTAGTACTTTAAATCAGTGGAAAGATAGGAATCAAAACCTGTCCTTTCTTTAATGAACATAGCATGAGCCCTGTGCAGAGAAAATCCCTCTCTTGAAGAACCTGTATGATAACAACATGCAGCATATGGATGAAATAAAAGGAGGTAAGAGCCAACGCATGTGTACTTAAGCTACCCCATTCTTTATGAGAGCCTAAGTCCAACTCCACATTGCCACTGACAGTCAGTCCAAGACTCTGCCCTGCCCTCCCATCTGCTGCTACCAGTGTTTGACGGCCACATCAGAAGCTGAACCAGCACGGGCAGGAGTTAAGTTTTCAGCCAGAGGGTGGCTTTTGTAGTTATTGCTGCCAGGTTTGATGCCTGGTTTGGTGTGGGGGATGGAGAGGGTTGCCTGTGGGTTTTCAATCAGACCAGTTGCTTACCTGATTTGCTCTAAAGATGTGTAAGGGCTAACAGCAGCATGAAGGCAGTAGCCATGTCACATGGTGAAACCACCCTTTCTGGTGGAATCAATAGGGACTTTGACTGGCTCAGGTCAATCATGAAACTGCACCCTTTAAGTAAATGCCTCTTTTAGAAGCTAAAGGTAGGGAAGATTAACCCTGCTCTTAAAGGTCTTCGGGTTAAAGCCACAAATCGAAATTCATGAGACAGAAGCTCCGCTGCTTGCTTTTTCCTGACTGGCCATGGAGCTTGACACAGGTCAATTAAACCTTGCTTTGGGAAAACACCTAAGTAGGTAGTTCACTATAATGGGAACTTACTGTGAGTTTTAGTTTTTCACTAAACTCACTAAGTTTAGGTCACCTTTTGACATGCTGGGTTTTGGAATCTGTACATTTGTTATGCCCCTCATTAACATTGGGAAAATAATATTAATCTATTTGACAGAAGGGGTAGACTGAAATTATGATTTATCTACACATTTAAATAGTTGTCCTGAAGGAAGAATACGAAGTTCTGTTATGTATCTCACATCTCTAAATTAAAGCAGCTGCATACCCCTTCACTGAATCAGACCTTTAATTACACCAGAACTTTAACCTCACCAGGCCTCCAGTACGCCATTGACACCTTTGGTTGGAAGCTACATATAAGTATTGTTAAAGGCACTTTATCTGTCTGACTCCCTTTGCTGCCAGCCGCTTACTTACTATCACCAACTTCAGTAACTCCTGTGACTTAGAACACCCTGCCAGGATGTGCCTGATGCAGCTGGAAGCACTAATCTGACCAAGGATTGTTTAGTGAGTGACCTCTTGCACACAGAAACTTCCTTGTACTGAACACCGCTCATCAGTGGCAAGAGAATTAAAGCAAAGAGATGTATAAAAACATCAGGCAAAGCTACCAGCCCTCAGGAGCACAGAGATGCAGAACAGGGTTATTCCTGTTTTCCAACTCCCTAAATTAGATATTATTTACGAAAGCACTGCCAGTTATCAGTAGCCCGGCAGAAAGAATACAGTATAGCCTGGAGCGAGTTTTTTAAAGGTATTAAATAGGGCAGGTCTTAAAATAAACCCCTAGGGAATTCTGCTTATAACTGGCCTCTGGGCAGAGCAAGAACCATTAAACCCTTGCTGTCGTGACTGTCCAGTCAGGGCTCTCTTCCCCGTCTTGACTGTAACATCCTAATCTGGATGTTGGCATGCTGTTAAGAGACTGTATGCCAAAAACTTTGCTAATGTTGAGGTAAATTATATCCTGCCTTTCCTCTCATCCACAGATTCAGTTATTTTATCACAGAGCACAATCAAGTGAAGGATACGAAGGGTAAATCCACACTGACCATTTTCAGTCACCTTCTTCTCCTTCATGTACCCAGAAATATGCTCCAACAAAACGCACTCCTTGACTTTTCCAGGGACAGAAGTGAAACTGCCTGGTCTCCAGCTGCCTGAATTGCCCCTCTTGCCCTTTCTGACGATGGGAGCAACATTTGCCTTTCTCCAGCCGTAAGTCCCCTCTAGAATCTATAAACCCCGAGGGCTTCAGAAATAAATGAAATATATAGTTTTTCAAACTCTCTTTGCCCCTGTGGCAAAGATTTTTGCTGCAAAACATACATACTTTTAATAAAGTCAGCTTCATGGAGATCATAGAAAGGACAGTGGCTTGGGAACTGTCCACCTACAATAGGGATTCAAACATCAGGGAGACAATTTGCCTTCAAGGATGGATACAACACAATAAGTAACAGATTAGGTTTCTAATAGGCTATTTCCATTATGTAGGCAACCTCCCCAAACAGAAATCTACAAGTTAAATTGTTTTTCCCTGCTCCAGCTTCAATGCAAAAGTACATTTTACTTGTCCTTCTCCATGTTTTCTTTGCCAAAACACATGGAGGTGGGGGGAATTTCTTTTCCCTCTGTGGTAGGAAGATACCGACTGTTCACCATAAACATTTTATTATATATATGAAATACTCACAGTATTACACACAATTGTAATGCCCAGTAATTCCCAGCTTGGAGCCAGATTCAGGCTTCTGTTTTGCTGAGCTCAGCAACAATACGAAGGCTTGAAAGTAGAGTTTAAGGTCTCGCATGTACAAATCCACAATAAGAGACCTTATCCCTGAACTAAGCTCTGGAACCCCACTTACAAGACAAGATGGCAACAAAAGGACACAACCAGCTGAGAAGTCAAGAGAGATGAGAAGAAAACAAATACTAATGCAGATCAAATGTACACACACAGTTAGCTAGTATGAAAGGTTTGTTTGGTTTTTAAACAAGCAACATGTCATTGTTTGCTTTTGTTATTATTATTCACTATTTATACTGCAGCAGCGCCCAGAAGTCCCATCTGGACACACCATGCTCAGTCCCCGTCTTTAAATCTTGGTGCAATCAGACATCAACAAGTGAGTGGAATCAGTAATAGCTTATCTCAGATGTACACTTCCAACAGACTGAGAGAAAAATGATGACCACAGATTTCTGGTAAATTCTGCCACTCTAGCTGCCAACCTTGTTTCTTGTTATCACAGGTACCATGCATTGTGCACGGCAGGCAAAATACACCTGCCTTGGTCTCAGTCCAGAGCCTTCATCTTTTGTTAATTCTCTTTGGTACATCCTCTGCCCCACTGCTATTCTCCAATTCTATGTTTTTATAATTCTGTGCTTTTTTAAGCATTGCAGTGTGCTGCCAGCGCAGGTTAGTATTGGCATCAGCTGGTTTCCAAGCTCCAATTTTTCCTCACTGTATATAACACTGAACGAGCCACTCATTCCCTAACCTCAAGCTTTTGACCCTACCAATTTATTCTTTGGCACATCTGAACTCTTCCAGCACCACTGCCCTTCACTTCCTTGCTGGGATAATTTAGAAATTGACAGGCAAACTAGTTACTTAATCCAGGGATTATCACAAAGATTCATGTATGAGAAGATCATTCTAAATTTTCTCTCATCTAAATCACGCCTCTCAGTAATGCACCATACACTTGGCAAATCTCACCCAATGCAGTCTTTATCAATGCAAGGCCACATTCTGTTAACTCTTCAGTATCACCCACTTCAACACAACCTCGAGTTTAGGGTAAAACGAACCCAAATTACGGCACAAGACTGATGCACCAGTGAAAGAAGCACCAACCTTCTTGAAATAAAATGCAAAAGCTTGTAAAATATTTGTCATCACAACAGCCAGACCCTTCTTCAGGTACTTCAGCATCACAGCCTCCACTACCACAATCCACATCAGTAACCACAGCAGCTGTAGGCCATACTGTACTTGCTTAGAAGTCACTGTGACTTTGCTTGCTGCAGGTTCCCAGTAGATTTGCAGGCATTTTGACTTTCTGTGGTGACTTACAGATGCAGGTCCATAAAACATGGGAAATAACATAATTCCATCTCAGGAACGCACAAGCTGTGACAGCCAGGCAGGAACAGAGATGCATGAAACCCCATCAAACTGACATAAGTGTCACCTGGCATGGCATGACACTAGGTGCTGTGATGTAGGAAAACATTCAATCCTAAAAGTACACCTTGGAAGAGGTCCTCTTACAGTTAGGATTTCTAAGGTGGAAACTTATAGTAACTAAACAAATATAGGATCAAAAATCAGTCTAATGATCATTTTTGACAGTGCATAAGGCATACACAGAATCACAGAATCACAGAATCCCAAGGGTTGGAAGGGACCTAAAAAGATCATCTAGTCCAACCCCCCTGCAAGAGCAGGGTAACCTACAGTACATCACACAGGAACTTGTCCAGGCGGGCCTTGAATATCTCCAGTGTAGGAGACTCCACAACCCCCCTGGGCAACCTGTTCCAGTGCTCTGTCACTCTTACAGTAAAGAAGTTCTTCCTGATGTTAACGTGGAACTTCCTATGTTCCAGTTTACACCCATTGCCCCTTGTCCTATCACTGGATATCACTGAAAAAAGCCTAGCTCCATCATCCTGACACCTACCCTTTACATATTTGTAAACATTGATGAGGTCACCCCTCAGTCTCCTCTTCTGCAAGCTAAAGAGACCCAGCTCCCTCAGCCTCTCCTCATAAGGGAGATGTTCCACTCCCTTAATCATCTTTGTGGCTCTGCGCTGGACTCCTTCAAGCAATTCCCTGTCCTTCTTGAACAGAGGGGCCCAGAACTGGACGCAATATTCCAGATGCGGCCTCACCAAGGCTGAGTAGAGGCGGAGGAGAACCTCTCTTGACCTACTAACCACTCCCTTTCTAATGCACCCTAAGATGCCATTTGCCTTCTTGGCCACAAGAGCACATTGCTGGCTCATGGTCATCCTCCTATCCACCAGGACCCCCAGGTCCCTTTCCCCTTCGCTACTTTCCAGCAGGTCACCCCCCAACCTGTACTGGTACATGGGGTTGTTCTTCCCCAGATGCAAGACTCTACACTTGCCCTTGTTAAATTTCATCCAGTTTCTCCCCGCCCAACTCTCCAGCCTGTCCAGGTCTCGCTGAATGGCAGCACAGTCCTCTGGTGTGTCAGCCACTCCTCCCAGTTTTGTGTCATCAGCAAACTTGCTGAGGGTGCACTCAGTTCCCTCATCCAGGTCATTGATGAAAATATTAAACAGCACCGGTCCCAGCACCGACCCCTGAGGGACTCCACTAGTCACAGACCTCCAGCTAGATTCTGCGCCATTGACCACAACTCTCTGCCTTCTTCCTTTCAACCAGTTCTCGATCCACCTCACTACTTGATCGTCAAGCCCACACTTCTTTAGCTTATCTATGAGGATGCTGTGGGAGACAGTATCAAATGCCTTACTGAAATCAAGAAAAACTACATCTACCGCTCTACCATCATCCCTCCACCTAGTCACTTCCTCATAGAAGGCTATAAGGTTGGTCATACATGACTTCCCCCTCATAAAACCATGTTGGCTGTTCTTAATGACCCCCTCATCCTTGATATGCCTAGTGATGGAGTCAAGAATAAGTTGTTCCATCACCTTTCCAGGGATGGAGGTAAGGCTGACCGGTCTATAATTACCCGGGTCCTCCTTCTTGCCCTTCTTATAGATTGGTGTGACCTTTGCCATCCGCCAATCCTCAGGCACCTCGCCCGTTTCCCACGACTTACCAAAGATGATGGAAAGTGGCCTAGCAATGACCTCCGCCAGCATACCTTGATTTTAAATACATTAAGCTAGAACAGTAACTCCAGATCAAACATAAGTCTGGTCACAAACAACAGGCTGTGGACAGCCACCTTCATGGGCAGTGAATCATACATGTTTACAGAATTAACAGGGGTCCTCTCCGCAAAATCAGAGCAGCTCACTGAATGTTTGGATGCAGTCAGTCAGTTGCTGTTCACAATCACACCATCACTCACATTTAATTATAAATGGAAGAGCTGTTGCACCACAGCAGTTTTTCTTTCAAGAAGCAAAATTAATCTACAGCAGTGTAACACTAATAATACTCCTACTCTCACTCCCTTAAAAGAAAACAAAAGGCCTTATACAAGCCCCCAGAAAATTGCCAGAAGATTTTCACACTTGGATTCCTTGGCACAATTCAGACATTTTGATTTGGGCACGCAATGATGTGATTCAGAACTTCACATTTTTTTTTAAGTATTCTCCCTAATAATCTTGGTAGTCCTAATGGGTTTGGTAAATTAAATAAAAGCAATAGACTGGATTTGCTAGGGTAAACTGCAGTCAAAGGTGACCTTCAGCCAAATTTTAAGTTGGCTGGTCTTCTGGAGAATCATTTTTAGGGTCAATTGTTTGGTACATAATGCAGCAGACAGTACCTATATAAACAGCCTTATGAGCGCCTTCTGGCAACCATGGCGCTCTGGTATAGAGGGATATCTTGCATTTGTTTTCACTCTTCCAGTCATAGCTCAATGCCAGGGGCTGGGAGAAGGATGATAAGCTAGGTATTTTTCCTTGCAGGCAGGACACTTAGAAGATCAAGTGCTCTGGACCACAGAGCACTTACATATCCATATGTATCACTGTGTCACAAGCAGGAAGAGCTCTCACTCTTAGAGGTCCCTAAGGCTCAAGTATTCCCCCACCATCACCCTAGTATTTTAACAACTTTGTTTGTAGATAGTATTATCCAGTGATCATATCCGAGGGCTGTGATTGGAAGTCAAAACATAAGATTAAAGATGTTGCCCCACTATAGGATTTCTTCTTAAATTGCAGTGATTTGTTCACAACAAACTTTATTTCTTTGCAAGGTCTTCTGACTTAAAATTTGTTTTAGCATCTACCACTAAGTCATAGTTATCTGCCAGATAACAAAAAAGCACAGGTAGAAAGGACAGGTTAACAGAAAAGCTTTCTTTAAGAAAAAAATGGAAGCAGCAGCTGGGGAGAGAATATAATAAAATCAGACAGGAAGGATGAAATACAAATTAACTTCATATTTTGTTGAATGACCAAATAGCAAACTCTGCTTTTTGGGTGCTGACTGATAACTCCATTACTGACCCATTTAAGAAAAAGATAAGCCTCCATTCTTAACTATGAGTTGCAGGCCAAGATGTTCCCAACAGAGGTTGCCTAAGGTTAGGTGTCTTTATTCAGCCCCAATTCAGAGCAAAGAACCCAAGGCTGTGTGAGAGCTTTGGTACATGAGCAGCTCCACTGGTGTCCTGAGTGGTTCTGAAGTGCAACAGCCCCAGAAAGAATCATGCCAACTCGCACATGTCCGGAGCCAAGTCACAGGCTCCAGCAAAATGACAAACATTGTTTAAAAACATGTTTGCTGAAGGCCTTCTTGGTGAACGGGTCACTTGGCAAAATCGTGAACACAAAGCATGCTGTGCAGCTGCCTAAAAGCTCAGCTCTCCTGTGTGCCTGAGCAAAACCAGGATACAGGAGAAACCAGAGGGTTATACAAAGGATGCCCAACAGGACTTCTCTAATTATGCTGTTCCATGGCCTTGATGCCAGCAAAAGCTGCTGGGAAATAGCTCTAATTTCTGTTACTGATGTAAATTCTCAAGCCTTCAGAGTGAAGACCTCCAATGCTCTTTGTACTTTTCCTGTCCTCTTTGAAAATGCCATGCTGAACTTTTTACCTTCACTCTCCCCTGCACTCCATTTCTTCCATAATTTCTTCTTCTAATGCATGCTGTCTCACTTCCTTGACTTTTAGCACTTAGGATATGTAGACAGCAGTGGTGGTGATGCTGAAAGCTTTCTGCTGTCAAGGAGGCTGATATCCAAAAAGGGAAGGCCTGCATGGAGAGATCTCTGACTAGCATATAAGTGAATCTTGTGCATTAGAGAATTTTCCTTTTACTCACTTGCAAAAAATCTAATATTAGGATATTCTTTTCATTTCCAGCTTGACCCACAAGCTCAACTTCAGATGCAATCACGTGGGCAAAAGTGGAGGAGAGTCAGCAGCATCAAAACCACATTGCTTCTTGGTTTTGGTAGATTCCAAACCCAGAAAAAACTGTCTAGCTTGCTTATCCTCCAAGGCTTTTAGGTTGGAGTCAGAACATACTAGTTTCCCAGATACGGAAGAGTGATAATGGCACTCGCATTCCTGTATGAAGCACTTCTTACTATGTTTAAATTGCTGTCATCTGAAGTTGAAATATTGGCAGTGAAATCAAACCCATACATGCTTTTCTTTTCCTATAAGAAACAAAATTATCCAAAGCAAAAAAGAAAATCCAACACAGTGACATATAATTGAAAGCACAACTGTAAATAAGTTATTTGAGCCCGTCACCTCTTTGAAATACACAGTTCACAAGATCATAGAATCACAATATAGTTTCTGTTGGAAGGGACCTTCAAAGGTCATCTAATCCAATCCCCCTGCAATAAGCAGGGACATCTTCAACTCAATCAGGTTGCCCAGAACCACATCCAGACCGGCCTTGAACATCTCCAGGGATGGCACATCCACCAACTCTCTGGGCAACCTTCAGTGTTTACCTTCCTCATTGTAAAGAATTTCTTCCTCATATCCAGCCTGAATCTCCCCTCTTTTAGTTTAAAACTATCACCCCTCGTTCTTCCGCAACAGGCCCTACTAAAAAGTCCCCAGTACTCAACCAAAGCTAAATCAAGATACCAAGAGAAATTCAACTGATTTCAGGAATGGCGCCTTGGCTGCAAACCAGAAAGCACATAGGCATAAATGCAAATTCAAGCAATGTTATGAAGATCTCTTAAAGTTGTGACTCAACTGCAACCTTAGTTTGCTAACTCCCTGATGCGATTCCCTCATTCTTCTGTAAGACACCCTTGCACACTAAAGAAAAAATACTGTGAAACAGATACAGGCCAAAAGTGTCCCAAAATATCACTGCTTATGGAGAATGGAACATGCATTTCGTTTTAGATACAGTAGCAAAAGCAGCATGACTGCAGCTTCTAGGCTGTTAGTGACAAGGGAAAAATCTTACTTCTGAGGCCTTTTCAAATTATATAATTCTAACTGTACTGCCTGCTCATTTGCTTCGAGGGCTGAACCTCTATTTTGTCAGTTACCAGCTGGCAGAATTCTCCACTGCAGACATCATCATCAACAACAGACGAATCCCCCATTAAATAAAACAAAAAATGTTAGCTTGGAACAGAGTACCTTTATGCATATGTGTGCATTTGCGTGCATACAAACGTGCATGTATTAACTGGACTGAAGAGCAGAGTCTTGTGCTTACTACATGAGAAGCTTGCCCATAATGTTCCTTGGATAAACGGAGGTCCCTGACCATCAGAGTTCTCAAAGAATTGCATAAAATTATCCATTATATCTTTACAAATTTAACAGAATACTTGAATATTTAAACTTGTACATAAGTCTCTTGTTAGATATCAAATGTGAAACTGAGAGATTGTGCCTTCTTTTCAGCTTTTTTTTTAACTATAGCATTAGCAACAGTGCATTAGTGCACAGCTGGCTAGAGGGATGTTTTTGGAATGTTTATATGTAAGGCTCTGTATTTTCCCCTGGAAGTGTTGCTGTTTAAATCATGATCTACTTAACATGTTTAAATCATGATCTACTTAACATCATTAAGTGATTTTAAGTAAAAACCCCAGCCAATCAAAAAAACCTTTTGAAATCTGCTGATATATTGTGATTCCAGTCCAGGCCGAGGAAAAGTCATATGAAACCAAGAAGTAAAGATAAAAATGAAGGCCAGCTTTGGCATACCATTCTGTAGGAGTTGGGTATTTGTGCAGAGTGACATGAAAGACAGAAATCGGCAACTCCCTTGCTGTTGCAGCCAAGGGACTGGCACATAGAGGGCTGAGCTCCAGAAAGAGATCGTGCCAGACCCTTTGCACAAGACGTATTTTCTGTGCATGCACCTGGCAAAGATCACAGGCACCTTGTGGTAAGAGGCTGGTAAGAGAGATGGAGCTCCCACACAGCAGGGCTACAAAGCAGCACCGTGCTGAGATGGCAGCTGCTGCCAGGCAGGTGGCCTCTGGTCACACAGGGATGGTGGGCCACCATGCTTCATGCTGGGTTTGTCTTGCAAGTGCCTGAGTACCTGGACAGCTATCAGCATTATTGTCATTCTGCTGGTCTCAGTGGATGTGCCGCATCAACACCTCAACACCTCTAACAGCTGTTTTGAGTGAAAGATGAGGAAACGGATGAGTCATGTTTTGAAACCAGAATGTTTTAATTCACAAGTGAAAGACAAACACTCTTGAAACGAACCATGAAGCATTTTTGCTTTCAAGAAGTTACTCATTTGAGAGTAATTCACTTTTGCTTCTACAGTTTCATTGACAACTGTGTCCTTGTTTTTCATTTAGTATTTTTTGTCAACTAAACAATCCTAATTTCATGATGATTTACTGTGTACCCATTGCAAGTAACGTATAACTGGAGTAAACTGAAAACTGCAGTCCATTTAAAAATGAAAAAGAAATCAGAGTTGACTTTACTACGGCAAGTACCCCCAGGAGCTGAAGTACTGAACACAGTTTACAAAGCTGGAGCACTAAGCTGTGAACTCCCCTTAGCAGTGACTAAACTTGAGGTTCGCATTCTGTATCACCTAGAAGAGCTTGAGACCAGTAGACAAAACGGCAGACCCCAAGACTCATCTGTATTTCAGCAGTACCACTTGTTGTAATAAAAGACAACGCATCACATGATCAGGTCCATAATCCTTCCTAGAGCTTCCAGGTACATTCAGTTCTGCTTTTAAGGGATGACATCAACAGGAACCATTCTGATGACACTGGAGAACTGCATCTGTAAGTGAACAGAGCCTGATGCTTCAGGGAGACATTCAAGCAGGCGTACAAAGAGAAGCCATGTAATAAGGGACCCAACTTCTTTGAGTGGGAAGTGCTTTTCTGAAGAGTTTAGAGCACAAGTCTTACGAGGAACGGCTAGGGGAACTGAGGTCATTCAGTCTGGAGAAGGGAAGGCTCAGGGGGGACCTTATCGGTCTCTACAACTGCACATAAGGAAGTTATAGCTCTCATCTTTTTAATGAAGCTGGAGAGAAAACGTGGGCAACAGGAGGGTAATGCAATACTAAGATTTCCACTGGTGTCACCATTATGTCATAAACTTATCCCCTTACTCTGCTGTTCCTGACCCGCTTCTCCCTCTCTCTGCCATCCTTGAACTTAGCTGATATCTCTCCTTTTGGATATCCTGATTTTCATTATAACTTCTCATAGCCAAAACATAAATCCTTTCTTTGGCAATATTACCAATGCATTATTTAACTGCTTCTTCTCTCTGTCCCTGGTTCTCTAATTTGCATGACAATTCTATCATCCACATTTTCTCTCCAGATTCATTAAAAAAATGAGGCTTCATCTTTTGAGAATAGTGTATAGATACCTCCCCACATTTTTTTCATGCTTGCTTTTGTATGTACATAGAACCTTAGAGAACAAGTTTGTGGTCCTAAAAACAGGAGTATGGACAATATGCAAGCATTTTCAAACTAACTGTTGATCTGAGGTGCTCCACTTTTAACATTTCTAAATTAAAGTATCCCAAAGAGAATCAATCTGCAAAAGGGCACTAAGATGAATCAGACTCAACAGACACACCGGAAATATTGGGCAAAGAGTATGCTATATACAGGAAAGTATAGTTACTGTTATTTCTAATACTGTCATTAGTCACATATAAGTGTAACTAAACACATACAGCAAAGCAGATTGAGGGTTGTTCTAAATCCATAACACTGAATATATCCCTGATCTATTTACGCACTACATGGAGAAATTATGAATTACTATTCAGCACCCATGTATCCTAAGTAGCAATGCAAACTACATTATGGCTATGAAACAGTGCAATGAGCCTATTTTCTCTGGGAATTGCCCTGATCACACAAAGACATTGTTTCTTCCTCAGCAGATCATGGCCGGAATTTATCTGACTGACACAATGGAGGACATGATTTCAACCACCACGTTTCTTTCTCCTTTCCTCTTACATGTTTCTTCCTTTGACAGCTGAATATACATTAAAAAATAAACAAACAAAAGAACCCCAAACCCATGCCATTTCTACCTACCTGCACTTCCAGCACTTCTGCAGAATGCAGTCTGTGCTGACAGCTGTGCAAGTGCAAAGGAGAAAGGAGGCACAGGAAACCAAGTTCTGCTGATGCTAATTAACAGTACTTCTCAGCTTCTCCATTAGCCTCCTGGTAGTCATGGCTTTGCATGCGGAACAGATGAAAGAGCATGTAGGGCTGCCAGATCTCCAACTCAGCTGAAAGCTGATGGGTGAGAGTCTGCTCCCTGAGTCATGACACAGGTCAGATATCCATCAAATAAGGAGGAACTGTCACCATATGAGGCTGCAGCTTCGGTGCAGCACCCAGAAAAGGCAATGCCATTGCCTTTGCTTGCTCCAGATACCCATGCTCCAGCAGAGACTTAAGCCACGGAGCAGCAGCATGACTGCAGTCATCCAACAGCAGAAAGTGACACCAAGGACATTTGACTGAGTCTTGAGCTCAGGAGTAATGGTCGCTTCATTTTTTGTTCAGTGTGAAAGGTTATCTTGCTAGAAGCACAAGCTGTCTTGTTGGCCCTTCCTTGTGCTGTAGGAAGCAGGCTATTTGCTAACACGTAAAGTAAAACCTTACCAGCCTTCTTCAAACAGAAGCACAAATTGGAGAAGAGAAAAAAATGAAATGGAACAAGGCAACAGATGGTGTTAACTTAGGAAAGAGGAACAGAATGGTTAGAGACCCTTGCCTGCATTCATGTAAGTTATGTTACTGCCCTTAAGATTTAGTTCCTCTCTACCACACAGTTGATAAATCATGGGGTCAAGAAACAAGTGACTGTTCAAATGACAGATTTGTTCCTTTGGTACACAAATATTGGATTTATTTCTGATAACCTACACACAAAAGTGAGGCAAATCTAAACAAGTAATAAACCAGAAAACATCTTCAGCTGTTGCACTCCAATTAGCGGTTTCTTACTGAGCAAGTCAGATCCAATTCCATCAACCGAAAAAGCTTATTACTCTGATCCAGATACTGATCCATGCACCACTGCAGTGGTTGCAGCAGATTTAGGGGGTGCTGTTCCAGAGGGAATGATGCTGCACTGTACTGGTTCGGTGGGGAGAAACCTTACTGCTTATGGTGACGAGCAAGACACATGAGCAAGGGTGTGGAGAAAGGGATAGTCAAGGAAGATGTTTTGAGAAAGCAAAATTGGGCTTGCCTGTATATTTGCTGATAAGCATAGCACACTTGACGAGGTTATACTGAAGAGGCAAAGGTATCTGATTTAACACTGGGCTTACGCTGTTCTTAGTGGTCAGTCCCATCATAATATGTAGTTCCAGAAAAAGCTTTGCACGGAAGAGAAGACAGTCTATCTGTACACATCCACTGTAACTGTTAGAGTTAACCATAATGGTTAACTGTGGTTGGAAGATATGAAAAAGCAGTAGCATTTTACAGCATTTCTAGCCTCACCAAGCAGTATCTGCTCCCCATTTTCAGCACTCTCACAGCCTCCCCATTTTCTCTCTGAATTATCAGAGATTAACAAGTGTCTTTTCCACTCCCCACTTTGATTGATCTTTCTAACCAGGAACACTGAACAAACAGATCTGAGGAACAGCCTGGCAGCAGCAAGCAACCTTGGTTCACTGCATGCAGGGCATGGAAAATTCTCTGCTCTCCCAGGGACAACGTGAAAGCTACAGCCAGTGACTCAGCATTAGCCCAGTAACGCCCCTCCAGGGAATCTGAGACAACCCCTCCAAGCATTCCTGCCTATTTCCTGCTCACAAAGGGATCAGACAACAAAAAACACTCCTTGTAACAATTCCCTGTTTCTAACAAATATACTGCTCCCATCAACTAATGATTGAACAGTGCTGTCAAGCTTTGCCTTGTGATGCACATCTATGGACACACCTAGGGTGAAGCCAATACTGAAAATTGTGTTTTTTTGTCTATCAGCTGTGCTCTGTGCCACACAGACACAGCATTTCATTAAGCACAGGGTAATAGCTTGACTCCCTTAGGGACTTGCTGCTGGAAAATAGAACATCTCCTCTCATAAGTAGGCAAGGTCACGACGCACCACGCATTCCTCAATGCACATGTTCATTTTGGAGTCGATGGTGAGATAATTGAGTATCTGTTCATTATATATTTCATATTAACACAGTAAGGTATCTTCATGTAAGATTAATTTCACAAGATCTGAGGAAGCCAGCATTGTATTACATCTCAATGCCATCTGTTCAGCTACTCCAAAAGCAGTGGAAGAATTCTGATTTACGTCCAAATTATTTTTTATATTTTACTCCTAATGTTGGATGCAGAATTTGAAAAATTCCATGTACTAAACATCTGAAAAGTACAAACTAATGTATTTTCCCCTTTACACCACATCACCCTTTTGTAACTTACAGGTGCTTTTTTATTTAATGGGAGTCATCTTACAGCACATTCACATGTATACGCTGTGAACAAGACAGCTCATAAACGCGACACCTCAAAGTTTAAAGCCCTGTAGATATAAACCCCTATATAGAGATGTATGAAGAGAGATCAAAAATTATAGGCAATTTCTTTCAACATGTTAAGTACTACCAAAAATCAGGAGTCCTGAGAGCAGCTTACCTGAAGACCTAAGCATTATGCAGTGCAACTTAGTCTGGCCAGTCTACTGCTTTCATTTTTTTAATCCCAAATACTATTTTTATCTGTTTGTTTAGGAATTTGGAAGCTGGCAACCTGTTTTCCTCTACTGCTCTGGTTCTTGGAATACTCTTTTTCTGGGTGTGAAAATGAGAAATTGCAGAGTATAATACTGGGTCAAAGCATACGGAAAAGAAGAAAGAGTTACTTTCAAGGTGCATGTGTAATCAGTCAGTAGAGATCACATATGGTAGAACACGAAAGTAAAAATAAAGTATGTTCTCCTAAAGCCAGATACAAATACTGTATTGCATTAAATCCAAGAACTCATGGGGGAAAAGAATGATTATGCAGGAGGGGTGAGAAATTATGTATGTACACATGAGGAAAAGAAGGGATTTTATTCTGAGTATTCCTGTGCTTACTCAAATACATATATTCTTAATCAGAGATGAGGAATATCAGAAACAAATATTGCCTTAAGACTTGGAATAACCTTTTGCTGCATTTTATTTGTTATATAGCTCAGGGATTTCTCAAACTGAAGTATGCAAACCCAACTGTAAATCAAAGCGTAGCCTCTGGATTGTGAATGACTGATTGTGTGGTTTAAAGACATACAGCAAACTTAATTGGAAACAATCCGCAAAAATGGTAAGAGTAATGTTCCTTTCCCTCTTCACCTGCCACGAAATTACAGCTACTGGAATTAACAGTCTCACATCTAGCAAAAATACAAAGGCTGTCAACATTTTCACATGGAAATAACCATTGAAGAGTTGGGGTTTTGCCTTATGAAGTATTTTCTGCTTCATTTTAAAAAGATCAGAGTCAAAAAACCACCTTCTTCCTTGAGGTGACCGGAATGAGTTGTGAGCATTTTCTCTTTTCAAGGCTGCAGCAACCTAACTTAAAAGAGACTTGCCACCTTCTTTTGTTCATCTGAAACACGTTGAAGCAGGCTGTCAAAGGTTCAAGGAGAGGTTTAAAGTCATATTTGCTGTTGGTATGTCTAAACCTGCTGACACATGCTAGGGAAAAAAGGGTGCGCCTAATACAGCTGCAACAATAAAACAGCTACTAGGGAACCTCACCTAGAGCTAGCAATAGCACTAAGCTAGGCTGGCCAACTGAACAGATAAGCCAGTAATATGCAAATAAAGCTTATTGAAGTCCTAGAATTTAGTTAGGATTGTCATTTTCTTAGTGGTTAAAAAAATGGGGGCGGGGGGGCAAAAAACCATGCAAACACATCACATTTGGGATTTTGTTCCTTGATGATGAAAACCATTACCCAGAGTCTTCAGTTATGAAAGCCGTAAAAACAGCTGAAAAATGTTCACTGAAAGGAAAAGCAAAGAAAAACAGTGCATTTGACAGACTTGCAAAAAGCAACCAATGTGATGGTTTCCTTTTATATCACTCACAAATATTCCTGAACACAAAAATAACCTGCCCTTCTGTTGAAAACACCCAGAAAAAAAAAAACCCAAAATCAAAATCAAACTGTTGTTGGACATACTTCAGACTTTTTAGTTTGATGCCTCAGAACATGAGGAGGAAAAATGCATGCCTTCTCCCAAACCTACTTGTCTCTAAGGTATCTATAAACCTATTTTACCCCAGTAGAAGTAAGAGAAGTACTTTCCCAGTCAAGTCTTGTTCAAAGTTTTAGATCAATACTCAAAAAATATGTTGACATTTCTCAGATTAATTCCAAGTAATTCCTTGCCTACTAGGGCCAGATCTGTCCTGTCCCCTCACTTCACATCAGCTATATACAGTTTCACACTAGCAGTAAGCACTAGCTTGAACTCTGGAACTTGTCATAACTGGAGGTGTCTAAGCAAGTTCATGACCGCACCTAAGCTCCTGAAGGCCTTGAGATCCTCAGGCCAAGTCCACTCTAGATAACATGTCTGGCAGTTTCTCCTCACAAATCTTTACATTAAATACCACAAAGGGTTTTGACACCAGAGATACAGATTTCCTCACCAGGGTGGCAACCTAAAAGCTCAACAGAAACAAGGCACATGGGTGGAGGTCGTACAGGTCTGTTCTTTGACTCACAGGTCTGTGTTAGCCTTTGTGTTCTGCTGGGAGAAGCATTCGAAACACCCTTTTCAAATGCAGCAGTATTTTATCACTTCTTAAGTAAGGTTAAATTGGAGTTGACATCGACATCAGAAGATGGTAGATGAGGGCAGATGCCCTGCAGCAGTGCACAGCCTAATATACATTGCTACTAGGCTTTGTCTTATGAAATTAATTTAATGCCCCAGTAAGGGCAAGGAGTAGGGTATGATGGGCTCAACTTCATTTTTCGATACCAATGTTCCAATATTAACTTTTGAATGTGGGGGAAGGAAAAGAGTCAATGAAAGCAAAATGCTGCTCTTGTGGCAAAAAGGAATTTGCTAAGTGAATGTGCTTTTGAAAAAAATAATTCTCAACAAACAGCAATGCAAAAAGGAAGACAAACTTACATCACTGCAGCATAAAATGCTGCATCACCTACCAAAAGCAGATGGATCCAGGTTCATTCATGTACTTTCGTTTTATACACAACAAAAATACACAACGGCTACAGCAGAACTGATTATAAAAGAAGTCCTTTGCTTCAGCCAGCTCGATGGATTTCACCATAGACTCTAGAATACATAATAAAAACTTACCTTGCATTTCAACATGTTGGCCACTCTCTCTTGCATTGATTGTCCAGCTTTTGGTCTGACAAGTATATAAACTGCTTTCACATCAGGGCTGGAGCGCAGAAGCTTTTCCATCAGTACTTTGCCCATGAAGCCTGTAGCTCCTGTGATAAGAACGTTCTTTCCATTGTAATAAGCTGAGACTGAAGACATGGTGCTGATTTGTTCTGTTCTTCCTTTAACTTCCTGCACAAGGTACCTGAAAAGGTGCAGAAATAAAGCTTTAATGGCTTCTGAGTCAAGACGTAGATCAGTCATTAGGGAGCTATGTCTGAGCTAACCTTTGTGTATGGCAGCTCACATTAGTTCAGTCAGTTGCAATTTTAAAGATGATTTTTTAAGAAAAACCTACAAAAATTAAACAGGTTAATCTGAGCAGCTTAAAAAAAATCAAGCTCAGCCTTATCCTCTATATTATACTATAACTGCAGCCAGCAGTCACAATTTGGAACACAGCTTGTGCTGTCAAAGGCTCCTAGCAGTAGATGCTCACTGCAGTGCTGAACAGCATTTCTCCTACACCGTGAAGTGGCACTCACAAAGACACACAGTTCTCCATACAACAGAAAGAACATTTCTCACAAACACTGCAGGTGCAAATGCTCTGTTTTTCCCTTTAATTCCACTGTGCCAAGCTGTTGCATTTCTGGTTAGCCACCACTCAGCAACGTGCTCAGTCTTTTCTTGTTGTTTTAGCTTGGAATAAAAACCATGAAGAAAGCTCTTCTTCGCAGAGGATACAGTGCAATGACATTGCTCTGCAAGACTGACATACCATACTCCTGTGTGTAGGTCATTACCCATTATTGGCTGTTAAGGCCAAAATTCATTCCTCTTAACTCTAAGGAGTATAGATGCCATATGCATTCTCTGGAGATCCACTGACTATGTAAGCGGGCTGACTAGACAAGGTTCCCACATGAAGCGTCCCAGTTAAGTATTTTAATTAGATACAATGGTTTTGGGCTTACATGTCCCCAGCCATCCCAATCCAAACTCTAAGCTGATTAAATGACAAGCAAGGCTGGGTTGAATCCAGCCTCAGAATAGGCCCTCTCCCTATGAGACTAACTGAAAGAAGAGAACTCCTCCCATCTTTGTAGTGCTGCAGATCACAGCATGCACAAACCACCTACATTGCAAGGAAAAGGCTTGTGAAAAACATAAATAACTGTTTTGAAAAAAGCCTGTTCAATCTGAAACAAAACCAAAGAACAGTGCAATGCTGTTGATCGAGTATTCAAGAACCAGAACAATGATCTTCAGGTACCCCAGAAAAAAACTCTTCCTCATGCAGAAGCTTCAGATGCAGTCAGCTATTTCAAGTTTCTCAACATGACATCAGCCAACTGTATGCTAATAAAATGCAAATACATCAGAAACAGAAAAACAGCATTTGCTGCGTTTTTGCATTCTTCCAAGATTTCCTGTTCTCACCAACCCTTTTGCATTTCTGAAATCTACCATTCAGAAACAGTGAAGTGGCCTAACTTAGAGCAAAATCTGCAAGCCTTCACACACAATCATCTTATGCAATGAGTCCTTGACTTGGACCAACACGAATTAACAACACCGAGCAGTTTGAAGTACCATGGGAACCTTGGCTACGTGTGACGGTAGGTTAAATTCCCTTCACTGCAAGGGACCACAAGAGAAACATAGATTGTCCTATGCCTTCCTTAGGATGGACTGAGGTATCTTACCCACAAAAATGGACCACCATCTATGTGAATTAACAGTAGCACCACAAACCAACTCTTAAAATGTGTACTGTGTTCCTTGCACTACTCAGGAATACTTAGCTGGATTGGGAGCCCCAGTCACAACAGTGAAAAGTGATCCACAGTGTGTAAATGTGCTGTCATTATTTGGGTCTACAGCTGATGCATCTACCCAGACCTGACTTTGCATTCCTACCTATCTGCCAGTTTTCACAATCACTGTACTGCTGCATGGAAACATTAAATGTGTATTTCTAATGGGCACAGACACATAAACCGGGGACTCACACCCAGCAAAATATTCCCAGTGCTGCGTGGGACTGCCTTACATAGCATCAAACAAATGAAAATAACCACGTTTTCTGATCCATAATGAATCATCAGGTGTGCCATCCAATTGAGAAAGTGGGTCAAGCAGAGTAACTTCTGAGGGACGCTGTTTTACAAACTAATAGCTGTGAGTATTCTGGCTCAGTATTAGGGTATTAGCCTACTTTAGATATGGCCTAGATTACCATTTAAATGAACGTAACGGGCACATGTTGGCCTATTAAAAACCTGTTCTTATTAAAGAGATGGCCACTTGGGAAGTTAAACAAACGGGTTAAACTGTTAGATAATTAACTTATTTATAACAAAATGTCACATCTCATTCAGGTTTGGAAAAACTGAGTGATACTAGAAGACAGGAATTGGCAGAAAGCAGAGGTTTGTGAAAGGATGTACAAGTACCAAAGTAGATACTAATTTAGCCAGATGAAGACACATGTGACAAAGGACTTAATAAATATGGTACAGCACATTCCCTGCAAAGAAGAAAAATTAATGGAGAAGTCCTTAGTCATTAAAGGCTATACAAAGGCCATACAAAGTCTACTGAACAGAAGGAAACAAAAAGATGAAATACAAGACTACTTCCAGTCACTGTATACTTGCTTTGGGCTCATTCCCAGGTTATATCCACCTAACCTCTCCTAATATTCTGCTAGAAAAAATGGTATATTTTTAAAGTACTTTGCACCACAAACTTGTGAGATTACAACAGTGATTAACAAGAATTACTCTCCTTCCCACACTTCGGTAGTGGAGAACATTTCCAACCCGTATCACTAAACATTAGTGCTTTGCATTATAGCTGTGGACTACTGCAAAAATAACTGTTAAGATTTCCAAATGTGGACATCAATTTATTATGTTGTTTCATTTTTCCTCTGTTTCCCTCTTTTTTTACTTTATTTTTTTATTTTGTTTCTCTGTTTGAGTTATCTGAATGGGGCTTCATTTGGTTTGGCCAGATGTTCAATGCCTACTAGAATAGTAGCCAAAAATACCCCAATTGTATCTCCTAAACCATTCTGGTAGGACGAAAATGAAAACACCAAACACAGGCACAGAAAAACTGAACTTCTAAGGCAATCTGCTATTTTTCTTGATTACTGGCTTAACTCTATAGGTTAAGAAGAAAAGGTAAGAAAAATCACATCCTTTTGATTTTCTACAATGAAGCAATCCAAGTCAGGCAGCATTCAGTTCACAGAGCCAGCATCAGAGTGGGATCCAGCTCCTCAGGCCTCATCCACAATAAAAAAACATGAGGATGGAAATGGTGTTTGTGTCTCCTTGCAGTACATTTTCCCTTTCCTTACTTTAACTTTAGAAGAATATACAATAATCTTGTATCCATCTGATGCTATGCTAATTATCAACAAATAAAATCTGTGTATCCATTTAATGTGCACAAATTGTTGTTTTGAGACCATGACACAAAAGCTACAACGCTGCAATCTGCTATGTTCAGGCAGATGCCTGTATCTCTGCTGTTCAAGCAAATTTCAAGAGACTTTTATTAGGTTCCAAACTCAGAAGCGGATTCCAGTTTTTATTCAGGAATATGAAGATATTTTCCTTTCTACTTAGTCTTGACCTGACTTCTTTATTTTTCAGAATCATTTTGGGGTTTTTATATTTTTAAGAGTGTAATTTTACAACAGAATTTATTCTTCTGTGTTTTAATTGATTTTTGCTTGGCTGTTGTAAATAAAATACTGAAGAAGTTATGAACATTTTAAGGAACCAGAGGACTTTTAGGGTCAAAGGGTGTGATCCAAGTAATGTCTGCTGACTTGACCCCTTAGATGTCTACTTCAAAATACAGAGAACAAGATGCATACCTTTCTGACTTTTTACACTAAGTCAAATGAAAACAAATCATTTATGATTTTGCTTTTCCTTTTAAGGAATAAACAGTCAATACAGGGCATGAACTATTTCCCAGTAAATTAAGCTGCAATGGATTCAGTGCCTGGAAAGAGAAAAATCTTCAAAGCCTGAACCACGGTCAGCAGTTGCAGCCAGTTGACCCTCGCTGAGGCAAGGAAGGAAAAAGACTATTTCAATCCCTGAGGTTCCTGTCTCTTCCAAAACAGACTGGAGGCA
This sequence comes from Lathamus discolor, assembly GCF_037157495.1. Taxonomy (NCBI): domain Eukaryota; kingdom Metazoa; phylum Chordata; class Aves; order Psittaciformes; family Psittacidae; genus Lathamus; species Lathamus discolor. The sequence continues at coordinate 55,710,510 of NC_088884.1, forward strand.
AGAAAGCCCTGAATTGTGGAGAAAAACCCACAAAATGGCTTCTTGAAGCCTAATTCAAGTGAATAATTACAGGCAACTCCGATGGTTTAGGCACTAATCAGAACAGGAAGGTAATCACTGATGCCACCTGAATTACTGAGTGCAGCATCTTTGCAGCTCTATACTCTCTCTGATGCTGACTCATCTCTAACCAGAACATGAAAAAAACACCTTTTGGACAGCCAGCCAGGAATCACACTGAGCATCTCTGCAGACACAAGTACAAAAGCTGCTTTAAGGGTAAAGCTCTGCTACTGAAGCCTGTCAAAGTCTCCACTGGATCAGACATAAAGGACAATCTACAGTGCTGCATTATAAATGAAGCTATGATTTTGTGCAGGGGCATGTACCAAAGGACAAGCAAAGGGAAAGGTGGGAATCCTACCTATCTAATACTTCCCTCTTGAAAAAGTAAACTCTCATATGCTCAGGAGAAAAGGAGAGCTTTCCCCAACAAGAGCAGATACAACTGAGCTAATATTTAGCAAAACAATTAATACACTGTCCTCCCTTTCACATACTTCAATGATGACAAATCTGCATTCTGACTGCAATTGTGTAATGCTGAGAGTTAGACTGCTACCAAAGCCATAGCAATGGGAAGAGAAATATGTATCTGAACCTCTCTGACTACTGCTACTGCTGCTTCCCAGAGCGGGTCCATGGCGGCAGGATGCTAAGAAGAGAAAGCAAAACGGAGCACAGGCAATGAAGGATGGGTGAATTGGAACAGGTGAATATTTTACTATGGTTTCAACCACTACTAAGATTTCCATGCCCTACTCAACTAGGACAGTGGCCATTCCAGAAGCTTATCTGTTGAGATATTTGCCTTTTCAACAACATTTTTTATACATATATATGTGTATATACTTAGTCAGTTACGTGCAAGAACAAAGAACTGTTTGCCTAGATTCACGAATGGCCTCTCTGGCACCTCTTTTTATTTACCATGGTTTTAATGAGTTTTCTCATGTCTCATGAATTTTCACAACATTATGCTGGGATGTAATTTCTGTAAATAAGAGGGCCAGAGTGTTCAGATGAGTCTTTTAGATGGCATATTAAATGAAAGTAACCAGCTTCCACTAAAATTGCAATTAACGACAAATAACATTTTTTCAAACAAAGCTAAAGACAGCAAGAATCCTTTAAGACAAAATAATTTTTGTCCATTTTCTGAATATAAACTTTTAATCTTGGTTACAAAAGTCCAGTCACACATAAGACAGTTTCCTGTAATCAGTATTCCAAAGGAGTCATAATTAACCTGTGACATGCATAGAAAGAAAAATTCCTCTGTCGCTTTAGAGAACATGTACAGCTGAGGTCAGAAGCAGCAATGTAAAGTGGTCACAGGCTATTTCAATCTCATCAGTTTGCTTCCTCAGTCTATTAATTATTTTATGAGTTTAAAATGGGCTGAGCACTGGGGATGCTTACAATGTATCTTCACATAATTATCTTCCTTTTTATTTTTTTGTACCAGGATGCGTGACAGAGACTACACATACTTCCTAATACGTGTTCTTTGCCTGAAAGCATTCGCATATAACTTCTTGTTACTTAATCACCAGCAAGTAATTAATCCCACAACTATGACTGTAGAAGGAACAACCTGATCTTTTCACTTTGGTGGCTATTAGAGGTAGATACTTGAACAACAAGCAGCTTTCCTCCAATGCTAATGCACGTACAACCGCTGTATAGTTTGAAGCGCATCAGTATAATCCAAGGAGAGCATGCAGATGAATGAAGAGTCAGGAATAGTGTTAAAATTTCAACACCTGCATACCATCTCCTATCGATGATGGTAATTAAAAAAATTCATTCTGAAAAATTCATTCTGAAACAAAGCAACTTTCAAACCTTCTGATTCCTGTATTAACGGAATGCTCCATCCTATGCATAAAGAATCAAAATTAAAAAGACAAAGAAATATGCAATAAGCATCCACACGTTTCATTTACATGCTGGCACTAGAAACATAGGCATCCGTGAATCCACAGTGATCCTCTCAGGTGTACACAGGTGCATTAGCTCTGCATGCTCTGTCATTTGAGATGCTTCATACGAACGTCAAAGTTTTGTTAAGCACCTGGCTCTGCTTCAGAGATTTCACAGATTATTTTTAGCCCCATGACATCTGGAAGTAATAGAGCATGCTGTGGCCTTAGAGCCACAGAGCAGCACCCCACACCATACACGCTACCAATAGCTGAAGCAGTGACTTGCTTTTCATCATACTAACTTAACTCCTGGCTTCTCAGTAACACTGGAAGGAAGCGTATATCACTCGGCTCCATTGATTTGATTTACTGGGCCAAACTCACAATCAGGGTAGTTCCAGTACAATGACTAAAGTTTCAGATGGGTTTAACATGAATTAGCTTACATTTAAACCTTTATATTTAAAATATTTTATGAATTTTCAGTAATTAACAACAGCCACTCAGGACGGAAAAGGGCTGTAGTTCCACGCTGCACAACGTTTTTAACAAGTGCTGCTAACATGAGCAAATACATAGCACCAATTGAAGTTACATAGTTTATTTTTATAGATGCTCAGGCACATAAAGTTTTGTGCAGTATATGATGCTTGGGAAGAGGTAGAGAGATTTTACTGATGGCAGAAAATGAAGCAAAGATGATGTTAAAATGGCTGATCTAGGGGCAAATTAAAAGATCCTTATGGTTTGCTAAACTTCCATAGTTATTTAATAGCACTAACAACCCAACAACAACAAACTGGAAATGATGAACATTGTCTCACTCAGTGACAGAATTAAAAGGAAGATCATAATCCAGCCTTTGTACAAGCACTATAGATGCTAATACAGCACAAAGAAATAAAACCCTGTGATTCAAAGATGGGCTCATTCACAGCCAGACTGAGCTCCTGATGATAATCCTCTTCATAGAGAGAGATTTTGCTCCAAACAATTTACACCAAATATAAATATTTCTGCTAGAAGCCAGAAGGTTAAATCACTTTTCTGCAGCTAATCTATTTCAAATAACTTTGTTTGCCAACAGTACTGACTCAATTCTGTAACAGCATACCCAAGTAGCAAAAAGCAAGGAGAAGCTCTTGTTGCTCCCGGAAAACCTTCATGACTTGAAAAATGACACCAGTTTTGCAATCCATTTCAATTTGTAACAGTTAAATCTAAAGAGACAGTGCAGTTGACAGCATAATTAAGAGCTAGAGACAATGAGCAGCATGTACAGCCAGATCCTGCAAACTGCTGAATGTTACATGACATGCGAGCAGAAGCTTTCAATCCTTTGGAAACAACTCGGAGTCATGGCTTCTGGGATAGAGATCTGCCCACAGAACACAACCCAGATGTAGGGCAAAAGCTAGAATTTCAAGATTTGGTCATCGCTTAAGCATTACCCGTACAGCTCCACAGACTGATTGACTCTCCTAATTAGTCTAAACAGTTTGACCACTGTTAAGAATCAGTGAAGAACAAATGAAGCACAAGGGCACCAGTACAACACAACCCAGGAAAAGCCTCTTGATATTTTTATTGAAATTTGTCAGTCTGTCTCAGTCTCACTATGTTCTCTAAAAAATGATGAAAATAAGCTGTAAGTCTTTTACAGCTAAGATGGCACAACTGTGCTAAGGACATACCTTTGTGTGTGATACAGGATTTTAAAGAATAAATATTTCTCTTCATCTCAAATATGGATGTATTCTACCTTACCCCTATTTAATTAGTCACTGGTAAGAACAGCAGCACCCAGAGACATCAAAGGAGCAGCTTCTGCAAGCTCCTTTCTGTAGCACGTAGGTCAGCATCTGTACCCACTCTCTCTCTTTTTTAGCAGCACTCACTTAGAGTTGGCTGTTGCAAAGACATCGAGCAGGTTGCAGGATCAAAGCTTAGGTGCTTAGCTTTGCCTCAACATAATTAAATGCAGACGTCCTACATCAGAGCATTTCTGCAGGCAATCCTTCCCCTTCTCTTTCCAAGAGTTCACTTTTCAGGGCCATTATCACCTTGCTTTTTTCTCTTTAGCTGTGACTGGGATCTCTATCACCAGCAGCTCTCTCCCAGACTCCTAAATCAGAAAACTCGCCATTGCATACCAATCACACTGCATCTTAGCACCGCAAAAGGGAGGTCTCTCAGTGATTAAGTCAAAGGTCTATGAATCCCCCTGTGGTAATGGGTTGCTCTGGCACATTTCTTTCTTTTAGAGATCTTAGTTGATAACTTTGTTATTAGCATCCAGCATGTCTTAGCACAGAATTCGAAGATTATCTGTCCTTTTTCACACTGACACTATCATTTACAGCATTTGTGTGAAGAGTTGGATTTGGAGACATCAAGTTGGGTGGGAATGTTGACCTGCTGGAGGATAGGAAGGCTCTGCAGAGGGATCTGGACAGGCTGAACCGATGGGCTGCGGCCAGTGGTATTCAACAAGGCAAAGTGCCGGGTCCTGCACTTTGCCTTAGTGTCACAACTGTCCTATGCAATGCTGCAGGCTTGGGAAGAGTGGGTGGAATATATTGAATACAACCTACCAGGATGAGGTCAAAGTGATGACCACTTAATGACCATGTTTTTAAAAAACTAACACTTATACTAAACCACTACATTCCTACTGTTACAACTTTTTTTACAGATATGTCCAGGGAAAGCTGTAAATAGAGAATAGGAGAAGCTTTGTACTCCTGTGCAGATTATCAGAATACATACATATCTTTTGGTTATACTAAGCTTCAAATCAAATGCAAAATAGTTAATAATTGACTGAATAACAGTAGAAGAGAGAAAGAAGAAGGAGAGAACAAAGAAGGAAAGAAGAAGGAGAGAAAGAAGGAGAGAGCTGTAAGATTCAAACATATACTTTTACTCTCTCCAGTTTCTGACAACCTCAGAATCCCCCATTCAATCTGTCTGGATTTCCCAGGCATACAGGCTTTTACTGAAAAAGCAATGTGTATGCATGTACTTGTGTACTACATGCACACATGCACAGAAAACCATTTTTAGGTTGCAGACACAACAATCTGTTAACCGCTTTTTTCCTCAGTCAACCATTTTTGCGCCATCAAGACCACAGCTATCTTTTACACGGTAGTGGCTACAGAATACCTCTTACTGTAAATTTTTATGAGCTGCAACAGCAAATATCCCTGTTCCTCCATCCTTCCATAAGGTCTAAATTTGCTAATACCTTCCCTATACGACAGAGGAAATTACTTATCAGCTGAGAAGCTCTTGACATGTTGTCAGTGAAACCTTTTGATGAGCTCAGATAATACAGTAGCATAGTGTATGCTGCTTAACAGAAAAATGCGGTGGCTATACCAAGTCTAGCAGTCCTGTGACAGCAAGCTAAAATGAAATTTCACACCTCAGATCTCAGATCTAACAGAGTGGAAAAAACTACCTGCTGTGTTTGGACTCAGATTTAAGGTTATTTCATTAACTGTAATTATTTTTCTTTCCAATAGAAAGCCAAGCTCAGCAATCTGAGCGTTATCAGATTCACGTTTCAGTAAGAAGTGCAGCCTAGAACACTGCTCATGCCTTGGTTGGGGTTGAAAGACAAAAATGCTTAGAGTATTTCCCACCAAGAGAAGTCTTCTTAAAAGGATGACCAGATGGATATAAGAGTCTACACTGCCAATTTCACAGCAAAACATATATAAATACGCATACATGTTTTCAAAATCAAACATATAGTCATTATATTGATCTTGATACCATCAAGTCTTTTTATATTGAAATCTCAAAGAAAGCATTGTCAATGGAAATAACACTGTTTTGACTTCTAAACCTCCTCATCGCATCAAAGTTCGAACAGGCTAAATACAAACAAAAGGTTGTTTGGTTGGGTTTTTTTTTTTTTTTGTATTATTTCTCCTATATTTCTCTATTGTTCACATGTAGAGCATGAAGCACCTGGCAATCCATCACACACAGCAGCAGTCTCATTTGCTCTGTGCAACTACTGAACCCGGACAGAAGTTATCCAGGCTTTTGCTATGCAAAATTCTCCTGTCAAGTGAAGTTCTCAGCAGACAGAGCAGGATAAAGCTTTTCAGGAACAGGGAAAAAAATGCAGTCAAAGCGTATTTTGTTCCAGGAAGTCCACAGGGAATTTTATGCTGCTTAGTGCATGCTGCTAGCTGCAGCAAGCCAGGAAATCAGCACCAGTGACTAGCTCTCCAATAATTCCCTGTATCCCCTGTTTTGTTGAGGACACTTCTGGCACTACCCAAATCAGAACAGTGATACACTGACATATTTGCTGCTAGAGTCCCTCACTAAAATAACAATCTCACACAGGCAGCATCAGGGTGTATGTGCTAAGGTAGCTACAGCAGCAGAGCTGCAGCTGTGCCAGTTTGGCAGGTTGCAGCCCTGACCTGACTCTTGCTGTGCAGATGTGATCAGCTGACAGATATCTCATTCTTCATTTGGAAATGCACAGAAACCACAGTGAGGAGAACCTAGCGGGCCACCTCCTCTGAGAACCCATGCACAGAGTGTTAGGAGGGTGATATGGAGATACTAGTATGGAACTCGACTGCTTCTAAAGAGGATGAGGAAATGCAGTGGCAAAAAAATTTAGACTACATATAATGTAGAAAAAATATAAAGCATACTAGTTCTTGAGACAGAAGTCAGTGAAACAGAAGGCACTTTGGAGAGACTCGGTGGTTCTGCCTCCCATTTACACCTCACCATTCCTCACTTTTCCCGCTTTGTCTGACTGTCTCTGCGGGGTTGCACTCCAAACCTCTCTAATCCTTCATCTCTTGCTTCTAGCAAGACAAGAGAAGCATGGAGTTACAACGCACAGCTGACTCCTGCTGCTTCTCCCAAGACTGTAGCATAGCTTGGGGTCTGGAGACGAAAGCTTCAGAGGTTAGATGTGCTAGTAGTGAGACTACTAATTTTGCCTCTGCCCCTTCTGACAGCAAATGTCATCCTAAGAGTTTGGAAGGTTGTTTTTTTTTCTTGGTATCAACAAACACAGCATGTTGGCATGTTGCTCCAAGGTAGCCGCCAGAATTTTCAACAGAGTAAACCAGTGCTTGATCGGAATGGAAAACTGAAGGAAATCAACTGAACATGGGCAGGCTGAGGGTGAATGTATCCTGAATGCCAACTGCTACCAACAGAAAGGTGAGACTGCAAACTGTACTTTCTTTTTTAAAACAAAAAACAAAAAGCAAGACAGCAGCAAAAAGAAGAGTTTGTAGGACTCTGTGATTAGTATCTGAGTTAAGTCTGTTCATGGAAGACTTCCCATTCATCTTCTACCAGTAAGCCTACATCTCACAATGAACTGAATCTGCAAATTCCAAAGACCTCCTCACTGTGCTATGCCCAGAATTAGCCAAGCAGCTTAAAACTTACAATAGCTCTTGGTCTTCTGTAATTTTCCTGATCTAGTGATTTAGCCTTTACCAATAGTGTTATGTTTAAATGGCATGGGATAGAAAAATGAGTTAGTTATGCTTCTATGCTTTTTTTAATAGTAATTGCAATTCTTCATTTTGAGGGTAGTGAGGCACTGGCACAGGTTGTCCAGAGAAGCTGTGGTTGCCCCATCCCTGGCAGTGTTCAAGGCCAGGTTGGACGGGGCTTGGAACAACATGGTCTAGTGCGAGCTGTCCCTGCCCATGGCAGGAGGTTGGAACTGCATGATCTTTTAGAACCCTTCCAACCCAAACCATTCTGTGATTCTATGATCTCTGAAAGAACTGGGCCGAATTACTCCTGGGTGATATCCTAGCAATCTTCAACACTGATCATGTGGAAACTGAAATCTTCCAAAAAAATAGTTAAGACTGAGACCTGTAGCTGAAAGACATGAGAAACAACTTACAAGGGTTTCCTCGCGTGCCTTGGAAAATTTGTACTTCTCATAGACTTTGCCAACAGGCATGCTGTGGCTGGCTGGCAACAGTCTGCCAGCATGGGTGCTGATCAGAGCTGGCAGAGAAGCTAGATAGGCTTCTGTCAGGAGGAGCTAGCTCAGTAGGAAATGGACTGACAGCCTCTTGTTCCTGGACATCTAATAGCCAGTGACATAATATTTTGAGATATAGAGGTGCAGTTCATAAGAAAGGATCAACAAAACAGAAATCATGGTGTTATTTGCTCTTGTAGATGTAGTAAAACTTATTTTTCTAGCCCTCATCAGCTCTTCCCTTACTTGAAACACAGCTACGAGCAAGCTGAACTCATTCTACTAAGAGCAAGAACATTTTCACAACATCTTTCATAATTCAACTGATCACACTCATGATACTAAATATTATCTTTACTTAATTTCTGAGAGTTTAGTTGCTCTCAGAATGTAGTTTTGCTACCTCCTGATAGTCATCAGATGGCTTTAAGGATATCCAACTCTTCTAATTAATACATTTCTCCTTCTTCTACCAGATAAACAGATTGGGAATACAAGAAATGAAACTAAAAAGCAAATGTGAAGTGAGTCTGAGTATGTTGGTTTATAATACAGAGATAGATACAACATTCTGAAACATACATGCTCTCGCAGACTACAGATTTGCTGCATCCCAAGCCCTTTGGGATGGGGACTATGCAAGTGCAATAGTACCAGTAAGAATAGGTTTCTGATCACAGCTGCGCCACACAGAAATTACTGGAGTGGGAACATTTTGTCTGGATTTGTAGATGTAAATCAGTAATACAGCAAACATAGTCACAGCAAACACAACATATCAGTGTTTATTCCTCCCTTGTGCTGTTAAAAATTCTTTACCAGTGTACTTGCTCATACCCCGTTTTATATACATTAACTAATGATCTCTGAAATTCCCCAGAGAAACAAAGTAGATGTGTATTTTGTTATTCCCATGATTAAAAGCAAGGCGATTCACAGGGGAGGTTAATGAATTAGAGTTAATGATGCAGTGCCAAGCAGCCACTTTTTTGCTCTTTTTGTGTGGTTTGTTTAGTTCTTTGAAATTGTTTTAGTCATAGTAGATGTAACTTCCATTTCGCAAGCCAAAGACTGTAACAGCAAGAAAGACCATATATGCTGTAAGATACACTGATTTTACTAAAATAGTTGTTGCAGTATTGCAGTTTCACTGGTATCATGTGAATACGTATATTTAAAAAGTCTTCAAAATTATTTCATTGGTGGTTTTTTGGTTGGTTGGTTTTGGTGGGTTTTGGTTTGTTGTTTGAGTTATTTATTTTTGTCATGCAGTTATTCCTCTTACTCAAGAGCTCACAGACCAAACTGCATTCAGGAGAGAAATGATAATTGTATGTGGAAGAAGCCAAACTGGAGACAAAAATAATACCCTTCCAAATTAGATTTTCTCACAAACTGCAAGGAAAATACACTCCTTAAATCTCCTCCCTTGGTTTCTGTAGAAGATAGGGAGCACAGTGTGCAGATTACTTTCCCTAAAGTCCTCCAAGAAACACAAACATTTACTCTTCAGATAAAGGAAAAAGAGCAGGAAGAGGAAACAAAAGAGAATTCCCTGGAGTTACCAAAAGCTGCATTAAGGAACTTTGCTCAGCACATCAGCAGCTCTGAATAATGAGGCAGCAGAGAACTTTGCAGCACTGGGAGCTTTTGAAACACTTCTCCAGAAAGAAGAGACATTAAAATGTCAATAGAAAATGCCTCCTGGCTAGCACATACTGGCACAGAGAACATTTTTCCTCCTTTTCCACATACAGACTAATTTTTTCTTACGCCCTTCTCCCATATTTAGAAGAAAAGCTGATGGAAGATGACAAGGCATATTCATAGAAGTTCCAAAAAATACACTGAATAATTCCATTGAATAAAAAAGTGCAGCATCAGGAAAGGCTGACCAGGCTGTACTAATATCATCTATGACATTCTCTGTGCACTGAAATGCAAGGGGGTGGAAAGAAGTAATTTAATGATTTGATTCTAAACATCCAAGAAAAGTTTGAGTTAAGCACTTGAATAATCCTGTTGTAATGAGTGCCAGGTACAAATTAGTACCCGTGTTTTCCTGAATCAGAAATTACCTTCTTATCCTTAAGAATTGCAATCAAAATTTACATGCTCCTATAGCAAATGACGTTTTTCTTCTCTTTCTTCCCCCACCCCCCAATGGCTAACAATTAAAATATAAAGTTATCTTGTAAAGAAAAATATCTACAAATTTTGTAATGCTGGCTCTACACCTCCCCCCCCCCCTTTTTATCCTAGCATGATCTGTAAGATCAAGAAATCAAGATCAAAAAATATAAGATCAAGAAATGATCTCTAAGATCAAGAATTCCCATTTCCAGGGAATTCCACACAGTCCTCTTGAATTCAACCCGCAGTTTAAAATTTGGAATAATTTCAAATTACCTTATTTAAATTAAAAACCCAGGAATGTACCCTGAGAATGAAATACCTGCACTGACTTCACATGGCTCATGAAGTACAGCCCTGTAGAGCAGCCACCCAGCAAGCCCCCTGCCACTACCCTGATCTGATCTTCTTCTCTCAAGCAGGAAGATGTCAAGCCAGACAGCTTACTGGTACTGCCTCTGGGTTTATTGATATGGATCTGCCTTCCAAATACACAAGACCACACAAAGTTGGTGTGCCACCTTCATGTGGCATGAAGGCAGGTATGCTCCCAGATAACGCAGTCTCAGTTTTCTCTCTGATAGGAGGCTTCTTTTAGCATCGTGTATTGATGTTTCAGAAAGTTAATGACAAAACACAGACAAGATGCAGTATCTCAAAATAGATGCAAGTAAATTAATTAATTACATTATGCTTGCAGAAAACACTGCAGTAAATGCTGTGCTATTGTGTGCCAGTGACTGCAAGCTAAGGTACAAGTAAAGCGTATTGGTGAGTCCAGATTTTTTTGTTTGTTTGTTTTAAGCCTTTTCCTGTCTTGTAGAGAAAGGAAATTCTTATGTCCCAAGGTAAAGGTATTTAGCTGTGTTGTGACTACACAAACATTAATGTTTCATCAAACACAACAACAAACCATTGAGGACCCTTCTAAAAGGAAGGATTTATCCATATCATTTAAGAAAACAAATAATGACTCAATTCCTGTTTATAATTTTTTATTATATTTTCCAAGAAATTATGTTCTTTTTGACTTGAATGACCTTGTGATCTTGGAGACAAAGCTCACAGCTGAGGTTATAAATATCAAGCAAAAGTTGCTAGTTCTGAAACTGAAACACTGCCAAGGTGCTTTGGTGGTTTTAGCTCCCTTACACTGAGACAGCCAAAGCAGGCTCATCTATCTTATAGCCCTCTATTTTGTTATTCAGCATAAGCTCAACCGCTTAAGCTCAACGAGCCAAGCAGAGCACAAGGGTTCACATCTAAGTCAAGTCTCTCAGGCTCTGGATCTTTGCAATGCATTGGAAGTCCCATGTAGGTTCAGATTCTGCCCTCAGTCCAAACCCCAGACATGCTGTGAGAATAAAAATCTAGTGACTTGGTGTAACAACATACATGCATGGAAGGCTACCTCTCAATAAACAAACTGTTATCAGTTCCTGTTTCTCTAAACCGCAGCCAAAATGTGCGATGTCCTCTTGAAGGTATCACTAATTGCATTACTGTCATGATTCTTCAGACACAAATTATTCACCCCCAAGCCTTGAAACACTTGCTCTATATCCCCCATCTTGGATTTTTTGCTGCTAATCTTTGCTCCAGATAAAAGTCCTATTAAGAAGGGTTGAAGTGAGGTACATGAATATTACCAAGCTGGAAATACTTTGCCAAAATACACAGCTTAACTGGGAGGGGACATAGTAAGTAGCATGTATCTGCACTAGGCTTGCCACAAGAAAGAAAAATGTTGTGTTATTAACAGCCAAAACACACAATGACCTTGCCAAAAACTAGTCTTTGAGGCAGGACAGTTCCTGCAATACAGAGATATTTACTACAGTGAGCACGCAAGTAAGGCTCCCACTCAAGCCTGTTAGGGAAAAGAATAGCAGGGAACATGGCTACAGGGAATAGCAGCCATTTTTTTCTCCAGTTTAATAGCATAAGAGTGGTACACTCTGCTGCTTGTAAAAGCATAGCATAACGAAACAGGAGAGGTATTTCACTCTGCTCAAAATTTTATTTCTTGAAATCTCTGTAGCATAAAAACCTGGTTTAGGACAAACTTTTTTCCCCCTGCAGTGCAAAACAGCCTAAAACTCAGCATATTTGGCTTCCTGAGAATTTTTCCTGGCTGAGTAATCACACCTTACAGAGGCTCTCTGTTATATTTTTTGCCAGTTCCCTTTCTTGACCCCTTTCCAACAGAGAAAACAGGTGTCAGGGTAACATGTGTGACCCAATGATCCTTATTTTATCAGAAGAGTGTTTGAAGCCAGAGAAAACAATCCACAGAGGTGGCCTTAATGTGCACTGGAAGCCAGCATAGGTTTGGGGAGATTTAATGGTTTTGCCACCACATCCATCCTCTTTCATCTTATATTGAACACATGCCAAGAAATACGGATCTTAACAACTGAGTGACAGTGATGTCCTGCAAGAGATACAGTCCTAAATAACCAGAGGGGGAAGAAATCATGCCTGTGAATATGTAGTCTGAGTCTTGACAGAAGGAAGCTTAACCATAGATACAGTAAGAATATAGTAGGTTATCTGCGCTTGGAGAAAATAAATAATTTAGATGATACTTACTTGCAAATTATTTGATCTAGTTGAAATTTAGTAACACAGAGAATAAAAATGTTGCTGTCAAGGGGCTAAAGAATAAATGCAATATAGTGATCCTATATATAGGACAAAACTCAAACAGTATAAAAAGACCACTTCTGAAGAGACTGGGAGATCTGCTTTTTGTAACAAATGTCAGGCATTTTTAGATTTTCAGGAACTTTAGAAAACTTCAGTATTCAACTTCAGGTTAGAAAGCCAAAGCGTTTAGCAGAAGAGAGAGAACTTACACTGAGTATTTCCTAGAACACGTAGATCATCCTTAGAAACATGACAGAAAATGAAAACTGCTATGTATGACTTAAAGGACAAATAATTAACTGCAAGGGAAAATAGAAGAAAGGCACCTTCACAGTGTCAGGCTTTCCAATTGGCTGTGATATGTCAGGTTTGCCAGGTGTCAGATGCTCCATAGGAGCTCTTAGTGCCACTAATCACTGCATAGCACAGCGATGCCCATAAGTGATACTGAAGCTCTTAGTTCATCTTTACACTACAGGAACAATCTTATTGGTTGATCCTACCAAATTTACAATCCCAAGGCAGAGCCCAAACCAATTAATTTGCTAAATGTGTACAATCATAGGCACGAATTACAACATTCTTCAGTTCTGACAGCAAGATTGAGATAATCAGTGCAGAGTATTGTCCAGGGGAAAACCACTGTTGATCCTGTTACTCTCAGGAATCTCTGGAGCTGCACTGTGGCAAAATGCAGAGGTTTTGGCAACAGCTTTAGTTTTTTAGAAATCCTTACCTTTAGCAACTCAGGCTGTATTTTTCTTGCCCTTTCACTTGTGCAAGAAGAATTCTTGTGGGGTCAAGTTCTGAGTTAATCAAATTCACTGGATTGGTTTATGACGTGGCTTGAGAAAGAGGTATGTCAGCACTGCTGAGGGCGTTGTGAGGCTGTGGGATGAGAGGCAGGGGCAGGAAAGAGCAAGAGTTCATTTGTGCTGTATCATTGCCAAGGCCTTCACACTGTGAAACTCTGGCCTCTCAACAGGAACAGTTAATCTACCTCTTTTAGCAAGTACTCCAGTTTTAAAGCTTAACAATCTTAACAGCTACAAACAACTTTCCCCAGGATTTGCATGAAGTCTCACTTGAATAATTTCAGGCCATCTCTTTAACTCCTTGTGGGTGTTCTCCTTCAAAGCCCTTCTTTTCTTTCCCCTTGTTTATGCTTCAGTCCAACCTGCAGTGTTGTCTTCTGAACTAGGAAGCTTAGAATAGGAACAGATCCTCCATGGCCACCAAACGAGGAAGAGTATAAACCAAAACCCAAGCCTTTTAGGTTGGCTAAACCTAATAGGTTTAGCTTTAATCCACAATCCATCAGCCTTAATCCACTGCTTCTGTGAGAGAGTCCCAGCTGAGGATGGTAACGGAGAAGTGAGGACTGGCAGGGATCACTTAAAGGGAGAATCCCAACCCAGGATGGAAGAGAACTATTAGCACACCAGACCAAGGATTTAGGAACATGGCATACCTGAAAAAAAATCTGCTATTACAGCAGTTTATCTGCATGCAGTTAGTTTAGTCAGGAAAGTCAGCCAAACTCCCCAGCACCATGGGAAACTTCATAGCACAGCACTGGGACCAGTTAGTCCCTCCTTTCTATTTGCCATAAGGGAGGTCCTGAAAGATTTGCAGGAAGCAGAGGAGCCACTAGTTACTAGGAAATAAACCAACTCTAAAGTACATTGGACAAATAGACTGTCATAGCCACTATAAAACATGGGAGAAGAATTGCAACAGCCGCAGACAAGTTGTCACAATAGCTAAAATGAGGCAACATGACCATTTTTTTATATGACAGCTATTTCTAGAAGATATAGCATGTTCTTTGTGCAGCGGGTTTAGCATTTTTGTTAATTTGCAGTTGAATGGAAAGATGAGTCACTTTATCATAATACAGCTTCATCATAACTCAGGTTTCAGCCTGCGAGAGCAGAACTACTGTGCACACAACACAATCTATTAAGACAATTTAGTGCTCTTTTCCCAACGCCTAGGAAAAAAAGCCCCCTTATTCCAATTTATTATAACTTGATTTTCACTAAAATAGCCTCATATAATGCTTTCACATTTTTCTCCACATATCAGAGCAAACAGATTTCAGGCTGTAATTCTTCCTCATTGCTCTGTCCTACAGCAAGGCCATTAAGTCCAGCAAGAAAGCAGAAGAAACTCAGATTAAAAAGTAAAATTACTTTCTCTCTCTTCACAGAGGATACACCTATCTCACCTCTATCCAATATATTTTCTTGAAAAGCCTGGTAAAATACAGGTGAAAATATGTATGTTTTACTCATATAATCTGTCCTCCCACTTACAAAGGACAGTATTGACACAATCATGACACAGTAAAAGCAACAAGCTCCTTATATAAAAGGACCTTAAACCACAATCCTAAGCAAACAGACTGAGTAGCTTCTAACCTCCTACTGAAACAAGCCTTCCTTGACTCACAGGGGCTTGTAAGGGAGGAAGATGGGAGGAGAAGGGCATGAACCACCTTGAAAAGAAAGGAGCTCAGCGATCTCCACCCTGGCTCTCCTGTTTTTTCTGAGACCAAGGAAGGACCATCGTTGCCTACGGGGCTCCTGAAAGCTGGTTGAATGCTGGTCCACTCGAGCAAAGCTGTGTATCAATGGACCAGGTCTGACCTGTCTGCACTTCATTATTCCTCACCATAACTTCCATTTCTCATACAGGAGTCACTTTAGCCCACAGGCTTAAAAAAATAATAAAATACTAGTTTGATACCTTTGCAGCATGACACCTGAAATTACCCGTTTCCTTTTCTGTCATTGTGACTCCTAGAGCAGGTGTTTCATAGACAGCCAACCAAGAGGGACATTTGTGCGAGCTACTGTGGAGTCCTTTTCTCCCTCAAAATTACATAAGGACCATCCTGATTAAATATTATCCTGCATGAATAAATACTCCTTTCACAGAGGTATTCATTGCAGGGTAACAGCTGATGGCTGTTGTACAGCTGACAGATGAAGTACACATGCTGATCATGACATAGCTGAATTAAATCCGAACTTTGTGAAGTGTTGCATAATGTCCTGCTTCTCTCTCTATAAAACCTACTTTCCATCTCAATAAGCTTCAAGAAACTATTTTCTTTTCCAAGTAGACCACCACAAGTGCCACCATTTTCCTTTGAGAACACACAAAGCTTCCTCAAGTTGTTATACACGACAAGAAAATACTCCACCATGTCATCACATATAATAACTGTGCTGATGCTACATTTACATAGGAAAGATGGTTTGGGAAGTAATGGGCAATTTTATCCTCCCCTTCTCCCCTTTTAATTTACAAACATATTTTCAATCATTTTACTGAAATATTCATACTTCTTTCCACCAAAAATGCAAAATGTTTCTCCTGGAGCCAAGGTCACTCAGAATCAACTGGGAACTGTCATTTTGCAGTGAGGCAAAATCTTGCCTCATTTTGACATTGATCTGCATCCACCTGTATTGTCACTATGCCAAATGACAGTTCTAGCTTACATAAGTCTTGCTCTCATTGTCACTATCAATTGGGACTCTTGATGTCCCAAGAGAGACACAGTCATGCAAATCCTGGTGTATGCTTTGACCTCCATTCTGCTACAGCTCTTTGGATGCAAAGCAGGAGGCACATAAATGTGATTCACCGGGAAAAAAGCGCTTGGCCACTGACACCGGCTTGTGGTGATCAATGAAGGTATCTCTGAATTACTGTTCCCAGGACTGATCAAAAGCAGTGGAGGAAGATAAAATGTCAAACTGGTCTTTAAAAAAAAACAAACCCACACCATCCTTTTCAAAACTAAAATTTTTCATAAACCTCGTTTAAGCACCAAAACAAACAAACAAACAAATTAATTATTTTTTTTTTTTTTTTAATTCCTATGCAGCATAAAGATAAATGCTGAAGTTAGCAGAATTCCCTGAGGGAAGGAAACACCAAGTTTTAAATCAGCTCTAGTTATTCCTCCTCCTCCTCCTTTTATCTCAATCAGTGCTTGCTATGTATTCTGCTATTAAATTTTTCCTCATACATCTTTCCCAGCCAAATCTTTTACTTAAGCTGTTCTTTAAAAACTTTCTCTGGTTTGATGACTGTTATCAGATATAGATGAGACTGAACATCACGATTCTGCCTCACGGGAAAGCATCCCTATGTTTTTGCCTAAACAGATGAAACTATACTGGGTTCATCTCCATTTCACATTTTGCTCTCAGTAGCCTGGGCACTTCTCCTGCCCAGTTATCACTGAACTGCATTCGCCTTTTTCTCATCCCTCCTCCTCCCTCTTTCTCACCACCATGACACAAAGCCAAACCTCACTTTATTATCTGCTGTCAACCCTTAATGTCTTGGTAGTGCCTGCACAGGAAGTAAAACTGGTTTAGGTTGCTCACAAAATCCACTGCTCATTGTCTCAGAGCAGCACCTCCTCTCTCAAGGCACACAGCGTACAAGTTGCAGAGACTGGAGAAAGCTAGGGCAGGAGATGCTCTTAGCACTGAACTCTCCCAGCATAGCACAATCATAGAAGTAAAATTAGCCAGAACTGCAAAGTGAGATTAAGCTAAAAGTCTTCACCTTGGAAGTAAAAAAACTTAGCTTCACAAGCCTTTTCCAACCAATTCAGGTTTCCTGCAAATTAAAGTTCAAATAACATTCTCCATTTTGCAAGCTTCTTTAGACCAACTTCAAACAGAACTGTCTATATTTCACATTGCATATATTTTTATACAAGATGTGAAAGTACACCTAAGGTAAGAGGTCTTCTTTCTCTAACTACCTTTGGTTTTGTTTCCCTTTCTGCCTTCTCCTTCCCTTTTGCTTACACACTGCAGCAACCCACACATTATATTATATTCCAGTATAATGGGAACCTTTCAAAAAATCTGATGAGTAACAGCTAAGTCTTTTCCAGTTTGAGGAGAATAACTCAGGTTATTAGCAAAAAATGTCACGCTCTAGCACATGGGATCTGAGAAACTGGAGCTCCATCACTTTATTCTTTTGTTTCTTGCTTAATTACTGAAGTGCTGATGACCATGCACAGATATCTGGATAGCCAACTGGAACTTCGTGAGAGAAAAGATTCTAAATTTCTTCTAAGTCTCTGTAGAAAACATAAATGTATAGTCTTTACTTGCAAGTTCTGCCCTCAGACCTCCCATATGCCTGTGTCTCATATCAGAATGTGGGGGAGCAAAGTGTTACCCCGGGTAGAAAAAGACGGAGTGAGGGGCTCAGGCATAGCAGAGCTACACAGCTCTGTGGGACTGGATGGGATGCATCCAAGGGGGCTGAATAAACTTGCCAATGTCATCAGGAGAAAACAGGTTAGTATGTAGGCCATGGAGTCTGAGAACAGACCCATGGGCAGTAAAAGGCAAATGTCAAGACCATCTTCAGGATGCTCAAGAAGAAATAAACTTGTAGAGGAAGAAGATAAATACCATTCTATGTTTCTTTAATTATTAATTATTCTGATTATAACAACATTTCATACTATTTTTCCTTCAAAGAGACAAGGAAGAAGAAAATAAACATGTAAAAGGGAGAAGTAGAGCTTAAGAGTAGTTTCTTTGCTGTGCTGGCATTCAGTTTTACTTGCTGCAAATGGTATGTTGACCTCTGGCAAATGTCCCTGAGGTGCAGGCCTCAGAAACAGTCTTCATGAGCACTTGTGAAGATGATGGAAGAAAAAAATTAATAAAAAATGTCAAAACTCAGTATAAATTATCCTTTAGTTTCAGCAAAAACAGCTTAGATGTTATAGATGTACATAAATGCAGGTAATTTTTCCAAACTAAATAAAGAACTCTTTCCATAAAGAAATAAAAATACCTTCAAAAGCACTGAGTTTCATGGAGTTATGCAACTTCTCTATACCTTTTTTTCTTCCTGCACTAATCAAACACCTAGCTTCTAAAGTACAACAAATTCTGGTTTGGGACAATGGATTACCATGGAGCCTATCTAGGAATTATTTTGGCCAGAAAGGCTTTCCTGAGATGTCTCAGTCTCCTGCCTCAACCTGCTCCCCAGAAAGCAATTCTTTTTCATCAAGGTAACACTGCCTGCTTAATGACAGGCTTATGAAAACCTAAATGAGATATCTTTATCTTTCCAGCATCAGGAAAGCCTCCAAATAGCTACTGAATGACTAAAATCAGGGAGTGTCCGAGCAGGCAGATTGATTCAGAAAGAAAATGGCTTTGCCTTCCTTCACTCTCTGGACGCCACAGCCTGTGGCCTGGCTTGTTCATTCCTTTCACTCTGGAAGGAGATTGTTGTATCTGTTTTATCAGAACCATAACCCAAATGTACTCTTACTACTCCAGACATATTTATATGCAGGTTTCTGTGGGAAGCTGGGATGAGCAGTGGCTCCTCTGCATGCACAAGTGCTCTTTCTTTTCCTGGCTGCCCATGTCAATAGCTCTGCTCGCTCCTGCAAGCTCACTAGCTGGGGCAGCCCCTAAAATAATAGACAGCAAATGCTGATGGAAAGAGACTCTGACTCTCCTTGCTGGATACTCCTCTCTCACTGACTGTATGAGGAACAAGAACTAGTTGGTCTTTAACTTATACGTGCCTCATATGTGTGGGCAGAGGGACTGCATTATACTTCTACTGACACTGGCCCCAAAAGGGCCAAAAAGTGAAAAGAAGGAGTACATAAAGTAAGAAACCAGGACCTCTGGGAAACAAGCCATCACCAGTGAAAGGCAGTTTCAGCCAAAGGACATTTGAGGAGGTTTGTCTCCCCAGTTCTGCCCGAGCTTCTCACCGAGAGCTGCGAATGGATCATTGCTCCTCACTCAACATAGATGTTAAAAAGGAAAGAACAAATGATATTTGGCATAAAGGAAATCTTTTATATAAAGATAATACTATCAACAAAATTGCCAGGGAATACTGACCTCTAACTGCTAACAGAAGAAATAAATCAAGTTTTGTCTCACCTAAAGCAGAGGGGTGATTGGAGATAAGCGTTTCAGATAGATACTATATAAATAAAAGAGGTTTAATTCAAGATACTTTGATAACAAAAGCAAAAAGGTATTGGCCATCAAGGTTTTTTCTGAGTAGTCTTGAGAAGTGAAAATATTTTCCGGACCAATAACATATAAAGCAAAAGTATTTTGTCTTTGCTTTATGAAATATTTACCAGCTGTCTTAATCATTCTCTTTCTACAGGCCACCACACTTCTGATGCTTTGGGCTTCTCTCTCCTTTTCTGCAGATCTCTTTCCTTCTCCCCTGAGTGCTTTGTCCCTTAGTTTTGCAATATTCCACTTTTAAAATAAATAGAGAAACTGCTGCTTCCCTAGGGCATTCTCAGGGGCAGTTTCAATGAAGCGCTGCTTCCTGGGTCACCAGCCTGACCTGACTTCTTTTTTTTTTTTGTTGTTGTTCTTTCATATTTTCTTTTTTTCCTAAAGTCGAACCCAAAAAGTTGCAGCATTTAAAAGCCCTGGAAAATGGGAAACTTGTGTGGCTGAAACTCAGAACTGTTGGACTCTCAGCAAAAGACTGCAAAGAAACGGTACCATAAAGAATTATGAAAGCTGAGTTTCCAGGTAGCCTGAATAGTTTTAGTAGCCTTTAGTTAAATTACTCGAAAACGCACAAAATGCATCTTTGTTGTGAAGAAGTGCAACAGTATACACTGAAATGATATATGCATAAAAATGCTGCCATATCACTCCACAGCTTCAAATTCTCAACCTCTGACTTTCCCACATACTCCAAGGAATTTCATAGTTAAGAAATAAAGGAAGGCAGGTCCATCTATTTTCAGAGCTGCTAAAGGTGCAAAATAGCTGGCTGTATTTATTACAGTACACACTGTGATAATTAATTTAACCTCACAATATGGACTTTTATTTCAATAATGGCCACTGCTAAACTAGACCCTAAAACAACTGGGTTCTAATTCTGTTCATTGCAACACTTTCTGGACAACCTTACATAAAGCCAAATCCATAAAAGCTTCCAAATTTTACTAACTTCTCCCATATTTTGTTCTTTTCTAATCCAAGCAATGCAAAGCACTTTCCAGGTCACTGCACCACTGCAAGACAGAGAAACAGTGTTGTACTTAATTTAGATTTAGGCACTGGGAAATTAAAGGATCTGATCAAATATGCACAGAAGTTGTCCAGGAAACAGCTGAAAACCAAATGGGAAAAACTAGACCAGAAAAGATCTGCTATGGTGAATTTAATTCTTCTACAGGATCCATTCAGTGCCTGGTATTTCAGGATGGAATGAGAATGTATCTGATTTTGGGTGCATTCCCTTTGATATATTAGGAACACTATAAAGCAAGTAACTTCTGCAAAACATAAGCAAAACAATTTCTTACTTGCTGTCCAACTATGAGAAAGTCCTTGTTCCTAGCTGCTCAGAGAAAACAAACTGTAAACAGCTGCTGGAATTGCTGAAGCTGCTGAGGAATTGTTGGGTAAAATTCTGATGGCAATTAATAACATCAGCCTGCATTCTGCATATGCAACAAAAGGAAGCCAGGAGACAAAGTATAGGAAGAACTCAAACAAAATGTTAGTCAAAGTAAATGTGCTTCTCTGTATCTTTATTCCCAAACTACGGCTGTGAATGGGGTCCACAGAAGACATTGGAGATGAGGAAAGAAAAAATTCCAACACTGTCTGTAGAATCAGCTCCACAGTGACCCCTCTTAGTAACCCTCCACGCGTATGAACGTGGGCAGTTTTTTGTTGTTACTTGTGATATGGCTAAAGTAAGGAGGTTATTATTTCTTCCCATACGTGTCCCAGCTGTCCACAATATCCCTTTTTTTTTTAAACTCTGTATGATTGCAGGTGCCCACCTTTGGTCAAAAGGCCAAACGGGCTTTGATTTCCTTACAACTTCCGTAAAAGGATGGAACCTGCCCTACTAAGAAAAATCTCAACATACGTTTTCCAGTTACTGTAAATCCAGGCTTGTTGTTACCTTTTACAGCCCAGACAGAAGACAGTGAGAAGGTCTGTGAATGTACACCAGTAAAGAATGATGCTGCAGAAAACAAAAGTTTGTGGACAAAAACTGAGGTTAATATCCAGCTGGGGGGATGTGGAGTGGAACTGGGAGCCTTTGGGCAAAAAATTAGGCTGGTGTTCAAAAACTATTGTTTTAAGGAGGGATTCCAGAGTAAACTGGAGAAGAGAAAAATCCGGAGCGAGAAGCAGAGAACAAGGAAGCATTAACAGGGCAGACAGTTTAACACAGCAGCTGTGTACTTTGGGGAGCTGTGAACAGAGAGGGCAAAAGGCTACAGAGCAAGGGAAGAGGGAAAGAGAGGTGACTGTGAGTGCAGCCAGAGCTTGCTGGGGACTAAATTAAGTTCAGGGTTTAAGGGAGGGTAAGTAAAGTTACTGACTTCTGAGGAGTATGCAGTCAAAAGGCATTTTTCTGTGCACTTGAAATTCTGGTTTTCTAATTGTACAAAGACCAGCTAAAGAGCCTGTCCTGCAAAGTTAATAAGCTTAAGATGCGTCATTAAGGATGTGGCTTCTTATCGGTTTAGATCTCTTTGGAGGGAGGAAAATGGGAACAGGATGATAACATGACTCATGACTTTCCAATATTAGGTACGACAATTCTGTAGCTGTAGAGGCTGAAACTTGTGTACCCTATTTCTAACTCTGAAACAGCCAAAATTG
The DNA here is from genome assembly GCF_037157495.1 of Lathamus discolor. Classification (NCBI taxonomy): domain Eukaryota; kingdom Metazoa; phylum Chordata; class Aves; order Psittaciformes; family Psittacidae; genus Lathamus; species Lathamus discolor. The sequence continues at coordinate 55,732,982 of NC_088884.1, forward strand.
CCAGTGCAGCTGGACAGGGCATGTACTGGATTGTCCATTCTTTCCCCACAGCCACACTTGGCTTAGAAAGGTAGCAACAGAGATCAGTGATCAGCTGCAACCCACACTGGATAATTACAATCTGAAACAGGATTTCCTCACCTGTCCTTCTGCCACAGTCAGACAGCATTACACACACTTAAACCCAGCCATCTAAAATAACATGGTACATGGATCTCTTCCTACTCAGGAAGACTGCTGGTACTCCCAGGTACTTGGTATACAAACAGATTTTATCAAACTTAACAGTGGCAAAATTAAAATCTACAGATACTAAAAACTAACAGGAAGGTAAAGTGACATCAGAGTGGTGTCTCCTTCGGATCACTTGTAGCGCCAAACCTGCTCTTAGGCTGCTCCTCTCTTCAGTAAGGAATGAGATGAATTTTGCCAAGCATTGGGAAGGGAAGCACTGATACTATATTAAGTCCATGGAGGAGGAAAGGGGCATAGAAGGATAAGGAGACCAGGCTGCAAGGTGGGGAGATACATGACAGAGAGAGAATAAGAGTGGTTAACCTCCATTCACCTGGAAACTCAAGAAGGTTGAAAAGCCTGATGTTTACTGCCAGTGCAGCTGCTGTGAGGGTGCTGATCCCAAACTCCCCTCACATGATGCACCCCCCACCCCCATCCAGAGCTGAGCTCCGACCAGGCCTAGGAACACTGTTGGAGTCAATGACTCCAACAAATCCAAGCTTAAGTTTACAGTCGTTGAATTCAGAATTCAGAAATGCATATATTTAGAAAAAAAGAATTTGCAGGATAACCACATCTGGCAGAATCTGAAAAGCCTCAGACTGCCTTCATGTGTGTACTGAAACCCTGTACCAGGGTTTTCTCTGTCACCAAGTATATATAAAAAATACTAGTTTTAATACTTTGGTAGTATTAAGGGAACCTTTTTTTAATGGCCACATTCATTTACAGTTTTACATATAAATAGTTAAGTAGGGAGCTCTTTGAGAACCCTAATACAATATAAATATTTAATCCTTAAGTGGACAATTTGGACTTTGCTCCGCTATGCTCCAACCTAGCATCTACCATATAAGCTCACAGAAATGCAACAAGAGGAGTTGTAAAGGTCCGTCCCCATTCCTAAAGGAGCTCCTCCACAGACCAAGTGTTTAGCAAGCACACTTGCAGACACACAGGAGGTTTGGAGTCCAGGACACTCTGTGCATATCAGCAAAGGTTAGCATCCATGCACAGATATCCATGGGGTGCACTGCAAAGGTATGGTTGGCAGCAGCATGTTTAAGCCAGTGAGGTATCACTTTCAGAGATAGACAGGATATGACTGCTTTTAAAGAAACATTTCCAGCATTGGAGAGCTTTACCTATTTCATAACAGTACAGTATTTATCATTTCATCTGAGCATGGATTCTCAATCTTTCCTTGAATTTATCTATTCAAAATATCACTACAAAATAAAACACTCATTACCTCATTAAAATAATCCTCTTGCTGTGCTTACAAACGGATAGAAGTAGGATAAAATCCTATGACAGGCCTGATACTTTTTTACTTATTTCCTAACCGGGTCCTTACTGTATTTCTTGCTGATTAAATGCGAACAACAGTAAGAAGTTTTTGATCCTCAAAATTGTTGATTTCTCTGACATGAAAGTTAAAGCCCTTAAGCATGGTGATCTGGCCACACCATCTCTTCAAAGGGGCTTTCCAAATTTGTTTGTGGAAAGAAACATCTGTTCAGGCAAGGCAGCTTTCCAAATCTGCTCATTTGGCTGCTCTAACAGCTACACTGTCATCCCTCACCTGCCACCAAAGCTGCAAATGACCAGGAAGTTCATGAGAGAAGAATCATCTTTTCTTACAGCTGCCCGTGGACAATACTCTACTGTAACCGAAAATATTAGCAATGCTTTCTCTCCCAATCCCTTCCTGAGATTAACAGATGATGAAATACACAAAGACACAAAAATCCTGGCTCAGATGCAGGCAGTGGTGAAGGACTGCTCCTTTCAACAGGACTGAGGATTCATGTCGTACCTCCAAGCCACCTAACATTTGCCACCTCCTCTTCAGTCTTTTGCAATGGCCTGGGAAAAAAAAGGCGTGGATTTGCCTGTTTTCAGTTGCAACAGTCATCTAACTGGGAGGTAACTTAAAATCTTTGTTGCCCAAGACAGCTCATGTGGCACTGAAGGTGTTAACTTCCTCCTCTTCAGTGAGGCCCTTCTTGATCCACTGTGGTCTTCTGTCAGTGCATGTCTTTGACTGTTCTGCAGCCCTCATTTTGCCGAGCACCAGCTGTGCTCTTCAGAAATCAGATGTCACCAGAAGCGGGTGAATTGCTGTGATTCTCTGCAGTGAATCAGCTGCGGTCCCTCACAGCATGAGAGGCACGGCAACTCCTGTGGAACTGCATGTGAGGAACTGTCATGTTGAACGTTGGTTGGGTCACTGGCCAGTCTTAAAATCTTTCGTGCAAATAGAAATGTGACCATTCAATCTGTCCTCTTGCTGCCGGCAAACCTGACTCCCCCGACAGCATACCTGTTACCTTCCTTCCTTCTTATTTCCCAGGCTTCTTTACCTGCCCCAGCTGAAAATACAGCAGGGTGTGAAGCAAAAGTAACAAGAAGCACGCAGGAGCTCTGGGTGACTGCAGAGCTAAGAAGGAACGCACAAGCTCCCTAGCAGTGAATAAAGAATGTTCTGAAATATTTCTAGGATATAGGAAGAAATGAACGGTAAAGAGGGGTGAAATCTGACCTTCCTACTTCAAATGAATCAGCAGATTGCAGCTGGAGAGGAGGGGCATGTTTGTTTTCAAAACAATAAAATACCACCAGCACACATCATTCCACGTCTACCACCCTTACCAGCACTCTTCACACAATGCTCTTCTGTTACGCACAAAGACCAGATCCATTGTTTTTTAACGAAATAACAAAACACCAGTGTAAGTAAACAACAAACCAACCCCCCAAAAAACCCAATCCCTTCTCCTCACAAAACAACAAAAATGCCTGAAAGCTATCCCAGTATTGTCAAGAACTCTAAAGACACTACACACTCACCACAGCAAAACAGCTGGCTTTCTGTAGAGCTGTGCTGACCAAACCCTTTCATTATTAGCACCTGAACCAGCAGCCAAGGCAAGAACAATGGCTACATCCCGCTGAAGTGACCATGGAGCAGATCTGTACCTTAGAGCAGAGGACTGAAGAGATGCCCTGGTCTGGCTATCACCAAGTTGCTTCCAGAACTGGAAGTGATAAAATCAGCTCCAGGCAGCACTGCTCCTCGCTTAATTAACCTTGCTCCTGCAACCCACATGCAGTGCTGTCCAACTGACACTTCTGAATGCACCTCTGGAGACGTAAGCTCGTAACGTCCCATGACACTGCTGTGACACAGACATAAGTACTAGTCCAACAACTGCTCTTCACATGGTGTAGCACAGACATACTCTTAACCAACATTACCTCTTCCCTTTTTTTTTCCCTATCTTGATCTGACAGCGATATCCTTGCACAAGGGGGACAGAGCACCTCAGCAAGCAAGTGGCACAAAGGTAACAAACTTGGAGCAAAATGATCCTTCCACTCGCCCAAAGTCAAGCGAAGCAATGGATTTGGATGCAAACAGTAATTTTGGATCTGTGTGAAAATGCCACACTGGCAAACAGACAAATGTGATTCAAGGGAGAGAACACAAATGTGAATACTGCAACTTTCAGGGCTGCAAATAACTTACAACTGTGGGCAGCTCCTTGATATTTTTACTATTTTACATTTAAGGAAATGGGTCTTTGCTACAGGGAGACAACTTCTCTTCCTGACCAGGAAGACCCCTAAATTTTCTTATTTTAGTCAAAGCAGACTGACTAGATGAAGCTGTATTACCCTACAATGATATCAAAATGAACTCCGTGCCTCTGCCATTTCCTGGGCTTAGCTGTTGAAAGTCAGCACACCCTATTCACCAGCAACACTGAAGAGCAAAGTTGGGAAAAGACAGTTAAAACCCCACACCACTTTGCATTATCAGGATAGATTTTGTCAGCAATTCAGAGAAAGTTTAAATAACAAAACTTCTTTTTGCTTAGTCATGACTTCATTTGAATCTGGTAAATGTGAAGAGGAAAAGTGTGTGACTACGTGGCTAAATTCTGCCTGCTAGGAAGTCTTTCCACATGGGTACCAGTGTTTGCAGTGGCACTGGGACTGGAACAAAATTCTCATAAGGAAAACAAATGTAGCCTGGTTCGGAGAAATCATCTGGGAAAAAAGAGCAAATAAATAACATTAATACCAGAAGGGATTTCCAAACAACCCAGTTTTATTCAGTGCTGGTATTTAGAGGATTTTGGAAAACCTGTCCATAACCTTTTTCAAAGTTTATGGTATTTTTAGATAAAACTATTAGAATTTGGTGATTTTTTCCATAACAAAATGAAAGGTAATAGTATATTTATTTTCTGAAATACATATTTAGGGGAAGTCTTCCCATTGGATGCATTCCAGCTAGCAGCAGCATAAAGTCGTGTTAGTACATTAAGCCTAAGATAATGTCTATTTACAGTCTATCAAGGGCATGGTGACAGGAGCATTAGAGCTTGTCACTACAGGTCAGCCCTCCTAGTTAAGGGCTGTCTCCTACTTGATTGACTTGGAAACAGGTATCTCAGCTGTTGAGTCAAACCTAGATAAAAGTGGTCTGATTTTGGCTTCAGAAATTAGTGCTTTAAACATTACAAACTAGTACTTCACCAAAATTGACCTAGGACCTTTTTCCTAGATTGGTCCATACAGAACTTTAACAGACTGCTCTCAGGAACCAGTGCCCTTCTGAAAACACAGCAGGAAAGATCCCAAGCAGAAGGGAAGGGGTGATGCAGTTTTGCAAGAGAAAGGGTGTAGGAGCAGAAACACAGCTATGATGCACTCTGTAATGAAACGTCATTTAGGTGCTGGGAGTAAGCCATACAGCCTGATTCTTGGTTGGCAAATGTGTTTCCAGCCCTGAGGGTTAGGACTGTTTTTCAAAAACAGCTGGCTGGCTATATATGATGTTTTCCTAAGGTCAGGAGAATGTTTCTGGGCTGACCGAAGAATAGAATTGGTGCTCCTTATCATCTGCTGGGATGAATCAGGTCTACGGGCTTGATTTAATGCAAAACCTGGATGATGAATTTATTAGGGAAGCTATGGCTGATATGGAAGGAAGACAGACCAACAGGTGATATTCATACAAGACGAGGTATCTGCTCCTCAATCAGAAATGGAGAAGCAAGCTAGAGTAGACTATAGTGTAGATTTTATAGAGTCATAATTTCGCTTGCGAAGCCAAGACAGTCAAGCATCTTAATCACCACTGCAATCTCTGTAAAAAATAAAGAGATAGTCTTGAAAAGATGTTAATTATGTGCTGTAGGTTAAGTACTCCAGAGTGATGAAAAGACTCCCAAAGGCGTGGGAGGTTAAAGATCTTACAAAACAGATGATCCTAAAATGTTGTGTTGGAAGAGGCCTCTGTTGGACAACTAGGGACAGGCGGATGTGGCACATGAAGGGCTGCAACATGGAGCTACATGCACAGTTTTCAGGCTTAACACTTCAGTTTAGCTGCCTGATGTGCTCACTAGAACATGCTTTTATTGTGTGAAACAGGCTTCTCATGCAGGGCTGCTTCCTTATGTTAACTGTCAGACGTATGTTCTGGAGAGCACTATACACCCACACGTTGAAACAGCATCAATGGTACTGAGCTCAGGCATCTTACATTTAAGAATAATCTAATGCACCCACTGACTTCTATCTGTATTTTGTTATGGAAGTTGACAGGGAAGTGCTATTAGCACCATGCAAGTACATTGACTGGTATTTTCTTGGTGAAAAAGATCTGGGTGGTATCAACGTTTTTTGAGTAACATCACTTTTGATGCTAGTTTCATATAATTATTGTGTGGGAGATAAGAAAGCTCCACAGACCCCGAATACCTCATTTCAAACTTTTAAAAATTGACCAGTTTAACATTTAGCACTACTGTTTATCACTTGAACAGTTAATTTTAACCAGAACAATTTTCCTCCTCAAATTCATAGGCCAGTGATTTTTCCCCTCTTGACACTTCAGAGCTAGCACTTACCTGAACATTGCGGAGCCTGAATTCCATGAGCAAATAGTTCTTATCCAACAACTGTACCTTCACCTGTGTAAACTGCAAGGAGATAAGCCATTTTCTTTCATGTTTCAAAATACTGTAGAAAACAACTCTCTACTGCTTACTTAAGTATGGAAAAGAACAAAAGAACTTGTAGAAATAGCTCCTTGTTCTGCCCAGCTCCCACCTGCACATCAGACATTACCAGGAGCAGCACTGGGCGTACTGGCCCAGAACAAGGCATGGAAAGTTTCCAGCCTGCACCACAGCCACCTACATCAGAGTTGCAATGAGTTCCCCTTTTCCTCCCCAGATGGGCGTGAAAACCAGAACATGGAAGAACTGCTTGGGCTCTGGCTTCTCCCATATCACCCACATAGGAATACAGCCTCTTCACACAGCTGCACGTGTTGTTGGTCTAATGTGAAAGCAGTGATGGCACAACTCACCTGAACCATCCCTGCCTGTTACACCTTCTGCCCAATCATCTGAAATCAAAAACATCTTTCCTTCTTTAGTTTTACAGGTATTGTTGCATAGACTAGATGGTCTCTGGGGGTAAAGTGTGCCTTGCTCATGCAGCATGAGGATGCTGCCATAATGGTGTGCAGCAGAGTTCCATCTAGACAGACCTTACGCAAACTGAACCAGTTAAGTACAGAATGTAACCAGCTTTCTCAGTTAACAATCATAGAAAAAGAGGACAAGACGTATTTCCACTTGAACACAATAAAGCATTACAGGTATCTATCCATAGACACTCATTTTGACTTGTACACTGTGGCCCATGGGTTAGCACACCAAAGGAGAAACTCCTTTTTGGTGTATCTCAGTTGTTGAAAGATTAAGTACTTCCTCCCATCCATTACAGCCAACACCTGGGAAGCATTTGCTGATCAACATGGTTGGCTGGCTATAGACCACCAGAATAATAAAGGTCTCTCAACAATGTTTTCCTCACTTGGCATAGAGGTCTGCACAACCTGAAAACGGTAGCAAGAGGAGCATTTCCACAGGAGGCTGCAGGAAGAAGAAAATGCTGGAAGCAAGTTCCTTAGTTGCGTTGCTTCACCATGTCATCATGCCTGAAACACAGCTTGTAAAAAAACCCACCAACTCAGGTTGAACCCTTCACGTTGCATGTGGAAACACGAAGCAAGGGAATGACTGTGGCACTGCCCTGAAAAGTACTAGTGCGGCACATATACTACTTTGGAGCTCGTATTAGTGTATGAAACGTGTTTGGTCTGCATGTATATTATAGTATTTGTTACATCCTCCAGTGTTTCACAAGTGCCCCAAATTATGTTAGGAACTTTGCCTTATCATGGGTGTGTGCTGCTGCACCCACAGTAAATGGATAGATGGAAAGGCAATTTTTTTCCAAGCAATCCCAAGATGGGTGGACTGAATCCATGCATCAGTGTCTCTGTAATGTAGAGTTTCTAGTGTGCAGCCTAATTACAATCACCTTGTCTTGCTGGTGCACAAGGATGAGCAGCTTCTTCCTGACAGTGATACCTAGATTGCTTTCTCCCTTCATGTAAATGGAGGGTAACAAACCCTCCCGGTTGCTGTTACAAGAGCTGCCTTGAGGCTCTTGCCTCAAGGAACAGCTATTATCTTCATCTGGACTGCTGCATGACCCCATGTCATGCACTTTGCAAAAGGAAAGCACTAGGCCATGGAAAGATGCAAGCAACCAGTACAACAACATCAAAGCTGCAGATTATTTTTTTTGAGGATGATACAATGGGTGTGATGATAGCAGCTGATAAAGGGATAGAGTGGTTAAGACCATGCCTAACAGTGATGGTTATGAAAGGATGAAGGATAACAAGATGAAATGTTTACCACTTTTTATTGCAGCTGCTTGACATCAGGCAGAAAAAAGTGTGGAAGACTATATTATAGATATCTGACACAAGATGCACAGTGTCTCCCACTTTACACCCCCTGCAACCTTAATTCTTAATTACAGTCTTACTAGTAGACTGATCAGGTGGGAAAGGAAGACGGAAAATAGTTGGCAGGCAGAATCTGCCAATATTGTAAGAAAACATACATATCTAGATACTTCATATCTACCAGTACTTTAAGAAAAAAGGACAGAGAAAACAGAACGAGATAGCAGCTAAGCATACACAGTGTTTGTTAAGCTAAATATGCCTTCTCCCAGGGAAGACCTGTAACTTGTAGCCTCTTCTTGGAGTAAAAAAAACAACTTACAGCTCCAACATTGATGTTATTTTTTTTTTTGCAGTGATTTAAGAAGCTTCCCTTCTAACAGTTTGGTACTCTGTGCACATTTGGGCTTCACTACCTAACAAATAGAGATACCTGTGAATCAGGTAATCTTATGTGGGTGACTTAGCACTGTGATTTTTTTATAGGTACATTTACAGAAGTGGAATTATGCTCTCCAGGGGTGAAAAGGTGCAGTTCTCAGCCCAGCTAAGAATCCACACAAATCCAAACCCCAAGGAGATGACATTATATCCGGCAGAAAATTAAAACCTGTTTTTCCTCAGAGAAAGTTTTTCATTCTGTTAACATGCTTCACAAAGTTCACCTGCTTGGTGCAGAAAGCTGATTTAAAACAACTATTTTCCAATTCACATTGGAAGCTTGCAGCCATGGGCCCATCATATCAGTCTGTACCAACACAAAAGACAGCTCTTGACCATAAGAACCCAACTGTTTAAAGTAGTGGCTGGAAGGAAGTTTTGACAGTGAAAGTATGCATATTTGGAAGAAAATATATTCCAATTTGCTCCACTTAGCTCCTTACAGCAGGAACAGTGATTTCTATATGGCAGGTTTTGAAATGAATTGTGTACATATTTGACACACCCAGCGTGACACAGTATCACATGAGCTTTTATAACAGCTGCCTGGGGGGAAAAATATCATACCTGTAAATAGCATGTATTTGTAATCTTCTTTTGCTAGTAGGGAAACACATATAGAAGTGAAAAATCTCTTTAATATCTGCTGTTCAATAAAATAAGAGCCACAAGCTAGTAATCTACAGCACATAGGCTTCCATTTATTTTAGGACATTGGAAGGGAGGGAAGGAAAATTTCTGTAAATCTCATTTATGAAAAATATGGCATTACTTAAAAAGCCAATCACAGCAGAATTCCTGCCATTTCTTGGGTACCACAAAATGCCTCTACTCCGTGTTCCTGGACAGGACAGAATTGGGAAGCTGCATTAAGAGTTATTTTGTAAGAAATATTTATGACTTGCTAAGGTGTTCTAATTAAGCCTCCCACTCCTCTACAGTGTTGCTATGAAACATCTTAAAATCAGCATTCATCGAATGCCTCCAAGCTGTCCCTGTCTGGCTGCTTTTTAGGTTTCATCTTTCACAGAGGTCCTCCAGCTACTATGGAAAGTAACTTAGTTTAGCCCTCAAATTTAAAAAAGCAATTGCTCATTTTCCCTTCCAGCTGGTGGACAGATATGACAGGAAACTGAAACAGTTAATTTCTTACCATCTCCAGTAGCTGGATTTATGTACCTCTCCTGCACATCAGACAATAAAACTCAAAGTAGTAGCAGCCTTTCATCTCAAAAAACAGTAGGTCTGAAGGACAAGCCAGGAAAGAATAGCTGCTGAGTCTTCTCTTCTGGAAATCACTCTTTGCATACTTTACAATAAAGATGTTCTTAGCCTGACACTATCAAATTAACAGAAAACAAGCCCTCTTCTTTCATGACATCTCTTTCCTGGTTTTCTGCCACTGATTCAGGTGCCCTAGACTGTGGCCAAAGACTATTCCTAGAGGCAGTCTATGAATGACTGCCAAAATCTAGAGGTAGAAAGAAAATATAGAGCTGTTTCTATCTTCATTTTCACAACTCGGAAAAGATTCTTCTCATACCAATTTCATCTATTTACTGAGTGGGAATGAGCTCATACTGTATACCACAATAGGTGCTGAGATTGGAAGGCAGGCAGAGTAACATCAGATACCAGTCTGAAGATTTTATAGATGCTTATACCTTCTGTTCTTTTCCACGTCATCCTATCTTGAGGCAACGTGAAACACATAAAATGGCCAGTAAACTGAGTAGACAACAAGTCTTGGCACTTATCTGAATTTCCCGTGTCTTTGACCTTAGGTTTTACAGTGTAGTTCAAGATTGCTCTCATGTTATCACTCCTACATACTCTACCTAAACATAACCCCCTCCTTGAAGTTTTTGTGCCAGCATTTGTAAATAAATACAATGAAAATAATTCTAATTTTCCTATTTTGGTGGATGCATAATAAAATTAGAGTCCAAGATGAAAAAAACCCAAACAGCTACCATTAAATATAAATACAGTTACATTTTCAAGCTCTCTGAGAGAGAGGTCACAACAACCTTGATGTATTACCACCACTGAGACACAAGAAAAAGCTCCCATGGTGTTCCTATTGTCACATGCAGTTTGCTTCTGTTAAGCCTGTCATGCTGGGATGTTGCATACAGATTAAGAACTGCTGCTTTTCACTAGAAAGGTTAAAATACCATGTTTGGCAGAAACTGAGGCAATTCTTACTGCATAATGCTTGGGGCCTTACTCCTTCTTTCTATGGTGAAAATTCTTCAGAAGCCAGTAAAAGAGGGCATTCTTGCTGATCATCTCTTCTGTTCACCAGTACAAAAAAAGAAAAAAATTCCTTTATAAATAAAAAGATCTCAGGAAACACAAGATATATAATATATAACATAACTAAATAAAAAAATTGTATACACCCTTCCTAGTTTATTGACCCTTGTGTTTTGTAGCAAGTACATTTTCACCCCTGAGACCTGCTAAAGAGCAAAACATGTGGCAGGATATGGGGACAATTGAAGTTTGATGGGGATTTTAAAGAAGAGAGACAAAGCAGTGTGCCCCAAATGGCAGCATCACTACTAAAGAACATCACTACTAAAGAACAGACAAAAGTAGTTAAGTCAGCCTGAATACACAGCCATGCTTGCACTGCAGTTAAGTGCTACATGTCTCCTAAACTGCAATAACCATTATTCTAACTGTCCAAGTGAACCAAAAATCTTTTTGTTCAACCTTTAACAAGGGTTAAGGTTAACCTCTAACCTTTAATGTCAAAACCAAAGATTAGTAGCCTGTTAGGGATGTAACTCACACAGACACACACACTCCTGTCCTTTCATAGATGTTAACTAATCAGGGAAGGGGTATATAGCTTACACGCAGGTGCAAATACACATTGTACGGTAATGCTCTATTCAGTGCTAGTTTGCAGCACTACTATGCTCCGGTAGGTGGATAGTCAGTAATTCCTAGGCGAAAACTTTTCTTTCCTAATTATTTGTAATTACTATTTTAATCGGTATTTGTATTCAAAACCACTACCGTATATTCACAACAAGATGCAGGGAACACCCAGCAGCTCTCGGCTGCAGCGCCCTGCCAGGAAGACTAACATAGTGACAGGAGCAAAACAGCCCTCACCAACCCTTGAAAATAAAATATTACAAAAAAAAAAGGACAAAAATAATAACAAAAAAATAGATTATGCCAAACAGCTGCAATTTCAGTTTTTGACTCACTCTGCCCCTCATAAGAAAAACCCACAAATATCTTAGTACAGGTCAAGGATCCTCAGCAAGGACCCTCAAAGCTCTCCACTCCTTAGCTCCATGTGGGGGGATGCTTGCAGATCAAGGGCTGAAATCACGGACCTTTCCCTCTCTAAGACAAAGAACCCAGTGTCTTGGGGCATGTGATGCCAGTGCTGCCCACAGAGCAACAACAACCAGGCCCTGCAGATCCTTCAGAGGCAGCAGAAATGTGCCAGAGCAGACAATTTGCACAACTTGTGTTACTGGAATCTTCCCAGCTAGATCTGATTATCAGATCTCCTTCCGCCATGTATGTAGATGTATTGGCTCAGGCTATAAAACACAGCACTTGGGTGCGTGGCCAAGTGTCAAAACAGTTTCAAAGGCACCATTTTGAGTAACAGTGACTTTGAAGTTAAGGTAGCTGTTTTGATTTCCCCTAGCACTTATGTGGAGTAGGTCTGTGTCAAATGAAATATCAGACGAGGAATCCTCTGATGTTTATGAATCTGGAAAGTTCAGACTTAAAAATAAGAAAGCATGACAAACCAGGTTACTGTATTCTCTTGAAGCCAAACTTAAAACTGACCTTTCTAAGGAATCCTTCCTTCTGCACAGTTCCACTTAGAATCAGTGAAATACAAATTCCTAACTTTGCTATATCTCTATTCAGAGCCTGACTTGTGAAATGAATTTTTAAAAGTAGCTGTAAAAATCTGTTCAGCTGCCTGAAAGGAAGCTTGCGAACGAGATGACTATGTCCCATAATGTTAGTAGGTTTTAGCTGTTCTCATTAATCTCAGAAATAATACAGTAGTGTTCAGCTTCAAACTCATTTGGAATTAGATAGAGGGTGCTGCCCTTTCAAATTTCCAAATGCACAATTAGCAGGTCTTCTGGGCCTTTAACAATCTACTGAAGTCTTAATTCCAAAAGATACAGACATACAGCTTAGCAGAAGTGGCATCTTCAATCCTTCTCTGTTCTCTTATCATCTCAAAAACAGCTTTGAGAGCTAAGCACATGAATTTTGCAAAGCATGGCACTCTCATCTTCAATTTACATCAGCTGTTCAGCTTTGAATAGCAGTTTGGTATTTGCCATGTCAGCAGAATTGCCCTCCAGGAGTTCTATCTCTAGCCAAACCTCAAAAGAAAGAATCACTTCTTGGCATGGGCTGCTCCTTACAAGCGTGCTCTGCTTCCTGCCAACCACTTTCGGTTGAGCCTCAGCCTCCAGCACTCAGCAACAGAAGATGCCGCCAGCAGGAGCACAACTGATGCTCTCAACCCTTCCAGCTCCTCTCTTGTCTCAGAGCCATAACCAGAAATAGCTGCACAGATCTGCAGTGACCTAGCAGAAGAGCAGCTCATGCTCCAGTGGGATCTTTAGGGCTCTGATCAACTGGAAGGCATTGTCTTGCAGTCCTTTGACTTTTGCCAGGGAAGGAAATGCTTGGTGGAAGCTGGTTGCTTTTAACACCCACTCCACCACATTGTCTGTGGCACCCAAAGTTTACTAACTCGACAAGGACAGCGCAAAATTCCTCACTGTTGTCAACCATCTGTTTGACTCAGATCACACTGCAGCATGATTTGCACACATGTGTAAAAGATTGGGATAAAAGTGGTTTTGCTTTAATGCACTGCTCGGCAAGGGGAAAAAAGCCAAAAAACAAACCCCAAAGCAAACCACATCCAAAACTAGGCTTAACTGACAATTAGCAAGGACATTTGAGTGGCAATTAGTGCAGCCACTATTCAAGGAAGCAGTCAGTGGTTCACCAGAGACTTATCCAAGATACATAATTGTGTAATTAATGAAACTGTTTTCTTAATTTTAGGGTACAGTGTGTACCTGTCTTCCTGGAGTGAAACACGGGTTTTGTTTTGTGGTTTTATTCAGGCACGTTGCTGACCACAATTAAAGGACAAGAAGTTAGACATACATATTTCCTCTAAACTATTTTTCTTTTTTTTTTTGTGAAGTCTTCCAAGCTTCCCAACTGTCAGGTTAACAAATCACGCACTATAAGTAATTCAAGCATGATATAGACTCTACACTAAATAGCATGCCACTTATTAGAGGAAAACCAAACCAAAACAGAAAAACCTTGTCATTAGGTTAAAGCAGTTTTCACTGTAAGAACACAGTAGAAGCAACAGAAAGTGGGTGAAGGCTTTGGGGAATAAGTGGAAGGAAGTTTTTAAGTCCATTTTAAGATTCTAAGCTTAGCCCCAATAAAAGTTCACACAAGCTTGGGGGTGGGAGAGGTGGGAGGCAAAAAGGCAATTCATTATGGGGATAAAGCCCTAGATCTGTTGGAATGTGTGCTAGTAGTCTATGATAAGAAAATACTGAATTCCCACAGGTTCAGCTGCTGCACCAAAACTATAGCATCCCTTAGCCAGGTTGGCAATACCTTCTTTCTCTTAGAAATGGATGTTGTTCAATTATTTCTAGGCAGACTGCCAATCATCTTTAAGACAGGTGGCACGATACACAGCTGCTGTAAATGCTACATTATAAACTGTTAGGATGGCTTTGCACTTCAAATATTAACTTCTGCACTTATTTATTTTGAAGGAATTAATGCACCTGAAATTCTTACATCTGGAATCCATGCTAGAGCATAATTTTTTAAGCTTTCTATAAGGACAAGGAGTTTAATAAAAATCATTACAGAAAGGACTCTGTAAGGAAACCTCTTCAAAACGATTACAGAGACATTTCAGAACACTAATTTTTGGCACATACCTTCTCTTTGCTCAGCTACACTTCACAACCTACATATTGGTTTAATTTCATTGTCCTCATATGTGAAAAATCACTGCTAGACTCTCAGAATTAACAAGCTAGCAACAGAATTACAAGGACATAACACGTGCCATAACACAGCAAGAAATAAATCAGGATGATAAATCAGGATGACCTCATTAAATCCATTATTTTGGAAAATATTCCTGGTCCAGACAGCATCCTTTCAAATTGAAATGAATTGTAAGGTTCTAAAAGGTTATCACTCCAAAGGGATTTAGGACACCATGTACCTTCTTAGACAATAGGACTTTACCTGAATATAAATCATAGGTGTAGACAGAAGCCACAGAATAGTCAGAAGTCCAGGCAGCTTAAAGATAAAATATTAATAAAATACAATACCCCCTTTAACTCCTATGATAATTCACACTTTGAATGAACATCATCTTTGCACTTCACAATCAGATATAGGCAAATACCTGCACAAGTCTGTATGAAAAGAACAACACTGACTCTGAATGGTGGTTGTCGTTGTGCATTCCCCCCGTTATTCCTTTCTTTTCCTGCGGATGAATGCATGCCTGCTTTCTCTTAGAGGAAATTTGTCAGACAGCAAGATCAAGATGTTAAAAAACATTTCACTTGGGCTGTGGCAAATAGTCAAAGATTACATCACTACATGCCAGTACAAATTTGCAACTAAAAAAACATTACACTCGATTATTTTTTTTTTTTTTTAATGAAAAGGAAAATGCAAATACCTTGTTTTGTAAATCAAAACACTACATGTTAGATGTGGAAGTTCTTGGAACAGACAATAAACATACCCTTCTCAAGAAACAAACCAAACCAAATTCCTCAGGAAATGCTTACATATAGGATTGCCAGATAGTAAGTGTAAAGTTCACCATGACTGTGTTGAAACACATAGTTCTAGGAGCTGTAAGAGTAATTAAGATTAAATCAGCAGCAGCTAAATGGTGTTTATTAGAAAATAACATTGCATAATGCCTACAATCTTACACAAGAAGCGACATAATCAGGTTTGAAATGTTAACTACCCAGAGCAAATTTGCTAAAGGATCCACAGTTCCTAAATCTGAAGTTGACAGATGATTGTCTCATGAGGCTGAGTAAAACTTGGTAAATTTCCCTTTTCATTTTTGGCAACATCCAAAAGACAAGCTCAAAATGAAAACTGAGGAAAACAAGAGGTTGCAAGAAGACTGACAACTTAAGATTCTTGCTTATGCATGAACCAGTTGGCAACAGCTAGCTCTTCTCATCTCTTTCTACTTCTAACAGAACCAAAATCTAGGATGCAAAAGAGCAGTTGACTGCATACTCTAAATAACGCTGATTTTTTGGTGGTATCCGGCTTGCGCCAACACCAACAAGGCAAGGTACAGTGTGCTCAAAGGAAACTAGGTGCTTAAGGTTCCCTAAACCAAACAAACCAGAAAGATCAAAACAAAAACAATACAGAATTCAGCTGTCCCTTGTCATGATCTTTTTGGGTCAGCTGCGTTTTGCACCAAGAATAACGTAGAAGATTTGTACCCATATCATAAATCATTTATGTAAAAATTGTTATGTGATATCAGTGGCTTCTTACCTCAACTAAATTAAAAAAACCAACCAACCAACCACAAATAAAACAACCCAAAAACCTCACACACACACAAAAAAACCAACACCAAAACACCCTCAAACTCCGCCCTGCTTATAAGCAAAATGAACCGTCAGCTTATGCTTAAAGTTGAGCAATATTTAAGAACCAGTAGATGTCATCCAACATAACCTTATTATTTAGAGCTTCTAGCTAAGTACCTGTTACAGACTATGCCCCATATTATAATACTCCAGTCCTTTGCAATACCAGAACAATCCTTGCAGTAGTGTTTTTGCTGAATAGCTTGTACTCCTTGATTACGAGTTCTGCTTTTATAGCTTCAATTACTGCAGTGAGAAGACTAAAGATCCTGAATTCAAACAGATTTGCTCATTTGTCCTATTGTTTTCTTATTCAGTACTTTCTCATGGTTTTTGAGGACATGATTTATGTTTTCTGAATAGACGAGCCTGTCAAAACCAGTGCACTTGAGGATAACAGAACCCAAGGAGAATCACCCCTGAAGCTTAATCAAAATATCTATGTGTCAGGCACAGAAGAAGAGTTCCAAGGTTATAGGCTCCCAACTCATCTACTCAGTTTATAGGCTTCATTAAACAAAGCAAAATTTACAGTGGACAAATTTAAAAAGAAAAGTGACAGTTTAATGCCCTGTTGTATTTATGCAGCATTTGATACAACTTCCTCAAGGAAGCAAATGAAGCATTTTCAACAACTTTTAAAACCCCTAAACTCTACAGTTGACAAGTTTAATACCTGAATGGAAACCATATACTTGAACCACTTACTAAAGTCACATCCAGCACTGTAATGCATTTCCCTTCCAGTCCGCAGCATTACCTACTGGCATCTGGAGGAAATGCAAGGTGGTTTTGAGGCATTAAATTTACCCACTTAACTACCAGCTAGGACTGCACACTCCCTTTACTGAGCTTTTGAATTATTCTGGCTCGTAAAAACATCATGCTGACTGCCTTCACAATTAGGAGACTTAATAAGGCAGTAAAACAAACAAAAAACAAAGAAATTTTTGTCTTCAAACTTTGCCAAATTCTACTTCTGCAGTTCATTGCACTTGCAGTGTGCAGACTGACTCCATTTTATCGTAGGAGGTGACAGAAATGCAGATTGCTGGTCTCATAATGCTTTGTGGTTTGGGGTTTTGCTGTTGCTTAGCAGTTATGAAAACAATCCACTCGACAAGGTCAGAATTCATGATCAGGAAATGTGGCGAGCAGAACAAAAGTTACATACACAGCCCTATCTTTTGAAGTATGAGCTAAGGGCTCTGGAGTGAATGTTGCGATAGCAATGATATTAAAGCTAAAAATGTTGTATTCTCTAGTAGGTGTCAAGACCCACTCCTGAAGAGGAGCGAAAATCAGAACAAATATTAACACTTGTTTATTTCCCTAAATCATCCTGCACTGCTGCACAAAAAAGATTTCTGTAGCCTGGTTACCAAGTTATTTCCAACTGTAGTTTTCTTAAACACCTTTGTTAGACACATGAAAAAAGTAAAGAAAAAACCTTCAGTTACCATAAACCAATGCAGATAATTCATTCTGCTGAACTTCCACTGCAGATCTAATCTTTTACTCCTAAAAATAACAGTAAGATTCTACATGATACCATCCAGGTTATTCAACATCAACGTGAAAGAAGGACTCTGCACTAGCACAGAGAAAAGACGTTATACATCAAAGTGCTGTAATATATGCATGAAGTTTTCAGATCATGACGAAAGCGAGCATTCAGTGCTCAACATCACACAGCTGGGAGGCAAAATCTGTAATGATGTCTCTCCAGTTCTACCAACTCTCACCATCAAATGTAGCCTGGAGTCAGAAAGAAGCCATCCTCAAACACAGAATTTTAGGGAAGAGAGACCAATGTCTAGTAGGTGGCTTTCTAACTTTAATACCCACTTTTAGGTATGTTTTTGCATGTAAAAAGTTTTGTGTGCAAGTGCTGCATTATCTTTGCAATCCCATGCTAGTATTTACATAAAATTTCCATTATGAGCAATGTTCCAAATATGAAGCAAACAGTACACTCTTACTATATGTATAAAGTCCATCCTGAGTCCTTTGATAATTAGCTTGTAACCAGCTTTAACTACAAGATTTAGAAACACTGGTGTGTTTCTGTTAACTCTCAGATGTCCACACGGTGTTTTCACTAATCACACAGCAACCAGCTTCGTTTTAAACATTTCAGGTTCCAAAAAACATCTGTGCAATGAGATGCTCCCTAATGATGAAGTGTAGCCATATGCTACACTCCTTCTCTCCAGAGACACAAGTGATTTCACTTTTACTCTACATGTTTTTATGGCATAACAACAGTCTATTTTTCCTTTATGGTGTAGGATACAAAGCACATCGAAAGGTATTGGCGGGGCTCTTCTGGCAGCGCAATTTCAGGATAGGAGCAACTAAGTTACAGCTCTAGCTTAAGATCAGTCTATTCTCAATAACTCACTGAAAAAAAGAGAGAAGTGGTGGAACCATATTAACAGTGCTACTTCTGTACAAGAGGCCCAGAACACTTCTTACCTATACTATGTGGGCAAAGGTCCTTCAGTAAACTGTATCCAAATCACAGCTTAAAAGCCTTGAATATTCCTAATAAAACCCAGTCCAAAGTCTAAGCACTTTCTAAAGTGGAATTTGAAAAAGCGCAAACAAAAAAGCCATATATCACAAGACAAACAGGAGCAAGAAATCTAGGTAAAATTACAATTTTTTTTCAAGGCTACATGCCTATCACTCATGACTGTAAAAACCCTGCTTGGGTTTGCATCATCTGGACCCCTCCGAAGTTGAAGAAACAGCAGATCATATCCAAGGAACTCCGACAGGTTGATGATTTTGGTTTTGTAACATTAGCTCCTCAGCTTCTAGGTGAAATTGTAATTACATGCTATTGCACTCTTACCTTAGCTGCTGTCACTCTGTATTTTTTAAGTTCATATCACAAATGCTCTTGCATGAGATATGGGGTTTAATGAGTTAGGTTTTTATATTCTAATTTCTAGGAGCTGGGGATTTATGCATGTAGTCTAAACAATGAGATTTGTATTTGCTGGCTTCAGTTATATCTAGTTCACTTTCAGGCAGCATATCCAAGGTGATAGGTAAAAGGCATGTTAAGGACAATAGTGCAGTTACCCAAACAGCAGGAGAGGCAGCACAGACAAACTAGCCAACCCAGCCCAATGCAGGCTGATGCTTGCTGAAGTGACTGAGCTGCTTCCAGCTCTGATTTACCAAAAAGAGACTTGCCTGGATGTAATGCCAAGCCCCAAGCCATGCTATTACAGCCCCCAGGACCCAGACCACAGTGCAGAAGAGGCCAAATTTTGCTGGCTGAATTTACTAGCCCCCATTAAATGCTGATGACATGTGGACCAACACAAACAGCTGGAGATCTTCCGCCTTTTGCCCCTCATCCCCTCTGTTCTCATGCCTTGTAGTATGGAAACATCCCAGCTGGCAGAAAGCTCTCGGCTCAGACTGCAGGGGAAAGCTGCAAAGCAGTTCTGGGCTACCACTGGCCCCAGGGGTTGGAGAGGTGCATCAGCATGACACTGCGATGAGTTAGCACACATGGGAGCCAGCACACCTCTGCAGCATGGTTTATCTGAAATAGACAGCCTAGTAATGCAGCCTTCAGAGAGGGTTGTCTCAGTACGCTATTTGTAGTGCCACCGTAGTACTGAAGCCCACAAGAAAACGGCCATTTCCCAGCAAAGTTATCACTGCCCAGGCCTACATAAGAACATCTGGAAGCCCCAGCAAAGATCACCAGAACAAATCTAATCTCTTGGTGCTGATTTGCTTCCCACACTATTTAGACAGCTCTTGTGCATACACTTGCTCCCTGGCTGCTGCTTCTACTTCTGGAGTTAAAAAACAAAGATCATACACCTCCCCCTATCACATTAATAACGAGATTTAAGTTTACACAAGAAATGTTTGTCAGTAACATATTCCCTTTGAAATATATTTTCAAGCTATTCCACATGTAAATCATTTCCTTTTTTTTCATATTTGTCTCCTCAGAGACCTAGACTTGGTCCTAATTATTCTCTTGTGAAAATCCATGCAGCAGAGGCAGAGATATTTCTGCTAAGGGCTTTTCCAGTAAAACTGCTACAGTGAATGCTGATGCTTAAACTAAGCTGCAACAAACAGTAAATCCTGAGAGTGAAAATTCATGTTCACATCTACCAACAACTTCCTGAAAAAATGATACATAAAATTACCTAAAAATAAAATGGCTTTATTGAAAGGAAAATCGAGGTTTGGTGGGGGATGAATAGGAAAAGCAAGTATTTATTTCATTTTCTTTATTTCTTTTATTCCTTTTAGGATTAGGGAGTTCGTTGCTAAATACAGATCAACTTACCACCCTAAAAGATCAATGGCATCTTTTGTAACTACAGTCATGGTTTGGAGGGAAGTGTTGCTATAGCAATATCAACCATAGGAAGGAAATCCACATCTACTCAGAGCATTATTTCTACATGTCATTATTTTTTATGGCATAGCACTCTAGCAGAAAAGGGCACAGTAGATCAATAGCAATACCTATTTTAATCACATAGGCGTAGTCTGGAGAAGTGTTTCACAGAAACACACTGAACAAGGAAATGAAAGACCATGACCACGTTAAGTAAGGTTTTGTTTGTTTTAGTTACTTGAGTGTTGTTCCTTGAGTCAGCTTACATCAGCTGAAGTCAACAGTTTAAATCAGGCTTTCCCAAACTGACTCTTCCTGGATTCAGAACATAAAATGTTTGGGTTTTTTTTTTTGTTTGTTTGTTTTTTCCTGTTCTCTACGTAATCGCAAGCAACCTGAATGAGATCTGATACACCTTAAACTGGTTTGACTCCCAGCAACCTCAGGTCTGCAGGGTTTCTTGGCTCAGGCATTAAGTGAAAGAAATAAAACTGGTTTGGGATTGGAATCAGCCCTGAAGTGATACAGCCACATTTGCATGGCCCTACCCCTGATGCAGCTGTCATTGATGTCAATCTGGGAGTCAGATAAACCACCAAGAATGACCAACATACGACTGCAATACCTTTTCCTGGCCAGCCCCAAGGAAGGGCTGGTGCCCAGGGCACATTTTGTGATATTCCCACCCACAAGCTTCTTTCTGGCCATGGGACTTTGGCTGCGGGTTTGGGGAATTGGGGCTTTGGGTGTTCTTTCTTGTGCAAAGGTTGACCCCAATCTGTCTGTCTCCACTCCTACTTTGGATTAGTGATAAAATCATACTCCCAATTATCCTGGCTTAGAGTTGACTATTTTTTCCCCTTTCCATGAGTTGGCTTCTTCAATTATGTCTTGCAGAGATCACAATCACAGTTAAGATTTAAAAGGAGGAATCAACTCAACTGAAAACAATCATCCACACTGATCTGTGAAAACAGACTTCTTATGATCCTGACAGCTGATTTGTCTCATGTCTTTTTTATTTTTGACAAATTACTTTGAACAACAGATTTCTACACCTTTTTATAGCTCCTACCACACCTAGAAAGAGAAGGAATGGCTAAAATAGATGTAATTCTTAATAAACAATCTTAATTCAACTGCAATACAAATTACTTGTACTCCTATGGATCCACCATTGTAGACACAGAAATGTTAACCCCTCACAGAATTCTCCATCCACATTGCATAATCCTGCTGTCCTGGGCATACTAACTTATTGGAAGTCAGAATCATAGAAAAGCTGGTTGGAAGGGACCTCTGCTTGAAGAGGGTCTGTCACCAATGCTAAACTAGGTCATCCGCAGCCTGGGACAGCTGAGTCTTGCAAAACCTCCAAGGACAAACTCCAGCACCTTTCTGGGTGATGTTGAAAGTCTTGCACTACTCTAGTGAAAAACGTTTTTCCTAATGACCAGTCTGAACTTCTCAAGCTGCAGCCTGTGACAGTTGCTCCTTGTTTTTACAATCTGCCACTAGTAAGAGTTCAGCTCTACAGCCATTCTAACTCCTCTTCAAGCAGTTACAGACTTCTATGAGATTCGCAGAATCACAAAATGCTTTGGGTTGGGAGAGACTTTAAAGATCATCCAGTTTCAACCCCCTGCCACAGACAGGGACACCTTCCACTAGAGCAGGTTGCTCCAAGCCCTGTCCAACCTGGCCTTGTGCACTGCCAGGGATGCAGCAGCCAAAACTTCTCTGGACAACCTGTTCCAGTATCTCACCACCCTCACTGTTATATACCCATATCACTATGATATCACCAAATAGCCATATCAATATGAAACCCAGAGAGATTGCCCCTTAGTCTCTTTTTTTTGGCCAGAATAAACAAGCCCAGTTCCCCCAATGTCTCCTCATTGCTTATGGGTCCATGGCTCAAATCACCTTAGTAGTCCTCTGTTGCAACCTCTCTCCATTTTTCAAACACTGTCCTTTTCATCTGAGGAGCCTCAAAACTGCGTGGAGAAGCTCATTACTGAACAGCGGTGAGGAGGATAACAACTTCCCCTGATCTGCTGGCCATACTTTTAATTTAGAGCACAATGCCGTTTGCCTTATTTGCAATGAAAATGTATCACTGGCTCATTTTCAATTTGGCAGCAACCATAATATCCCACTGCCTTCCCACAGATGTTCTGTTCAGCCAGTTGCTAATCCAGCTTGTACTGTTGCACAGTGTTAAACTACACAGGCACAAAACTTCACAATTGATCTTACTGAACTTCATGAGATTTCTGTTGGCCCAAAGCTCAGATTTCTCAAGGTCCAGGTGAACTGGATTTCTACCATTAGGTGTATTAAACTCTCTCTCCTGCCAATTTAATGGGATCTACAGCTTTTCTCAGGGTGCACTGTCTAACCATCTAGATAACCAATAGAGACATAACTTCGCCAGCCCAGCACCTCACAGTCCACTTGTTATGTGTCCCTAGTGAATCACTGAGCTATTGAAGACTTTCCTTTGAACCCAGATATCCACACAATTTACAATTCATCTAACAATCCGTATCTGCCAGCTCACACTTCCACAGTTTCTTCAATGAGAGATGATAAAACCCTCACTGAAGTCAAACTCAGCAAATACTATATCCACAAATGTCCCCACATGTACATAGTTAGCCATATAATTGCAAAGGGCACTCAGGCTGGTCAAGTATGACTTGCCCTTGGTACATGTGGACTACTGTTTTTGAATAACTTCTCATCCTTCTCACATTTGGAAACAAATTCCCTTAGGCATGATACACAATATTTCCAGGGATTGTGGTAAGGCTGACTGGCCTATATTCCCTAAACTCTCCTTCTTCTTCTTCTTCAAGACGGGTGTAATGATAGCTTTTCCTTAGTCTCCAGGGAACTCTTATGCCACCTTTTTTTTTTCATAGAAAACAGAACTGCAATTGCAGCATCCTAGCATAAATCCCATACAACCTGATGGATTTGGCTATAACCTGTTTTTCTAAGCAGCTCTGAAGAATAAAATACTCTTTGTTTCCTGAGCAGCACTGCTTAATTATGTTCTCCTAGGCAACCTTTGCTTTTGTACAAAATCATATTTGTACGCTCAATTCCACACTGCTTGGGCACCGAGAACACAGTATTGTCATCTCTCGCCCATATACTATAGGCAAGTGCTCTACACCCTGATCTGAATGAGCAGACATCTAGCAAAAGGTACTTCTTGCAAGTAGCCAGTGGTATTTCTGAAAGAAGAGAACCTAAGTCTTCAGAGCACTAGGCCTCTAAATACTGATTAAGGGAGAAGAACAGAGAGCTGAGAAATACCCACAGCGCAAACAGAAAACTTTTGACTCTGCCTTTAACAGTATCTCCAAAATAACTGGAGGAATACAGAAAAAGAATCTCACCTTTCTGACACATGACCTTAAACTTGCTTAACAGGACTAAAATTACTAGATTCCACTTGGATTCTGCAAAGATGTGGCTTCTTCAAGGGCAGGAGGGAGATCCAGTAAGAGTTCCCTTCATTCGTATTAGAGATCTCATTGCTCTCTTGACAAAACTGCCAGGTTACCTTCCTGAATGCTTCAGTGCAAGACTGCTACCTACCCTTTCTTCTGAATCTACCAGGGAACTATGATCTAATGCAAACTTCTCATTACTTTCTTAAGAGTCGAGAAAAAAAGAGGACCCAAAAGTTTTCTTAGTGCAGTGCTTCCAGGGGTCTTCAGACAAACCCTACTGCACTGCTGCCAGCTCTCAGTGCTAAGTTAGAACAAAAGAAGGCAAGCCACTTCCACCATATGGAGTTTTCAAACATCACTTCCTATCACATGTGGTAATATAACGCATTTTTACTGTGTTAATCTCAATTTCGTTGTTAACAGTGGAGTAGGAAACACAAGTGCAAAGCACTATGTTGCTCCTCTTCATTCAGCCTATGGTGCACTGGCAGGCCTCTAGATCTGATTTGAAATCTACCATGTTTACATAATTTCCACATACCTTGTACCATAGATTTCCACTCATGTCTTTTGCTATTTTCCTTTGGCTTTCACGTACTAATGCCACGCTATTAACAAGAAAAATGCACATCTCCAGTGAGCATACAACTAGACACAAAGCGCAGATACAAGAGACTCATTATACCAATAAAATAATTTTCTGGTGGAAAACATTCTCAAGGTGATAGAGATGACTTCATCAGTGCTCCAGCACATTTTGTACTCATACCATGAAATCCTGGTGGAGATATATAAGTATAATTTTTATGTTTATTGTAAGACATCAGAACACGTGTTCTCTTGCTAACATTACACCAGATATTTATTTGCAATACATTAAAGAGATGATTTAATCAATGGAGAAACACTCAAGATAAAAAAGTGGCTTCTACAGTTTTAGGCTTACAACTTACTAATAGGAGAAGACAGGAATCAGAAACCTGAGCTATTTTACCTTATTTTTTCAGTCAGATTCTTTAAGAATTTTCTTTTTAAAGAAAAAGTAAATTTCCATAAATTATGGAAAAGATGGCATTTAGAAAAGATAAGGCAATGAGGTATGACCTTTTCCTCACAGAATTACAGTTATCCTTAATATATTTTCCTGTTCTCAATCCTCCTGAACCTTCAAAACAAGTGCAAAATAGATGAAACACCTCTATTGGTCCAAGTGGGAAGTTCTGGTTTGGTAAGATTTTTGCACAATGCTGTACAGAACAAAAAAACCTACCTATGGGACACCCTCATGAAAATTCTATAAAACTCAAAGGAAGCTGCTGTAGGCAATTATGAGCACTTGAGATAAAAGTATCCCAAACAGGATATTTTGGGCTCTGTATTTTGTATGGACAAGACACAAGGTTGCACACAGCACAGAAGACTTTCACAGACAGACAAAAAGAGAAGGAGTGCAGGAGGTGCCCATTTTATTTTATAAATGAATCAGCAGTATGGGGTGATATTTATACAGAGCTACATGGAACAAATTATCAAATGCTGCCAATGCTACTCTAGAGTGAAAATACAGACAAAACATTGAAAAAATATGTTTAGAATAAAAATACATAAAAGGATTTGCATGCATCACATGAAAAGAATCTTATTTCCTTGATTACTTCCAACTATCAGTCATAATAAATTTAGCTCAGATTTGTTACCCACAAAACAAGATACAAGTGAATGCTATGAAGCCTAGTTCTATATTCCACTTTTTATTTGTATAGCACTTTAAGGGCTCACAGTCACAATCACATTAGTCACATTAGGTGTAGGCGTATGTGGAAAATAACAGAAATACTCTCTTTGAAAGCACCCTGTCATTTAATGAAAGACAGCTTTACTTTTACAGTATTGTGACTGTTGTGACTGTTTTCACATTTTGAACACATGAACCTTAGATCAGAGATGAGTTCCTATGAAGGGCTCCAGATCACCTTACTTCATTACCCAGAACAAGAGTTACCTAGGTTGCCATGGAAATTAAGTGTTAGTGATAAGTAGAGCACTGGGTTTCTGATAAAATGCAGATTATCCTGCTTCAAAAAACAAGAACTTCCCCATCTTCAAGGATGCAATGTATGGTCAGCAACAGAAATTCTGGCATCTCATATTTTTTTAGTTTTTCAGCAGGACTATCCAATTTTTGAGGATAGTCCTCAAAATACTGATGGTTAAATGTGCCAGCCTATAACCTTTAAGACTGGAAGGTTAATATCATACTTAACTTCAAGAGCAAAGCAGAAGCATTAAAAAGCAACCTGTCCTCATATGTATGTCACTATCCTTGTCTGAGGGAAATCTAGTCTTCCAGAAAAGACAACAGAAATGTATTCAGTATTAATACAACTTCAGCCTTTTTATGATCCTGCAGCAGAAAGGTGATACTGAATTACAACCTTCTGCTACTTGAAAACCAAAGCCGTAGTAAATATAACATTAACAGGCAAAAGGTTTCCAAGAGGAACCTGACAAGGAAGACCCTTCCACTTCTAAGTGGTGCACTACGAGCAACTGATGCATCTCTATGCTGTGACTGACCTGAAGTCAGGTCAGAGCTTAGTTTTGCATATGCCACTGGTTCAACTGTTGGTAAAGCCCAGAGACCTCATCTTTGAGTATGGAATACAATCACACCGTCTTGGAAACACATAGTTTCATCTGACCCCTGGCTTGCTTGCTGGAAATTCTCTTACAGTAAACAGTGCTTAATCAGTTCCTGAAAAACCCTGAGCAAGCCAAAGCAGTAAGCTTTCCATTGGTAAAGAATTCAGTGTTACCCTCTGCAAACAACTGCCTGGATTTCAACTCTATATGGCCTAATACAAATATTCAGCATAAAAGAATACTGGACCCATGTACAAAGCATTCCATGACCCAGATGAGAAATGCATCAAGATCTAATGTTTACCATCAAATCAATATATAGTTTATGATGCCCTGAGGCCTTGAATTCAAGTATAGTAGAAACCAACAGGCTGCTTTGAGGTTACACAGGAAAAGGCAGCAGTCACTGAACATAAACATAAGAATGAAGAAAAATCAGAACTACAGCTAGACAATGTTACAGTTATCTGCCTGACACCCAAGGTTTTCCTCTGAGTTGACAGTCTGACCACTGCGTTTAGGTGCAAGATTTGATGGTTGTTTTGATACATACAGCAGAGCATGGCATAAACACCCTGGTACCCCATAGCTCCTTGCTGTCTTCTCTCTGCAACAGTGTCATCAACTTTATTTCAGATGCAAAGAAAGGCACAAAGAAAAGTACAGAGGGAATGACTGACATTTTGTTCCATACGTATGAGCTTAGTCAGTTTGCTCTGGAGTATCTAATTCTAATAAAGATAGCAGCGAATAGGGCTTGAAGGAGGTCACTGGTAGAAGACAGCATCATTCAATGTCTATAATGTCTTGATCTGGGATTTCAGTTCTTCCTGCAGATGGCAAACTGAAGCGCTCCATAGGGAAGTACAAGCAGAACAACATCAAAGCAATAATGTACATTACTGGAGAAAGGATCATAGGGCATGTACAGAGCTAGGCTGAGAAGTTTCAGCTACAGTCACAGAAATAAAGTGAAATTTACTGCATGCAATGTTAGACTACATGGCTATCTGAGCTCCAGATCTGCATAAATGTATATTTTGTCTTAAAAGCAAGCAGACTGTTTCTTTGCAGTCTGCAGGATCAGAAGGAAAACAGTGAGGTTGCAGCTACATGAAGCAAGGGTTAACTAAGGGTATAATTCTGTCTGCCACATTTAATTTAGAAATGTGAATATGTGAGGAGTTTGGGTGTCTTATTAATGGCCTGGGGACCAGCAGTCTCAGTCTCTTCAAAAATGTTACATCCAACAAAGGAATTGTTGGGTGACATTCAATTAGATAGCCAAAGGAAATCCAGAAACAGTCCTGGTCTGTGACGTTCCTCCTGACTTAAAGCTAGAAGCAATGAATATGTTAGTGCATGCACAGAAGTTTTGCTAAGGGCTCCTTTTCTAACAAAATTCCACCCTCAATATTGTCCTTAAAATGGGGTCCATTTCAGACCAGCTGATAACAAAAATATGTCCCATAGACAGCACTGTGAACATGTACAACATCAGAAAGTGGTTTATATTGGGCACACAAGCCCTTTTTTCTGTCTCTTCCCCTCTCCCACACAACAGAGTACTTACATAGTCTCCTGCTTGAGCTATGGGCATATAATGGAAGAATTTCAAAGAAACTTATTTTTATACTTAAATAGAAAGATTTTTAATACTAATGCCCAACAGGACTGCGTGTTTGTGAATAAGCAGTGACAGGTGGTAAAAACAGATGGTTTTGAAAAGATCTGCGGCAGTCCCTGGCTCCGCTATCCTGGTGGCTCCACAGGATGCTGGCAGAAAAAGCAGTTCCCCTCCTCTTTATTCCTCACTTCACTCAAGGAAACCAGCAGCAGCTGACCTTACCAGTTGCCACAAAGACAGGATAGGACTGACAAGGCTCACTTGCTCCTGTTCTTCATTCCACCTCCAAACTGCTTCTGCCTCGCTGCTGAAGCCCAGACAAATGGAAGACATTGACACAGACTAAGCAGCCAGGAGGTCATCTGACAGGAGCCACAAAACCACCTCTGTGTTTGCTGGTCCCAACCAGAAATAGGTCGGGCAGAGCTCAAAACACACCAGAGAGCAGTATCTAAGAGTAAGCATCACTGAATGCTCCAGTGAATCCAGGCACAAACACCTGCCTTCCAGCACAGACCTCTGCTGACAGCACTAGCTCTTGTTCCAAAAGGCCTTAGTGATGCAAGAGGCACCTCAGATGCTTCAACCCTGTGTAACCAAACAAACTTTCACAAGTGGTGAATAACCTTATGTCATTAGTCATGGAGTGATTCTGCAGTGGGGAGCAAAGCTCAGAGAAGCACAATTATTCACATTATATCTCAAAACAGAGTGAGCAGGCAAAAAAATTATTTCATAGAACAAGAGCACTAACAGAAAAGTATATTTCCAAATTAGTGCTGCGTGTTTGGTCAAAACAGTGCTGATTGCTGCAGCTACAAAGCTCTCCAAATTATTGTTGTCTGTGCTTAGGGAGCAAAGAGCCACTACTAATGGGGAATCAGTGCTAGCTTCAGGCTGTTGTTTTCTGCACCATGTATCAGCTGCAACACACCACTACTTAAAGTCATCTGTAACTCTATTTTGAGTCACCTATAAAGATGACTCAGGCAATTTCATATACCGCCAATGAATCTTTAAATGGTACCACCTCTGGCTACTATCAAACCCATCTGTAGAGCCCATTGTTAACTCCAAGATGCACCTATCTCAAAGAACCTTTTAAAAGACTGCTGTACTCTGTTAATACCCACAATCTGTGAATAAATTAAGAATCTCTCTTTTAGGATTTACTAGGGTGTATTGCAGGAATTACGTTCCCAAAACAGGCCTGTACCTTTTCTATGTAGCATCTGTTTTTCAGATTTTCCTCAAAACCAGGTCTCCCTGATTGACTCAATGCCAACATAACACTTACTCTTGATTTCCAGGTCTTTAAATAGTGTGTGTACCTTTGTAAGAATCTTTTCCTTATTGTTAATCTATGGCATTGTTTGCAAAACTGCAATCAACTCACATTTTCATAATTTCACTCACAGTATGAAGGTAGTTTCTGAAGGAAACAAGAGGATTCTAGAAAAGAGAGGGCTGTGACACTACAGTGCATTCAGCATCCCCTGAATAAGAAAAGGGCCCTCTTGAACCATCTAAAGCACACTGTTTACATGAAATTCACATTCTTTACATGAAATCAGGGAACCTTTCTTTCCTTCAGTCAACAAGTGATTTATGGTTGCTTTCAGGAAGGTAAAATGACAAAAAGGAAGTTGTTAATCCAGCTGGCTCCAGTTTTATACAGCATTGCAGAAAAGCAGTGAAAACTGAGTTTGCTATAAAGGTGCACACGAGCCATTCAAAGCTGGAATCAGAAACTTACGGAAACTCATTTCCAGAGAACACCCCATGGTAAAAATGACTCTCACCTTTGGGTGCAATAAACTATGGATCTGGGATTGGATAAGGCAAGGCTGAAAGACAGCTTTAGAAACTAAATCGTAAGCATCCAGATTTGTAACCAGTCTTGCTATTCTTGCATGCAATGCAGGCATTAAGTTTTGTGCTTGTTCTGTTAACCCCACAGGAAAGCTTACCACTTCTCAAAGCAGACAGAGGTGATGGACACTGGCATAATGAGCTAAAATTTATTTGAAATGAGGAAAATCTATAGTATACATCTCTTGTAGGCAGAGCTGTTATTACTTCCAGGAATTACTGGAACTTATTCACAATTACTTCCAGGAAGGAGAAAACATTGGAGTTAAACACAACAGCATATTTTTGTGACACAAGGTATTTTCTTCTGTGAGCATGGGCAGAAGAACAGAGCCCTGTGCAGTATCCAGTCACTTGAAACTGTGTAAGCATAGGTACACACGAAGAGGAACACATGTACAAGCAACTCTTTCAAACAACAGCTAATATAAGCTTAGAACTGAACACAATTATAGTTGAAACACAGGCATTTTTGCCAAACCTTCAGTATGCCTCATGTTTTAACAAAAATGAATGTAACAAGAGATTTGAGGGAGAAGGATTTCCACTTTCCAGTAATTACCAGTAGAACATGAATTATATGCCTACACACAAGATCCCCCTATTGATTATTTCACTCTGTGAAGGCCTAATTAGCTGTAATTTTAACACTGTATATCACCCAAAGACAACTACATTTTCTAAAGAAAACCTGAAAGCACTATTTAGATGAGAATCTAAAAAAACCCAAAAGCCAAACCCACCAAAACCCCCACAAAATATCTACCCCTGATGGTGTTAAGAAAGTAAGCCTAAGTTACAGGCTTGCCACTCAAAAGCGAATGGAAAAACATAATAAAAGACAAAGCATCACACTCGTCCCTGTGTTAACAAATGAAAATGAACTTTTGCAGACGTGGCTGCATCCAAAGAGGTATGAGATACTAGACGTGCATGGTGACTCCACAGTGGCACTACACAGCAGGGACCAATTCACACAGGCCCATGAGACCTCACAAGAGACAACAAGCCAGGGAAATGCTCCCCCATGACTGCCCCCTATGGCTATGACCATCCTATGCTGAGAAATTTATGTTAGTATCATAATGGCAATGAAGAACGCATGCCACAAACCTGCGCTTTATCAGCTCAGGCCATATGCAAACACAGAGCAAAAAAAAGAGACTGCAGCTGACGTAGGCAGCAATTTAAATACAGGATAGGCAGGCTTAGAAGCAACAGGAGTGGTGATGAGGGTATAAATCAGGTCAGTGGCAAAACTTACCCCAAACCTAAATTCAGAGCTCTACATCCTGAGCAGAGAGGTAAGTTTTTAGCATGCCAGGGTAAGGTCTCACCTTCTTCAAGAACACAGGTATTTAAAACAACTGTCCTTCAAGTTGCCTCTTTTTCTCAGTTCATCAGGCCCTTAAAGAGTATGTCTGCACAGGTGACTGGAGGCAGACGTACCTCTCCTCGCTGTCCAAACTGGCCAGCTACAAGCCAAACTAAACCTGGAAGCCATGCAGAAGTGTTAGCACTGAGTGAGCTCATTAGGCTGCAGATCCATCATCATTTTAATTTGGTCCAAATGGGACTCAGAGAGTGTGACGAGGATCGGTTTGCTCTTCCCCCAAGTGCACGTCTCTGCTGACTCCTCAGTGCATTTTAGTCATACATTGAGTCAGACCCAGGAACTCATCCAACTGAAAACCAGGCCAACAGCAACAACAGGAGCGGATTTGCTGGTACCACACGTGGTAGTACCAGTGCAAGTGAGAGATCAGGAATGTGTAGCCAGAGGTGAGGCGGGCAGGCTGACCCTTTGGCAGGAACACGCATTTATGGCAAATTAAGATGACTGCTCAACCACACCCTCTGCCTTGCAAGAGCTGCAAGTTTCAGTTAGCTCCAGGACAGCTTCACATTTATACGGGTGAACAGCTCCAGGACAAGGACTGCCTTTGTGTGACAGTTTGTTGAGCCACGGAAGTGACTGTGCTCGAGATACTTATTTCTAGGTACATCTGGAGATGCCTCACTCTTTCCATGACTTACTGCTAAAAACTTAGATAATGTTAATCTCACTGGACAGCATTTAAATATTCAAACTTCCATTTCTTAAGCCTCCTTTGTGGACGCATGACCCTTACGGAATAAGAATGCTATATTTCTGGTAGTAATAATGGGATAATCATGCAGTTACAGAGCAATGCCTACATTATCCTGTGCAGCAATTCTCCACAACATTTTCCTATGAACACAGCAAAACCAAACAATATCTGATCAGTTTTCCCAACCCCACTGAGTTACTATCCACTGCCCTTCAGCTTCTATGAGCCACTCAGATCTGTGGTTATCACACACAAAAGGGGGTCTCTCCCCCTTTCCCATTTCAAAACATGTATTCTTTTTCTCCTTCCCTATGCCCTCATTTACATAATCTGCTCCTTGTATAGATCAAAACTACTCGTCATTGGTGGGGGGAGAAATGGCAAATTGATCAGAATTAGGAGCTTCCAAGCTGGAATGTAAGGAAAAAAAATCAAAAAGTGTTTCTTACAGTGACAGTATAATGCTGCTGACTTCCCCTTTGGAAAAAGAATCTGCGATCTGCCTCAGGACTTGAAGTCATCTGTATATGAGAGATTTCTGGCCACTCATTCGTGTTGCTCTGCTGTACCATGCACACCAAATGGCAGTCTCTGTGCCTTTGCTCATATTACCCATATTTTCTGCCACAATCCTTCTACCCTGTCACCACCATGTCTCCCTGTCAGCACCCCCACCCTTCCATCCAACCCCTGAGATCCAGGTCTGTCAGATCTAAACTGACTTTGGGGAAAGCATAAGAAGTTTATCAAAGCTGGCTCCATAACAGAGCACTGAACTTTGTGCCTCTGTTAACAGGCTATGTCCTACTACTTTTCTTGCAGTCTGTCTCCAGATACTTTTCTTGCTCAGCGGACATGCTATGGGTTTTACATAATCAGGCTTTTTCTTACATGGTCTTCAAGATGTTATAAAACTACATTTTCCCACCACTAATTTCAACAGGACTTAATAGGGATTAGAACTGAAACACAAATTGGCAGAATTGAGGAACCTGCAGCTTTGTTACAGTGTCAGATGCATCCTCAAACATCCTCTAAATATAGTAAAAGGTTGGCCTAAATCTGCTATTGTTTCATGTTTAATTCAGATACCTTTGAGTGAGTGTATCTCTTCCACCCAACCCCCAATTTTCTATTCTCAACACTCATGTATTGAAGTTTATGGTGACCTCACTTAGACAAACACTCAAATGTTTCAAAAATTTGTTTCTACAAAACTATAGTTTATCAGAGGGAGAGAACACAGCAAATCTGGAGCTTAAACCACTACGTTGTCAACAGGGACTTCACAGTTTCTCTAGAGCAACCACCAGTGTGATCTTCTAAACTATGTGCTTACTTCAAAGACAAGATGAGTACATTACACAGTAATGAACAGAACTTGCACTTTCCTATTCAAGAACATTACAGGTAAGCAGGAAATGATGATGCTTTTGATACAGTAGGTGCAAAAGAAAACAAACTCCAGTAGTAGATCTCTGAACTGCCACCAGCTTCTTATCAAGTGGGGATAAACATTCCCAGAATGCCAGCACATGAAGAAAGCTACACTCCAAAGTAATGTGGCAAAACAGTGTATTGGCCATGGTACTGAAAGCCTCTGAAAGGCCATGCATTGTATTACACATTTTAGGATCACTTATCAGTTCAGAATTACACTTATTTTAACACAAATTGAACTGAGCCAGGATTAGAGCAGGTATGGATATTGGAGCACATTTTTTCTAGCCTAATAATGACCTTCACTGATAGCAAAATCTCAGTCTAAATGAAGATGCAAAACTAGTCTTTCAACTGAATTTATCGTGCAATATCTGCTGGTAAAGGGCCTCCCATTTAGTTTAGCTGCCCCCCTGCAAGATAATGGTCCGTCATTAGTTGTTCATCTCTCTAGTTATGCCCTTAAAAGGCTCCGAGGCAAACATGTAAAAGCAAATTGGCCCGAGTAACAGCATTACTGTAAAGGACTGTGAAAGACAAGATAGGGTCACATGATTCTAGTTTCTAGAAAACCAAGGCTATCCTCACAGGATCCTGTAACAAATTTTGGGTTAAATCTTTGTGGTCCCACGTGGGCAGCAGGGATATCCAGTAAATTCCCAATCAAGTGACGGAAAACAGCACCAAGGCTCGGAATAAGGAGCCCTCCTCTTATCATTATAACTCTACTGCTGTCTATACACTTTTTAAACGAAAATAAAGATGCATGGGCCTAACAGCTGGGGAAACAAAAAGGCAAGCTCCCCTAAAAATGTATCAGATTTTTAGTTCTGTTTTACAGCATCGCGCTGAAGACTGCCCTTACCCGGAGCAAGCCCTGCGGTGAAAGGGCGCAGGAGCCGCTCCCCACATTCTCTCCTCATTCACAGGGTTGCACCGTGGCTACAACTCTCCCGAGCAGACACAGAAGAGCCAGCTGGGCTGGGGCCGCTGCTCCCGAGACACCGCCCAGCGCCGGGGGGTCCGGCCCGGTCCCGCTCCACGGACGGATCCCCGCTGCCCCGGCTTGCCCCTGGGCAGCGGTATCTGCCCGGCACGACCCGGCTCGGGGCGGCCCAGGCGGAGCCTCCCGCCGCCGCCGCAGCCGGCCCGGCCCCGCCGCCTGCTCCCCTATTCCTCCCCTGCTGGGCATCATCCCCCACAGCGGCGCCTCCTCCTCTTCTTCCTCTCTCCCCCCCCTTATTTCGCTTCCCCCTATGTACCCCGGCGGGTTGTTACCTTCAGTTACCGTTTTTCCGAGCAATTCCTGTCTCCAAACCGCTGCCCCCACCTTCCCTAGCACACAAGCAACTCCCACCAAAGAAGGAGAGGAGGAAAAAACAAATGAAAAAGAAAAGAAGAAAAAATATTACAAGCCTCTTTCCTCCTCCTCCTGTGGGTCTGGTACTATATATCCGGCCGGGGGAGGGAGGAGCAGCGCCTCTGCTCTGCCTTCCCCTCTGCTGCCTCTCGCACCGAGCGGCTGCGGCCGCGCGAACCGGGGGAGGAAGGCGGCTGCCTTCCCGGGGATGCGGACCTGCTCTTCTCCTCCGCCCTGCCTGGCCCCGCTCCGCTGCCGTGCGGCCGGGACCTGGCTACACGGCAAGCGGCGTGTCTGCAACGGGTGCCGCTAGCACGCCAGGCACACCGCGGGGGCCCCTCTTCCCCTGCCCCCGGCAGCAGTCGGACCCGTGTGTCGTCCCCCCACCCCGCCTCAGACCGCCCCTTCTCCCCCGGTCCCCGCCGCTGCCGGCATCGCCCAGCGAGGCAAAGCCACGTTTCGCTGCCCGCTCCCTGCGCAGTCTGCCTCCGTTACCCTTGCCGCAGGGTACCGCGCACGCCGCCGCAGCAGCTCTCGGAGGAAGGCAGAGGAGCGAGAGAGAAAAGGCTCTCTCCCTCCCGTCGGGCTCCCTTCCTTACCGGGGTGCCGGGGCTCCTCCACCGGCGCGGCCGCCTCCGTGCTCCTGGGGGCGTGCGGGGGATCCTCAGCGCTTCTCCCCGAGCCCCTGCCCTCGGCCTCCTCCAGCTGCCTGCCGCGGAGAGCCGGGGGCTGCGGAGCAGGGCTGGGCTGCAGCCCCTGCCCGCGTCCAGGAGGCGAAAAGGGGGTGGGGGGGAGGGGGAACGGACCGAGAGCTTTCTAAACCCAAGACGAATGGGCAGGGCAAGTGGTCCCCCGGGTGTCCTCCAAGGTTATTACACCTCCTTCTCTCCAGCTTAAAGCAGAATTTTACCTCTGTGTTTAAAATGGTCAGGGAGAATGCTGTACACAGAAACGGAGCTATAAAACCCGCATGTTAAACTAATTACATAATTTGCCTTACAAGCACTGGGAAAAAAGCGAGGCATGCAGCATACCTACTCAGCCACAAATATCTACCTTTGCCACAAATAATTTTCTCACTTTGGCTATAGAAGATACACCCTTAGATCTTTTCAACCCAACAGGAGAATCAGCAAGATGTGACGCTTTCATAACCTGTTATTACACTAACAGTATGCACAAGCGTTAATTAATTTTACAAGGTTGTGTTTATCTAATGATTAGCCCTGAAAAAATGTCAGCCCCAGAGAGGTTGGGTAAGATGCCCACTGATGACTGAATCAGTATCAGAGCTGTCAGCAGAACTCCATACACAAAGGGATTAGGTGCTACACCCATAGTTGCGGTTCTCCAGCCTCCAGTTCCTTCCCCGATAAGCTTAAAGGCTACAGGTGCCTGCTATTTCCACATAAGAGTTTCCTGTGTGCATGTCTGTTCGACATCTGGGCACTAGTAGTTACAGCTTAAGATTAGGTGGTCCCAAGAGCCTTCACATTTTCACCTCATTCTGGCTAGTGTCCTCACAGTACACATTCCACTACCCTTAATGTGACACCATGGTGTAGGGCTGTAAGACCAGTGTGGACCATAGAAGTCAAAACTGCCCAGAAAACAAGACCATAAAATCATGTAATTGTAGAATGGTTTGGGTTGGAAGGGACCTTAAAGATCATCCAGTTCCCACCCCCTGCCACAGGCAGGGACACCCTTCACTAGACCAGGTTGCTCCAAGCCCCGTCCAACCTGGCCTTGAACACTCCCAGGGAAGGGGCAGCCACAGCTTCTCTGGGCAACCTGTGCCAGGGCCTCACCACCCTCACAGTGAAGAATTTCTTCCTAATGTCTAATCTAAATCTCCCCTCTTCCAGTTTAAAGGCATTCCCCTTGTCCTATGATCTGTCAACCACACTACACCTGCAGAGTTGGAGTAGGGTCAGATAGAGCTGTTCAGGGAATTCCCACAAAGAGGTGGGTTGTGGAGTACACTGACTTCATCACTTACATAAGTGGAGGAAAGACTGGTGCCTTCACAAATAATTCGGTGCTATCTCAATGGACTGAAGCACTCAACAGGAGAGTGGAAGCTCTGGCTTCAACTTAATCTTTTCCTTTACAAGGGAAAACAACCTAAAACTTCTTTTACAGTTGGACTTGATGATGTTAAAAGTCTTTTCCAACCTAAACGATTCTATGATTCTAACAAAGCAGTTTCAGATTCATTAATCAGAAATACACCAGGAGGGAGCGTACACGGAAATAAACTACAGGAAGTGGTTCTTACCCAAGGAAGTCTCAGCTATTTGCAGACAGTGACTGATGCTTGGTGGGATAATCCTGAGTAAACAGGGGTTTGGTTGACTATGTCTCAGATGTATTCTTTAACATAAACATCTGCCTTGACAGACTGGCCAGGCCTCTGTCTAAACTGAAAAAGTCATGCCTGAACTGCCCGCTGAAGGCGAGTACTTGGTACCAAAATCGGGAACAAGCAGACAAAGACATGAATTAATAGAAAAGGCAGACGGGGTGGCTTTCTTCAAAGACCATGATCTTGCAGTTTGAAAAATAACCAGAAGGGAAGTTTCTGGGAAGCACAGAATGAGAGAGAACTATTGCTAGCATTATCTTTCTAGAAAGCTTGGTAAGCATCAGTTCTTGCAGGAACTCTTTCAGGAGACATTGCATAGGAGACAAAGTACATTCCCATCTACAAACCTATTGAAATTCCTTTGTGAAGTTTTGAAAAAGCAGGGAAGCTTGAAGAAGAGTTCCAACTAAGAGCAAGTTAGGACGTTAAACAGGTAGCATGTCAGAGACAGTACATAACAGCTTCCTAGAAATCTCTAGAAAATAGTCAAGGGAATAATTTGGTTAAGGAGATCAAGAAACAAGAAAGAATAATTGTAACAGTGCCAACCTGAGAAGGTTACCCTTTGAACTTATGAACTGGAGGTAGTAGTCCAGCTCTAGAATACGTCAAGAGCTGGGGGAAATCTAGAGGCTTGGCTGAAAAGAATGCCTTTTAGCTAGTAATAGTAGTATATCACAAATTCTTAAAAGGAATAAAATATGTAAACTCTCATGGGTACTCTGCCCTCAGGGAAAATTAAAGAGAGAGATTAGCCTTTACTGTTCTTTCTTGAGTAACCCTATTAATTCCATCATTCATTGCAGTCACTGAGCTGGAGAAAGAGCTGTTGAAATCCTGGGACTTTAGTGCATATCACAGGGATGAGGCATGAGTTTGAAACCAACCTTGCCAGAGACTGCATGCACCTATGCTTTTGTCTAAAGCACTATGAGGAAGATGTAAAAGTAAGGAAGTTAAATTTTACATCAAACTACTATTAAATGATTTGATGCAAAACTGCTTAAGGGAGGATGCCTGGTAAATGTCCATGAAGCCGGTACTGAACGAATTGGAACAGCACTTCCCTCACTTCCTTTGACAATGTGCCCTAACTCTATGTCTAATGGATTACTGAAGGGCAGAAGATCAGGAGGAGAATTCAATGTTTCAAACGCATAACTGAGTATCTTCAGAACAGACCAGCCTCAGTGCAAAACCCCTTATCATTTATGCATGATGAACTAAGAAACTTCACAATTGCTTCACAGAAATTAGGGAAGGTTGAGCAGCTTAATTCCTTCAAGCGCAGTCAATAATCTTTCTGTTGCAACTGCAGATCTGTACCAGACGCAATGATGTCTTACTGTAACCTGTTGACATAGTCTTTAGTGTCTCATTTCAACACAGGCCAAATCACAAACATCAGCTGGTGAGGACTTGTGGTTCTTTCCCCTTTCCAATGCCAAATTCAAGAGTAAGGTTTAGGCGTGAAAAGTTTTGTTTTGAATAGCCTATGGATTCAAATGAAGTGCACCTCTTCGGCAGGTTTAACAGCACATACTATCTCCTTGAAAAACAAAACACCAAAACCCAAGAAACTCTTTTTTCCTTGAACTTAATTTATACACCTTTACATCATTAAAAAGTTAGACAGCTCAAGAGAACTTCAACAAAGCCTTAGGAGTACAAAACCAAGGAAGCACTTAATTGCACTTAACCTTCTTCAACCTGCTTGTAAGCTTGCCTTATTTTAATAGAGAAAAATACTTTTATTGAAAGCTTGAGGAAATCTAGTTGGATTATTCTGAAAAGTGTGTATATTCTCAGACACGAGTACTTCACAGACTGAATTAGGTGTTATGGACATGGACCTCAAGATCAGTTGAAATTGGGGTCTTCATCCTTAGTTTATCAGGAAGATCTGATGCCCTTTACATCAAACAAGGAAGTATTAACATTTGCATTCCTACTCAATAATGTCTATGTGAATCCTATTTGTTACATCTGAGTTTGTCCCACTTCCCCAATCTGAGGCCATCGCTGAACACAGGAGGTCTCAACTTTAACAAGAGCATCATCAAGGTGAGAAATGTAAACTACTTTTCTTCCCAAGTTCAGTTTCATTGAGGGTATGAGGGAAGGTCTCTGGTTCAAAGACTTCTCCAACTCCTGGCTTTAGCTGTGGTGCTGACCAGCATGCCTAGTTTACTGCAGACTTGAGAATAACCTCTATGGCTTTTGACCCATAGACAGAAAAATGGTTTGCTTTATGTGGGCAAAGATATGTTCCAGTTTCCCCACTTTAAGTCACACTTACAGGTAAAATGATGCTGTCTTGCACTAGATTCAGTTGCTATCTAAGCATACAGTAATTAGGTCAGGGAAGAGTTTAAAATGTTGCACTCTTTCTGGGTTTCACGATTGTCTTGCAGAGAGATTCACTGTCTGCTAGTAAGCAGACTGGGAAATCTGGTGTTCATATCATATCCAGTGGCCCAAAACAAAGCAACTCTTCATTCTCCTGTGCACACTGCTAGCAAAGGCTCTCTTAACCAGGATGAAGCTCTAGTCAAAGAATATCTCAAGAGACGTGAGAAAATTCAGGTGGGCAAAGATTAGATCAAAACTTTCTGCTCATTAAATAGGCACAAGCTTATACAGTTCTAGCTCCTCATTGTGTTCATGGCACAAACCTCTAGGCAAGAAAGAAGCCCACACAACTCTCCAGTTTCATTGCCAGTGTGAAACACCCTTCACTCTTTCTCCAAGCAAACAGAAAAAATACATTGTGATAACATTTCTGGTTTTATATTTGCTTGAGAAATTAAGCTTTATCAGTGATGAATATGTTCGAATTCACAAGGTTTGATGCATAATATTTTAAAGAAATTCTTCTCCTAAGGGTATTTGATGCTTGATTTATTGGCCTCTCTTTTAGTTAAAAGGGCTTGTTTAACAGTATCAAACTTACACCATGAGCACTATTTCAAAGATACCCTTTAAGAATATTCTGTGTTGGTCTTTACATTATGCTTCCATCAAGACAAGTTTTAATGCCACCTTCCTCTCTCATGTCAAAATTATATTCTTCAAGGTCTCTTGAGTAAACTAGAACATGGAGAATAACTCAGAGCAGGGGCAGGTCCAGCCACTGCTCCTGAAGTATCTCCATGTGTGGCAGGGTGTCCATTCCCTTTTTAGGCCAACACCTTACCTGATGCTAATTTATACAGCTTTGCCAATTGCCTTTTCCTGGTGTAATAGAGTGGGAAGGAAGAAAGGCATCTGGCAAGATGTCTGCAGTATAAAAACATGAATTACAGAGGCTGCTGCTGCTGCTGTCATAATCATACAGTTACTGAAGCAAGACCTTCTCCTGCAGGAGCACCCAGGAGATGCTAAGCGTAATGCACACATGTACACAGGGTTCAGCACGGGCTCCCTAGGTTCATGATTGAGCTTTCCCAGCTGGCTTTGGAGAATCTCTTTAACCAGATGTTTAAAAGGATATGCCTGAAATACTTCAAACTCAATTTTCTAGTCATAGAATCATAGATTGGTTTGAGTTGTAAGGGACCTTAAAGATCATGTAGTTCCAAACCCATATTTTTGTTATACGCTTTATATTTTCCCATATATTTTATGTTGTATCTAATATAAAAACAAATTCAGTCTTAGTAGGACATACATCCTATTCATAGCAATCACATTCCCACATTTAAGACCTAAATCATTAAGTCTATTCCGAAGATAGTCTTATTTCTTTGTAATTTTAGTAGCTGTTCTGATAACTGACATGGTGAAACTTAGACCAAACAAGGATTATGACTGATATAAATCACAAAGTTTATCACTTACTTAGAAAACTACAGCATCTTGAGTACACTGCCTTACTCTAAGATTGTATTTCTGTCTAGAGTAAAGAACACCAAGAGAGTAAGTTAATGTCTCAGATAGGGTTGATCCATACATACTATCCAGATGCTTATCAGCTTGAGAAGCAATAATAAGCTGTCTAAATACTTGTGGGAATGTACAGGAAACAAGCATTATGTGTTTTTTTCAGGTTAAGATGGACAAGGATGAATAGCATGAGAACAGTAAGCAGTCAAAACATCTGAAGAAGACTACAAGAACTTTGATACACTAGGAATCTCAAAACTCTTGAGCATCATTTTTGTTGTTGTTCTGTTTTAATTTTATTAACAGATAAGCTTTCTTTGGCTCCTTCCCAGACCTCAGTGTTTCTCTGAATTCTTGCCAGTGAAAGCAGTTCAATCTTTGTGAGGTACTCCAAGCAAAGGATCACTTTCCATTAAGCATCCAGAGGGGAAAACAAATATAACAGAAAGCGTACAGAATGAATTAACCTTGGGTTTTCCCCCAGAAATTTCTACCTGCAGCTTTAAAAAGTTGCAGCTTGACCTATGATATTTATGTTGTTTTGAGGTATGAGTTGCCATGTTATCACTGCAATGAAGGAAGGAAACTTCTGAGAGGAGCTGATTTTAGGCACTGTATAATTCCACCCTTATCTTTCACTTGCATTTTGACAATGTACTGCTTATTCAGGTGAAGATTCTGATCCACAGCTAGCAGCATCACCTGTTCTGCGAACACATGTATAAAACAGACAGCAGAGTAGCACAGAGATAGTTTAGCTGTCATGGAAAACCTAACTGTGGGTGGAGGCATATGGGAATAAAAAGAAATAAAAAATTAAAATCCAGTAACTATTAAGTTTATTCTAAACCCTGTGTGATGATGCCAGAAAATCATGTCTTTATTAAAATAATTTTAACCAGACACTCACTTCTACTTATGGCTGTACAGCTTCATTGATCTGAGGGACTGGGTTGAAATTTCTTTTGCATAATGCTTATTTAACAGCCAAATGTTAAATGAACACCTGTCATCTCTATGGCTTGTAGTCCGCTGTTCTGAAATACCTGACTTAGCAAGTCAGCTTGCCCTCTAATCTCTTCTCCACTATGGCTGGTATACCATCTGCAACTTTTAGAAGACCCACAGTTACAACATGGCCAGTGTACACACACATTGCACACAATTATCATCCCATACAGATTCAGAGTGCTGTTAATACCATTTTTATTAGCTCAGAGTCGTGATCCATGTTGTTGAGTGATGGCACAAGTGAAGCAAAATAAAGGGCATAAAACTTGACTCAGGACTTGTTCACCTGAATTTCTCTTTGCTGCTGCTCATGTGGGACACTGGAAGCAAACAGTGCTGCCAGTGTGGCCTTCTTTCAAGGCTGGGGGGACTCCAGGCAACTTGTCCCCACACAAACACTGGCTGGGTTGTGGGTGTGCTCCAGTTCTGCTGATGTGACAGCAGTCACACACATGCACAGTGCGTCTTTCCTACCCACATACCCATCACTATACCTCATCCCACCTTTACAGCTGGACTTGATGATCTTAAAGGTCTTTTCCAAAGTAAATGGTTCTATGATTCTGTGATATACACCAAGTGCATGAAGCAAAATGAAATGTAATGGAAGATGTGTTTTTTTGAATCATCTTTTAGACAAATCCTAAAATTCTGATTCATGGAGTACAGACATCTGAAAAGTCATGAGTCAAACTCCAAACAAAATATTAATTGGCACATATTAGAAACAACTTTTATACAATTACTGATACATTTAGCTTTTTGTTTGTTTGTTTTGCTTGGGGGAGGGAGGGAATTAATTAATTTAACTAATGCTGCCTTTATTTTCTTTACACAAGGAATCCACATTTTGCAGTTTCACCTTTTTTTAGCCTTCACCCAAGACACAGGTGAAGATTAGAAACTCTGAGAAGAAACTTAAAAATTAAGCCTATAATTCATGTTTAAAAGTATGAAGATTACATTAACAAGTCTTGCCAGCTGTCAGCCTGATTGAATGTAATTCAAACTTAGTGTTTATGATGAAGGAAAATCATAGCTATGTAATGGAAATCTGCTAAGAGACTTTGGACAGGTTGATTTCTTAAATAACAGTAATCTAGCCCACTTAAACTTCCTCATGTGGTCACAACACCTGAGGAGATGGCAAGTGAAAAAAAAAAAGGTGAATGTTGATTTTTTAGAAGAATCCTACCAGTGCAAGAACTACAGTGCACAAAATTTTAAAGGTTAAAAGGTTTCAAAGAAATCCAAAATTTGAGAACGTCAGACTAATATACCATGATG
Source organism: Lathamus discolor (assembly GCF_037157495.1). NCBI lineage: Eukaryota > Metazoa > Chordata > Aves > Psittaciformes > Psittacidae > Lathamus > Lathamus discolor. The sequence goes on from NC_088884.1 coordinate 55,776,664, forward strand.
CATTCTTGCTGGCCACACTATTTCTGCTGCAAGCCGGGATGCCATTGGCCTTCTTGGCCATCTGGCCACACTGTTGGCTCATACTCAGGAGGCTGTTGACCAATGCCTCCAGGTCCTTTTCCGATGAACAGCTTTCCAGCCACTCTTCCCAACACCTCTAGTGTTGCCTGGGGTTGTAGTGACACAAGTGCAGGACCCGGGACTTTGCCTCATTGAACCTCATACCACTGGCCACAGCCCATCAATCCAGCCTGTCCAAAACCTCTGCAGAGCCTTCCTATCCTCCAGCAGATCAACACACCACCAAACTTGGTGGTGTCCACAGATTTACTGACAGTGCGCTCTATCTCCTCATCCAGATCATCAGTGAAGGTGTTAAACAACACTGGCCCTAACACCGAGCCCTGAGGGTCACCACTAGTGACTGGTCAGCTACATGTGACAACATTCACCACAACTCTTTGAACTCAGCCATCCAGCCAGTGTTCACCCCATGAATAATACATCTATCCAGGTCACCCCATGAATAATACATCTATCCAGGCCATGAGCAGCTAGTTTCCCCAGGAGAATGCTGTGGGAGACAGTGTCAAATGCTTTGACAAACTCCAAACAGTGTCCACAGCCTCTGTCCGCAGAGTAGTGAAATACCACTACTCTGATCGTGTTTTCACTTACCTGGTGAGGTGGGACAGCGAACCCTTAGGGGGGCTCTCACTTCTGGCTCCAACCCCAATCCCCTATGGGGACAGCAGCAGGTGGAGAATTTGAATGGGGCAGTACACTTGTCAAAGAGTAACACAGATGTTCTAAGGTGAGCTCAGGGAAGACGGAAACCTCCCACACAGCAGAAGGGCAAAAGCTTGCTTGATCTCGATTTTCAGTACAAATAGAGACTGTGAAAGCAGGAAGTGACAGAAAAGTTACCACAGGGTAACTGGCTTGTGGCAGCCAAGCATTCGTAGCGACATCGCTTTTTGATCCTTCAATGTCAGATCTTCATTTCATTGTGATGCAGAATTCACCAAGTGTTGGATTGTTCACCCACTAATAGCGAACGTAAGCTGAGATTAGACTGTCACAAGACAGGTTTGTTTTACCCTACTGATGATATGTTGTTGCAATAGTAATGCTCCTCAGTAGGACGGGAACCACAGTTTCAGACCCCTGGTGTGTGCACTTGGCTGAGAAGCCACTGGTGTGAGGCTACCATCTGCGGGCTTATGACTGAAAGCCTCTAAATCAGAATCCCGCCTAGACGTAGTGATACCACAGCACTGCTGGCGCCTCGGTGGGCTCACGATAGCTGGCCACCAGTCACGTACCGCAAGATCGTGGGGCACCCGATGCAAAACCATTTGTAGACGACCAGACTGTGGGTCAGGATTTTGTATGTAGCAGAGCAGCTCCCTGTCATCTATGGAGAATCAGCCCTCAACGCAAGCTTTTTTTGTCCTACACCTGGGTGGGAGCAATCCCAGGCTACAGGTTGGGCAGAGAAGAAATTCAGAGTGGCCCTGCAGAGAAGGACGTGGGGGTGTTGGTAGATGAGAAAATGAACATGAGCCGGCTTCAGTGTGAGCTTGCAGCCCAGAAAGCCAACCGTATCCTGCATCAAACGGAGCGTGACCAGCAGGTTGAAGGAGGTGATCTGCCCCTCTTATGCATCACCTCTATGAAATGGATATCCATTCCTCTGCAAATGGGGCCTGAGTGGCATGGAGTTAGTAAAGCCATGAGATACAAGGTCACGCTTCACAAGAAAACTGGAGAGAGGGGAGCTTTTTGAAAGTAACTGACTCAGAGACTGGCAGGACATCCGCCAGCCCGTGATGAGTGACTGCTTTTCATCGCTTGTGGGTTTGGGGTTTTTCCCCTTTTCGCTTTTTAAACTGTCTGTACCTCAACCCACAGTGTTCTTTTCCCTCCGCTTTTGCCCTTCACTTCTCTCCCCATTCTGTGCAAGCAGCTGGGGCGGGGGGGGGGGGGGGGCTTACCTGGCAGCCAGGGTCAACCACCACACCGTGACAGACAAGTGCCACTGAAATTGATGCAGAACAGTCTGGAGAACACCTGAGCCAAAGCACTAGTAAGGGGATGAATGATAGAAAAGTCTTAAAAGTAAATAATTTATTCACGAACATTTATTTGAAACATAAGCACTACAGTCCTAAAAAAAATGAGAAACTTGCAGAGTTTTCAAAATGAAGTAAGAAATGTTCTGTTGTAGAGTGTCCAGCCTTGTTGTTGAATTAGATCTTTCTTCTTCGGGAAGGATGCAAAACGTGTCTCCTGCTGGTCACACCTACGTGTGCAGATCTCCATGTGAAGAATAATACATCCACAGTGTCTTGTTCTTCTCGTACGTGAAACAACTGTAACTGCTGGCATATCTGGAAACAGACTGGTTGGCAACTCTTGTCCAGGTGCCAGCGTAGTTGCCTTTCTCTGGGATGTCGCTGCCGTACTTGCAAAGACAGTGGCTTTTCCTGATCACAGAGTTAGTTAGAAAGCTGTGAGGGTGGAAACATTTTTCTCTCTTCCTTTAGCCTGCACTTGGCTCATCCTGGGCAATCCGATGATTTTGGACCAGCTCTCAGGAAGAAAGGCTTTCTGAATGTCATTGTGGATCAGAGGCAAGAAGACGTCTTTCGCCCGCACGTAGGTATCTTCTTGCTTATCAGCACCCGAGAATTGCAGAGAGAATTGGTGATGGGTGAGCCGGTCGTAGCTGAAACTGCTGGCTTTCGCGGCAGAATAGGCAAAATTTAATAGCAGTGTTAAAAAGACAAGGTGGCTGATGAAGCTGTTGGGGAAAATAAATGCCTTGACTTGATTTTTTCCCCTTTTCAGCATGTTCGCAATCTCACCAGCTTCCAAAGCCTTGTACTGCTTGTACAAGGCTTTGACTGACTTCAGCGATTTCACACGCGCCTCTCTTGTCTCATCTGTACCCATTGTTTCTCCAGCCAACATCAACTCACAACACTTGTCCTGAGTTAACCATGGGATGTCTTCACAGTGTTTTGGGTGAATTGTACTCACTGATGAGACAAAAATGATTTTTAGAATTGAAAGGAGAAGCTCGTACTCAATAAAGGAGGCTGCAGATGCTCTAAGGCACTCTAGTGAAGTCTGACGGCCGTAAGACAAACCATATAGCACAATGAAAAATGATGACAGCCCAGTTACAGACGTAACGAGTGCCCATGAGATGTAGACACACCACCAAGGGAAAGCAATGGGCGTTGCCTTGCAGAGGAGCGTAGAGTCAGTTCCTGGTGGTTTCCTTTCGTCCTGAGAGTTGCTCCCTGCTTCTGCATAGTTCTCACTAAAATGGTAACGTAATGGTGGCCTTCTCTGGCAGGCTTCAGCCGCTGGAGGGGAACTTGCACTGATCGCCTGCTCTTCTGTTCCAATTACATTTGCATCTCTTTCAGGAGCAGTGCAATTCTTCCAGTTTTGTGGAGCTCCCTTGATTCCTGTCCTCCTGGAACGTGGTGGGCTCTGTGCGTTGCTGGCACCAGGAAGGGTCTCCACGGGACTAACGTTCCTCGATTGTGCTGAGTGGAACAATTTTTGCAAGCACTCCTTCCAGTTCTGAAGATTTCCAGACAGGAAGAGCGAGTTTGTCTTTGGGTCCTGCTGAACCACACCTTGAAGAGGAGGTTCCTTCTTGGAATACTTAAAAAAGGCAATTATCATCATTGCCACAGGTACGGTAAGCAAAGCAAATTCAATTTGTAGTGTTACTGATCTCAAATACCTCCAGTGGACTTGAGGTTCTTCAGTATTCGTAGTGTTAGAGAACATGATGTCAACAAGCAGGTTTAAGAACAGTGTCGCAAAACACGAAGACAGCCTTTGGAACCTGCTGAACGTGCCAGTGAGAACGGGAGCAAGCACGGAGAGCCACAGATGTTCCTCTGTCAGGCTGCTGGCAAGTTTAATCAAAAAATAGTCGATTCTGGGCAGCGGTGTCTTGGGGTTTGTCACAGAAAATGTCCTTTCTGTTAAGCAACCACCCCTGTCGAGTGCAAGCCATTTCCTGCACATAAAGAACCAGGTCTTCCTAGTGGACATATTCTCAACTTTGGCTCTGCTTAAGAACCAGCTTGGAGATGGGCCCTTGTTATTGTGCCAGACCCTGAGGGAGCAAACGTCTCCCAAGTCTTCCTTAGCAGTTAACAGAAAGCAGTCCGTACTTCCTTTTTGGAATGCTGGAAAATGTGGGTGCCGTAAACAATGGACGTCGCTCATACCATTCTGGCCGATGAGCTGAAGAAAGACATCGGCCGTGGTTCCAGCTCCCCAGCGACTGCCTGTGTATAAAGTGACCAGAAAGCTCGCTTTGTCAAAGGGGCTGTTGTCCGGCAGAACTAAAATCTTGTTTCTTCTGTGCCCTTCAGCCTTGTCCTTTCTTATGGCCCAGAGGGACAAAAGAAAGTAGACGGCAAAAATAAAGAGCACTGCTAAGAGCATCACGGGGTTTTCAGGGATGTCTGCCGTCAGGGCTTTTCCCCAGTCTACCGTGTTGGGGGTAACAATTGCTTTGGCTGCCAGGATCCTGATGTCAAATGTGGATGAGTTTGATTCAGCGTGGACTGACGGGCTTCTGAGACTCCGCTTCACGCTGCAGACACCGTGTATCTTCTGCCAGCTGGCCGTGGAGCCAAGCCTGCACGTGTCTTCTCTCCACAGACTTCGAATCCCTTCCAGAAATGAGCACTGGTCACTAGAAACGTATATGGTCACCAGTGGCTGGCTTCGATACCTTGTGACACCGGGTGTTGGCAAGACAACAGAGGTGTTCTGAGTGCTGGTTCCTGTTCCTTGAGCTGCGGCTGTCAGCAGTGACTCTGGGAGACAGATAATATAGAACACCTTGATGTTAAAGTCAGCACTGGCTGTCTCAGTTTTGCTTGCAACCATCGACGTATTGTGAGAAGCAGCAAACGACGCTATGGGACGAGCACCAATCAGGAGCTGCATGTATATGCTCTCGATGTTTCCGTTGACTTCGAAACGAAATCCTCCACTTGTGCAAGCTTGTGTCACACTGCTTTCACAAAATGCACTGGCCGGATGACATGTCTTTCCCAAGCTGACCTTGGTGTTCCTGTAGTCTGGCACCTCTTCAGTGCAGAGCCATGGAAACATGAGTCCCTTTGGTCCTTCCCATGAATCCAAATTGCAGGATGCAGAGCCATTGAGAATGCAATTATTAAGGTGGAGGCAGAGAGAGGAAGCCCCTGAGCCTCGAGCCCTGCAGCAGAGCAGCAGCAGGATAATGTGGAGAGCTGCCATTCTAGCGTGCATGCAGGACAACTGAGCTGAGGGATCACAGGGGCTGTGATTGCAAGGGCTCCTGCATAGCACACACACACCCCCCACCGCCACCGCCCCCCCCCCCCCCCCAAGTGCATTGTGATGTTGGCAGTTGGGTAGTTCCCGTTTGGAACCAGAACCTGCTCTTCACCCTCCTCCCTGGCACAGCTGGTAAGAAAGGTGTTTCATGGTAGAAACAGCAGATCGCCTGGGGGTATACACAATGCCACAAGAAACAAGTATTTGAGGGCCATTAATCTCCATGAAGCACATCTGTTGGCAGCACCAAGGCCCACCTCGGTGACGTGGGGGCTCAGGACCTGTGCGGTTAGAGACCCTTGCCCACAGAGACCCTTACTCACGGAACATGCGTGGTGAAATAATCTACGCTGTGTCTTTAACAGATGAGAGAATGTAGGAGTCAATGAATGGAGATTGCTGACCAGTCACTGCAAAAATGGGGGTTTACTGCCTTGCAACTTTTGTGTTTGAATGTGAGGAAGAAGCCCGCATCGCATCGGGTGTACCTGCTTTGTGGAAATGCACCACTGAGCACCCTGCGCAGAATAAAGCGTCTCCTCTCCAAACAGGCTTGGAGCGTGCCTCCAGAGTTCCCTTCCAAACAGCCAACATTCCCCGTTGACTTGCACAGCCTGCCCTCACTTGTAAGTTTCAGGGGTTTCAGGGTGACCCGTGTGCAGGTGCTTTTTTACAAGACAGAAGTCTTGTAAAGACCCCCAGACTCTGGAACAGGATTTTACTGTCCACAGTTGATGCCTTCCCAAGGGACATCCTAACAAAGTCATCTGCATATAAGTGCAATGCGGTATTGTGAAGCTCTGTTTTTAATTGCTGGCTGGCACCCTGCTAACTCGTCCGGTCTTTTCCCATTCCTTATGCTCTGAGTGGGAGGGGTTTATCACCATTCTCAGATGCCAGGCCACTTCTCTCATGTTTGTTAGCCTGTGCTCAGCCAGAGGGGGGGTCTATTTCGGCGGCTGTAACCTCCACGAAACGCATCCGCCAGTCCCCGTCGTCGTCCCCGGTCCGCCCCCCCCCCGAGGCACGGGTGCTCGGGATAAGCGGCTGCCAACGGGCCGAGCGGCGTCCTGCCCTCCCCGCTGCCGCGCCGGGGCCAGCATTCTTGCTTCGGGGAGCCAGGCGCGGAGCCGCCGAGCCTCGGCTTCGGGGCTGATGGCGCCACTGAGTGACTGCAGGGTCTGACGGGAGCGGGACGGGAGCCGCTCGCAAGGCCGGGCCCTGACGCAGAGTCCCCTCTGCCCGTGGCCCCTGCTCCTGCCACCGTGCGCCCTTGGAGCGAGCCATGTCCTCCCGTGGGGGCCCTTGGGGAGGCCACGGGCCCGCCCCAGAAGCGGGCGGGGAGGGGAAGGTTGGGGAGAAGCGCTGGGTCTGGGGCGGGAGAGCAGCGGAGCCTTCTGGGGCTGACGGGAGGGCGCGGAGAGCCAGCTCCGGCGTGGGGAGGCCTCTGCTGGAGACAGCCCGTCAGCCTGCACCCGCGGGGCCTGGCACTCGGGGTGCGTTCATGGCATCAACTGGGTTTGAAAAGACCTCTGACATCATCAGGTCCAACCATTACCGCAGCACTGCCGAGGGCACCAGTAAACCATGCCAGTGGGGGCCTCATCTGCGTGGTTTGTGAACACTTCAGGGACGGTGATTCCACCACTGCCCTGGGCAGCCTGTTCCAATGCCTGAGCACCCTTTTGGTGAAGAAATGTTTCCTAATAGCGAGTCTAAGCCTGCCCTTGTGCTGCTTGAGGCCTCTTGTTCTGTCACTGAGGAGAAGAGAGCGATCCCCTCCTCACTACAGCCTCCTTTCAGGCAGTTGCAGAGAGCGACAAGGTTCCCTCTGAACCTTCTCCAGACTAAACATCCCCAGTTCCCTCAGCCGTGCCTCATCAGGCTCATGCTCCATACCCTTCACCACCTTTGTGGTCCTTCTCTGGTCCTGCTCCAGCACCTGAATGTGTCTCTTGTAGTGCGGGGCCCAGTACTCAATGTGCAACCTCACTGGTGCCCAGTACAGGGGGATGATCACTGCCCCGGCCATGCTGGTCACACCAGTGCTGATACAGGCCAGGATGCCATTGGCCTTCTTGGCTGCCTGGGCACCAGCTGGCTCATGTTCAGCTCCATCAATCATCACCCCCATGTCCTCTTCCACTGAGCAGCTTTCCAGCCACTCTTCCCAAGCCTGGAGCGTCGTATAGGGTTGTTGTGGCCTAAGTGCAGGAACCGGCTTTTAGATCATCCCCCTGTGCTTGGAACTGGTGAGGCGCTGGTGATACAAAGAGAGGAAATGGCCTCAAGCTGCACCAGGGGAGGTTTAGACTGGATATTAGGAAAAATTTCTTCACCAAAAGGGTTGTCAAACATTGTAACAGGCTACTCAGGGAAGTGATTGAGTCCCTCGAGGTATTTAAAAGACATGTAGATGTGGCATTCAGTGACATGGTTTATTGGTGGATTTGAGTTAAAGGTTGGACTTGATGCCCTGGCTAATGGCTGGACTTGATGCTCTGTCGTGGTTTAAACCCAACCACAAACCTCGTTCACTCACTCCCCCCCTTCTTGCCCTCTCCCTGCTCCTGGAGGGACGGAGAGGAGAATCGAAAAGAATGCAACTCCCACGGGTTGAGATAAGAACAGTTTAGTAACTAAGGTATAACACAAATCACTACTGCTACCACCAATAATAATAGTGATAAAGGAAATAACAAGAGGAAAGAACACAACACCTCAGCACCAGCTGACTGATAACTCGCCCCACTCCCCCCAACCGAGCACCGACCGATACCTCGTCCAACCCTGCAGTCCCCAGCCCTTCCGGGTAACTCCCCGTTACATCCTGGGCATGATGTGCTGTGGTATGGAATACCTCTTTGGCTAGTTTGGGTCAGGTGTCCTGTCTCTGCTTCCTCCCGGCCTCCCCTCCTCCCTGGCAGAGCATGAGGTTCAGAAAGTCCTTTGCCAGACCAAACATTTGAGCAGCAACTAAAAACATCAGCGTTATCAGCTCTCTTCCCAGGCCAAAAAAGCAAAACATAGCACTGCACTAGCTACTAAGAAGGAGAAAAATGACTGCTACTGCTGAACCCAGGACATGCTCTTACAGACTTTTTCCAACTTAAACGATTCTATGATTCTGTGGTTTTAAATCATCTGCTGTTTTTCACCAATTCAGTGTCGTCACTGAATACTGAATAACCAGCAGTGACATGGCATAGCACTTCAAAGAACTAATGAAATGCCTCATGTTTTCAGGTCAAGTTATGCCTAAACAAATAATGCTCTGCTTGTCTGAAGTACCTTACATCACAAAATGTCAAGCCTCTTTGCATGGAGTGATTGATGCCAACCAGAAATAGGTTCCTTGTCACATGGGCCTTAACGCAGCATTTTTAACCATAGACCTTACAATGTTTGTACTGTAATCTTTCAGCTTTTTAATAGGAGTCCAGAGGTGGAATTGGTTATTTTCTGATCATCTGATCTGTAGGCCTGCAGGTGACAGACACGTAAATAGTTTTGTACTGTAACATATTTTTTATTACTTCCCCAAATTGTTTTCATCTTTAGACCAAACAGTATGATCTGGAAATCAGATTAATACTGCACAGAAATACGAGTTGACGACACCCCAGTATTTCATGTGTTTCAGAAACGAAACTGAGCTTCAGAAATCTTACGGAAGCCATGATAAAAGCAGTTCTGGGGTATGCACTTACAAGGCTTTTTCATTTTATTAGATTTTCCCATTCCTGAATACAATCAGATACGTATTACAGGAATAAAGTTACTGTGAGAGGACACCTAGTGGTATTTTGCAGAAAGGCAGAGACATACATTAGATTTTCTGAAGGCGCTCAATTCTTTATATCGTGTTATCCATTATTTGCTTCTTACGTCTAGGTTATGATATGGAGTACCAGATATTCCTTGAGCATACCAAAGAAAGTATCAGATACCTCATCAATTAAGCAAAATAAAGCACAATCCCAGTTTATTTATATAATTCCTACAGAATATTGTATAATTCTATCCACGGCTTTAGGGATGAAGCATTATTCCATAACAAAGGGGCTTAGTGTGTGAGGCCATGGGGCACTGGCAAGCAAGACCAAGCCCAGCCATGAGAAAGCCACACAGAGCAAAGGCAAGGCAGTCTAACCCTCTGCGAGCTACTGTGTACACTTTGTAGTTCCCGATTTGGAAGAGCAACAGCAATGAAGCTGAAGGCAAGCATGCAGCAGTGCCATATTTAGACAAGGAGGTCTTCGTCCATGATGGAGCCATCATCTACTTCTTGTGTCTAGGTAAGCTAGATGAACATCCCAGAGAATCAAATAAAGAAAGCCAACAGCAAGGTGCAATAGCACAAGTAAGTAGATGATAGTCCAGTAAGCATACTGGCATCAAATCCATGAGGCCTTAGCAGGCCATGCAAGGTGATTTGAAAACCTCTTCCCAGCTATTTGTAATATTTTAAATGCCATTACAAAAACATATACAAACAAAAGCAGATACTAGCACAAAGAACAGTTAAAATGAATTACAGAATGATAAGATACAGCAGATAATCTTGCTTGAAGCTTGCCAAGAAAGAAAAATCTGGTGGAACTACCAGCGGGCAAGTCACTAGGAGCATTATTCAGGGGCTAACTGCTCTTGCACATTTGAAGTGCACCTTTCACCTGGCTCTTGCACCCTGGAAGGCAGACGCAGAGACTGAGAATGAAGACCCTAGGCCCACTGTAGGAGAAGATCTGGTTAGAGACCATCTTAAGAACCTGAACATGCAGAAGTCAATGGGACCTGAGGGAATCCATCCACGGGTCCTGAAGGAGCTGGCAAATGAAGTTGCTAAGCCACTGGCCATCATATTTGAAAAATCTTGGCAGTCAGGTGAAGTTCCCAAATACTGGAAAAAGGGAAATATAACCCCCATTTTCAAGAAGAGGAAAACGGATGACCCAGGGAATTACAGACCAGTCAGTCTCACCTCTGTGCCTGGCAAAATTTTGGAGCATATTCTCCTGGAAGGCATGTTAAGGTACATGAAAAACAGCAAGGTGGTTGGTGACAGCCAGCATGGCTTCACTAAGGGGAAATCCTGCCTGACAGATTTGGTGGCCTTCTATGATGGGGCTACAGAACTGTTGGATAGGGCAGAACAGTTGATATCATCTACCTGGACTTGTGCAAAGCATTTGACACTGTCCCGCATGACATCCTTCTCTCTAAATTGGAGAGACATCTATTTGATGGGTGAACTACTCAGTGGATAGAGAACTGGCTGGATGGTCGCATGCAAAGAGTTGTGGTCAATGGCTCAGTGTCCGGCTGGAGACCAGTAATGAGTGGTGCCCCTCAGGGATCGGTGCTGGGACCGGAATGGTCTTGTTCAACATCTTTGTTGGTGACATGGACAGTGGGATTGAGTGCGCCCTCAGCAAGTTTGCTGATGACGCCAAGCTGTGTGGTTCAGTTGATAGGCTGGAGGTGAAGGAATGCCATCCAGATGGACCTTGACACGCTTGTGAGGTGGGCAAATGCCAACCTCATGAAGTTTAACCATGACAAGTGTAAGGTCCTACACCTGGGTCGGAGCAATCCCGGGCACAGCTACAGGTTGGGCAGAGAAGAGATTCAGAGCAGCCCTGCAGAGAAGGACTTGGGGTGTTGGTCGATGAGAAAATGAACATGAGCCGGCAGTGTGCGCTCACAGCCCAGAAAGCCAACCGTATCCTGGGCTGCATCAAAAGGAGCATGACCAGCAGGTCGAAGGAGGTGATCCTGCCCCTCTACTCTGCTCTTGTGAGACCTCACCTGGAGTATTGTGTGCAGTTCTGGTGTGTCCTCAACATAAAAAGGACATGGAACTGCTGGAACAAGTCCAGAGGAGGGCCATGAGGATGATCAGGGGACTGGAGCACCTCCTGTATGAAGACAGGCTGAGGAAGTTGGGGCTGTTAAGCCTGGAGATGAGAAGGCTGCATGGGGACTTAATAGCAGCCTTCCAGTATCTGAAGGTGGCCTATAGGGATGCTGGGGAGGGACTCTTCGTCAGGGACTGTAGTGACAGGACAAGGGGTAACAGGTTAAAACTTAAACGGGAAGTTTAAATTGGATATAAGGAGGAAATTCTTTGCTGTTAGGGTGGTGAGGCACTGGAATGGGTTGCCCAGGGAGGTTGTGAGTGCTCCATCCCTGGCGGTGTTCAAGGCCAGGTTGGATGAAGCCTTGTGTGGGATGGTTTAGTGTGAGGTGTCCCTGCCTGTGGCAGGGGGGTTGGAACTAGATGATCTTGAGGTCCTTTCCAACCCTAACTATTCTATGATTCTATAATTCTAAGATGAAATATCATAAAGCCAGAAGGCCACTCAAGAAGAATAAGGACAATCCTGTTTAAATAGCTCAGGCCAACTGGTTCCCACTGGATTGTCAGCTGCCTGGCCAGCAGGCTCAAGAGATGCATGCATGGGAGTGCTAGGCATACAAGTGCGTAGCCTATTATCGCATTAATTCTAGCAATCTGCCATGAGTATTAGCCAGAAATGATTGTTGTGTACCTAAAAGTATAACCCTGCTTGCAGGGACTCTGCACATACTAAAAGATGATCAAATAAAAGCAAGCAGAGAAGGTTACAGCAGGGTTGTGCTACAGGGAAAACAGTATTTTTTGTTCTTTTCTGTGGTTAAAAATGGTAATAAACTGGATGAATAAAGGACTGAGAAAATGAAAGCTTTTATCCTGGTTTAATAGCTTCCAGTTTGGTGGCTTTGATTATGAAGTAGCTCTCTCAAGAAGATTTATGTGATTCCTTTGGCCCCGAAGGTGTTTATTCCCAGCACTTGCTCAATTCTTCAGTAAGAAGAAACAGGGAAAGGAACATGTTCAAGTAGATCACCATCCTTTTGTTATTGGGGGGAAAAAAAAGTCTAAATTGGTGAAAAGGTGTGTGTGATTTAAAGGACACTTTAAAGCAGCACTGCTTATCATTTACTTTTCTTTAATGGAACAATGGCATTGCTAGCTTAAATCACATTCTACACATCCCAGTAGTCAAATCCTCAGGCTGCTTGAAGAACTTAACTAAATAAACCCCTTCAGTAGTAAATGATTGTATCTAAGCAGTCAAATTTTCAAGCAGCTTAAGTTGCTCTGATGAGCTTCTTCCATTCATTGTTTTCACTGTGGTAAAATATCCAGTCCTCTTGCAGATCACAGTAAAGACAGCTGAACCAAGATCGCCACAGTTTAACAAAAATAAACCTTAAGTTAAAATTATGCAGGACTGCGGAAATAGTTTGTAAGGAACAAACATTGAGATGAAAGGTTTTTCAGTCTTGCATTTTTCAGAATTCGCTATGCCTCCCAGCTGTTTTGGCTGTTCTTTTTCAAAATGCTCTGGTTTTGAGTTGGCAAAAGTAAAAATAAGGTGACCGGAACAAGAGGAAGAAACTTTATCCAACCAACTCTGCAACTAAGGAAAGATCAGAAGGTGCAAGTACGAGTGGTAACTTGGACAGCTGGACTAAGATGTTGAAGAGATGACTGGTTGGTTTTGTTTTGCCTTTTTAATTACCACTCAACAGCAACACGAAGAATATATATGTGAACACATTACAATCCTACACATTGCATCGCAGACACAACCGTCTGAGTTCAATGGGGTAATAGCTACCATTACCAATATTTCTTTCCAGCATGCTACCCAGTTTCGTTTTTCTTACTCTGGTAGCAGTGCTTTGTATCACATCAACAAATCATTATTTTTCCTTCAGAAAACATCATTGATAGCGTACAATGATAGATCTTTCCAAAACAGCTACTGCACTCCGTTTTTTCTATACTGCTCTGTTTAGTTACTACAGCATGGTTAAGTATTGTGAATTACTGAAAGATGTAGCTTTTGGTATTAAAAATTCATTTGTATTTGCACTAGTTCAATGATGAAATGTACCTGCAGAAAGGGGTGTTGTTCCTCAACAAGTATCTCCATATCTTTTATTTATTTACACTTGATGGCAATTTTTCTAGTGCTGCAAGAAGTCTTGTTAAGCTCATGCCTTGCAAAGCCAAACACATTTTTTAGGGGGGAGGGTGGGATGAGGAAGGAAAAGGGGATAGATTCTGGGGACAGTCAGTACTCCATTAGGAATAAAGAGTAACTATTATTAAGTGTGAAGGTCAGTGGCTTTAAAACTAATTTTGAGACACAGAGCAAGCAAACAAGGTGATGTTACTCATTTTCCCCCTCAGGCCACCATGTGCACACATGAAACGGACTCAGAGCACTGAGCCCAAAACAGCTCAGAAAGTCACGTGTGTGTAGACTTTCAGCAATTCCATTGTCTGTTAAATCTACCATCTTTTCAGCTTCCAGGGATGCTGATCAGATTTGTGCTGAGCTTTGGTATTCAAGACCTCATTTTGACTGCACTGTGTTAAAATGTTCTGCTATGACAGAATTGGGTAGGGTGGCGTATCGAGTCAAGATGCAGCAAACCTTGACTAACATAACACAAGTCAGCTGTTAGAGGGCAGCATAGCAAGGCACTAAGTAGCCATTCTCATACGGCAAGGAGAGAGAAATGTACCAGCCTCTTCTATGCATAAAACAGGTGCTTTTCAGGCTATCAGGATGCATGGCTCTTGCAGAACATATACAGGATTGGAAACACATTTACTATTAACTGTGGTGCTTGTCAGGTTCTACCATTTAAACAGTACAGGCATGGCCACAGGAGGTTTCTGAGTATGCAAATCTGCGTTGAGTTTTAGCACTCAGAAATGTAAAAAAATCAAAGCAAAATTAAACGAAACCAACTCCAAACTGCATGTGTGATTCTGTCATTGGTTACTGAGAGTGCCCCACCCCATTCTTCTTACATGGGAAGAAGCTGTTTATGCATGTGAAAAAGAAAGCTTGAGAGGATGGTGAACTTGTTTGTCTGTCACCACGCAGAAAGACAGAGAACATTGACTTTTAGAAATTGCAGATAAGTATAGAACACAAAGAAACAAAGCAATAAGCTTGCACTTATTTCGCTATTAATCAGGTTAAAATTAAAGACAAGGAAAAAGTATATTTGAAAAGAAGATGTCATTGTTTGCAGCTCTTATGAGTTTAGAAGTCCTTATGTAATGAATTCTGGACATCAGAGGCAATTTCAGCAATACAAGCTTTTTGCAAGATTACTTTTCTACTCCTGAATCAAGTCTGGGAAAAAGACCAGATTTCATAGAAGAGATGAATGTATATACAAATTTTGGGAGGAGAGGCAGTATTTGAGCTGACTTATTCCATCATATCCAAGAGAATGCTGGGGGGGGGGTGGGGGTGGGGGAGGGAGGGAGGACACCAAAATACCCAGGTACCTGTTTGTGTGGGAAGTAGGAAAGGTAAAAGCTTAAGATCAAGGTGTGTTACTGATTTTTGCTGCAATAATAGCCAAAGACCTCAACAATGGGTCAAGGCTTTACTCTGTGAGGCACTGGACAAAGCAAAGAGTCTTTGTCCACAAAGCTCGTAGTCCCCTAGAGGACAGACTTTCTGCAGCAGTAAAATGTTGAAGTGGATTGCAAGCATGGGGTACGGAAATATTCACAGAGTTTATAGCATTAGAGCTAGCTGACATTTTACTGGGCGTAGGTGGCAAGGTTTTTTGGGGGGTGCTGCAGGACTGGTTTCTGTTAGATAGCTTTTTGTAGCATTATAACATGTTAAAAGTTGCCAGGAGAATTCAGGCAACATTCTCCACTACCTTCAAAAATGTTAAAGTTTTTTTAGTCTAAACTTACGCTTCTAACATTTTTAGCTTTCTTCCCAGCTTAGCACTGAACATCCAACAGCTGCCAGTGGCAGCAAGTGTGTTTCAGCTGTGAGAGTAAAACAGTTGCTCTTTTGAAAGGCTGCATCCAAAGTTCTGCATAATGGCCAAGGGGAAGATTTTCAAAGATCAGTGTGTAAGATGGAATTTAGCAGAAATCAAGATATCAGTCCAGGCTTCGTTTGGGAGGAAAGGCTGAGGAGAGCCATAAAAGCTGTTAGACCCCACCGGGGATGGCAGGTGGACTTTTGCATTATCTGACATGGGCAGAGCACCCCATCCGTATCCACTCCTTGTTCGGATCAGAGCTAGGAGTAGCTTTGCAAAATCTGGTTTAGAAATTACCTTGCTTAAAATCGGTGATGCGCATCCATTCCTATGCAAATGGGGCCTGAGTGGGATGGAGTTAGTAAAGCCATGAGATACAAGGTCACGCTTCACAAGAAAACTGGAGGGAGGGGAGCTTTTTGAAAGTAACTTTGACTCAGAGACTGGCAGGGCATCCGCCAGCCCGTGATGAGTGACTGCTTTTCATCGCTTGTGGGTTTGGGGTTTTTCCCCTTTTCGCTTTTTAAACTGTCTGTACCTCAACCCACAGTGTTCTTTTCCCTCCACGTCTCTCCCCATTCTGCTGCCAGGAGAGTGTGCGAGCAGCTGGGGGGGGGGGGTGGGGGATGTTACCTGGCAGCCAGGGTCAACCACCACACCGTGACAGACAAGTGCCACTGAAATTGATGCAGAACAGTCTGGAGAACACCTGAGCCAAAGCACTAGTAAGGGGATGAATGATAAAAAAGTCTTAAAAGTAAATAATTTGTTCACGAACATTTATTTGAAACATAAGCACTACAGTCCTAAAAAAATGAGAAACTTGCAGAGTTTTCAAAATGAAGTAAGAAGTGTTCTGTTGTAGAGTGTCCAGCCTTGTTGTTGAATTAGATCTTTCTTCTTCGGGAAAGATGCAAAACGTGTCTCCTGCTGGTCACACCTACGTGTGCAGATCTCCATGTGAAGAATAATACATCCACAGTGTCTTGTTCTTCTCGTACGTGAAAACACTGTAACTGCTGGCATATCTGGAAACAGACTGGTTGGCAACTCTTGTCCAGGTGCCAGCGTAGTTGCCTTTCTCTGGGATGTCGCTGCCGTACTTGCGAAGACAGTGGCTTTTCCTGATCACAGAGTTATTCAGAAAGCTGTGAGGGTGGAAACATTTTTCTCTCTTCCTTTAGCCTGCACTTGGCTCATCCTGGGCAATCCGATGATTTTGGACCAGCTCTCAGGAAGAAAGGCTTTCTGAATGTCATTGTGGATCAGAGGCAAGAAGACGTCTTTCGCCCGCACGTAGGTATCTTCTTGCTTATCAGCACCCGAGAATTGCAGAGAGAATTGGTGATGGGTGAGCCGGTCGTAGCTGAAACTGCTGGCTTTCTCGGCAGAATAGGCAAAATTTAATAGCAGTGTTAAAAAGACAAGGTGGCTGATGAAGCTGTTGGTGAAAATAAATGCCTTGACTTGATTTTTTCCCCTTTTCAGCATGTTCGCAATCTCACCAGCTTCCAAAGCCTTGTACTGCTTGTACAAGGCTTTGACTGACTTCAGCGATTTCACATGCGCCTCTCTTGTCTCATCTGTACCCATTGTTTCTCCAGCCAACATCAACTCACAACACTTGTCCTGAGTTAACCATGGGATGTCTTCACAGTGTTTTGGGTGAATTGTACTCACTGATGAGACAAAAATGATTTTTAGAATTGAAAGGAGAAGCTCGTACTCAATAAAGGAGGCTGCAGATGCTCTAAGGCACTCTAGTGAAGTCTGACGGCCGTAAGACAAACCGTATAGCACAATGAAAAATGATGACAGCCCAGTTACAGACGTAACGAGTGCCCATGAGATGTAGACACACCACCAAGGGAAAGCAATGGGCGTTGCCTTGCAGAGGAGCGTAGAGTCAGTTCCTGGTGGTTTCCTTTCGTCCTGAGAGTTGCTCCCTGCTTCTGCATAGTTCTCACTAAAATGGTAACGTAATGGTGGCCTTCTCTGGCAGGCTTCAGCCGCTGGAGGGGAACTTGCACTGATCGCCTGCTCTTCTGTTCCAATTACATTTGCATCTCTTTCAGGAGCAGTGCAATTCTTCCAGTTTTGTGGAGCTCCCTTGATTCCTGTCCTCCTGGAACGTGGTGGGCTCTGTGCGTTGCTGGCACCAGGAAGGGTCTCCACCGGACTAACGTTCCTCGATTGTGCTGAGTGGAACAATTTTTGCAAGCACTCCTTCCAGTTCTGAAGATTTCCAGACAGGAAGAGCGAGTTTCTCTTTGGGTCCTGCTGAACCACACCTTGAAGAGGAGGTTCCTTCTTGGAATACTTAAAAAAGGCAATTATCATCATTGCCACAGGTACGGTAAGCAAAGCAAATTCAATTTGTAGTGTTACTGATCTCAAATACCTCCAGTGGACTTGAGGTTCTTCAGTATTCGTAGTGTTAGAGAACATGATGTCAACAAGCAGGTTTAAGAACAGTGTCGCAAAACACGAAGACAGCCTTTGGAACCTGCTGAACGTGCCAGTGAGAACGGGAGCAAGCACGGAGAGCCACAGATGTTCCTCTGTCAGGCTGCTGGCAAGTTTAATCAAAAAATAGTCGATTCTGGGCAGCGGTATCTTGGGGTTTGTCACAGAAAATGTCCTTTCTGTTAAGCAACCACCCCTGTCGAGTGCAAGCCATTTCCTGCACATAAAGAACCAGGTCTTCCTAGTGGACATATTCTCAACTTTGGCTCTGCTTAAGAACCAGCTTGGAGATGGGCCCTTGTTATTGTGCCAGACCCTGAGGGAGCAAACGTCTCCCAAGTCTTCCTTAGCAGTTAACAGAAAGCAGTCCGTACTTCCTTTTTGGAATGCTGGAAAATGTGGGTGCCGTAAACAATGGACGTCGCTCATGCCATTCTGGCCGATGAGCTGAAGAAAGACATCGGCCGTGGTTCCAGCTCCCCAGCGACTGCCTGTGTATAAAGTGACCAGAAAGCTCGCTTTGTCAAAGGGGCTGTTGTCCGGCAGAACTAAAATCTTGTTTCTTCTGTGCCCTTCAGCCTTGTCCTTTCTTATGGCCCAGAGGGACAAAAGAAAGTAGACGGCAAAAATAAAGAGCACTGCTAAGAGCATCACGGGGTTTTCAGGGATGTCTGCCGTCAGGGCTTTTCCCCAGTCTACCGTGTTGGGGGTAACAATTGCTTTGGCTGCCAGGATCCTGATGTCAAATGTGGATGAGTTTGATTCAGCGTGGACTGACGGGCTTCTGAGACTCCGCTTCACGCTGCAGACACCGTGTATCTTCTGCCAGCTGGCCGTGGAGCCAAGCCTGCACGTGTCTTCTCTCCACAGACTTCGAATCCCTTCCAGAAATGAGCACTGGTCACTAGAAACGTATATGGTCACCAGTGGCTGGCTTCGATACCTTGTGACACCGGGTGTTGGCAAGACGACAGAGGCGTTCTGAGTGCTGGTTCCTGTTCCTTGAGCTGCGGCTGTCAGCAGTGACTCTGGGAGACAGATAATATAGAACACCTTGATGTTAAAGTCAGCACTGGCTGTCTCAGTTTTGCTTGCAACCATCGACGTATTGTGAGAAGCAGCAAACGACGCTATGGGACGAGCACCAGTCAGGAGCTGCATGTGTATGCTCTCGATGTTTCCGTTGACTTCGAAACGAAATCCTCCACTTGTGCAAGCTTGTGTCACACTGCTTTCACAAAATGCACTGGCCGGATGACATGTCTTTCCCAAGCTGACCTTGGTGTTCCTGTAGTCTGGCACCTCTTCAGTGCAGAGCCAAGGAAACATGAGTCCCTTTGGTCCTTCCCATGAATCCAAATTGCAGGATGCAGAGCCATTGAGAATGCAATTATTAAGGTGGAGGCAGAGAGAGGAAGCCCCTGAGCCTCGAGCCCTGCAGCAGAGCAGCAGCAGGATAATGTGGAGAGCTGCCATTCTAGCGTGCATGCAGGACAACTGAGCTGAGGGATCACAGGGGCTGTGATTGCAAGGGCTCCTGCATAGCACACACACACCCCCCACCGCCACCGCCACCGCCCCCCCCAAGTGCATTGTGATGTTGGCAGTTGGGTAGTTCCCGTTTGGAACCAGAACCTGCTCTTCACCCTCCTCCCTGGCACAGCTGGTAAGAAAGGTGTTTCATGGTAGAAACAGCAGATCGCCTGGGGGTATACACAATGCCACAAGAAACAAGTATTTGGGGGCCAGTAATCTCCATGAAGCACATCTGTTGGCAGCACCAAGGCCCACCTCGGTGACGTGGGGGCTCAGGACCTGTGCGGTTAGAGACCCTTGCCCACAGAGACCCTTACTCACGGAACACGCGTGGTGAAATAATCTACGCTGTGTCTTTAACAGATGAGAGAATGTAGGAGTCAATGAATGGAGATTGCTGACCAGTCACTGCAAAAATGGGGGTTTACTGCCTTGCAACTTTTGTGTTTGAATGTGAGGAAGAAGCCCGCATCGCATCGGGTGTACTTGCTTTGTGGAAATGCACCACTGAGAACCCTGCGCAGCAAAAAGCGTCTCCTCTCCAGACAGGCTTGGAGCGTGCCTCCAGAGTTCCCTTCCAAACAGCCAACATTCCCCGTCGGTATTGTGAAGCTCTGTTTTTAATTGCTGGCTGGCACCCTGCTAACTCGTCCGGTCTTTTCCCATTCCGTATGCTCTGAGTGGGAGGGGTTTATCACCATTTTCAGATGTCAGAGAGCCATAAAAACTGTTAGACGCCACCTGGGATGGCAGGTGGACTTTTTCATTATCTGACATGGGCAGAGCACCCCATTCATATCCACTTCTTGTTCGGATCAGGGCTAGGACTAGGTTTGCAAAATCTGGCTGAGAGATTACTCTGCTTAAAATCTGTGAGGCGAGAGGCCAATCGCTTTCCTTCCTGAAGGTGTGGGGCCCGATGCAAAAAGGAGGGTTATTTCTCATCCAGGTTTGAAAGAAGGTTGAGAAAACAATTGTCTGCCCTCAGAAGAAAAATACAGTGCATGACTCAGCTTTCCTGTTTGGTTGCTCAGAGCAGTTCAGATCTGAAGGCAATGATGCTGAAGTATTGAGAAAAGAAAAGATGGTTTCAAGCGGCCTTGCACACTGATAACAGGGTATCATCTAAACCTTTCTTGTAATGCTGATGTGATGTGAGTCTTCAGGACATATGCAAATGTCCTACATTTATCACACCTCCGAAGTATTAAAAACTCATCGGTTGAATGCTCATGAGCATCAGGCAGAAAGGAAGGGAAGTCCTAATGGAAGCAGGATGACAGCTTTCCACTTGAAATGGGAAATCTGCTTGGCAACTGTAGTCTCTCTTTTCCTGGATTCACAGCCCTCATCACTAGCAGTCATCTGGTATGGGCTTTGAAACATCACGTCATTATTATTCACTGTATTCCTAGCATGACATTTACTTCAGCAGAATTTCTTGTGGTTTCTGTGTCATTTTGTTATTGTCTCTTTTATGTATGTTAATAAAATTTTCTGAAAGGGAACTTGAGGGGGGGGATGTAAAACGAAATTGCATTTCTGAGGTAAAAAAAAGGATAAACCAACAACAACAAAGAGGAAAAAATAAATCAAGAAAAATATCTCTAGATTTTGCGTAAAAAATAAATTATAGCTTCAGCTACTTAGAACTAGTATGCTAAAAGATTATCCTAGCATCATAAAATTGAAATGTTAGTATGAAACATATGAGAGAATCAGTCTCGCGTTGACATTGTAAGAACTGTTAGTAACAGATAGTTAAAATGTCCAAAATTAAGTTCATCTTTCTTTATTCATACGACTTTCAATATTGTATTCATATGCATAATGTGATACCGCTGCTAAATGCTTATCATCACCATTGCTTCAGTAAAAATGGGCGGGTTTAGAGTACATCCGTGAAATGCTGCATTCTAAGGAGGGAGGAAAGGAAAATCTAGTGTAATGCCCTTGAGACTTCCAAGGGAAGAAAGAAAGAGCACTCCTGTGTGACTTTAAACTGCAGTGAAAATGTATGCCTTCTCTCTTCACCGCTACAAAGTTCAAAGCCATATGAAAAAGAAATCTAAAACCGTCTGCATGTAAACCAGCATTTTGCATCATACTACAGAAAAGAAAAAATGCATATACACAACGGTGTTTTGTAAGCATACATCAGGTCACCATATGATGCAGCGTTAAATATGCTTAGTAAGCATTCTGCTGATGTCAGTTTTCTGGAGGAGATGTACTTCTCAAGCATTCTGCTGTTTCCAAACCAGCATTTCTTAACGTTTCTCTGGTGATGTGTTGTTACTGTTTGGGGCTGCAAAGCAGTATCATCTTCATGCTGTGATGAAGATACGCGTTCGGGGTTAGCATGCTTGCATAATGAATTGCTTCTAATATACCTTGCCTGACTATTAGCCAAAGCTTTGATCATTCTTGAGCAGAGACTAACTTTTTATATGGTGAATAGGGACACAAAGTGTCTAGTTGTAATTTTTGACGTGTGTACATTTACTACGATCTCTTTGCTTTGTTTTATTTAAACCTCAGTTTCTTCCTCTGGAAAATGAATATATTAAGACCTATCAACCTCATAAATGTGACAGGAGGATTAATCAATCTGCTTTTACAAATATCCTCAAATGGAACATGAGAGAATAGGATTTTTTTGAATTTTTAGAATTGTTTAACTACAGAAACTTTTTTCTTCTTCAGTTGCTTACTATTTTCAAACATGTTGCTCAAGCTTTTAAGCAATGTTTTTTTTAAGCTGGAGATAATTTAAAGCAGAGGAAAATGCTAAAAATACTCTCAATGTGTGAATTTTAGCCTCTCAAAATTTATTTTCTTAGCTGTATTTATGAAAGCCATAGCACTTTGGGAATGATGTAAAAATATACACGAAGACTTGCAGACATTTTTTGGACATATACTCTTCCTGATAAACAAAAACTGTGAACCTTTACAAGTGTATTAGCTAAAACAGTACAGCTAGGTACAGGTGCATGTTGATTGAAAGGTCTGTTGATCAAGGTCTAAATTCTTTTTGAAAACTTTGGTTGTTATAAATAAGCAAGACTACCTCTGTTTTGTAAGAATAAAATCTGTTGATATGTCCAAGCAAGCAGACTTCCAGCATTTTGCAGAAAGTGTGAAATACCTTGTCTATATCATTCTTTCTGAAGTTGAAAGGAATTTCCACAGGAGAGATAATATACGTACATGGACATGCATGGGCTGTAAGGAAAGCTAGGTAAAAATTACCTTATGATTTTAGTGAAAGTATAAGCAAAAGGTAAACCTTGGATATGATTTTTAGAACTGAGACTTTACAATCCTGCCTAGTGGTAGCTAGGTAGAAAAAGGAGACAGCTCAACACACAGCTCAAAAAACCCTGTCCCAAGCACATGCTTAAATGGATTAAGAACCCCCTAAAAACCAGAAAAATCTGTACATCAAGAAAAAAACCCCAAGGATTTGAAAAGGCTCATTAGGCACAAGATGCCCATACGTCTTGATAACAGGCCCCAAAAGGACATAACCAGATGAAGATGCTGTTTCGGTTCTTACTGTGATCTCAGAGGAGCAGCTAACAGAGAAAAGTAAATATACCACTGTCAGTGCTGACGTTTAGGTATACGTATTTACAATCTCCAACTACTACCAACTGCATCACATTCTCAGAGTAAAATTTAATATTTTGGGCATATTCTACCCTTGGAACCCCATTCTTCCAGATTCTGTAAGGAAGGCACTTTTCTTCTCTATAGCAATATTTTAACAGATTATTTTTTGTTTTAATTGTTCTGCTTGTTGCAGAGACTAAGACTGCCTAGAAGCAGAGCTTTTGTGACTCAATCATTTGATGTTCTAAGCAGAGATGGTGAGAAGGGAAGGAAGTAGCAGAAATAAAATATAAAAATAAAATGCATTGCTTTGTCTGACCTTCTTGAAATGCCAGATTAATCTCTGCTTGATTTACCCTCTCCCCATCCTTGTTCATCTAGCAAATGGTTTCATAGCATTGTGTTGAACACAGTTCAATTTTATCACTAAAGCCATGGATCGCAGTAGGAGTTATTAGTACTATGACATGAGTTTTAAAAACTCAATACCACGAACACAGATCTTTTTAAAGAGGAGAGATTTCATGTGCATAGCTCCTGAACATATTTAAGTCCCATCCAGAGGGACCTTGACATGCTTGTGAGGTGGGCTGATGCCAACCTTCTGAAGTTCACCCATGACAAGTGCAAGGTCCTACACCTGGGTCAGAGCAATCCCAGGCACAGCTACAGACTGGGCAAAGAAGAGATTCAGAGCGGCCCTGCAGAGAAGGACTTGGGGGTGCTGGTCGATGAGAAAATGAACATGAGCCGGCAGTGTGTGCCTGCAGCCCAGAAAGCCAACCGTATCCTGGGCTGCATCAAAAGGAGCGTGACCAGCAGGTCGAAGGAGGTGATCCTGCCCCTCTACTCTGCTCTTGTGAGACCTCACCTGGAGTATTGTGTGCAGTTCTGGTGTCTGCGGAAATAGTTTGTAAGGAACAAACATTGAGATGAAAGGTTTTTCAGTCTTGCATTTTTCAGAATTCGCTATGCCTCCCAGCTGTTTTGTCTGTTCTTTTTCAAAATGCTCTGGTTTTGAGTTGGCAAAAGTAAAAATAAGGTGACCGGAACAAGAGGAAGAAACTTTATCCAACCAACTCTGCAACTAAGGAAAGATCAGAAGGTGCAAGTACGAGTGGTAACTTGGACAGCTGGACTAAGATGTTGAAGAGATGACTGGTTGGTTTTGTTTTGCCTTTTTAATTACCACTCAACAGCAACACGAAGAATATATATGTGAACACATTACAATCCTACACATTGCATCGCAGACACAACCGTCTGAGTTCAATGGGGTAATAGCTACCATTACCAATATTTCTTTCCAGCATGCTACCCAGTTTCGTTTTTCTTACTCTGGTAGCAGTGCTTTGTATCACATCAACAAATCATTATTTTTCCTTCAGAAAACATCATTGATAGCGTACAATGATAGATCTTTCCAAAACAGCTACTGCACTCCGTTTTTTCTATACTGCTCTGTTTAGTTACTACAGCATGGTTAAGTATTGTGAATTACTGAAAGATGTAGCTTTTGGTATTAAAAATTCATTTGTATTTGCACTAGTTCAATGATGAAATGTACCTGCAGAAAGGGGTGTTGTTCCTCAACAAGTATCTCCATATCTTTTATTTATTTACACTTGATGGCAATTTTTCTAGTGCTGCAAGAAGTCTTGTTAAGCTCATGCCTTGCAAAGCCAAACACATTTTTTAGGGGGGAGGGTGGGATGAGGAAGGAAAAGGGGATAGATTCTGGGGACAGTCAGTACTCCATTAGGAATAAAGAGTAACTATTATTAAGTGTGAAGGTCAGTGGCTTTAAAACTAATTTTGAGACACAGAGCGAGCAAACAAGGTGATGTTACTCATTTTCCCCCTCAGGCCACCATGTGCACACATGAAACGGACTCAGAGCACTGAGCCCAAAACAGCTCAGAAAGTCACGTGTGTGTAGACTTTCAGCAATTCCATTGTCTGTTAAATCTACCATCTTTTCAGCTTCCAGGGATGCTGATCAGATTTGTGCTGAGCTTTGGTATTCAAGACCTCATTTTGACTGCACTGTGTTAAAATGTTCTGCTATGACAGAATTGGGTAGGGTGGCGTATCGAGTCAAGATGCAGCAAACCTTGACTAACATAACACAAGTCAGCTGTTAGAGGGCAGCATAGCAAGGCACTAAGTAGCCATTCTCATACGGCAAGGAGAGAGAAATGTACCAGCCTCTTCTATGCATAAAACAGGTGCTTTTCAGGCTATCAGGATGCATGGCTCTTGCAGAACATATACAGGATTGGAAACACATTTACTATTAACTGTGGTGCTTGTCAGGTTCTACCATTTAAACAGTACAGGCATGGCCACAGGAGGTTTCTGAGTATGTAAATCTGCGTTGAGTTTTAGCACTCAGAAATGTAAAAAAATCAAAGCAAAATTAAACGAAACCAACTCCAAACTGCATGTGTGATTCTGTCATTGGTTACTGAGAGTGCCCCACCCCATTCTTCTTACATGGGAAGAAGCTGTTTATGCATGTGAAAAAGAAAGCTTGAGAGGATGGTGAACTTGTTTGTCTGTCACCACGCAGAAAGACAGAGAACATTGACTTTTAGAAATTGCAGATAAGTATAGAACACAAAGAAACAAAGCAATAAGCTTGCACTTATTTCGCTATTAATCAGGTTAAAATTAAAGACAAGGAAAAAGTATATTTGAAAAGAAGATGTCATTGTTTGCAGCTCTTATGAGTTTAGAAGTCCTTATGTAATGAATTCTGGACATCAGAGGCAATTTCAGCAATACAAGCTTTTTGCAAGATTACTTTTCTACTCCTGAATCAAGTCTGGGAAAAAGACCATATTTCATAGAAGAGATGAATGTATATACAAATTTTGGGAGGAGAGGCAGTATTTGAGCTGACTTATTCCATCATATCCAAGAGAATGCTGGGGGGGGGGGTGGGGGTGGGGGAGGGAGGGAGGACACCAAAATACCCAGGTACCTGTTTGTGTGGGAAGTAGGAAAGGTAAAAGCTTAAGATCAAGGTGTGTTACTGATTTTTGCTGCAATAATAGCCAAAGACCTCAACAATGGGTCAAGGCTTTACTCTGTGAGGCACTGGACAAAGCAAAGAGTCTTTGTCCACAAAGCTCGTAGTCCCCTAGAGGACAGACTTTCTGCAGCAGTAAAATGTTGAAGTGGATTGCAAGCATGGGGTACGGAAATATTCACAGAGTTTATAGCATTAGAGCTAGCTGACATTTTACTGGGCGTAGGTGGCAAGGTTTTTTGGGGGGTGCTGCAGGACTGGTTTCTGTTAGATAGCTTTTTGTAGCATTATAACATGTTAAAAGTTGCCAGGAGAATTCAGGCAACATTCTCCACTACCTTCAAAAATGTTAAAGTTTTTTTAGTCTAAACTTACGCTTCTAACATTTTTAGCTTTCTTCCCAGCTTAGCACTGAACATCCAACAGCTGCCAGTGGCAGCAAGTGTGTTTCAGCTGTGAGAGTAAAACAGTTGCTCTTTTGAAAGGCTGCATCCAAAGTTCTGCATAATGGCCAAGGGGAAGATTTTCAAAGATCAGTGTGTAAGATGGAATTTAGCAGAAATCAAGATAGCAGTCCAGGCTTCGTTTGGGAGGAAAGGCTGAGGAGAGCCATAAAAGCTGTTAGACCCCACCGGGGATGGCAGGTGGACTTTTGCATTATCTGACATGGGCAGAGCACCCCATCCGTATCCACTCCTTGTTCGGATCAGAGCTAGGAGTAGCTTTGCAAAATCTGGTTTAGAAATTACCTTGCTTAAAATCGGTGATGCACATCCATTCCTATGCAAATGGGGCCTGAGTGGGATGGAGTTAGTAAAGCCATGAGATACAAGGTCACGCTTCACAAGAAAACTGGAGGGAGGGGAGCTTTTTGAAAGTAACTTTGACTCAGAGACTGGCAGGGCATCCGCCAGCCCGTGATGAGTGACTGCTTTTCATCGCTTGTGAGTTTGGGGTTTTTCCCCTTTTCGCTTTTTAAACTGTCTGTACCTCAACCCACAGTGTTCTTTTCCCTCCACGTCTCTCCCCATTCTGCTGCCAGGAGAGTGTGCGAGCAGCTGGGGGGGGGGGGTGGGGGATGTTACCTGGCAGCCAGGGTCAACCACCACACCGTGACAGACAAGTGCCACTGAAATTGATGAAGAAAAGTGTGGAGAACACCTGAGCCAAAGCACTAGTAAGGGGATGAATGATAAAAAAGTCTTAAAAGTAAATAATTTGTTCACGAACATTTATTTGAAACATAAGCACTACAGTCCTAAAAAAATGAGAAACTTGCAGAGTTTTCAAAATGAAGTAAGAAGTGTTCTGTTGTAGAGTGTCCAGCCTTGTTGTTGAATTAGATCTTTCTTCTTCGGGAAAGATGCAAAACGTGTCTCCTGCTGGTCACACCTACGTGTGCAGATCTCCATGTGAAGAATAATACATCCACAGTGTCTTGTTCTTCTCGTACGTGAAAACACTGTAACTGCTGGCATATCTGGAAACAGACTGGTTGGCAACTCTTGTCCAGGTGCCAGCGTAGTTGCCTTTCTCTGGGATGTCGCTGCCGTACTTGCGAAGACAGTGGCTTTTCCTGATCACAGAGTTATTCAGAAAGCTGTGAGGGTGGAAACATTTTTCTCTCTTCCTTTAGCCTGCACTTGGCTCATCCTGGGCAATCCGATGATTTTGGACCAGCTCTCAGGAAGAAAGGCTTTCTGAATGTCATTGTGGATCAGAGGCAAGAAGACGTCTTTCGCCCGCACGTAGGTATCTTCTTGCTTATCAGCACCCGAGAATTGCAGAGAGAATTGGTGATGGGTGAGCCGGTCGTAGCTGAAACTGCTGGCTTTCTCGGCAGAATAGGCAAAATTTAATAGCAGTGTTAAAAAGACAAGTGGCTGATGAAGCTGTTGGTGAAAATAAATGCCTTGACTTGATTTTTTCCCCTTTTCAGCATGTTCGCAATCTCACCAGCTTCCAAAGCCTTGTACTGCTTGTACAAGGCTTTGACTGACTTCAGCGATTTCACATGC
The DNA here is from genome assembly GCF_037157495.1 of Lathamus discolor. Taxonomy (NCBI): domain Eukaryota; kingdom Metazoa; phylum Chordata; class Aves; order Psittaciformes; family Psittacidae; genus Lathamus; species Lathamus discolor. The sequence goes on from NC_088884.1 coordinate 55,804,570, forward strand.
GCCTCTCTTGTCTCATCTGTACCCATTGTTTCTCCAGCCAACATCAACTCACAACACTTGTCCTGAGTTAACCATGGGATGTCTTCACAGTGTTTTGGGTGAATTGTACTCACTGATGAGACAAAAATGATTTTTAGAATTGAAAGGAGAAGCTCGTACTCAATAAAGGAGGCTGCAGATGCTCTAAGGCACTCTAGTGAAGTCTGACGGCCGTAAGACAAACCGTATAGCACAATGAAAAATGATGACAGCCCAGTTACAGACGTAACGAGTGCCCATGAGATGTAGACACACCACCAAGGGAAAGCAATGGGCGTTGCCTTGCAGAGGAGCGTAGAGTCAGTTCCTGGTGGTTTCCTTTCGTCCTGAGAGTTGCTCCCTGCTTCTGCATAGTTCTCACTAAAATGGTAACGTAATGGTGGCCTTCTCTGGCAGGCTTCAGCCGCTGGAGGGGAACTTGCACTGATCGCCTGCTCTTCTGTTCCAATTACATTTGCATCTCTTTCAGGAGCAGTGCAATTCTTCCAGTTTTGTGGAGCTCCCTTGATTCCTGTCCTCCTGGAACGTGGTGGGCTCTGTGCGTTGCTGGCACCAGGAAGGGTCTCCACCGGACTAACGTTCCTCGATTGTGCTGAGTGGAACAATTTTTGCAAGCACTCCTTCCAGTTCTGAAGATTTCCAGACAGGAAGAGCGAGTTTCTCTTTGGGTCCTGCTGAACCACACCTTGAAGAGGAGGTTCCTTCTTGGAATACTTAAAAAAGGCAATTATCATCATTGCCACAGGTACGGTAAGCAAAGCAAATTCAATTTGTAGTGTTACTGATCTCAAATACCTCCAGTGGACTTGAGGTTCTTCAGTATTCGTAGTGTTAGAGAACATGATGTCAACAAGCAGGTTTAAGAACAGTGTCGCAAAACACGAAGACAGCCTTTGGAACCTGCTGAACGTGCCAGTGAGAACGGGAGCAAGCACGGAGAGCCACAGATGTTCCTCTGTCAGGCTGCTGGCAAGTTTAATCAAAAAATAGTCGATTCTGGGCAGCGGTATCTTGGGGTTTGTCACAGAAAATGTCCTTTCTGTTAAGCAACCACCCCTGTCGAGTGCAAGCCATTTCCTGCACATAAAGAACCAGGTCTTCCTAGTGGACATATTCTCAACTTTGGCTCTGCTTAAGAACCAGCTTGGAGATGGGCCCTTGTTATTGTGCCAGACCCTGAGGGAGCAAACGTCTCCCAAGTCTTCCTTAGCAGTTAACAGAAAGCAGTCCGTACTTCCTTTTTGGAATGCTGGAAAATGTGGGTGCCGTAAACAATGGACGTCGCTCATGCCATTCTGGCCGATGAGCTGAAGAAAGACATCGGCCGTGGTTCCAGCTCCCCAGCGACTGCCTGTGTATAAAGTGACCAGAAAGCTCGCTTTGTCAAAGGGGCTGTTGTCCGGCAGAACTAAAATCTTGTTTCTTCTGTGCCCTTCAGCCTTGTCCTTTCTTATGGCCCAGAGGGACAAAAGAAAGTAGACGGCAAAAATAAAGAGCACTGCTAAGAGCATCACGGGGTTTTCAGGGATGTCTGCCGTCAGGGCTTTTCCCCAGTCTACCGTGTTGGGGGTAACAATTGCTTTGGCTGCCAGGATCCTGATGTCAAATGTGGATGAGTTTGATTCAGCGTGGACTGACGGGCTTCTGAGACTCCGCTTCACGCTGCAGACACCGTGTATCTTCTGCCAGCTGGCCGTGGAGCCAAGCCTGCACGTGTCTTCTCTCCACAGACTTCGAATCCCTTCCAGAAATGAGCACTGGTCACTAGAAACGTATATGGTCACCAGTGGCTGGCTTCGATACCTTGTGACACCGGGTGTTGGCAAGACGACAGAGGCGTTCTGAGTGCTGGTTCCTGTTCCTTGAGCTGCGGCTGTCAGCAGTGACTCTGGGAGACAGATAATATAGAACACCTTGATGTTAAAGTCAGCACTGGCTGTCTCAGTTTTGCTTGCAACCATCGACGTATTGTGAGAAGCAGCAAACGACGCTATGGGACGAGCACCAGTCAGGAGCTGCATGTGTATGCTCTCGATGTTTCCGTTGACTTCGAAACGAAATCCTCCACTTGTGCAAGCTTGTGTCACACTGCTTTCACAAAATGCACTGGCCGGATGACATGTCTTTCCCAAGCTGACCTTGGTGTTCCTGTAGTCTGGCACCTCTTCAGTGCAGAGCCAAGGAAACATGAGTCCCTTTGGTCCTTCCCATGAATCCAAATTGCAGGATGCAGAGCCATTGAGAATGCAATTATTAAGGTGGAGGCAGAGAGAGGAAGCCCCTGAGCCTCGAGCCCTGCAGCAGAGCAGCAGCAGGATAATGTGGAGAGCTGCCATTCTAGCGTGCATGCAGGACAACTGAGCTGAGGGATCACAGGGTCTGTGATTGCAAGGGCTCCTGCATAGCACACACACACCCCCCACCGCCACCGCCCCCGCCCCCCCCAAGTGCATTGTGATGTTGGCAGTTGGGTAGTTCCCGTTTGGAACCAGAACCTGCTCTTCACCCTCCTCCCTGGCACAGCTGATACGAAAGGTGTTTCATGGTAGAAACAGCAGATCGCCGGGGGGTATACACAATGCCACAAGAAACAAGTATTTGGGGGCCAGTAATCTCCATGAAGCACATCTGTTGGCGGCACCAAGGCCCACCTCGGTGACGTGGGGGCTCAGGACCTGTGCGGTTAGAGACCCTTGCCCACAGAGACCCTTACTCACGGAACATGCGTGGTGAAATAATCTACGCTGTGTCTTTAACAGATGAGAGAATGTAGGAGTCAATGAATGGAGATTGCTGACCAGTCACTGCAAAAATGGGGGTTTACTGCCTTGCAACTTTTGTGTTTGAATGTGAGGAAGAAGCCCGCATCGCATCGGGTGTACTTGCTTTGTGGAAATGCACCACTGAGCACCCTGCGCAGCAAAAAGCGTCTCCTCTCCAGACAGGCTTGGAGCGTGCCTCCAGAGTTCCCTTCCAAACAGCCAACATTCCCCGTTGACTTGCACAGCCTGCCCTCACTTGTAAGTTTCAGGGCTTCCAGGGTGACCCGTGTGCAGGTGCTTTTTTACAAGACAGAAGTCTTGTAAAGACCCCCAGACTCTGGAACAGGATTTTACTGTCCACAGTTGATGCCTTCCCAAGGGACATCCTAACAAAGTCATCTGCATATAAGTGCAATGCGGTATTGTGAAGCTCTGTTTTTAATTGCTGGCTGGCACCCTGCTAACTCGTCCGGTCTTTTCCCATTCCGTATGCTCTGAGTGGGAGGGGTTTATCACCATTTTCAGATGTCAGAGAGCTATAAAAACTGTTAGACGCCACCTGGGATGGCAGGTGGACTTTTTCATTATCTGACATGGGCAGAGCACCCCATTCATATCCACTTCTTGTTCGGATCAGGGCTAGGACTAGATTTGCAAAATCTGGCTGAGAGATTACTCTGCTTAAAATCTGTGAGGCGAGAGGCCAATCGCTTTCCTTCCTGAAGGTGTGGGGCCCGATGCAAAAAGGAGGGTTATTTCTCATCCAGGTTTGAAAGAACGTTGAGAAAACAATTGTCTACCCTCAGAAGAAAAATACAGTGCATGACTCAGCTTTCCTGTTTGGTTGCTCAGAGCAGTTCAGATCTGAAGGCAATGATGCTGAAGTATTGAGAAAAGAAAAGATGGTTTCAAGCGGCCTTGCGCACTGATAACAGGGTATCATCTAAACCTTTCTTGTAATGCTGATGTGATGTGAGTCTTCAGGACATATGCAAATGTCCTACATTTATCACACCTCCGAAGTATTAAAAACTCATCGGTTGAATGCTCATGAGCATCAGGCAGAAAGGAAGGGAAGTCCTAATGGAAGCAGGATGACAGCTTTCCACTTGAAATGGGAAATCTGCTTGGCAACTGTAGTCTCTCTTTTCCTGGATTCACAACCCTCATCACTAGCAGTCATCTGGTATGGGCTTTGAAACACCACGTCATTATTACTCACTGTATTCCCAGCATGACATTTACTTCAGCAGAATTTCTTGTGGTTTCTGTGTCATTTTGTTATTGTCTCTTTTATGTATGTTAATAAAATTTTCTGAAAGGGAACTTGAGGGGGGGAACGTAAAACGAAATTGCATTTCTGAGGTAAAAAAAAGGATAAACCAACAACAACAAAGAGGAAAAAATAAATCAAGAAAAATATCTCTAGATTTTGCGTAAAAAATAAATTATAGCTTCAGCTACTTAGAACTAGTATGCTAAAAGATTATCCTAGCATCATAAAATTGAAATGTTAGTATGGAACATATGAGAGAATCAGTCTCGCGTTGACATTGTAAGAACTGTTAGTAACAGATAGTTAAAATGTCCAAAATTAAGTTCATCTTTCTTTATTCATACGACTTTCAATATTGTATTCATATGCATAATGTGATACCGCTGCTAAATGCTTATCATCACCATTGCTTCAGTAAAAATGGGCGGGTTTAGAGTACATCCGTGAAATGCTGCATTCTAAGGAGGGAGGAAAGGAAAATCTAGTGTAATGCCCTTGAGACTTCCAAGGGAAGAAAGAAAGAGCACTCCTGTGCGACTTTAAACTGCAGTGAAAATGTATGCCTTCTCTCTTCACCGCTACAAAGTTCAAAGCCATATGAAAAAGAAATCTAAAACCGTCTGCATGTAAACCAGCATTTTGCATCATACTACAGAAAAGAAAAAATGCATATACACAACGGTGTTTTGTAAGCATACATCAGGTCACCATATGATGCAGCGTTAAATATGCTTAGTAAGCATTCTGCTGATGTCAGTTTTCTGGAGGAGATGTACTTCTCAAGCATTCTGCTGTTTCCAAACCAGCATTTCTTAACGTTTCTCTGGTGATGTGTTGTTACTGTTTGGGGCTGCAAAGCAGTATCATCTTCATGCTGTGATGAAGATACGCGTTCGGGGTTAGCATGCTTGCATAATGAATTGCTTCTAATATACCTTGCCTGACTATTAGCCAAAGCTTTGATCATTCTTGAGCAGAGACTAACTTTTTATATGGTGAATAGGGACACAAAGTGTCTAGTTGTAATTTTTGACGTGTGTACATTTACTACGATCTCTTTGCTTTGTTTTATTTAAACCTCAGTTTCTTCCTCTGGAAAATGAATATATTAAGACCTATCAACCTCATAAATGTGACAGGAGGATTAATCAATCTGCTTTTACAAATATCCTCAAATGGAATATGAGAGAATAGGATTTTTTTGAATTTTTAGAATTGTTTAACTACAGAAACTTTTTTCTTCTTCAGTTGCTTACTATTTTCAAACATGTTGCTCAAGCTTTTAAGCAATGTTTTTTTTAAGCTGGAGATAATTTAAAGCAGAGGAAAATGCTAAAAATACTCTCAATGTGTGAATTTTAGCCTCTCAAAATTTATTTTCTTAGCTGTATTTATGAAAGCCATAGCACTTTGGGAATGATGTAAAAATATACACGAAGACTTGCAGACATTTTTTGGACATATACTCTTCCTGATAAACAAAAACTGTGAACCTTTACAAGTGTATTAGCTAAAACAGTACAGCTAGGTACAGGTGCATGTTGATTGAAAGGTCTGTTGATCAAGGTCTAAATTCTTTTTGAAAACTTTGGTTGTTATAAATAAGCAAGACTACCTCTGTTTTGTAAGAATAAAATCTGTTTATATGTCCAAGCAAGCAGACTTCCAGCATTTTGCAGAAAGTGTGAAATACCTTGTCTATATCATTCTTTCTGAAGTTGAAAGGAATTTCCACAGGAGAGATAATATACGTACATGGACATGCATGGGCTGTAAGGAAAGCTAGGTAAAAATTACCTTATGATTTTAGTGAAAGTATAAGCAAAAGGTAAACCTTGGATATGATTTTTAGAACTGAGACTTTACAATCCTGCCTAGTGGTAGCTAGGTGGAAAAAGGAGACAGCTCAACACACAGCTCAAAAAACCCTGTCCCAAGCACATGCTTAAATGGATTAAGAACCCCCTAAAAACCAGAAAAATCTGTACATCAAGAAAAAAACCCCAAGGATTTGAAAAGGCTCATTAGGCACAAGATGCCCATACGTCTTGATAACAGGCCCCAAAAGGACATAACCAGATGAAGATGCTGTTTCGGTTCTTACTGTGATCTCAGAGGAGCAGCTAAAAGAGAAAAGTAAATATACCACTGTCAGTGCTGATGTTTAGGTATACGTATTTACAATCTCCAACTACTACCAACTGCATCACATTCTCAGAGTAAAATTTAATATTTTGGGCATATTCTACCCTTGGAACCCCATTCTTCCAGATTCTGTAAGGAAGGCACTTTTCTTCTCTATAGCAATATTTTAACAGATTATTTTTTGTTTTAATTGTTCTGCTTGTTGCAGAGACTAAGATTGCCTAGAAGCAGAGCTTTTGTGACTCAATCATTTGATGTTCTAAGCAGAGATGGTGAGAAGGGAAGGAAGTAGCAGAAATAAAATATAAAAATAAAATGCATTGCTTTGTCTGACCTTCTTGAAATGCCAGATTAATCTCTGCTTGATTTACCCTCTCCCCATCCTTGTTCATCTAGCAAATGGTTTCATAGCATTGTGTTGAACACAGTTCAATTTTATCACTAAAGCCATGGATCGCAGTAGGAGTTATTAGTACTATGACATGAGTTTTAAAAACTCAATACCACGAACACAGATCTTTTTAAAGAGGAGAGATTTCATGTGCATAGCTCCTGAACATATTTAAGTCCCATCCAGAGGGACCTTGACATGCTTGTGAGGTGGGCTGATGCCAACCTTCTGAAGTTCACCCATGACAAGTGCAAGGTCCTACACCTGGGTCGGAGCAATCCCAGGCACAGCTAAGACTGGGCAAAGAAGAGATTCAGAGCGGCCCTGCAGAGAAGGACTTGGGGGTGCTGGTCGATGAGAAAATGAACATGAGCCGGCAGTGTGTGCCTGCAGCCCAGAAAGCCAACCGTATCCTGGGCTGCATCAAAAGGAGCGTGACCAGCAGGTCGAAGGAGGTGATCCTGCCCCTCTACTCTGCTCTCATGGGACCTCACCTGGAGTATTGTGTGCAGTTCTGGTGTCCTCAACATAAAAAGGTCATGGAACTGCTGGAACAAGTCCAGAGGAGGGCCACGAGGATGATCAGGGGACTGGAGCACCTCCCGTATGAAGACAGGCTGAGGAAGTTGGGGCTGTTCAGCCTGGAGAAGAGAAGGCTGCGTGGAGACCTCATAGCAGCCTTCCAGTACCTGAAGGGGGCCTATAGGGATGCTGGGGAGGGACTCTTCGTCAGGGACTGTAGTGACAGGACAAGGGGTAATGGGTTAAAACTTAAACAGGGGAAGTTTAGGTTGGATATAAGGAGGAAATTCTTTCCTGTTAGGGTGGTGAGGCACTGGAATGGGTTGCCCAGGGAGGTTGTGAGTGCTCCATCCCTGGCGGTGTTCAAGGCCAGGTTGGATGAAGCCTTGTGTGGGATGGTTTAGTGTGAGGTGTCCCTGCCCCTGGCAGGAGGGTTGGAACTAGATGATCTTGAGGTCCTTTCCAGCCCTAACTATTCTATGATTCTATTCTATAATTCTATGATTCTAAAGCAGCTTCTCTAAATTGTAATATGTTTCCTACTCATCTCTTGAGCTATTGTGTTTGAGTAAAAGCTTCCTCATGGATGATTTAGTTTTACTACCTGTACTCTAACCACTAGACCGAGAAACACAAGGGCCTGGAAGTCATAATGCCTGCTGTCTGTACCCAGCTCTGCCATCTTCCTGCTGTTTCAATTTCCTTGGCAGAAAGGGAAGGGGTGATAAAACTTTCAGATGTTTGAAGCAATTTATACCGAGTTTGTGGTTGTTATTGAATTTCAAAAGATTGGTGTGTCTTATCATATGTAGATAATTTTGCAAGGGGTAAGTTTGTTGCAGCTCTTCTGTAAGAAAAGGACTAGAAGGGATCATATAATCTAGCTGTACAGTAGAGAACGGCAGATCTTCATTAATAAAGCTGATCGAAATCTGGATTTCTGTTTTCTGGTAAGGTTTTGAAATTTGTTCAAATTGGGAATAAAGCCAGTTTGTGGAACCAGTTTTCCTTTGGCTTAATTTTGCAAAGCTCAGTAAATGTCATTGAAGAAAATTGCCTTAGGCAGTTTGCCATTTTTAGAAGTGCAGTTTGAAATATGAAGTGTCAACCAGAACATTGCATTTTTAAAAAAGTATTATTATTTAATGCTTTTTCAGTAGTAACAATAACAACGTTAGACCAATAGTACTGCTGATGAGTTTGGTGTGAAACAAAAGAGTGTATTAAGGACTATGGGTGGTTGTCTCTTACTGATGACTGAGATTTCTTCTCCTCTAAGTCTAACAAGATATTAGATGAGTTGTTACTAGTATTGCTACAGCATAAATATGCAAGTATTTAGAGGGGAAAAAAAGTATTTAATTTGGTACTAATTAGATACTGTATTTAACTATCTTGTGAAAAAAAAGGAATATAACAATATTATAAAAAGACATTGAAATGATGCAATACACCATTGAGATACAAATCATGAAAAAATAAAACCCCATGCATAGACAGAAAAGCTGTCTCTGGTCTTCAGTATTATCTATGTCAGACAGTTCTTTTGAAATACACATTTTTCCTCTTTATCTAGTTTGCTTAATCTTCTTGAACCATTACACTTGTTCTTACCTTCCACTCCTTGTTCTGAAAGTTTCCTCATCTGGGGTGCCTGGCATTCTTGCCCAGATTCCCACATGCAATTGTCAAACTTATCTTTCTAATTAGGAAAGCAATAACCCAAGATGTCATCCAAGCCTTAATCTGCAGCCACCTAAACTCATCTCTGAATCACCATTCAGCCTCTCTTCATGCCTTCTACTGTACTGATTTTGTATGGAGACAGATCTGTCACACTATAGGGCACTAAGAAAATAGCAAGGTCATCTTTAACTATACATAGTTCAGAAAGAGTTCATAAATGCTTAATATGTGTTGTAAAATCACTAGTAAAGGAACATCTTATTTGAGTGATTACAGTGTTCTGTGTTTGATCTGAGTAAGGCCAAATGGAAGAAAACAAACAAATGAGAAAAACAAGATAGGATAACCCCCCCAGCTTCAGACAGGTGAATAATGACAGAAATATCTGTCTTCACATAGCCCTTACTGTTAGTGAAAAGTGGGATGCTCCTCCAGAGGCTGGCGCAGAGCATCAATTCAGTCCTAAATGGCTTGCTTAGAGCAACTTCTTTTTCCTCAGCTGTAAAGCAATAATCTCATCCTGTGATCCACATATACTTCTAAGTGTGCTGCAAGGCGTACCTAGGAGCAGCAAACCTTTTCACAGTATATTTGAATTCAGTTAACAGGATTTTTCACCTGCAAAGAAAAACTGTTAACAACTGCAACTAAAAGAAATTGAAAATCACTGCTTTAGACACAGCCTAATAAGATTGTCCTTATGGATCTAAAGTTGGCTGCTGTGAGAAAGCCTATATACTGGTTTCCATTTTCAAAGCTGTGCAAACATGTAAGATTTAATCAACTGAATTAACTGTGTTAGGTGAAAACTTAGATTGTCCTGCAGCATTGCACTGCGTGCAAGTCTGATGCCCTTACGTAGCAGATCTAGGATGCTCTCAGTTACCAGTGCCTGCCTGCAGTTTACCCCGCAATGCTTTGGTAGACTATCTCTCCCTTTCTTTCTTCTCTTAAAAGGACTCTTTGCTGCCACCTACTCGGCAAAGTCAATTACAGCAGCACGGAATGTTACGAAAACAGAATAGTTGCATCTAACCTCTCCACTTGAATAAGATGCAAGGCAGCAACAGAGATTTGTTTGGGGTTCTTTTAACCCCTTAACATAAAATCCACTCAGCAGAACAATGAGATGATCTTGTGGTTTAACTCCAACTGGCAACTAAGCCCTCCCACAGCTCAATGGGATGTGGGAGACAATCAGAAGGGTAAAAGTGCGAAAACTTATGGGTTGAGGTAAAGACAGTTTAATAAGTAAATCAAAAGCTGCGTGTGAAAGCAAAGCAAACCAATGAATTCATTCACTACTTCCTATCACAGGCAGATGTTCAGCCATCTCCAGGAAAGCAGGGCTCCATCATGTGTAATGGTTACTTGGGATGACAAATGCCATCACTCCAAAAGTTGCCCCTTCTTCTTCCCCTAGCTTTATATGCTGAGTAAGACGTGTTAGGGTGTCCCTTTGGTCAGTTGGGGTCAGCTGTCCCATCTGTATCCCCTCACAGCTTCTTGTGCACCCACAGCTACTCACTGGTGGGGTGGGGTGAGAGGGAAAAAAGGCCTTGGCTCAGCACTGCTCAGCACTGACTAAAACATCCCTGTGTTATCAACACTGTTTACAGCACAAATCCAAAACACAGCCCCGTACAAGCCTCTGCGAAGAAAATTAACTCTACTCAGCCAAACCCAGCACGGGTGACTATAATGCTGCTGTATAGTTCATTAAAACGTTTTTTTACAGTGCTGGAGCAGGGCACACCTCCTTTGAAACCTATGATAATTTACAGTTGCTTTGTGCATTTTGGTTTTGGGAGATTAATTTTCCATTTTTCTTTGTCATGTTTTCAAAGCAAAGTACTATAAGCTGCACCATGACCTATTGGCTTACATTTTATCACAGTTGGAAGGCTCAGTGCTTAAATCTCCCCAACTGCTTTCTGAGTTTATATTTCTGTCCCTTTGCATATGGCAAGGATGCAACCCAGCAGTATCGTGAATGCAGGAGAGTGCATGTGTGAAAAGCTGTTTCTTCCAAAAGCTGAGCAGAAATTATCAGGGTTAATCCACTTTATTCCCTGGTATAAAGGAATGTAGCCACAGTTTACACAAGGGATTCACCAAAGAACTACTTTCTCCATTATATTGTCCTAAAGGTGCTCCCAGAAAATGCTAATAAGGGGTGAGAAGGGTGATAATAGCTCATTTAGTCTGTCCGCTGAGCTCAGTCCCAGCCCAGACAGATCACTGACCTTCTGGCTCCTTCATCCATCATCAGCACAGTTGGCTCTGTGAGTTTTTGCAGTGAGGTCCAATTAAGCTATTTGTAATAAAATACATTATTTGATGAAACAAAGGCACCTTTTGCTTTGTTGGGTCTATGTTTGCAGCATACAGATATGTCAGAGCAGCCCTGCCTGATGGCTGTGGCTTGTTCTGTGGACACAAGAGGATGAATTAAATTTGTTTCAGAGTATGACTGCTTTATACAAACCAAACAAAAAAAAAAAAAAAACCAAACCCAAACAACCCCAAACAAACAAAAAAAAAAAAAGATGTTCATGTTTGATAACTTCTTAGCCAACTCATGTTAAATGATATTGATACGGAAACTCTCGTTTTATCTGGGGTTAGAAGCTAGAGCTATCACAATTAACTTGGTGTGCTTGATGGGCAGGGATTGTGAGAGAAGAGCTTCTGCAGCATCTTCACTATAATGTGACACAGTGTGCATCCCACCTAATTATCCTAATGGAATAGAGGGAGCTAACATACCTCCATGACAGGAGTCAAACCACATCATATATGTAAGGGAATTATTTAGGGGTCTTTTGGAATTCATACAAGTGCAAAATTTCATCAGTCTCTAAAATGATGTTCAGAAGATTAATTTTTTCAACAATAATTCTTATAATAAAGAACAAGAGTAACAGAAAAGCTGAATCAGATGTGCTGTCAGTATTGCATTAGCTATTACATGCATTACCAGGAGTGGATTTGATGAATGCTGCCAGTAAACAGCACCAATGACAAATATCTCTTTGGGGGACTTGAGGAGTTAAGAATATTTTTTATCAAGGGATGTAAAATGTGCTGCACCTTCCAACTTTTTTTTTTTTTTAATTTATTTAAAGAAGTTCAGGGACTTTTCTGAGGTCAGTAGTTTCAGTTAATCTGGTCTGTCCCTTTATTAGCACGGGTATTCTGTGAGAAGAGGATGCTTGTCATAATCAAAGCCTGTTTTATCACACTGGCCAGTAATATCCCACAATAGCCTCTGCAGAGTGTTCCAGAAACAAAGCTTTCAGAAACCAAGCTTCCATACGTCTCAGTAGGCTGCTGAACACTGCCTGGTAGCTCCACTTTTTAACTTCCCTGATTTGAGCCTGGTAGCTGTAGTAGATGAGAAGCCAGAGCTAACCAGCTTCTTTGCAGGATTTATGTGTGAGGGGAATGAGAAGAGGAAAGAGGAAATGACAAAACTCCCACAAATAATAAAAAAACGGAAAAGCCCCACAAAGCATTCAGGAAAGTCCTCAGGAAACAGCAAAAATTAAAACAGTTAACACTCGTTGTTCAGTTACAGGAGAGGACTGTTGGACAGCATACAGACTCCTTCCTTCTGTATAGGAAAAGCTGACATACAAAAAATTGTGTTCTGTAAGTGATGTGCTGTTTCTTCATGTGTTCTGCATCAGGTCACACATCACCCAGGTCACTGGCTAAAGCATGAGAGCTGCCATCAGATCTATTAAACCTCCAACCCTCGCTGCAGGACCTTGCCTTTGCCCCTGGGTTTCACCAGAGGCACAAGGACTCCCTAGCTCTTCTGCAGAGCTGCCTTTAGAGCCCAGGGCTTAGGATGGATGTGGCATGTGCCAGGTTTAGGACTTTGTGGCAGCTCAACACGTGTTTAAAAGATGGACCACAAGAGCAATTCACTTTGGGGAGCCAGGTCCGGGCCAGATCCCAGAGGTGTCTCACAGATGCCCCATGGTGCCCTTGCCCTTGGGAGAACACAGCATCCTGATGTCCCTGTATAGCTATAAATTGTTGACTTAGTGGCCTAAGACCACTGGAAAGCCAAGACAGTTTTTGCATATGGTCACTATCTTAGAGCTGTGGAGTGGCTGGAAAAATGCAAGAGGTCCTAATCCACAGCAGTTTTGGGGCAGAGAAATACATGTCTCAGCATTGGATTCACTGCAGCTATTCTATACTGAGCTTCTGCTGTGCATTCATATATGTGGTGTGGACCTTTATGAGATCACTTCCACGACTCAAGTACCTTGTTACCTGTGCCAACATGTGAAGTTCCATGTGCTCTCCCTCATGTGACCAGCAGTCATGGTATAGAAAAGTATATATGGAATTATGTTACATGCATTACAAATACCTACAGCCTTCCAGGCCATATGAGGTTGAAGAAGCTGCAGCAGTGTGCTGCTGTCCAAAGAAATTGTCTTCCAGTGGTGCAGTGATAGAAGGAAGAGCACCATGGCATTTCTAGTTCAGGACACCACCCATCAGGAACAGCCTGGAGTCAGAAAGAAGCCCTGGAAGAGGGCTTTCGCACAAGGTCAGGGCAGGAGAAAGTCAGGGCTTCCTGCTGAGTTAATCTTGATGCCCAAGCCCTGCCTAACCTTCAAGCTAGGTGGTGAATAAATCCTGAAGAAAGATGGCTTCCTCTGCACAACCTCAATGCAATGTCTGAAATAAAACCGTACTTGCAGCAGTCAGCTAATGTTTGCATGTGCAAGGCTGGAGGATGCCAGGGTTGCTCTCTTGACATGAGCACTAGGGTTTCTGATACATAATGACTTCCATATCTGTGTAGGTACATACGAAATCTTGCTCTTAGAGGGAGAATTCTAAGATTGCCTTTGGACCCACAATTAAACAGACATGCTTTTTAGTGGAAATCAGTAGCATCATTTACTATATTAGCTTCTCCTGTTAAGTTTATAGACACACAGAGGACAAAATAAAATCTTATGCTACTGAATAGTATGGAAAGAAACATATTTGAGCACAAAAGTGAGTTTTGAACTCATTAGTCTCATAATTAGAAGGATCTATTCTTTATCTGCATACTTTTGGGAACAGTAGGTAAATGGTGTAAGCTAGTATAGCAAAGATAAATGTTTGACTTGGGTTTGTGTGCAGCAAAAGATGCACATTAAACAAAGACAAACATAATTTTTACCGTTTGCTATAAAAAGGCCAAGCCTCAGTAGTAATTGAAATTCTAACTGAACTATTAATGAAACTTCAGTGATGGGTATGTCTGCTTTTAAATAGCACCCCATATTACAAGTGATGAACAACATGAATAGCAGGCACCACACCTTTCAATAACCACTTGTAAAACACTTTGGAAGAGAAAACCAACAAAATTACGTCAGTGAAAATTTGTACATCCCTTGTGGATGCTAATAGACAAGCCCTGACACAGTGCCCAAAGGCAGAAGGTGCCATCTGCTCCTAACATAGCTTCAGCAAGAGTTTCATTGGAAAGGTACTCAAAAGCAATGTTCCCCATGCAAGGGATGAGGAGTTCTGAAAGTAAGCACAAAGGAGTTGTGCTGAAGGTTGGACAAACTCTCTGTAAGACAATCAGGAAAAAAACCCCAAATCAACAAGGGAGGTGGGAGTAAACAAAATGCTGCTAAATAAACATGATGTGATGTAAAGTTGCTTTTCTACATCAGCTATCCTTGTCTCCACAAAAATGCATCAGTTTTTCCCAGCCGCTGGCTATCAGAGTCAATTTATTCAAATACTAATCCTATAAATGGAAATGGAAAATTAAATCCCTCAAGAATGTAAATAACGAGGGTGCTGCATCCTGAAATGTAAGAAATATTAAGCAACAACTCCCATTTCCTGGAAAAAAATAATAATGGAAATTCTTCCATGGAAAAAAAATAATCATGGAAATAAACATGAAATTCTTGCTTTTAGAATTCCTTAAAGTGTAACCAGTGGGTGAGATACTATTTCTTGGACATATTTTTAAGTGGAAAAATAGTCCTGGCCATGATGCCTTGAAGAGCTACGAAAGTAATTAATGCTAAAGAATAGTCAGAATCTTTAGAAACAAACACATCTATCATTAATTAATAGCTCTTGGCATTTGTGAAAAAAAAAAATGAGAAGAAGGCTAAGACAAGAAACAAAACAAGAAGAGAGAGAACAAGATGCCAACAAAAAACTATGAAAACCATATGTTCAGCTGGAGATTTTTACAATCTTCACATGACAAACAGGCATTTTATTGGGTGATCCAACACAACAAGAGCACCGTCAACTACAAAGTAAAAGGAGAATAGGCCCTTGTATTAGTTTTGAATGAATGGTTAAATGACTCTTCCTCAGAGGCCTTTTTCTTCTGGAAATTTCTAGAGGCATCAGGGTCAGGGCATGCATCTGGCTCAGTGAAGACACACTTTCAAGACAGCATGAGAAGAGACTCAACTCTGACTCCTAGCACGCACCAGGGACACCCAGTTTGCCAGAGAAACCTGATGCTCTTATGCTAGCTTGCATTGGTTTTGTGTGGCAAGGTTTTGGTAATGAGGGGACTATGATGGGGGAGCTTCTGCGAGAGGCTGCTGGAAGCTTCTCCTATGTCCGACAGCCAATGTCCGCCAGCTCCAAGACAAACCAGCCGCTGGACAAGGCTGAGCCCAACAGTGATGGTGGTAGTGCCTCTGCGATAACATAGTTAAGAAGAGGGGGAAAACCTGTGCATTTTGCAGCCAGAGAGTGGAGTTAGAACATGTGAGAGGACAGCTCTGCAGGCACCGGTGCAGAAGGAGCGAGAAGGTGCTCCAGGCACCAGAGCAGAGATTCCCCTGCAGCCCGTGGTGCAGACAGTCTTGAGACAGGCTGTGCCCCTGCAGCCCTCGGAGGTCCATGGTGGAGCAGATCCCCATCTGCAGCCCAAGGAGGACCCAAAGGAGGCTGTGACACTGTGGGAAGTCCACACTGTAGCAGGCTTCTGGCAGGACCTGTGGCCCCATGGAGAGATGAGCCCACACAGCAGGTTTGCTGCGTGACTGGTGACCCTGCAGGAGTTCCATGCTGGAGCAGCCTATTCCTGAAAGACTGCACCCCATGGAAACGACCCACACTGGAGCAGTCTGTTACTGACCCCTGTGAAAAGGACATCTCATTGAGAATTGTCTGTGATACTAGCAGGATAGGTAGCTAAGTGAATATTCTTGGAGACAGCCAGGTCTGCCACTTTGATATCCCTGAAATATATATATATGAATATATATATATCTCTCCAGGCTCTTTCATGAACAACAGAACTAATGAAATGTGGCTTCTTATACCTTTAGTTTTAAGGTCTCTGGTGTTAATAAAGTGCAAAGTTTTAAGGGTTTTTTTTAGAGGTTTATGTCCCTCCATGTTGATTCTCTAAAGACTCGTAAGAACACACAGCTGTTCTTCCAGTGGGCTCCTGAGACACTGCCCTCACTTTTCCCAGCCATTTATTTTCACAGTTTTCAGACTCACTTCCCTGTTGGATTTGGTTGACATGGACAGTGTGATCACCTCATTTTCCTGGTTGTTTCTGTTTGTTTTTAAATCTCCACCTTTGTTGGTGTACTTTTTCATATTTTTATGGGCATAATAATAGCTACAGAGTGCTTTTGTGCAGAGAGGTTTTAAATTCAGTGTATAGTAACATTCTCTCTGGAATGGAGAGGCAAGAAGGCAAGTCAAGGATGTAAAAACATTGATTACAAGGAATGTGTTTTTCCTGTTTGAAGTTGGAAAAATAAAGAAGGAATTGCTCATACAATTTTTATTGCAAAAGGGTATTTTACTTCTAGATTTTATTGCTTTAGAAAGCCTAGCAGAACAAACATGAGATTCTCTGGAATGAAAGTCTTTGTACTAAGCACTCTATATGGACATATTTATTCTATTTTATATTTCTGTTGTATAGCTGCTCCATATAAACAGAAGATTTCTGTATGACTCCTTCCATCCTCCTCCCCAAAAGACAGCTAAGTAAAATCCAGGGCAGTAACTTAATGACTAAGCTGTTTATGCTGAAATACGTATTTAATTCTAATGTTGCTTCAGGAGTGGCTGTTTGTTAATCGTGTCTTTTATTTTTTGGTTGTGGAATTTGATTTGCTACTCACTGTAATACCTGTATGGTATTGCAAATAAATACCTCATTGTGAATATTAAGGAGTAATTAGAAGATCAGAATGCTCAACTCGATCGGGGTGAGTGCAATGACTACTCGCATGTGGTGACTTGCCTCGTTGTTATTATGGGAGGGACAATATTTTCATTGTAGCTTTTGAAACCTCTGTTCCAGTTTTAAAATTTCATAGCAAATTATTTGTGCTGCATTTTGTTGGAAAAAAAATGTGTAGAATTTATATATTTTTATTTTTTTTATGGAAGACATTTACACATCTTAATGTAGAAACAGAGCACATGAAACTGGCATATCAGCAGTACCCTCTAATTATCCGGATTTTTATAAAAGGAGTACTGCTCCTGGAAAAGGATAGCATACATCTACTAGGGCCTGCTCTCTGAACTGCCTGCAGCTATAGTTCTGTGAAAGCTGCATCCACAGAAAGACTGCATCCCAAACACCCACATTGCACAGGCCATTAAACATATTAACACATCTAACTAAGCTGGAAAATTTACTACAAAAGTTTCAAATTCACAAAAACGACATTTCACAGAAAAAGAGCAAGAGGCATTTTGCGTGTTGCAATGACCCTCAGTCCGTTTAACACCATGGAATTTTTCTAGATGAAGACATTCATCCAGATGATATCAACAGTATCTCCCATAATATCCTCATGAACAGTGTTGTGGAATTTGGTGTAATACTTATATAAAATTTGCTTAGCACAACTTGCTTACCATTAGTAGCTGGATTTGCTGAGGCTTTAGGCAGCAAGCTGTGAACTTTCTGTCATGGTTTAAACCTAGCCACACAGCTCGTTCACTCACTCCCCCCCCCACCCCCCTTTCTCCCTCTTTCTTTCCTTCCCCCCCACCCCTGCTCCCAGAGGGATGGGGAGGAGAATCGAGAGAATGTAACTCCCACGGGTTGAGATAAGAACAGCCCAGTAACTAAGGTATAACACAAATCACTGCTGCTACCACCAACGATAATAATGATAAGAGAAATAACAAGGGAAGGGAATACAATACCAGCCGCTGAAATGAGTCCAACCCCCAGAAGAGAGCCCGTGCCCTTCCTGGTAACTCCCGGTTACCTCCCTGGACATGACGTGCTGTGGTATGGAATACCTCTTTGGCTAGCTTGGGTCAGGTGTCCTGTCTCTGCTTCTTCCTGGCCTCCCCTTGTCCCTGGCAGAGCATGAGACTCACAAAGTCCTTCGACGGAGTAAACATTACTGAGCAACAACTAAAAACATCGGTGTTATCAGCGCTGTTCCCAGGCTGAAAGTCAAAAACACAGTGCTGCACCAGCTACTAAGAAGGAGAAAATCTGACTGCTACTGCTGAACCCAGGACGGTATCCACCCCTTATTCCATGCCATTCATGTCACACTCAGATCCCACATTTTCAATATACTATCTCTCTTACATATATATACATCCACATACACACGCAGACAGAAAGAAATAATTTCTTAGTGCATGGACCAATCCCTATAATGCTGTCGAGTTCATTCAGTCCGTGATGTCAGGTTCCATCCCTTGTAACAGTCTTTCAGGGCAGGAGAGGCTGTGTGCAGTGTTGGATCGTTGCCTGCTGATGCTGATCATTCCTTCACTGCAGAACTCATCTGGTTCTATCAAAGTTCATTCTCTGTTGGGATGATGGTTGGAGGGAAGTCAGGGCCAGTCGCTGGTGACCTGAAGACATCTAGCTGATGGGCTATAAAAGTATTACACAGCAGGCAACAGCATACAATTAAGTTCATTGGCTGTTTTCCCCTCAAATCAAATCCCCTTGAGATATACATCGGACTTCCCCATCTTCCCACATTATCCACCAAGTATATCCGGGTCCCTGAGCAAAAGCAATCCCACGAGTGGGTTTGCCTTTACCTGAAGCAGGAATAACCCAGACTGTCTTCCCCAGCAAATTCTTCATGTGCACCACAGGAACTTTGTCCCCCTCTACAATATGTAAAAGTTCTGACTGGGCTGGGCCAGCCCTGTTGGCCGATCCTCTAGTGTTAAGCAACCAGGTGGCCTTTGGTAAGTGTGTGTCCCAATGCTTGGAAGTTCCCCCACCCATTGCTCTCAGTGTGGTTTTTAACAGCCCATTGTACCGTTCGATTTTCCCAGAGCCTGGTGCATGGTAGGGGATGTGATATACCCACTCAATGTGTCCTGTCTCTGCTTCCTCCTGGCCTCCCCTCGTCCCTGGCAGAGCATGAGACTCACAAAGTCCTTCGACGGAGTAAACATTACTGAGCAACAACTAAAAACATCGGTGTTATCAGCGCTGTTCCCAGGCTGAAAGTCAAAACCACAGCACTGCACCAGCTACTAAGAAGAAATAAAACTGACTGCTACTGCTGAACCCAGGACACTTTCACACAGATATGCTGAACTTTTAGTCAGTGAAGTAAAAGAAGGCTCAAGAGTCAGTTTGAGTTGGAAGATGAGGAAGCAAGAAAGGCTGCTACAGCCATCATCTGATGAAGCAGCCTTGGAGATAAGAAACAGCCCATCTGGAGATAATGAAGGGACCTAGTGATGCATGGGAGGACCCCAGACCTTAACATTACTACTGGTCAGAACTGTCACATGAGGGATGGGAATGTAGATTGTAGGGGTGTAATTGCCAATGGATTTCTTTGTTTGGACCCAGCTCTAGCTGCTCCCCATGCTGGAGAATTAAACCACTTATTTACTCAGCAGATTGGTGACTTACCTGCATCAAGCAGGAACCCAAGGCCAAGCCCTGTTGACCGTGACATAACTCCTGTGAGGTGGTGTAATTTCCTCAGCAGGAAGACTAGGACAGTGGACAATGAAGTAAATTAAAAGCTGATGAACCACTAAGCTCAATGTGTTTTGGTCAGTGACACAAAGTGGAGGCCAGTCACTAGTGGTATACCACAGGGGGTCAGTTTCTGAGGCTCTGTTAATTACCCTTTCAGAGAAGATCTTTGCAAGCTGCAATTCGTCCTGAATGGCAAACCTCCTCCAAACTGCAGTTTTCTCCTGAAAGAGGAGTTTGTTGCTCTTCTTCCTTATAAAATATACTTAGTGACTTTCTGCTCCTCAGCAAGACAGCCACCAAATACTGGATCACCCAGCTTAAACTATTTTCCTCTTTTTTTCTGTCACTGCTCTTGCTGATGCAGTTATGATAGATGAGGGTGACTACTCACCAAAATTACATTTACGCCTGGCATGTTTTCTCAAACTTTCATATCTATGTGACTACCTCAGCCTTGTGACCCTATTAATTTTGGAAATACTTCCACTGTATCATAAAATAAAGTCAGACAAACATTTCATGGTCCATCGCAATGTCATGACCAGTGTCGGCGCAAGGAATTTATTGATTCTGCATGAAAGAAAGAGCTGAATTTGTGTGAGTACAGGGCACCTTATGGGAAAAGTCAGAACAGTTGCAATGACTGGAGTGAGCTCTACAATTGAAAATTCTCATCACTGGGTTGTTGTTTAGTGAGATGTCACTAGAACTTACTTTGTCACTTCAGTTGAATTCCCTGATGCGTTGCACGGTAGTGCAGATACTCAGCTGGTTTCTATGGCTGTACCTCCATTGATTCAATCTAAATGCCCAGACTCACTGTAGCTGAGGATCTAGCCTATAGCTTTTGAACCATCATTATAACTTCTTAAAATTAATGTATGCTGTGTTTGGAAGAAGGGGCAGGAAGGAAATACTGAAAATATTTACAGCGAATTTTATTATTTTTAGGCACTCACAATGAGGGAATGACTTGAAAATGCAGTAATTAGTATCTTCATTTGTCTCTCAAATGTTCTTTCCCTTGTTTCAGTCTCATTTCATTCTTTCCCAGATTGAATTCATTGTTGTTTGCATGTAAAATCCTTGGAGTTTTTTGACTGTAAAGAAGGAAGAACTAAGTGTTGAAATCTGATAATTACTTCTTTTCTTTTGAATGGCATTTCAACCAATGAAGTACTCATTTGTCCACTGGATGGGGGATCAGATGAGGGCATGTTAAACTTAAAGAATGGCATATAACAGAGTATGAATAGAGCACTCTCTCCCACAGAAACTAAAACAGTAGGAGAAATAGATAGCAAACTCTGGGAGTTACAACTGTGTGAGATGTGAAGAAATTTGGCTGACTGAGAACAATGTGTGGATGACTCCTGATCTTTAACTTACTGCCTCAGACTGGAACCAACAGGAATTCCACCAGTTCTTCTGTGAGTCTCTACAGGACACTCATTCCTCTGGTCCCTTCCCCTTTATTACATTCTAAAGGCATTTAAAGGCATTCAAGCATTTCTGCCTTGAAAATTCTGAAGTGCTTCAGGGCAGGTTTTCTTGAGGGTGGTCCCTACTCTATTCCTGTGGTCCCTACTCTGTATTCGTATGGTCTGCCTGATGGAAGGGTTGTGCCAGATGTCTGTTAGCTTATCTAGAATAATTCTGACCAGCCTCCAAGGTGTGTGGAAATGTTGGATAAATGTCACAACTTCTCACATTCCTGTCAGACATGATAAAACTTCAAGGGAACTGAAACATTTCCAGGACACTTGCTTGTCCCCATCTTTGGTCTGCACAACCAAACCCAAACAGATGAGTGAAAATAGTGAGCAGAGTCAGCACTATAGCTTATTTTCACCTGTACTTACTAGTGTCCTCCATTGTGTCATCCCTGCTGCATTATATGAATAAGAAAGTTGTGGGTAAGTGAAAAAAAATCTGGCTACAGAGAAGTATAGAATAGCATCTGCCCATGTGTGGATCCTTCCTCAAAAAAAATAGAGAAAATATCTGGTTGGTTATAAATGGAAAATGGAGGGGGGAGGGAAAAAGAGAAGAATTATTTTTATTTCTCTTTTCCTTACTATATAATTGTATCAAAAAGTTAAAGATGGTTAAGGAAATGCAAATAAGAAACATCAGAGTCCAGGTATCGTAGAATCATAGAATTCTAGAATGGTCAGGGTTGAAAAGGACCTGAAGGTCATCTAGTTCCAACCCCCATGCCACAGGCAGAGATGCCTCACACTAGACTGTGTTGCCCAAGGCTCTGTTCAACCTGGCCTTGAACACTGGCAGGGATGGAGCATTTGTCACTTCTTTGGGCAAAAGAAGTGTTAAATGTGTGTATAGTACTTAGTCACTTGATTATTTCATTTTGAAGTCATTGTGAATTAGCTATTTTATGTTTGGGAACCTGAACTCCCGGCTCTGGTTTTCCTGCCACACCACTGCCTACCTTTCGCTCTAGAAGACTTCTCAGCACCAGACCAGTGGTGAGGATGGAAATGCTTCACAAATGCTGTCCTGACCTGAAAGCACAGACCCTAGGTTCTCTGTGATTCACCACATGGCTTCTCCTGTACAGATACCTCTAGCCCTGCTCTCCAGCCTCAACCTACTGTGCCTTGAAACTGAACTGTGACGCAGAAACCAAAAGTCCAGCTAATGCACTGTCCTGTTTCTGACAGTGCCACACAGTAAATGCTTTAGAAATAAGTATTAGACCTGAGTAAGGTCAGAGATAACACTTACCCTGCCAAAATTTTGCAGCCCAGAGCAGGAGGTATTTTAAGGTCTTCCTCAGTAGAAAGTTAAAACTGGAGTATGCCAGTTAAATTACTTCTTAGAGGTCTATTCTCTATGGATGTGTGTAGTATCCCTTTTAATAAAACTGGCCTTCCCAATGTCCTCTGGCAATGCATTCCACAATTTATGCTTTTTGTAAAGAAGCATTTCCTTCTGTTTGCTTTCACCCTTGGGCCTGCTAGTTTCCTTGGGTGCTCCTTACTTCTATGTGAAATAGCAAATAATGAATTCTGAACTACCTTCTTTTTTTGCCACTATTAGACAGGTATTTGCCCTGTAGCACCTCCTCCTCCTTTCCCATTATCTCTTTTCCAGGATGAAAAACCTATTCCATATAGTTTCTAGACATATGTCCTGTGTTTTAGGTCTTTCTGTCATGACAACTGGAAGGTCATCATATGATGGCCAGATATCACAGGCATTCCTTCTCATGGTACAAGTGTAGGTTTTCCCTGTAAAACACAATCTGAGACTGTCTGGAGGATGGTGTGCAGAATGGCTAAAGGAGGAAAGATACACAATAGTCCAAATGGGCCCAGTGACCATGGAGGTCAGGTGATGCAAAGGGTTAACCAATGTACAAGGGGGTTAGGGTTAAGCCGCTTGCTTAACAATGTTACTGCTCATACATGCTTATGGTACTCCCAATGTACAAGCGGGTAGGTTAAGCTGCTTGCCTGACAATGTTACTGCTCATTCATGCTTATCGTACTCGCAGTGTATGCTAGAACAAGATGTAAGGACATGGCTATTGTTAAGAGGTAGAGACTGTGACTTGATTCCTGTCCTTTGAACTCCCAGGCCGGCTGAAATTGGCTCTGCGGTTTGGACAATGACCAAGCCTCCAAGGAGCATGTGTAATGACTAAGGGTGAAAAGTTCAGGCTCGAGGAAGACTCGTTTAGTTCATCTTGAGACCCTCGTCCACAACCACCAGGAGGCACTGCGCAAGCACAAAGGAACTTTTAGCTCATTATAATATGAAGTGGGGATGGCACATGAATGTGTGTTGTGCAACCTCATGCATATGTATAACTTTAGAGAATAAATGTAGAGGGAAACAACGCTGAGGTGTGCATGCTTTTGGAGGAGCTAACCCCCATGCACCTCAGTGCTGAATAAAGCATACCTACTTTACAACTTTAATGAGTTGTGGAGTCTATCCGTGTGTCACAGGTCCAGCTTTTGGGACACCCTTCTTGCCACAGGCCAAACCCTCCAAGCATCTTGCTCTGACCTCTCTTCATGTAGCCAGGAACTTATGCCCACCTTTTCACCATAGTGCCACATTCCCCTTCTCTGCTGCAGCCCCCACATCCTTCCCTTCTGGATAGTGATATCATGAGTGTGGAGGGAGAGATGTGGACATAAGTGCAAGCATTACTGCAAGACAGTAGTGATGCAAATTGTACATATTGTGAGTATGCTGCTGTTGAGGGCGTCCAAAAGCTACTTGAAGGAAGAACTTCTTTTTGTTCTCTGAGAGCTGATGTCCATATATTTTATTCTCTCCCTCCACCCCACTCCCCCAGTTCCTCTAGCTTAGCACTTTGTCTACAGAAATTTCCCACTCATGCCTTTTTCAGTGGTGACTTGGGAGCATTAATCCAGTCACATTTCTGTTCTGGAGTCAAAACTACTGTGTTAGATTGTAGCTCTCTCTGATGGGTAATCCTATCAGAAATTGCTGTTAAATTTTTCTCAGAAAAAAGACAGTGTCACCTCTGGCTCTGCATACCTCCCCCCACTAACAGGGGACCTTACCTGTGCACCACAAGCTGCTCTTTAAAAAGGTTAGAATAGCGTCAGCAGTGCTAGCTTTCCCGTGGGAATTCTGGATATATCACATTTGTAAGGCCTCCATAGCGTCTGGGCAAAATATACTTTTGGTCTGGACCATGACAGGTGCCGCTGGAGCAGTGCTGCCTTATAGCCTAGCAGGATTTTTAAGACAAGCCATCTTTCAGTGCTATATAAATAAAGAACAGTGGATTCTAGTATTTAAGTGGCCTACACAATTCTTTGAGTGATGTCCACCCAGTATTATTATATGTACCTTCTCTTTATAGACACAGATGCTAATGTTTATGTTAGCTGGTTTGAATTTTCTACTACCATTAATCAGGAAGTGAGCGCTAAGCTGAATTTGGGAGCAGTTCCAAATTCAGCCAAGGAAGTTTATTTTCCAAAGAAAACACTGTTGACAATAGAGTTGGAGTCTGGAGACTGGATCTTCTAAATGCACAGATTCAAAAGTTGCTCCCTAAAATACAGAGCAAGTAGACTAACTGGCCCCCACATACGATCCTAACACAGTCACTGTGTATTTGGGTACATTAGACTGTACTTTTTCTAGTGCTTTTGAAAAAGGCTTGAGGTGAGGGATTTCAGCAGTTCACAAGGCTTAATGTTGCATGGCACAGTCTGATTTTTTGCAGGTTTATATTGGCCAATATTTATTGAAGTTTATTGAAGAACTGTATTTTGTTTACATTCTGGCTGGGATTTTGAGATCCCTTTGCCAGACACCCACAAATACCTTACTACTTCTAAAAGAACAGGTTGTACAAAAAGAAGCAATATGTAGCCTGTCAAAACCACCTTAAAGGGAACAGGCCCTCACTGACATTCAAAAAGGTCCGAGGAGCAACACCATCCTGGGATTCTGGCAGCATTGAGGGGCTTTGCAGTATTTGCTCAGCCTTAGTATTTCAGCACAGACTGGGGGAGAAAAACACCAGGAGCACACAACAGCAAAGAAAGAGAAAGAAGTACCGGGCTATAGCTGGGGTGAGATGCCTCCTTGCCACAACAGCAGGGCTTGCTCAATACCCAACTCCCAAAGAACATCAAAAAGCCCATCCTTCCTTGGCATCTCTCAAGAAGCAAAATCACAGCAAAACAGCAATAGGGAAAAACCCCTGGAAAATTTTTCCTCTTTCTTAAAATAACTCTCCCCATGTGCCCACTCCTCTGTCCTCCACCATTTTTGGCAGGGAGCTAACTGTAGCAAGTGATTAAAGAGGGACTTTCATCCTGGGACAAACATGCAGAAAGTAAAACGTGTTACATTTTTCTTTGCCAGTATGTACATTTCTGAATAAATATTATTAAAGATACTTGCATGAGCAGCAAAACGTCTTCTCTTGGAAGCCAAATGACTTTTTTTCTGATTTTATTCTGCAGTTAACAGGGTCGTGTCTGATCACATTTATACCAATGAAGTAATTATTCCCTGATAAAATTACAAAGCAAGGCTTCATTTTACAATTATCCGTGAAAGGTGGGAAGGAGGTGAAATTGTATAAATCAGAAAGGGCATTTGTCAAATGTCACTATAACATACTGCGTGGAAGGGAAAACTGGCTTACAATTTTTACTATTTTTTTTTAAGACTTAGCCTTGACATTTTCATTATTAAATTTAATTTAATTTTCATTTTGAAATCATAAAAACTTGACACCAAAAAATACAGTTATATAAGACTTTTTGAAGCAACATATATGGCAAAAATCCTTTCCAGGAAGAATTTTGCCTGTAAAAGGCAATTAGGGCCAGTCCTGGTCAGACTTATGCCAAATCCCTTCAGAATCATTAGTCTCCTTGAAGGATTTCCTTTATTTTCATAATGTTGCAGCACATCTTAATCTTCCACTTCAGAATACTGCTTTTCTTGTGATGGGAAATTGTCCTCACACAACGGCATCATCAGCCCTAATTTAATATCCATCTGCGTAATCAAGATTTATGTATATAAAAATATTTGTACTTTCTCCTCTCTGTTAGGAGAGGAAAATTATATTTTATAATTAGGCAGCGGCAACAAACAAGATGGGTAATTGCGTTATTAGCATGTGTGAATTCAGAATGGGAAGCCCTGTGAAACTTTTCTTGGGGAATAAAAATGTCCTGGGCTTGCACAGTAGGTGACTGTTAACTTGCCAGCTCTTGCCAGTCTCAAAATACCAAGACTTACCATGTAAGTTCGCTATGGGTCAGATTATTCCTCAGCAGTGGGCACTTAAGCACTAGTTAAGTTTCACTAAAGCCCCTGACAGTGAAACATCAGTGATCCCTCAGCCCTTTCCATGTAAACTCATGCATAAACTTCTCATAAAGACATATTTACACAAAAGCAAAGGAACACATAAAGGAAGAAAACTTAAAATCTAATAAAAAGAAAACATTTTTATTTAAACAGAGTTTTTTATTTATGCATCTGGACATACATATTTGTGCATGTCTTTATCAACAACAGGCAGAATCTTATCCTTAACTGATTTCCACAATTAATTTTACCAAAGATGCAAATTAATTAACCCAGAGATATCAAAATATCTTCCAAAATGTTTCTTTATGGCTGAATTAAATTTTGTATCCTTTAATACAGCAGCTAAGATTAGACAAATGATTCTACTTAACTGCTTAAACTACTTAAACTACATTTACTGCTGCACACTAAAAGCAGGTCCTCTACGTTAAAATTCCTGGACACAGCCTCTTATGCAATAATTACACTGAGGTTCAGTCCTTTGGATGCTGCTACCTTGAATAAGCAAACTCAAGTTTGTTTAAGCTCTAGCTTAACCAAGTGAGTTTCAGAACGTGGTCTGGAACCTGCATAAAAGTGGGTGCTGGTTAACCAATGCGTACGTTTACAGTATGTGGCAATATGTGTTACTTTGGTTCAAAAGGCTTTTTGTTTGTTCATTAAAACTTAACAGTTTCATAATTTTGGACATAAATATTCATTAATTCCTGTCTTTTCTGACTTTAGGAGAGATGCTTTTGAAGTCCTCCTCTTAGTGAAGTATCAATAATTAATAAACAACTATTTCATGTGTGCAAGTCCATGGGACCTGATGAAATCCATCCACAGGTCCTGAAGGAGCTGGCGAATGAAGTTGCTAAGCCACTGGCCATCATATTTGAAAAATCATGGCAGTCAGGTGAAGTTCCCAAATACTGGAAAAAGGGAAATATAACCCCCATTTTCAAGAGGGGGAAAATGGAAGACCTGGGGAATTACAGACCAGTCAGTCTCACCTCTATGCCCAGCAAAATTTTGGAGCACATTCTCCTGGAAGGCATGCTAAGGCACATGAAAAACAGCGAGGTGCTAGGTGACAGCCAGCATGGCTTCACTAAGGGGAAATCCTGCCTGACCAATCTGGTGGCCTCCTATGATGGGGACTATGGAACTGATGGAAAGGGGCAGAAAAGTTGATGTCATCTTCCTGGACATGTGCAAAGCGTTTGACACTGTCCCACACAACATCCTTGTCTCTAAATTGGAGAGACATCAATTTGATAGGTGCAACACTCGGTGGATAAAGAACTGGCTGGATGGCCGCATGCAAAGAGTCAATGGCTCAATGTCCAGCTGGAGATGAGTAACGAGTGGTGTCCCTCAGGGATTGGTGCTGGGACTGAACCAGTCTTTATTGGTGACAAGGACAGTGGGATTGAGTGCGCCCTCAGCAAGTTTGCTGATGACACCAAGCTGTGTGGTTTGGTTGATATGCTGGAGGGAAGGAATGCCATCCAGAGGGACCTTGACACACTTATGAGGTGGGCTGATGCCAACCTTATGAAGTTCAACCATGACAAGTGCAAGGTCTACACCTGGGTCAGAGCAATCCCAGGCACAGCTACAGGTTGGGCAGAGAAGAGATTCAGAGCAGCCCTGCAGAGAAGGACTTGGGGGTGCTGGTCGATGAGAAAATGAACATGAGCCAGCTTCAGTGTGCGCTCGCAGCCCAGGAAGCCAACCGTATCCTGGGCTGCATCAAAAGGAGCGTGACCAGCAGGTCGAAGGAGGTGATCCTGCCCCTCTACTCTGCTTTCATGAGACATCACCTGGAGTATTGTGTGCAGTTCTGGTGTCCTCAACATAAAAAGGACATGGAACTGCTGGAACAAGTCCAGAGGAGGGCCACGAGGATGATCAGGGGACTGGAGCACCTCCTGTATGAAGACAGGCTGAGGAACTTGGGGCTGTTCAGCCTGGAGAAGAGAAGGCTGCGTGGAGACCTCATAGCAGCCTTCCAGTATCTGCAGGGGGCCTGTAAGGGTGCTGGGGATGGACTGTTCATTAGGGACTGTAGTGATAGGGCCAGGGGTAATGAGTTAAAACTTAAACAGGGGAAGTTTAGATTGGATATAAGGAAGAAGTTTTTACTGTGAGGGTGGTGAGGCACTGGAATCGGCTGCCCAAGGAAGCTGTGAATGGTCCATCCCTGGCGATGTTCAAGGCCAATTTGGACAGAGCCTTGGTTGACATGGTTTAGTGTGAGGTGTCCTTGCCCATGGCAGGGGGGTTGGAACTAGATGATCTAAGGTCCTTTCCAACCCTAATTATTCTAAGATTCTGTGATTCTATGATCCTATGATTCAGTTAAAACACACTGTTGTTAACAGGATGCAGCCATGAAGCCACCACCCTTAGAAAGTGGATTCACGACTGGCCTTTTATCGAGTGTGTGGTGCTCCCAAAAAGGTCAGTTCTGCCCTCCATCCTTTCACAAATAGGAAGAAACCAGTGTTTATTGTGGGATTACTTTTCTGCCCCTTCAGTTGACAAATTATTTCCACCCAGTGTGGATCCCAGAGGCAGATGTGCCTCTGGAGCTGTGATGAAAACAACTGCTGTGAATGCAGCAGAGAGTGAAACAGCCAAGAGTCCCCATGTCTGATCACTGTGTAGCTTGACAGGTAATTATCCCAGCTGTAAATCCAATGAGCACTGGTGAACTCTGTGGGTGGGTGGCAATCTCTGAACCCCAAAGACAGTGTTGCTTTGGCTGTTTCTGCAGTCTCTTGCCATGCGTCACTATATGATCATCCCTTGGCAGTATGAGAAAATGAACATGAGCCGGCAGTGTGCGCTCGCAGCCCAGAAAGCCAACCGTATCCTGGGCTGCATCAAAAGGAGCGTGACCAGCAGGTTGAAGGAGGTGATCCTGCCCCTCTACTCTGCTCTTGTGAGACCTCATCTGGAGTATTGTGCGCAGTTCTGGTGTCCTCAACATAAAAAGGACATGGAACTGTTGGAACAAGTCCAGAGGAGGCCACGAGGATGATCAGGGGACTGGAGCACCTCCCGAATGAAGATAGGCTGAAAAAGTTGGGGCTGTTCAGCCTGGAGATGAGAAGGCTGCGTGGAGACCTCACAGCAGCCTTCCAGTACCTGAAGGGGGCCTATAGGGATGCTGGGGAGGGACTCTTCGTCAGGGACTGTAGTGACAGGACAAGGGGTAACGGGTTAAAACTTAAACAGGGGAAGTTTAGATTGGATATAAGGAGGAAATTCTTTCCTGTTAGGGTGGTGAGACACTGGAATCGGTTGCCCAGGGGGGTTGTGAGTGCTCCATCCCTGGCGGTGTTCAAGGCCAGGTTGGATGAAGCCTTGTGTGAGATGGTTTAGTGTGAGGTGTCCCTGTCCATGGCAGGGGGGTTGGAACTAGATGATCTTGAGGTCCTTTCCAACCCTAAGTATTCTATGATTCTATGATTCTATGATTCTACTGCAGTTACACACAATGGGAGGGAGCTGTCAGGCATGTCTGCTGCTGGTGGGTCTTGCTGTTTGCGTTTTCAGGTAACTTCTCAGCCTGATCTGCAAATTCACCTCCAGCAGTGTGGGATGGCTTCAGGCCCACTCAGGCTATCTGTCTCTCTTAGAGACTTCCAATAAGTTCTGTAAGTCTTTGGGCCAGGCTCTGTCGGGGGGTAACCACGTATAGCATTCAGACTTCCACTGCTAGCTCGTTCACCTTGGCACTCCCAGTGCACAGAGAATATGCCTTACCCTGAAACCTTTCCAATAAACAGGAGCAGTGGCTCTGTGCTTGCATGTCAGACTCACACAGGTGCAAATGGCTTCGATGTTCAAGGTTAAGCTTAATTTGCTGAGCTGTCACGGGGCTGGTCAGGTTAAATTTTGTGATCTTCTCAGCACAAGCAACACGTAGTTGGCTTGCCACTAGCATTTACTAGCTGTGTATACATGCATGCTCATACCCACTGCACACAGATACAGGTTTCTTTTATGACTGTTTAGCTCTCGGCTTGGACTTCAACACATTTCTGGTGACTGCTTATCTTGGCGGAAAGCATACTTCTGAAGAACTACCACAGGAGGGCTCCCACGTTTAAGCTTTCCAGATAACCAACGCCTGTGCGTGCTGACAATGTGTGCAAGTGGGTTTATTTCCCCTCCTCTCCCCTGTAGCATTAGTGATGTCTTGCTCACACAAGTCGGGACAATCAGTAGTATTTTGAAACAGTCATAGTGGCTGAACTGAAGTTTGCCCTCTATGTGCTTACCTTCATAGGAGTGATTTTTGTGACCTACACCACTTCCTGACATTTCCAGGCTTGAATTCCTTGTGAGGTAATTTTGATGATGTTCTCAAAGAAGTGCGTGGTGGAGGTCTGTAAAATGAGTTTGCCTAATTCATTTTAGTTGACCCAAGAAATTTCTCTGCCCCAGGCAAATCAAATGCTATTGCTTTGGCCCCCTGGTCTCCCCATCACATAGGACTAACCATGCTGATCACTCTGAAGCAGCCAAATTAAACAGGAAGGAGTTCCACAGATGCTTCAGTCCACTTGTCTGTTCAGCTCATCCATAGGATTGGAGAGCTCAGCAACACCAAAGTCTCTGGCCCAGGACCCCCATAATAAGGGTTAGGTCCACAGAGTGATTTTGTGAAGCAGTTTCTCATCCTAAGATGTAAACAGTAAATGCCTTCTTTGGAAAAGACCCATTTGCTTAAAGACTGGAAGACGAAAAGAAGAAAAAAGAGATGTGGAAATATGAACTTTTGCCTTTTCTATTTCTTTTTTTTTTTTTTTTTTTTAGTTTTATTTTTGTGCAAACTTCTAGCACATCTTAAAACTTCTAACACAAGAGCTTTTTCATTTCTTTCTAAGTCAGTTTTTTTTCTGGACTCAGCAAAACAAACTGTGTTTATTAATATGAGCTTGTCCCAAGACCTGGTTTTGCCAAGCCTTAAGCATTAGAAATCCCCTAAAAATCCTTTCCTTCTCATCCATCCTCCTAGACTTCCTCTCCCACAACATACACAAGGCACTTCCTTCAGGTTTGCTCTGAGATCAGAATTTCCTCAGGATGTTCAGCCTCAAAGCTTGAGAAATGCTGCAACACATTAGTCACCTCCCTCACCACAGTTCCCAAATACGCCAGCAAGCCAGACTTCCAGCTGATGCAATTCATCAGCATTACCCTGTCAAGTTTCACTGGAGACCTGATCCATGGTGTCCACCGCAGCAAATGACTGCACCACGGCTGCTCACCGACCTTATTTTGCAGGTAAATTGAGAGGCACCATGACCAAAACAAAAGTGCGTGAAACTCATCCCTTAAATTTAGGGTCCTCTGAATATTACAGTTCTGCTCAGTCAGATACAGATAAAAGGAAAGGGACATATACGTTTGTCATTGAGATTAGTAGAAATGTGACCAAAATAGTATTATCCTATACAAATATCCATTTGCCTTTTGTGTCCCTCATTACCTAGTGACAACAGAAGCATGTGCATACAAAGTCACATCAAATGACTACACACCAATTAATATTTACTTTATTACGTTTACATGTGTGAGACCTCTGTGTTAGATATACTACACACAAGAGGAATGAATTAATTTTTTTTGTTGTGTCTTCCCCATATTTCCAGGTTTTGAATAACACTTGTAACAGGATAGTTTGTTCAGCAGATCTGTGGTGTCATGAATCAAGGCAGCTCTAAGCCTCATGGCAGAGACCAGAGGGTAGGAACTGTATGTGTTGCTTAGCAGTGACGATACTCACATTCCTCTAAGTAACAACGCATTCACATTAACAGCACATGCCACAGGGTAACTCTAATGCCGTGGGAAAATAGTATTTAAATCCATTGTGACCTAAATCAGTATAAGTGAAGAGTGAAATCAGGGGAGATACATCGGGGTGAACGTAGTGAATGGGGAATCATGTCCCTAAAAAATTGTCATAGTGTTCCTAATTGAGGCACAGCTGTGTTTTCTGCTTCTGTTTTCCTCACTAGGTGTGCAAGTTAATATATTTCTTAATAATTTTCCAGAGAAGTTTTGTTTTGTTTTCCAGTTTCACATAATGGTCGAATGGATTTTCCTCAGACTTTCTCCCAGAAGCCATTGGCTGAGTTCAGTGATGGAAAATTTCAGCCTAGAAAGTAGAACCTTTCAGAAAGTCAGGAGCAAGGGAAAACACTGGACTTGGAGCAAAAGCTGTTTTGCAGCTGTAGCTATAATACTACGTCAACATCCATGTGTATACTATGGTACAGACATAGCATTGATTTACACGCGTAATTTTTGAAGCTGAGGCAATCACTGTTAATTGTTTTATTGACCAGTTACACAAGAAAAACAGAAGATACACACAGTTGGGATGTGCTACTGGCCTGATTTGACTCACCAGACTTTCTCAGGAAATGCTTGAGCATGTTTCATTCAGTAGGTGCAGCCGGCATGCCTGGACATAGCACACCTCTTCTGTTTGATGTGGTTTCACAGGGCTTGAACGTCCTTTGTACCACATAGGCCTGCGGGCTCCCAGGGGAAAATGAAATTGGCTGATGATTAAATGGCAAGCATATGCAATGGCACCCTTCAAGAGCCCTCTGATACTATAAGAACATACAAATCAGGGCCCTGGTGGGAAACTCATTTCTCACAGTTCTTAGCCCCCCGTAACCACATGATGGAACAGAAGATGAGAAAAAGCAAGTCCACCAGCATTCATTTTCTGTATGAGAGTCAGGAGAGATCTTGCTCGTAGAAGCAGGCAGCAAAATAATTGGGAGACCTCCTAGCTGTGTGACATAACCTTTCTGTTTTGCTTTTCATCATTTGGGGTGTTGATCTTCTGTCAATATGTAAGACAGGGCTTGCTATCATAGCCTTGGCAATTTAATTACAGCTCACACTGAGCTCCTACACTGCTTCATATGAAAGAACTCTTTAGACTAATTGTGTGAGAATAGCAATTACTGTGTTCTCCTATTCTGTGTGCCCCTTATTTCTCCCTTAGAGCACCAACAGCAGCTCAGGAGAAGCTTATTTGATGCTGATGTAGTTTGCAGCAGGAAAAATAGCTAACCTAAACAGAAGAAACCTAGAGATGGGCTTTGGCTTCCTCAGTGACCAGAGCTCCTGTGCTAGCTTACAGCTGGGACCAGAAGATGCCAAGATGCTATTAAGTCTTTCAGGTTGGTGAAGTGTTTTTGGATTCATAGAAGAAGGTAGCTATTTTTTTTTTTTTTTGTAAGCTTTGACCTGCAGTGAGAAAAAAAAATCCGTTTTACATTAAAAGGGGCAGAATATCTAACCATTCCTTTGGGAAAAGGAAAGGAATTGATTCTTGCATAATAGCACAAACACTGAGGGAAGAGAAAATGTATATTCCCTACTGTAGCTGTCTGTGGTTGCTCTTTTCTTCTCATTTCCATTAGAGGGTGCTCTTGTTTCAAATATTTTGGAAGCCAGGCTTTCTGCTGTCAAAGAGTTGCCTTTAAAGCGGGTCTTCAAGATAGGTGGTCCAGTCCAGCTACTAAATGCTAAGCAAGGTAGAAGACAGCATGATTAAACAAGATAGCATTACTTATTTTCCCTGCTGTACAAGTCAGGAACACTGCAGACATTAAAGATCAAGAGGCAGCAGCTGTGTAGAAACTGTTCTCCTTGGAGTCTCTCATTACACAGACCCTGCACAGAGCCTCACCAACAGGCTAATACCACTTCTCACAGTTTCGTTCTTTCTCTCTTTTATAAAGGAATAGGCAAAAAGGCTGCTTACATTTGTCTTTTGAAATACATTTATGCAAAAGCCTCACACTTTGTACAGAACATTGGAAATAAATTGAGTCTGATATTTATAAGACTTTACAAGTAGGTGCATTTTAAACAACCCAAATAAAGTGCAAACAAGCACAGGATAGGTTTTTCTACCATCATATTGGCAATGGTGACTCAATGCAAGCTATTCTCTGCTGGAAGAGGATATGCTTGATCTGTGCAGCTGTCCCTTCCGATAACCTACATATGATAGCCTCCTTCTTCCCACAGGACCTTCCATCTAGAAGGCAGCAGGACATTACCTGGGGGAGATGCTGACACTTGCTCAAAAGGCACAGCACAGCCACTTTCCATTTCTGTCTTTGCCTCCATTTTCACCTTCATTTTTTTCTGTAATCATGAAAATTGCCCTCAACCATCCTCAACAGGTGGCCTTTGTCTTCACCCTAGCAGCTCATGTCATGAAGCCTGTAGCCCAGCTACATCTTATCAGTCTTTATGGATGCATTTTTTTAAGTGCTCAGACTTGAATGAATTTAAAAGAAGACAGCAACAATAATAACAGGTTCCTGGAAGTACAGTGTTAGCTAAGCCCTGCCAGTATTTGAGAATCTTAACAGCTAAACATGTCTGCATCTGCCTCAGAGAAGAGACAGTTAACCCTGTGGTTAAGTCCTGTGGAAGAATTCCCCCCCTCTCAAGATCCAGCTGCAGACTAAGGATAAACAAACTCTCCCACTGCTTCAGTTGCAGGCTGCTGCCTTTACAACTGACACTCCTGGCTATGATTTCTACTAGCATTTAGTAGCAGCTGTGCCCCCAGCTGGGAGCTTTCACTTTCTATTTTTAAAATCAGTGAAATCAGGAGCATATGTGGCCTATAATTTACCATGTATTTTTAATAATAAAATCCACTCACCAGCATATCAGACTGTAATTCTACCCTGGAGATGCTTTATTCCTTAGGAGATCCTTTATCAGGGTTTAAAATACCTGATTATATTGGGGTGTGACATTCTCCACAAGTTGCTATCATCAAAGTGTGCAGTATATTACACAAAAGGCTATGCCATACAATGCTTGTTCCCCAGGACCAGACTCAGAAGGAAATAAGTGACAATAGCTTCTCACTTCTGTGTAAAATTGAAAATCATGCATGACAGCCAGTTACTTCAAGATACCTTCTTATTCCTGTGTTGTGGCAATGGTCAGTGAATATGATGTATTTGTGCATCTAAGTGGTTTGTGCGTTTAAGTGTATATATATTTTAAGCAAAGCTGTATGTTCAGGAGTCAACTATTTCCAGCTAGAAGACAAAACTAAATAGGAGGAAGAGAAAGAGTTAAGTAGTATCTGTCTAGGAGTGAGAAGAAAACTGAGATGAGTGGTAAAGAAATGATGTAGGTGATACAATTTTCATATTTTTTTTTTTGTTTCCCCTCTTTCCCCTTAAACACAAAACCACGAATCTTCATTTCAGGAGAGGTCTAAAACTAAATGCTCTACAGACTAATCTTGATGTCCATTAGAACTAGGCCTACTCCAGATTTAGGCTGACCTAATTTTGCATCGAAAGGTTTTGGGATATTTTTTTGTTGAAGTCAGGAGCCTTATACTGATGCATAGCCTGTAAGAAATGCAAGAATGGCAATCACGCAGGTCTTGAAAGTAAGGTCTTGACAGAAACATGGCTGTTTCACAAATACGCTTTTCAAGCACTTTGACATAAGCAGGAAAACAACCATACAGCAATCCTCCTGGTGTTGTACCGATGTGTGTAAGGATTTCTTTTTTTCCCAAAGAACCTTTTTATGTCAACTGCCTTCTATGTGTGAGCTTAAAAGGCCACCCAGAGCTTTCAACATTCTGTCCCATGGATGCTTGGAAGGCCTAAGCAGGCTTACAACATTCTGTTTGTGAATGATCTCTGACTTTCAAAGAGTACCAATTTCTCATCCGTTTTACCTTATTATGATCTGGTGGAAGGAGGTTTCCTTTAAGGTTTCCTTCGGGGACTATCCATCTGTCTTTGAAGAATGTATACAGAGGAAACACACGCCCCTGAGATGCCTCTGAACTGGAAAGGCACTAGCTTTTGCATAGGTTTCTCTGACATTCTATCTATATTTGCCATTGGACTAAGCTGGTGCCTAGCTCCTAAGTAAGCTGGTGCCTTGCTCCTAAGTATAAAGAGAAGCCAGCATCTAAGACAGAAAAGCCAACACCTTTCAACAGCTCTAAATTTGTGTGAAATAAAATGATGTCAAATAGAAAAGCCTGGATCCTGTTGGCAAACTCCAGGAACAGAACAAAATCAATGAGAACAATGTGGACAAAGCTAATGAACTGAACACCCCTTGACCTTGGAGCCAGAGTTGTTTTCCGTGTGCAATTTTCCTTGCTGTGAAGCCTCTATGAATACAGTTGCTGACTGGTTTAATCCAAAGGTTAACTGCTGTGAAATAAACAGGTCCTCTTAGCATCATATTTGACTTCTGCTCAGTCATTAAGTTCTGTTTGTGTCTTATTCTCTTTTCCTCTCAAACCATTTCCAGCTTAATTGTCTCAGTGTTTTGAGGTGGTTTTAGTAGTTTTACTTTTCATGCTCAGCCAGTTAGTTATCTGTAAAAATCACCACTAATAGCTATCACTGAGACAACACAAATTTACAAGGGCATCATCCACAGCCATCTTGTCAGCTGAACATAGTAAACAAGGCTCTGGAGAAGCAAGCAAATACTAATGTACTATCTGATGTAGATACAGTGGACTTACTTAAAAGACCAAACTGGAAACTTGAAAAGTAACTTGGCTAATACTGTCCCATACTTGAACCTGCTTTGGCAGTGGAATATATATGATTACTTAATAGGACTTTTTCATCTCTAGTTTCTAAATTCCCCATTGATTTCAGGAAATGGTGAGTCAGTAGGTTAGCAGATACTTCTGTCTATTTTGCTGGCTCCTTTATTTACTCTGTGTCTCTTGGTTGCTCTGAGACTAAAAGAAAACCCCGAAACATATGATACAAATAGGGAGATACAGAGGCCACAGCCAAATGAGGTTAAATAAAAATTTCCTCTAACATGATTCAGAAGGTAATGATTTCTGAGCTGATCTTCAGGTTGTCTGGGGGATCTGGCTCAAAAATTATTTCTTCTTCCTGAACCAGATGGTTCAGAAACAGAGTTTTCATCCATGTCAAACGCCTTCCATATCAAGACAGCAAATTGACTGGCTTTCAGACCACAAAGGAAGCATCCTGCCCGTAGCTGGACATGCATGAGGATTGCCTGGTTTTTATTAGTTAGGACAGGAAAGTGAAGAATTAGCAGTTGGACTAGGAGTTAGTCAAGGTCCTGGGAGAGTTTGTGTACAGAGATAGATACAACTTTGCAAATGCATGAGAAACTTTCTTGTGGTGGTTGAAGCTCAAAGCTTTCCTTTGGGTTAAGTAGCTTAATTTCTCTGACAAACACAAACATACTAGAATCTAAAAAGAAAGTAACTTAGCTATTTTCACTTTTTGACCTGAGGTAGAAGTTCAGCTCATGTTCCTGGCACTGAATCAGTCTCAAAGCAGTCATCTTCGTGTCACATTTGTAGTGATGTTCCAAGAACACAAAAAGACAAAAGAGCACACCTATCTCGTAAAGCACACTTACAGATAAGCACACTTATCTGGTAAACCAGAGAAAGACAAATCAAGGTTCAGTATTGGGACAGAGATTTCCAAATGTCAGAACTGCTGGTACAAAAGAAAGAAACTGGACCAATGCACATCTTTTATATCTCCTCCTATGCCTGGAGAGGCTACCACTGATGAAGCAGTGGAAGGGCAGAGGTATTGAAGAGACTGAGCAAAGCTGGAGCAAAGCTGTGGATGTGAACATTGGCACCAGGCAATGAAGCACTTGGCAGAAGGCGCCAAGCTGCTTCTCTCAAACTGGCACATCCACATGGCACAAAGCCTTTCTGTGATACCACATCAGGTCCAGAAGCACAGCTCAACAGCTCTACCTCTCCTGCTTGTTCCATGGCGTCGTGAAAATAAACCCATTGTACCACTGAGGCTGAAATGCTGAGCCATCATTTTTCTTTCTTAATGTCCATTTCCAAGCTGGTTATGTTTCTGTGCCAGGTAACATTCACAGTGAAACACTGGCAGCGGGTAGTTTTCTAGGAGGCTTCTCTGCTCATTGGCAAAGCAAAAATACCTCCTTCATACCACCATGTATGCCCTGCCAGAGGAACAAAGAACAGAGCGGTGCATTCTCTGAACATGCACTCTCCAGGTCAGTACATTAAAGGGCCTGCAGGTCCCAAGGGGCACTGGAAGCACTGCCTTGAACACCACATACATCCTAGCTTACATCCATGCATAGAGCTGCAGTCTTGGCATCAAGACTGTGTGCCTGCAGCCTCTTCTGAGCTCCCTCCCAGGAGGAAACTGTGCTGTTTCTGTGCTGCATGTCCAATAACAGCCCTGAATAACACACCAGGACCTCACTAGGGAGCACTGACAGTGTCACTAACTGGTTGTAAACTGTGAAACTGGAAAGCAATGTCCCCTTTCCCCACCTTACCATTTCCACTCCTCATTCTGGCCATGGTATAATCTGCTCAGAATCTCGTCAGGGGAGCTCTGCAGAACAGCTCTGCCTGTCTTAATAGAGTGAGGAGGGAGATGCTCTGCATTAAGCCTGTTTAGAAAGATTAGAGAATTAGGAATATTAGGATCTTTTGTTACATACCTCCCTTTGTGCAAGTAAATGAGGTCTAAATGGCTCCTGAGAGGAGGCAGAAGACCTCAAGTTAAGCACTTTCTAGAAAGAAAGGAAGCAAACCCCCCCTACCCACTCCCTTCCCCAAGTCTGCCTGTTAATGTAAATTTTCAGGAATTATCCTTTTAAGAGATAAAGGGGAGAGAAGGAACAGAGAATATGATTGTGCCTTGCAGCCAATTTGAGCAGGGAGCCGAGCTGGGTTTGGCATAATGCCCATTAGCTAGCTCAAATTTCACCTGTAAAAGCCCTGTAGACATTAAAAAAGCATTCATTATCCACCCAGACACAAAACACTCATTATGCTCTATTTTCCCAATCCTGCTAACTATGCATGAACTGTTCCTGCTGAAGGACAGTATTACCTGCTTCCTTCAGATTAGTCTCCAATCCCAGCTGCTCATAGGGTTTTGTTTTTAATGAGACGGAAGGTTGTTTGACAGGGCTTCTCCCAGATGACCATGGACCTACATGTGTGGATTCCTGGTTCCTCTTTGAAGGGCTCAGCTACAGGAATGAGCACAAGGCCTGCTCATCTCTCCACTTCTTGGGACATTAACATGCATCAAATTGTTGCTCAGAGCCATATGAGTCCAGCTAGAATCTCGTAGCCCCTGAGTGAGTCATTTTCCACCATTTCTATGTATAATAAACTGTGTGTTGACTATCAAAGGATACTAGATTTCTTCCATAATGTATCTAGGCATTTTTGCACAAATTTGCTTTCTGCAATTTGTACTACAGAAAAACCTATCTTGAATTTAATGATGAATGTAGACATCCCTATTAAAAGGCTTAGCTGAACCTTATAATTAGATTTCTTTCAGTTCTACATATACTTTTACTAGCACTTTGGCTTCAAGAGGAAATGTGTTGTAGCTACACTTAGCCATGACATCACAGCTGTTAGCACGGCAATAACCTCTAAGCACTGCAGTTAGCGCTTTTTCCTAAGCAAAAGCAACTGTTGTGTGTGGTGGTCAGATGCTAAGATAAACTTCCCCAGTGAATTAGCAATCTGGATCACACAGGTGTTATCTGAATGTGCTCTCTGCCAGTTACAGGCTGAAACCAGAATCCTTCTGATAGGAAGATAGCAAGTCCATCAGATTACCCAAAGGAGTGGATATGCAGGACCTTATCTCAGCTAACAGCTGGCTTTGTTTGGGTCCAGGTGACTAGTAAGAAATTCCCACCCAAGTTACATTAATTCAAGATGCCACCAGTTGTTCTGTGGCTGCTGTGCAAAACCCTTACACCACAGCCATACTAATAGGAGAGGAATAACTGTGCAGCATATGGCAATTAATTTGCTCTGGGGCTGGGGTTCTCAGAAAGGTGTCATGTTCTTGCTGTGTGAGCCACCAAGTGTCTCCTCCTGCTCATGCATATATGTGACACCCACCGGCTGTTCTGATTTCAGAGCTAAATGCTTTTGGGAGCCCTCACTTTCAGGCATGTTACAGCTTTTCCCTCAAAACCCAAAGATAATTGGGTACCCCATGTTTTATTTTTATTTTTTTCTAAGGAAGTTTACTTCAATTTGCAGGCACTTTTCTGTGCAGCCCTGATTTCACAATAGCGAGCATTGGCAGTGAACACCTAAACACTACCCAGGCTCCTGTAAAGTGAAAGCACAACAGAGGGGTAGGGCAGGCTCTTCTTGCCATAGCTAAAGGCATCCTGCACCAAAGGTTTTTTTCTCTATCCAGATTCCTTGGAAGAGACTAGGATGGTACAATCAGAAGGACGCAGTCTCAGTAGGTGAACCACCTCTTGTTTGAAAACCCAGGTCCCAGACTAGATGGTTGGCAGGCCAGTTGGCTCCATCCCGTATAAGAGGGTCCCAGAGCCAGAGAGGAATTGCGATGTGATGCCAAGTGAAGTGCCAGTCCTTCAGGGAGGGGCTCTGAGACAGGAGCCAGCTCCAACCAGAGACTGTGAGACTAGACAGGTCCGGGACTGGCCTTTCAAAACTGTTGCAAAACTAGCCTGAGGTGACAGGGGGTTGTATAAAGAATCTTGTACTCCTCGCAATTGCAAAGACTACAGAGAAATCAGCAGCCCCAGGCTTTCTTCAGCCCTGTTGTCACTTGAAAACTACAGCAAAGCTGTATTTTGAGGCAAAGACAAAAAAACTAATGAACTGAATGGAGAAGATATGATTGCTTTTCTGCAGCTTTTGGTCCGTGCCTCTCCAAATAGATGTCTGAATTCATGTTAAAGAAATAACATGGCAAATCTTTGCATGTACATGCATCATTGGTGAGGATAAAAACAAATGCTCTTCAATCTCATGTTTATCTCTCTGAAGGGCATAGAGGGAAATGACAAGAAAAGTCTTGAACAATGAGAGTCATTTGGAGCTGGATCCCCTGCAGACATTTCCGAAGGTTCCTTCCCTCATAGCTGCCACCTTCTCCCACACTTGGCCTTTACTGTTTTTCCTCTTGATCCCTAGAAGATTTTTTCAGAAGTTCCCATGCTTTATGCTTGCGTTGCTACAATTTAAGAGTAGGGGAAGAAAATTCCTATTTTTAGTTCCAGCATATAAAATGCTATCTAGGGACATGTCATTTTGTCCTAAGTGATCAAGCAGAAAAAGGATATGGCAACAAATAAAACCTTAGAAAGGGTATTCATGTGGTTAAGGCATTAGCCTGTTAATTCTGGAGATTTGTGTTCCTTTTCTGTCTCTCCTACAGTCTCCTTAGGCTCCTCACAGGTTAATTTGTGTTCCTCACTTCTCTTCTTGTAATATGGAGATAATGCTAACCTATCTAACAGCTTGGTGCAATAAGTATAAATTAATTACTGTGTGACAGATTTTCAAACACATTGGTGCTTACTGCCATAACAAAGCCCTTTATGTAAACAAATACCCCTGAGAAAACAAGAGGCTGGATTTAAAGGTTGTTTTTGAGGTAAATTCCTATAACATCACTCCCACCATAGGAACACACCTACACCAAAGGAAAAAAAATAGGACAAATGTAGGGTGTCAGGCTTTAAAGATCTTGAAAATCAGCCAAATCTGTAAAATGCTGAGGAGACTTAATGCAATACTTATACATCCTGGGGCAAATTCTCAGGAATGTTGAGTACCCTCTGCTCCCCACTGACTCCAGTTGTGGGCACTCAGCAAATTCAGATGTAAAATAATCATTTAGTGAACAAAAGGTATTTAAATGAATTCTTGTTCCTCAGCCTGCATGTTTTCACTTTTACCATAAGAAGTTCCACCAAGCTCAACTGCTGTAGCATCTGCATGCTTAAAATAAAAATAATAAAAAAGAAAAGTGTCGATTATCTTTTTTCTTTCTATCTGATTGTTCCCCCAACCCATGAAAATGCCCTTGTGTGGCTCTCAAGAACATCACCAGGAAGGAAAAAAGGGTGAGGATTTTGCCATTGCTTTCTACAGTCTCTAGGGTGGCCCTTTCCTCTCGTCTGCATCCCTGAGATTCAGCAGCATGTGAGTGCACTCCAAAAACCACTGGCAGGTGGGAATCCTTCTCCCTTGCTCCAATTTTTGTTCATAAGGTGCTGGGTGAAGAGCATTATTTTCCACTCAGTCAAAAACATTATGACAGCTTT
This sequence comes from Lathamus discolor, assembly GCF_037157495.1. NCBI lineage: Eukaryota > Metazoa > Chordata > Aves > Psittaciformes > Psittacidae > Lathamus > Lathamus discolor. Next base: position 55,847,394 of record NC_088884.1, read on the forward strand.
GAGTAGGGGAGAGATTTGGTCCTTTCTCAGAAAAGCAGCTGGCTTCTTTCTACTTGAAAATGAAGCTTAATTCTCTGGGCTGAGACAGCTTTTAAAATTCAACTAACAATAACACCTGGCTTTTAGGGATGTGATTGAACCAGCACTTCCCTGTCTGGAAGCAGCCTTTGAGGAAGTTAATATCCAGACCTGTGCTTGGTGTATAACCATAGTTAAATGCTTCGTTTGAGGATGTGTGGAAGCCAGTTTTTATAGGTGCAGAAGAGGCACCAAGGTGCGATGGTGTGAACTGCTAAGCAGGGAAGTGTTGTGTGACCAGACTTGGCCACACAGAGACTGGAGGGGCCAGAAGGCACCTTTGCGACACCGCATGGTATCACTGCTTCCCTCTCTGGCAAAGTGACCCTGCAAGCCTGGGTGGATCAAACCCCTGCAAAACAAATCAAATTCCAGCCTGAAGCTCGTGCCCAGAACGCAAGCCCCCATCCTTCATCCATGCATCATGGAACATTTGCTTGTAGCAGCGCGTGCCGAGAGCACGGCGCCCTGGAAGGGAAATGCCGGAGGGGCAGTCAACACTGCAGTCCCTGTTTGCCAACCAGGGCATGCTCCTTTGGGCTTGGCCGTGTCAATGCTCCTCGCTGGTCACCAGCTTCGCCTCAGACCCACCTCAGAGAGCTCTGTTTTCTTTGGCGGGGCCTGCGACCCCGGGCAACCCAACCCGGTGTTTGAGCCTTGCCCGGTGCGTTTCAGAACGGAGAACACATGTTTTTTTGTTTCAAATATATTGCTTAAAATAACTCCATCTCTAGAAAGTTGAAGTTGGACACCACCAGCTCCCCTACACCCCCCTTTCCCTCTTTGCACAGCTGTGGCTCCCATGAGGATCCAACGACAGATGTGCCATGAGGATCTGGTTATCATTCCTCCTTCCCAGCCCCCACCAAAGAAGAAATGTATATATATGTATTTCTTTCTCTGGGCTGCTGGACAACAGCAAGCATCTGTGAGAAGAAGGGGGGAAGGAAAGCATTGGCTGAAAACCATCCCCTGCTCCCTCTCCCCCCTCCCTGTCATCCTGTGCTCTCTTCAAACACGTTTTTAAACATACCGGTTTTGGTCTGGTTTCCTGGATGGCACATCTTCATGTCTAGCTGGGCTCCATTCGTTACCTTATGAGACAGGGTAGGACCAAGGTGACAAGATTGATGAAGCATTTAGAGCAAGGGGAATGGGTGAGGACACACTCACGCAACAGCAGTGGAAATGGAGTGAGGGGGCACTTTTATATGTTAAATGGAGCAAATCTGTTTCAGGAGGGAAAAGGTAATTTAAATTCTAGAGAGATAATTTGGCATTCCCTCTTGTTTGTCCTACCAAAATGATGAACTGCCTCGTTTCATTTTATTTTATTTTTTATTTTAAATTCAGTACCTGAATTTTTCTATGTTTCATTTTTTTTTTTTTTTTGCGGTTTGGAGGAAGGTGAGTTAAAATGCCTGCCCTACCTAGAGTTCAGAAGTAACCGAGTTACTTCCACTTCTGGAGGGTCCTATATTTTATTCCAAATTGGCACAAGATCTGTTCAGTTATTCTTAGCCTTCCTGACACCTTTTTGCTTTTGTTACATTAATGCATGGATGTGAAGAAGGAAGGGACTCTGAGTTCTGGATCCTGTTCCACTGAGCTGCTAATTCACATTAAGAAAGGTCAAGTCTAATAGAGCACTGCCTTATGTTGAGGCCAAGAGGAAAAGGAATTCATCTGAAAACTCACTTTCCAGGTGTATTAACCCCTCCAAGTGCTATTAGGCTGCATATGTGTCCCAGCAGCAGCTCTTTCATGGAGAAGCCCAGATAAACTAGCTTATTACTCAGCTTTCAACTCCAATTCTCTATAGCTCAGATCACAGTTTTGCTGCAGTTTCTACTGCTGCTTAATCTCACCTTTTATCAGGCTGTTGCCTGCCAGGAATAAAGAGGCTCCCCTCTATTAGGGTGTACAGTTTGTATACGTCTGCTTATATACCAGGGCACTCTATGCAGAGTGAAGAAAGGCAACAGTACCAACCGTACAGAATCATCTAATCAAAACTTTGTTTTTTTTTTTTTGTAGGCAAATGCAAAAGTACTGTCAGAGATGAAGTGGAAGACTTTTTTGGGTGGGAAAGGTAGAAGGGTGAGGAGACATTATGCAGAGGAAGTTGATCTTTGCTACTTGTATTCCAGCATGATGTGTAGTAAGGGACCTAAGTAGCCTAGAGGTACTGGCTTCTGCTTGAATCCCTACGTATGTATTTGTCAGATACGCATAGGAAAGAGAAGAAGGTTAGATGGCTGCTCAGAAGGTGCTCAGGGAGATGGAAACAAAGTTTACCATTTACTAGCTGATGGACAGAAACACATCTGTTTATTTTGAGCAGGGGTAAGAGGTGTAGGGAGTGGAAGAAAATTTGCTTTTGTTGAAACAGAAATACAGATCATGGTATTTGGCCACACTGCAAAACCTGAAGCTCATTTGAACACTTTAAGAAAACAAAACTCTGGGCTCAGCCTCAAGGGAAAGAGCAAACAATTTACTTTTCCCTCTGTCTCATTTCAGAACAAGTAAAGAAACACTTTCCTATGAGAGGGGCACAGCCTGATGAACAAACCAAAACAAAATTGCTACTGATAGAGTACGGGTGACTCTACACAGAACTTGGTACTGATCTGACCTCTGCAAGAGGAGAGCCCCAGGCTGTCTGGTGAATGTAGTTGTACAGCTGACATTGGCTTGCAGTGCCCAAATTAACTTGTTAGAATGCAAAAAGGCTGCAAAAGGAAATGAAAACAAAACAGGAGAGATAGCCCATCTGTGTATATTCTACTCTTTCAGGATGTCTACTTCTACATGGAAACTTTTTCATTAACCTCAAAACAGTTCATTTTCAAATATTTTTTTTTGAGGGAGAACTACTTTAGTGGTGTTTTTTTCTTCTAAATATGCAAAGTTTAAATTATGTCCCAAGTGAGACTACATGTATGACACAGGCCAAATTTTTAATATGTATTTCTATGCACATGGAAACATAACAGTTCCTGAAACATTTAATGAAGCTGTGTATGATCTTTTCTAAAGCTTCTCTGGATGGTGGCGATCTCAAAAAAAGCATAGACCTGGCACTAGCATTGACACGGTATGTCAGAAAAGCTTTTCTTCACAAGCAAGGGCAGGAAAGACCTGTTGACATGATGGGAGACAGGGGTGACATTGCAGAGGTGTCATTGAACAGCAAAGGGATGACTCCCCAGCTGGTGGCACACGGTACTCCCAGTTGGCACTGCACTTTTTCAGGCACTCTGATGCCCTGTGAAGCTGGCAAGTACCCTCCCTCCAGGAGAGGAACTCCCTCAGTGTTGGCTGGGAGAAGAAATTAAAGTCTTTGCCCTGTGTCCTTTGAGAAAACAAGAATCTCTCAGTTTGCGTTTATGAGAAGATTTCACATTTCATTCCAGCTGGAGGGAAGAGGAGAGAGGAAAAACACACCCTCTTCTTAGCCAGGCTGGAGGTTGTCTGCAGACACAGGCTGGGACTGTAGGTTATTCCACAATGGTTTGAGTGTACCCCACTTCCCACCCCTGCCGAGAAAGTCTCAGTTCCAGGGGAAAGTGGCACATCCTACAGTGTAAAGGCCTTGGAGGTAGGTAAAGCGTGATGACTGGCTGAGGCAGGCTCAGTGCTGCTCCATTTGGCACAGCTAATGGTAAGGTTCCCCTTTGGCTTGCCAAGAGGGGCTGGTGCCTGCAGAGCACCTTCAGTGTGTAGCTCAGCTGAGACAATATGCGTGTTAGGAAAGCCTGTTCGGGCCTTTCGTCACTTGTTATTAGCTACATGAAGGCTAAGGCATTTTTGCGCAGAATCAGAAATCCTAGAAAGAGTCCCAGAGCACAGAGTTGTTCAAGATCGGAACTATTTCTGGGGAAGAGGCTGAGTTCAGACCATTACAGACTGAGGATGCCAAGTCTGGATCCAGGCATAGCTTTTTGGGAAGAATGCTCAGGTCTGGGACTGCAATCTATTCCCCAAACGAAATATAGGAGAGAGAGTTCAAATTTTGCCACAATTTATGTATTCACAGATGTGAAGCTTTAGATGAGACCCCTCTGCCCGAATCAAACAGGGGCTCCCCATGCGGAGGGGCAGGACGAGAGTCAGTGGTCCAGCTCCTTTCTCAGCCCTCTAGCTTAGAAGGGCAGGATCTGCTTTGGAGATAAATGACAACCAAGAAGGGAGCAAGATAGGAACCAAAGTGAGGACTAACTGTGGGAGTGATAGTAGGAGGGTCCAACGAATGTCATCCTGAAGTTCCAGTTCTCCCTAATTGTCCTGAAAGTGCTGCTGTGAGTAGAATATCTGGAAAATAACACTTCATGCCATCCCTCTCCCTTGTCCCCCTGCCCTCCCACCATCCCTATATCCCTCCTGGGTAAGAAGAGAGCATCTGTTACAGCAGTCTGGTCTGCACTAGTGGGTGGGTAAATGGTTTCATGCAACACCAGCCATGGGCTCCAGCAGAATTATGTTTAAAATCCTATATGCTATTTTCTCTACCTTCTGTTGTTATCCCACATTCTGCGGCTAGGGTGGGGAGGAGAGCAGGACAATCAGATTCAGAGCAATAATGATCATGATAAGAACTGATGTTGAATGCAATTCCCATTTCTCATTACTATGCTACTGTAGCTATGGTTTGGCTCTCCTCCTGGCCTTGGCAAACACAATCCACTTCATCTCCTGCTTCTCCTATTGGCAGGTCTCCCATCCTCCTCTTGGCTTCTGCAGCCAAACTCCTGGCTGGTTGCAGTAATCCCACATAATATTTCACGCAAATTTATATGAAGCCCGTTACAAAGCTCAGCAAGGAGACACTGTTTCTTTTTCTTGATACAATTAATCACTTGTAGCTCTGCTGCAAGAACCAGCCTGTCTCCCATGTAACTGCTCCTTTCTGTCAAGAAGGCTGAGAAAGTGCAGTGCCCATGGAGGGCACTTTGCTCTTTCCTTCTTGTCCAACTTCCCTTCCCTCTCCCATACAACCCCAGGTGAAAACCATGCTGACTCTTGCAAGACCCCTCTGCCTCCTTCCTGTCTCCCCCAGTGCCTTGCCCTGGGTAACACAAAGCAAGCGCTTGCGGGCAGTCTCCGCCCCACAGCCCATCTCACCCTCCCTCAGCCAGGGCTTGGCTGCCGTGGTTGCCCTCCTGCCTGCACCATGGCTTGGTCAACATGCTCCAGCTGCTCCCATGCCCCAGCCCACCACAGGGAATATTGTAAGGGATTGCTCTCGCCTCCTTCGGCTCCTGTTGCTTTGTGCTGTCTAGTTAATCTTTGGGTACAACTCCCTCTGCTCCCCTCCTCTCTCTCCCCCCTCTCTTTTGAAGTATTTCTAGTGTTGTGGCTGTTTTTGTGGAAAAACAGAAAGCTAACCCACAGTATAATGTTTCTGCGGCTAAACAGGAGACCCAAGTCTCTGGGCTTGTCAATCCAGGACCTCACACTAGTACTGAAATTCAGAGGAACAGAAAAAGGGGATCTCTTTTCTGCTTGCAACTGTGGGTGTCCACCTCTTCACTCAGTATTTCCTTGTTTGTGTCCATCTGGCACATCACCCAATTTCTCCTCTTGTGTCTTCTCAAGTATTATGTCAAGAAGATAATTAAGAAACATATGCTTAATGAAGCCTTTATCCCCCTTTTTAGCATTAGGCACAGAAAGGGGTTGAAAGCTGCCATCTGTTTCAATGTCTTTTTTCTGATATTCTGACAAAATTCGTGGTAGCCTGGTTCAATAGTAAAGGAAAAAAGTAGTTTAATTATGTGGTTAATAATTCGTAAGACAAATGCTAGAAGAAATGCTGCTTTTTCTTGGTTTCAGCTAACTACCCAGTACATCCCATTTTCCCTCCCAGATCAAATTCAGGTCATGTGTGGTAAAAAAAGGAAACTAAATAAGAAATTGGCTTTTTCCTCTTCTTTCCCACCCCACACTTTTATGATGGGAGTATGCTGTATTTTCTGAAGCAGAATCACTGGGTGATGTTAAGTGAAATGCTCTTGTCCATTAGCTGCAGTTGCTCTGTTCAAAACATATTTCCCAGTTCCCAAGGGATCTGAGGAACAAATTTTATGTCTACTATGCTCTAGAAAACTTTTCCAGTTGTCACAGGCTTACCTGCCAGATAAGTATTTCTTCTCCACAGACAGTTATCTTTCACTGGCTCTCTAAGTTGATGCTTTTCAGGATTCTGTTTGCAGTCTGAGATTAGAACTATAACCAAAACATTAGGAAGTGAGGTTACAGCCATACTTCTAAAGGTAAACAGCATTTCTGAAGGCCAAACTTGCATGACAGCTTCCTCTCATCATTTTTGCGATACAGTCATTTCCTTCTAAATTGGTTCAATATCTGAGCGGCTGAACAGGCAGCAATGGTTGGTAGCATTTTCTTGCAAATTGGCGCATCATGGTGACTATAAGGTAGAAAGGACAGGACTGTGGAAGAAAGCCCTGCTATAAATGTGGTATTTAGTATAAATTCACCCTCTGATCTGAAATCCCCAGACTGTTGGCTTTCAGAGGGCGGGACAGCACACAAGGAGAAAGATTACACTAGGAAGAGAGTGATAACTGATTTTCAGCTTCTATGATGTTTTTGTAGAGCAGTTTTACCACCTTTAGGAATGCATACCCTGGAGACTTTTATTTGAACAATTACAGTAGAGAAGTGAATTTTCAGGTCAGTTTTGACAAAAGGAGAAGGAATTAAAACCAAGAAATTTTCAAGTTAGAGAACATAGAGCACTGTATAGAGTTATATACAGTACTATGTTTTCCCCAACATGTTTTTGGAGGATAGTGATTTCTTACTGCTCTCTTAGTAAAAAATGCCATAGTCTTTAACTTTAGACTTAGACCTGACCAAAGGTAGGATTAAACTGTTTATGACATCCATAAATTTGAGGAGACTTGCTTGTATATTTTTCTTAAATAAAGAATCCCTTTGGAACACCAGAAGGAATTTCAAAACTTTGGAGCTGTGATTTATAAGAACTTAAAGTGTGGGTCTTTTTACAACACACAGAAATAAGATCTTCAGGTTAAAATGAACAAAAATAGTAGAATTTGCAAGAATTCTTCCTTCCCATTGTGCAAAGTGACCATTTCCCTGAGGTTTGCTCATAGCGCATCCTTCTTTTGATATGCAGTCTACTTCCTGGGATACAGCAGCTCTGCACAGACTTATCTGGGACCCTAGGAACAGTCCCTTTCTTTCCAGCGCCTGGGAGGCCTGGCTCTGTCTGCTCTGTGCTCTTCTCATCAGATTTGCTCCCCTGTTCAGACACTCTTTGGGAAGGACCATGCTTCCACTTTCTCTCTTGTCCATCAGTCAGGACAAGGAAAAGAGGCAGTTTTCCTTTCTATTGCCCAACCACTTCATCTTGAAGATACCAAGGCAGACTATCTTGTACTTGGAATGAATAAGTTGCTAACAAATAAAACAGAAACCTCCTGTCACAGGATAGAAAAAAAAAAATCAAATTTTTTGTTCTATTATAATAGTACAGAAGCTCTGCACAGAACCATGTTTAGTGTCCAGTTCCCCTTCCTTCAGCTTCTGACCAATGCATCCTGCTCTACATATTCAGATCTTTGCAAGATAACTGCCTGGTAGCTGTTTTATATGGGAATATCTTCAAGTGAGAAAACTACGTGAGTGTCTGTCCTCCTGACCAGTGTCAGGTGAAGAACTGTAATGACGTGCTCTGGCATGCTGCTTTCCTTCACCTAGGCTCTGAAGCTTGCCTCATACCTTCTTAAGGCTGAATCACAAAAGGCCTGATCTTCACAAAAGATTTTAAAAGGTATTGTTACCATATTGGCCTTTTTCTTTCTCGTGTGGTAAAGAGGAAGATAGCATTGCACAAAAAGCTGTTGAACTCTCAGCTGGGAAGGAGCAGTAATTGTCTTTGATTGCTATGGTTGGGGATCCTTATTCCTGGAGCATGAATATTGCCAGATGTGCTTGACCTGGGCAATGTATAGAGAAACTGAGGAGGGGCTCCTGAATGTAAACCAGCCAGTACAGCATGAGAGGAAGTAGTTAGCCCAGCCTCTATTTTTGAGCCAACTGCATGTGATTTCAGGGCTACCTAGAGATTTAGCTTAAGTGCTGTCTTCCGTACATCAAAGATGCAAATCCTGACTGGGAGATACAGAGAGCCATTGCCTGCAATATGATATACACATTCACTTTAGACATGCCAGGAAGGCCATCTGTTTAGTTAATGTTTTATGAAAGCAGTTGGGAGAAAGAGCTTCTATTTGACTGGGGACCTATTTTATTTATTTATTTGCTCTCATTTATACAAATAAGTACAAATAATATGGAAAAAAAATCAATCTTCTGGTAACATAAGTTATCTAAATAGTCTTTCAAAGAACAGTGTGTAGCAACAGGAGTGACAAGTGACACCACTAAGAACTCACAGCAAACATAACCTGCCACTATTTGTTTCTAGGGAGTTACTTTTACAAACTTCACTTTCTCCTTCTTTTGCCCTCTTCTTTCCCAAAGGCTGTCTTTTTCCCAAGACACAAGCTAAGATTTTTCAGGCTTCCAGGGTGCTCATAAACAGGATACTGGGGAAGACTGGAAGCAGGAACACACATCATCTCCCCAAGTAGAGGAAAGCTGTATGTCATGGGCTGCCTGATCTCAAGTCGTTTGATGATGAGGGACCATGGTAGTTCAGAAGATGGAGAGGGCGATTCAGGGGACAGTAGCTGCAGAGCAAGCTTCTGGCAGGAGTTCTCAATACAAATCGCTTTCTAGGGCAGCACATCACCAGCTTCAGTGATGTGCTACCCCTTATTTCAATATTCTGGGTGCCACAGTCTCTGTGACTTTGGGCAGTTCACAATGCTGCACTGTTTTAATATCCTGTCTGTCTTTGGGCACTGCCATAAAAGCTCACTTGGTGTAAACTCTGGCAATTCAAAGACACTACTTCTCACATGCATGACCTATCCCAGCATGCGGCCCTGCTGCTCTGTGGCAGAGGTAGAAGAATGATCTACAAGTTTTTGCCTCATATCATCTTCATTAGTAATCTATTATACTGCAGGAGAAGAGAAGCTTGCACTAATATTTTGGACCCTGAAATTAATAGTCTGAGCCATGGACATATATCTTATCCCCCTACTCCCTCTTCTTGGCAGCAAACCCTGCCAGATGGCCATGGCATGCTAAAGCCATCAGTGCCTATGAGCATGTGCCTTGACTAACCAAGCAGTGGCAGCTGGCTACTGCACTGAATACACCATGACAGTAGTAAAACTTCTGATGAAACAACACCCTTTTCTTTATATCAGAACTTTTCAAATAGCTTTGGGGGAAAAATAAATAAAGGTTATTGCCATCTTTCCAGTAAGAAAAAAAGGGAGTTCATTTGTTGAGACGTAACAGAATTTTGGCCAGCAAAGAGCCTGTAGTTATTTGCACAATTTTACTTGTACAGGCACCCAGGTACAGATGCTTTCATGGAAACTCTGGCTATATAACAGTATTCATTTTGGCTGAGTCCTGAGACTATTTTCAGAAACTTTCAGAAATTTACAGGAAGTACCTTTCCTTCTCATTTAGGTACAGTGTTGTTGTTGTTTTTATGTATTAAACAAATAAGCAGAGATACCTTTACTTTTCTTCTTCTCTATTTCATACTAGGAAAGGAGGTGTGGTAGAGAGGAGAAAAATCTTGGCTGAACTAGTTCAAAAACAAGGCTTATGGCAACCCAGGAGTTGAATGCTCTTTCTAGAAAACCTGGTCTTAAGAGCAGTGGTCTCCTCTGAGACTGCCTGGGCTACTGCTTGTGTTGTGGCAAAATAAACAAACAAACAGAGTAAAGTAAAGATGGGAAGGTCCCCTGGGATTCAGGTCTTTTGCTGTCTCTTTCATGAGTAATGAATGGGGTGACCACACAGACTTGGAAAACCCTGCAATGCTTGAATCTGCTGCTGACTTTCAAGCAGGCAGACTGCAGATTTATATGGGACTCCCTGGCAGTATTAGGGAGTCAATTAGAGGGGCTTCAAGGTAAACCAGGAGTTTTTATTACTCACACACAGGGGAAAAATAATTAAAAGCTGCTCTTTACTCTCACCGGTGGTATGTAAGCAGAAGCTTGAATTATACAAGAGAGTCCTAAGAAACTCCTGGAAAGGATGTCTCCCCAGCTTGGGTGTCCAGATCTGCTGTCTTGAGACCCTTTTATGAGCATGAATTCAACACTCAGTAAAATTAGAGAAACTCCTGTTCAGTGGGCCTGCTTGAGGTGATCATATATCCCAAGGTACCTTCACATTCACCTGGGTGGTCTCAGCCCCCTGAAAGGAAGACTTTTTCTGCTGAGACACACAGGGTACATGGAGCACATGTTGGCCAGTATAATACGGTTGGAGGAGGTGATCCTGCCCCTCTACTCTGCTCTTGTGAGACCTCATCTGGAGTATTGTGTGCAGTTCTGGTGTCCTCAACATAAAAAGGACATGGAACTGTTGGAACAAGTCCAGAGGAGGGCCACAAGGATGATCAGGGGACTGGAGCACCTCCCGAATGAAGACAGGCTGAAAAAGTTGGGGCTGTTCAGCCTGGAGATGAGAAGGCTGCGTGGAGACCTCACAGCAGCCTTCCAGTACCTGAAGGGGGCCTATAGGGATGCTGGGGATGGGCTATTCATTAGGGACTGTAGTGACAGGACAAGGGGTAATGGGTTAAAACTTAAACAGGGGAAGTTTAGATTGGATATAAGGAGGAAATTCTTTCCTGTTAGGTTGGTGATGCACTGGAATGGGTTGCCCAAGGAAGTTGTGAATGCTCCATCCCTGGTGGTGCTCAAGGCTCAGTTGAACACAGCCTTGGGTGAGATGGTTTAGTGTGAGGTGTCCCTGGCCATGGCAGGGGGGTTGGAACTAGATGATCTTAAGGTCCTTTCCAACCCCAACTATTCTATGATTGTATGATTCTATAATAATACAAAGTCTCCAAACATAAGCATGCTGTGTTACACTGATCATGGCTTTTTGTTCTTTTTTTTCACCTTGAGATATCCCAGCCCATTCTCAGAGCTCTGTAATGAAGTCTTTAAGGACCTACTAGAACAAGGAAAATAGGGACTTTCTTCCAAGCTACACATGGAGTAATGGGAAGAGCTATTTACTAGGCAAAGGACATTTCGTCCTGTCCTCTAAGCCTACCAGAGAAGACAAGACACATCGTTTTCAATGCATTTTGTGGCTCTGGCACTGGTTCCCCTTTGCTGCCAGCAAATTACTTGGACATGGCCTCTGGTTCCCTATTTCTGTTCCTTTTTTCTGCTTCATTGCCTCTTCTGAGAGGGTATAAGCAAAACTTTAAAGATTGTGCACAGACTTTGGCTGTTTCTTTGCAATTAAGCAATACCTTTACACACTGTGTTTGTGGAGGTAAAAGATACTATACTTTTCTTAGCACATGGAGGATTATACAGATTTAAGGTAGTGAAGACAGAAAACTTTATTAAAGTTCCTTATGCTTTAGAATTAAATTGGGTAGTCTAAGGGCAGCAGAAAGAGAAGATTTCTGACTCCAGTGCTTTCATGTTTTGGTACCTTTCATGAGCAGCAAATACATTTTTCAAACCCCTATGAAGAATGAAAAGTCAAAGCTGATAAACATTTTAAAATACACAATGAAAGAAAGCCAGTCTTAGAAGCATACCACTAAAGAAATCCAATTCCCTTTGAAGCAGGCAACAGTATCATAAAGAGGGAAAAGTAGAAGAGAAATACAGAAAACTAAATGACTAAAAGAAAACCCAACCCTAGAGTTGAAACAAAAGGAGGCTGCATGCTGAAAAACATACACATTAAAAGAGGAATTAAAACAAAATCAAACAATAACTTTGCAGTCTTCTCTACTAGCAGAGATTGTTCTGACCACAGTGCTCTGTGCCTGGTGGGAATGGAGAACAACAGAGGGCTTTGAAGATTAATGGTTGTTAAAGTTAGAAGGGTCTTGTTGGACTTCCCACAGAAAATAAATTATGGATCCTCAGCCAGTAAGAGGCCACAAAATGTCACTCAGTATCAAGACCAAAATGTAAAGACTGAGGCCTTAGAACATATCTAAGATTTGTTCTGTTTTCAACTAACTATAGGTTTCCTGAAGGAAACTAGATAGCTAGATACAGGAAATTTACAATAACCAGGACTGCTATTTATGAAGTGAATCATAATGACTAATCCTGAATCCATTAGGCTGGCCTTAGGGTTTTTTTTTTTCTCAATTGCAAATGGAAAGGATGTTTTTTGTTTCATTTTGATTTTTGTGGTCAGAAATACTTGGCTTTTGGAAGTAAATCAAAATTGCAGACAGTCATGAAATTTTGAGACCAGATTAATTTTGTTGAAGACCACATTGTATCAGAAGACTGTTTTTTCAAGAGCTTCTTTTCCCCCAGATTCACCTCAGATGAATATGAGCTAAATCTTTTGATAGCTAAGAGATAGCTAATTATTCATGCCTGCTATGAGAGTAATAAGGAATAGTGGATCTTTGCATTACTGTTTCATGTTACCATCAGGAACATCCTTTAACGGTAGAACAAGGTGACGGAATAACATACATGCTTTCAGCTCCCAAGGGCCTGGGAGAGAAATGGAGATAGAGTTTGCTCATCATGAATCTGAGCAAAGACAGAAAACTAACCAGCTTTCTCAGCTTAATCAAAACCTATTCCCCTGAAGAAGACCAACAGAGGTCCTATATGAAATGCTAGGAAAAGTCTCAGCAATACAGACAACATGATGGGACTCTGAGCCACACGTTCTCCCATTCTTGTTTATTCTTTGACTTGATAGAGCTATGCGTTTTAGGTTGCTGGCAATACCAAGCTGTAGATGAAAACGGCCATGGTTAAGCTGTGCAGTGATTTGCAGACCATACATGCTGGGTGATAATGACCAACAGTAATTGTTGGGTGTTTTGGAGGATGAGAAGCAGGTGTGACTGCAGGAAGATTCCTTCCTTTAATGAGGGGCTGACATTCATCTTTAGTAAGAGGCTCAAATGCTCTTATATCTGACATTAACCAAAGGTACGGCACGCAGCAGAGTCACTTTTTCTGCAGTGTTTCTATGACTTTCTGCTCTCTGAACCAGCTGGATTCAGAAAAAAGAGTTTTTCATGTTATCTGGCATACGTCCATTGTCCGCTTCCAAGAGACCATGTCAGGTGTGGATGATTTTCTCTGAAAAGTGGGATGTAAGTTTTATCCTGAATCAGATGATCAAGGCTGGTGTCCATAATACACAACATTACTGCAAATTGGAAAGGAAACCAAATTTTATTTCTCAGAGCTTGCCGACTGCCATAACATCTTGACTTATTCCACACATTCCCTACACTGTGCAGAGCCCTGAGTAACCTGACACAGTGTTACAAACTAAAAATAAGAAATACTGCTTTAATTAAAACACTAGAGTGAATTTGTTCAATAATTAGCAGTTGCATTTGTCAGGAAGGTGGTAGGGTCTACTGTGTATGTTCAGAGAGAGACCACAGGCTAACATACACACTATCTCCCTCAAGGGCATGAAGCAAATTGATTAAACAGTACCACAGGTCACACTAAGATTTATAGCCAAGGTCTCTAATGTGTTTTTTGAATGAAAGAGTAATACCCCTATGGTTTTCACTTTAAAAGTTTTGGCAAGCTCCCTATTAACTCCACTTCACATGCCATCATGGTGGGCAGTACCGCGAGGGTACTTTATTCTAAAGTACTAAAATCTGTGATTAGGCAATGATTTATGGCTTTCCTTAAACTCTGAAGTGACTTTTTTTTAATAGGAGTATTTTTGGCTGGGCTAATTGAAGTAAAAGTTGACTGATTTATGATTTAATTTACAAAACCTTTTGCCACACCTTTAATGATGAAAATTTCTTTTTTTTTTTTTTCCTCCCCAAATGAGGCATATTTTCCATTACTGCTATGCCAGTATGGCATTCGAAAAGCAGTTGCCATCTGGAACATCACTGAAAGGCTCCATTTCTTCTTGGAAGCTGTTTAAATTACACATTTAAACTCCTCTTTCTTCACCTCCCTCTCCCCCAAAACTGAAAAATAAACCCTATTGCTAGAGCATTTTAAGAGCTTGCATGAAGCCTTACTTTCTATCTGGCATACAGAAAGTCAGTGAGATTAATGCTTGTTTTATTCTTTATAGAGCATGTGAAATTCTCGTGCTCTGGTACATAATCCCCAAAGAGTTAAATCTTATGATCAACCTTTTTAATAAACCACTTCAAGATGCTGTAAATGCAAAACTCTACTCCAAGGCCAGTTTGGCATGGTAGCAACTATGGTATTGTCATTGTGTGATTGATTCTATGGTGGTGTTTCTGGAGTGAGAGGGATGACACCAGGCTGAAATCTAACAGTTCCTTTGGCCTACAGACGAAACTGTTGAAAGTCAGTCTTTGTGTGACAAGTGTTCTGCTGGAGAGTGACAGTGGCTCATCCCTAACCATCCCTTTTAATGGAAGCTGAATTGGAGGAGGGTGAGATGGAGTAGAGGGTGCAAACTTTAAAATCTCCTATATCAGTTGTGTCAAGACCATGTCTGTTGAAAATCTACCCAAATCTTTTGGAAACCTACTCAGTTTTAACTATGGTACAGGCATTTCAGACAGCATGGAATGCAATTCTACTGTTTTACAAACTTTCCACAGTTCAGTTCTTACAGCTCACCAGCATTCCTGCTATAATCTTTAGCATTCACTATTCAACCAAGCAACCACAGGGATCTGCACTTTTCAGAGACTCTGGCCTGAATTTGTTAGCTATGTTTTGCAAAATGATGTTTTGCGCTGCCAGTACGCTAGCATCTGAAGTAGACTTCAGTGTTGGGTGATAATAGCATCAGCAGTAAAATTAACTGAGGAACTGAAGAACGGAGCAACTCTGGTCAGATTGGGCTCTCTTAAGTTATGTGCAGGGCAATATTTTGAACGACACCTTAGTATGTATCTGTAAACAAAAGATACCAGTCATAGAGAGACCCTCAGATGATAGTGATTATTGACAGCAATTATGTTTGCTGTACTCATTGTTTTCAGTAGTTTCTGGCTATTTCATTACAGAACAGTATTAAAGACAT
Source organism: Lathamus discolor (assembly GCF_037157495.1). Classification (NCBI taxonomy): domain Eukaryota; kingdom Metazoa; phylum Chordata; class Aves; order Psittaciformes; family Psittacidae; genus Lathamus; species Lathamus discolor. Next base: position 55,862,634 of record NC_088884.1, read on the forward strand.
AAAAAAGGGAAGGACAAGCATAACTATAAAACATGCTGTTTGACTCCTCTAGGGCAAACTCCAAAGCTATAAAAAAATCAGCCTAGGGAGCGTTGAAAACAGAGCTTTATGGCAGAATGCCGTGCACAGCTTTTCAGGAGTCACAAACATCAGTAAACAGAGCTGTGACACATCAAAGTCCAAGACAACAATCACTATTTGGGCAAAGACAAGAGGGTTCTGGGAGATCAGACTCTTAAATATTCACATTTGTCAGACAAATGGTTCACAGCCAGAATATGGGCCATGAGCCTGCAAATGAAATTAATTTCTTTGTAATGGCTGAGACAGAAAACTATTCTGTCTTTGCAATAACGCTACAAGGTAATAGAATTTAAATAGGTGAAATTATAGGCTAAGCTACACTGAAGAACACTGTCAACTAAAAGCGAGTAAACCCTTGGAAAAAACATCATTTCTAATATTGCTTGGGGGAAAAAAGTTCAGTTAAAAAAAAAGAATATGCAAGGTCTTTCCTTTCCTTTCCTTTCCTTTCCTTTCCTTTCCTTTCCTTTCCTTTCCTTTCCTTTCCTTTCCTTTCCTTTCCTTTCCTTTCCTTTCCTTTCCTTTCCTTTCCTTTCCTTTCCTTTCCTTTCCTTTCCTTTCCTTTCCTTTCCTTTCCTTTCCTTTCCTTTCCTTTCCTTTCCTTTCCTTTCCTTTCCTTTCCTTTCCTTTCCTTTCCTTTCCTTTCCTCTCCTCTCCTCTCCTCTCCTCTCCTCTCCTCTCCTCTCCTCTCCTCTCCTCTCCTCTCCTCTCCTCTCCTCTCCTCTCCTCTCCTTTCCCTCTCCCTTCCCCTTTCCTTTCCCTCCCCCTCTCCCTCTCCCTTTCCCCTTCCCTCTCCCTTTACGTCTCCCTTCCCCTTTCCTTTTCCCTTCCCTTTCCTCTCCCTTTCCTCTCCCTCTCCTCTCCCTCTCCTTTCCCGTTCTTTTCCTTTCCTTCCTTCCCTTCCCTTTCTTTCTTTTTTTTTTTTTTTTTTTTTTTCTCTTTTCAAGAATGCAGGAAAAAAGGAAGAAAAAAGGAAAATTCTGGTCATAAGATTTTTTACTGGTGACGGTGAGTTGATGATCAGTCAATATTTTAACAGGACTTTACCTCCAGAGAGTTGAACAAATCACATACTTTTCACCCAAGCAATTCAGGATAGGCTTTTAGGGAAACCTATATGTCAAGTAAATGAAAGTGTTTGTTGAAAAGTCATTCTAATATTTTTGATACATTAAAAAAAATATAACTCCAAGAAATGAAGCTTCTGGAATATTTGCTGCAAATATCTTAACATCTTCAGAGAAAGCAAAAAAAAATTATCTTTTAGATTCTCTTCTCACAAGAGAAGTGTCTTCTCTAGTAAGACGCTTTTTGGGCATTCATGCAGCTATAGAAGTGTACATCCCCAACACATACATTTGGGCAGACACAGGCAGATATACCCTTGGGCAGGACACACACTCATATCAGAGGACTGCAAGAATGCACAGAGCATCAGGTAGTGATGCAGAGCAGGAACTGCAGTTCCTACAGTCTCTGTAGGTATATTCATAAAAAAGGTTGTTTTTCATGGTGTGGTGTTTGATGACACTTTTGCTGATGAACCTCATCAGTAAAATGTTTACCTTAGAAACTTCCTCCAGGATCCCTACAAACCTGGTGCTTAGAGCAGATAGCTAGAAATGTCTTTCTCATCTAGACTTTAACTGGTGCTTGGAGTGAATTGACTGATTTATTTTTTTTTTCTCTTTCTGGTGCGAGTCCTACTTGCATTATTGAAAAGAGTGTGCCCAGCTGCTATGAAATAGATACGCGGGAAAGGGAAAATCGAACAAGCGGTCACACAGCAACAAAAGCGTCTCTACGTATTTGCAGGCAAGTGAAATCTATCTGAAGGCTTCTTTGTAGGCATCTCTTCTATAAAGGTTTTTATAGCTTTACAGGGGACGAATTCAAAAATAGTTTTTATTCCAGTTGCTTCCATGCTTTATCTGTGTTTGATATGAGAATTTGCTTAAAATCTAGCACCTGCATCAAACGTTGTAGCTGAATACTACTTATTAAAAGCTCTTCTTGCTGAGAAAGCCCAAAGATACATTCCCTGTTGATTTGTTAATTCTATTAGGAGTTCTGAGGACTGAAGCCAGAAAGGCAGGTCCAAACAAGGCTATTTAGCAATCTAGCAATTTTAACATGCTGTAATTCATTCAAAGCCCATTTGTCACAGGGGATGAATGGTCTAAGGTGAACCTGGTTTTGTATTTAAACAGGGACAGCTGTCTTCCCAGCTCAAAGCAGATGAGACTCAGAAAAGAGAAAGGGGAATGGTCTCAGAAATAGACAAGAGATCAGACAGGGAATGGTTCAATACAGAGGTTTCCAGTTCAAACAGGAAGGATAGTCATGGTGAGAAATGTTTTCTCATTCCACAAGTACATCCCTAGAACCAACTCCCCGTGCAGTTCTTACTCTTACTTAGCAAAGCATCAGATCATGTACATTACTGTTAACTTTCACTGGTGGCTTTCTCAGTTGTTATGAATTATTCTTGCAGCTGAAGAAGTGAGAGGCTCTGTAGTTAAAAAAAATGATCACACTGGCATAACTGTATAGAGATTAACTAAAAATAAAAACATAATAAAAGCACTCTGTGATGGTCCTGATATGACAAGAATCTCTCAAGAATGCCACATGATCTATCCATCCCAACCCATTATAAGAAGCTGTTCTTTTTGATCCAAGCCTCAGTGAGCTTTCTTATATAACTTCTACATCATCCTTCCTGCACTCTGAAGAAAGAATTCACGATTCCTATTTTCTAGCTGAGAGGCGAATGCCCTAAAAGAGATCCAGATGAAATTTTGAATAGGATCTTTCAGAAGTGCTCAGCTTTGAAAGCTAGATAGATGAGCACTTTTGAAAATGTTTCTGGGCAGTCTGTGCATACTTATTGGACTGGATATGATACAAAAAAATAACTTGGTTTGAAATGAATTGGCTACTATTGTACAGAAAATCTTTAGAATGACAAGGCAAACAAAACAGGGAATCTCCCAAGTCCACAAGTTGTCTTCTTTCCTGTCATCGTATCTGACAAAAAAACCCAGAACATTTAAAAACTCATGTGTATGTGTATCTACCTGCTTATATCTGTCTGTGTTAGTAACCTAGGTTTATAAAATCTTGTTCAGAAAGTGCTGAATCCAATGCATCTCTGCTATACTTTATGGATCTGACTGATGGAGGTTGCATAAGGAATTAATCAGACCAAATAAATTTCCAAAGGTATATTATTATAGTCTCAGAGTTTTTTTCTCCAGGTTTTAATACTGTCTGGAGATGTGTCAACTTCTTGCGTCTGTGCAATTTAAAGACTAAAAAATTTCTAGGATTAGTGGGACACTCCCAGCTAGGTCAGAGCATGTTATTATGTGTCAAAGTCTGAAGCAGTGAGAAGCAGTAATTGCTGAGCTTTGACTGCATCCTGTCTACGCTTTGGGCGGTTGAGGGTGTGTATACATGTATTTGTTTTATGCGTGTCTGTCATAACTTGCTTCAGGGATTCAACCAACCATTTGTCTGCATCCTGGCTTAGTAATAACTAAGACAGAGGAAGGAGGGGGACCAGGGGGTAAAGGGAAGACTCTACAGAAGCTTGAAAAATATAAACACTAGAAGGGAAAGAAATTACTTAGAGGGTTTACATTGTGGAGTAACAGGATTAAATTCAGCTGGGAAAAATTGATGTGAAATAAGGAAAGCATTCTTGTCACTAAAATGACATTTGCAAACTGCTCTGGACAAAAGTAATACTAAATGTACAGCATGAAGCAAGTTTAAATAGATTGCCTGATTTTATTATACAGCATTTATTATGATTATGGAGACAGATGTTGAAATGGAGAGATTCAAGGCCTCTTTCTTTCTCACAGCCAAACTACTGTCCTACAGTTGTGCAATTGCTTCATCATCCAGTCTTTACACATGGCATATTTGCCTGTTAATCCATCTATTGAATAATACTGGCTAGCATCCATCTTTTACCTCTCACAATAAAGGCTCTGTGGTCTAGATGTTTTCAAACATTCATGAGACATGGAGTAAGTGCCCTGCATTACTGCTCATCTGCTTGTCCCAGGCTTGCCCAAGGGTTTTGTAATCCGTCTCTCTGTGTCACAGCCCCTTTTCAGGTAGGCAGCTGGACTCTTACGACTGCTCCTGTCCCTTTTATAGCCCTTCTGGAAGAGCACAAGAAGGATCTCAGGGGACCACCAAAAAGTATGTGTGTCCTACTTCTTGAATATATATTGATGAATATCTTGGTGGCCAGGGTGTCCTGCCCTTTTGTTCATTCTTCTGTGCAGTATCAAAATAAACCCAGAGTTTCTAGTGGAGTTTTAAAATCTGGCTGAACAAAACAGCTTAGCCAACTGATGTGGTATCTTGTGTCAATCGGCAGTCAAACTGGATGTCTGAGGAAGGATATAACAGCACAAATACAGTGACACTTCCATAGGATACTGTCCCATGTCTCCAGCAATCTGCAGCACAGAGGTTTCCTGAGCCAGAAGCAATGGCAAATGCTCACAGCTTCTCCTGTAGACTACCAGAAGAAATGACAGTGATGCACGACAACTCCTCAGGCACTCTAATGGAAGTGAGCAGTGAGTGAAGTAAGAAAGACAAACAGATGTCTTTCCCTAAAGCAAATAAAATAAAAACAATTTGGGAGGAAGATGAGGAGAAAAGATGTGAAAATGTTTGAGCCTATTTGCATTCCTTATTTCTACCACAAGATGTTTAAAATTTGAACATATTCACACACACAGTAACTGATTTTCTATAACTATTCTGGATTTTATGCTTTATTTCCCATCCCTCCAGATGTAAGAGGAAGTGTACTCACATATTTTAAGTGTACAAGAATTAAGCTTTGTTCTCTCTGCCTAAACAGTTCTTTATCTGCTTAATGTCATTTGCTCTATTTCGCAGTTTCACAGAACGGTACGAAATATCTATTTTCTTTTCAAACAATACAGTGTGCCTGTGTGGCAAATGGAGTGTCACCCAGTGTAATTACAAAGTAGAACCTTGCACTTCTTCAGCTATAAACTCTTGGCTCCAGATGTAACAAAAGCAGTCACGGAAAATTTCAAACCCAGGCTGCCTGAACAATCCATGACAAAACTCTAGCCCTAAATCACCAGTTGTGTGGCAAAGTTGTTGCATGTCTCAAGCTGCACATGTTACCGTGTCTATATTGAAACAGAAAAAGTCATTATCTGGAGTAAACCTCTTGTAAATTAACAGAAATAGTCACAAGTACCTGAGAAATGCTGTTAGTATCCTTCTAACAGAGCTCTATGGGACTCATCTATTTCTTATGTTAGTAGACTGTGCCTTGAGCTCAGAAGTTCAGCCAGCCATGGCTAGAAAAAGCAGAAGAGAAACTAGCAACTGTTTCAGACCTCCTTAATAATTTTAATAAAGTGCTAAGTGCCCTAGGCCAGAGAGGTTATTCCTAATTTCCAGATATTTCCAAACAAAATAATCACATTAAAATCTAACTATATGTAGACTCTGTTTTTCTGCAGTTGAGTGAGCATTTGACAATGTGGTAAGTGTCAGGTGAGTATCACTGAGGAGAACTAGATATTCTCCTACAAATCTACTTGGTGTGGAAAAAAATCCTCCTAAAAGCAGACTGCAGCAGCTTGAAACTGAGTATACTTGAGATGAAGCCAAGACCGAGATAGACGGTGCTCTGTCCTGATCTGGGGTGAGTAGTCTTCAGGGTCTGACTGGGGTGCCTGTCAAGTGTGGGGCAAAAGTTTTAGCAAGGTGAACAGCAGAAAGCTAATACTTCAGTCTAGGATGCAAAGTCAGATTTAATATAGAATTTAATTTACCCATAACTTTGCTCTGAACATTTTAAGATATCAATTGCTGAAATTAAAAAAAAAAAAAAAAAACCCAAAAAAAGGCAGTCAAACTTATCACTTGTTTCTATCTACATTGGGAGGGTGAATTCAACCTCCAGTCATACTGAGTCATTTCCTAGGAACTTTACAGCAACCATAAATAGATCCAGATGGTAGGTTTAAGGAGGGCAAGGGGAATGTCTTCTTATTCTTACTGTGCAAGAGCACTTTGGCTTCTGCTGCTCAATAATCAAATACTACCTAACAGGATCTTAGGCTTCCCAACAAGCAGTTGTAGGAACTTGGAGGTACACAAACGTTTGCTGCTGTCCTATGTTGCATCACTCACCTTGATACAACACGTTAAGGTGACATTGCCTGAATGGCCAAACTCTCTGTCAGCTGCTGGTTGGCTAGTTGGACCTCAGCTCTTACTCAAGCCAAGCTCAGTACCACTCAATCATCACTGCAAGTGTCTTTTCACTGTTTTTACACTGATGGACATACACATCGTGACACAATGGCTATATCAGTCCCACTAAGCATTACTCCCTAAAACTTATTGCTTTCTTGAAACTTTTCTCAGAAAGAAAAGTTTAGACGGTAGGAAACATCACAATGAACCAATGTAATTTTCTTACCTGTTGTACAGGCCAGAAGTTAAAGACCTAAAGCTGCATCTACGAGCTATTCAGACCTTTTGTTTTAGAAGATGGACATACCACTTCTATGTAGTATGTCTTCTTTCCACAAAATTATTTAGCCAGATACAGACAATAAAGAGGCAACGTTATTGAAGTTTTCCATATAATAGGCAAAGAATTATCAGCCATTGTTTCTAATGTTCAATATATAATTATGAACCTGTCAGAGTGCAGATTATTGGTGCCTCCCCCATACCCAGATGAGTAAGTAATTTTGGTGTTCCAGTGTAAAGAAAATTCCCTAAACCTCATGCACCATATACATCCCAGATTATTCAGAGCTCTTTAAATCAAAACTCATATATTCAATATCAGGTACCTCATCTTAAACATTGAATGATTCTGTGTGCACTGTACAGTTTCTTACATTGCCCTGATTAAACTCTTAAAGACCTGCCCAAGCAAGCTTTGACCTTAATTACTAGAAAACTTGAGAGGACTTCTTTTGAGGGGAAATCAGTTTTTGGATTTATTAAAATCATATTCAGGAATTAGAAAGGGATATATTGTGAGCATTGTTCCTAGAACAAGAAAGAAGTATGTAACACTGACTGGCAATGTATTTCTGAGGCTCAGCCATGTTGCGGAAATGGGGAGACAGAAGATAAGCAAGCAAATACTCTCTTATGGATTACCTTCTACCATCACAGTTACAGCACCATGTAACATTGATGATTCTCAGGCTTCTGTACAGTGAACGAATTTGCAGAGCTTTCTCTAAATGAAGCTGTTGATTTTTTTTTTTTTTTTAATAAGAAGGAAGGAGAAGAACGGGGAAGGAAATAGCCAAAAATACAGTTAATGCAAAATGGAATACCTCTTTTGGAAAATGCTTCATTTACTACAAATTCTATCTTTATGCTGATGCCACTGTTTTACCTTTCAAGTGACATGAAGCATTGACAACACAACGAAGTCTTTTAAGACTGGTTCCACAGTTAGGCAAGTAATCAAGGCCAAGTACCATGCATCGAACTGCTAAATTCTTTGCTTCTGTGCATGTTAAAATACCTGATATGTCACTGGCACAAGTGAAGCAGGTTTGATAGCATCCGCAGGAAGGAGGCCACTTATTTTTTCATGCGTAATTTATCACCACAGGTATTTTTGCCTACCTATGTGTCCTCTGCTTAAACTTCTAGTAGCACGTACATTTGCAGCTGGACGTGCTGTTGCTGTAGCAATCATGCTCCACCCTTCAGCTCACTGGCAGATACTGAAACAGGATGTCAGCATGAGGTGCCTCTCTGCAGAGCTACTGTCTATCAGAAAGAGACAGTCTTGAAACACCCTGTGGGGCACCCTTTTAGAGGAACATGGGTAATTACTTAGGATATTTAAGTATAACATTAAATATTTACTTCTCCTGAGAAAACATTTAAAGTGGCAGTACTTTATACGATTCCTGCAAACACAAACTCACAAGCTTGGCTGGGACATTTTTCTCTCATTCTCCATAAAAATGACAAGTTCCACCTCTTATTTCACACATATCTACCTTTTTGAAGTTCATTGCTTTTCACTAGTCACCTTACCAAATTACATATTTTGTATAGCAAAGAGAGCGGTTCTGAAGCCCTCTTTTCATCCCAACTTTGAACCTGTTTGTCAAACCTCTGCAGCCTTTGAGGAATTTTGCTTCTGACCAGCATGACAAACTTTTTGTTCTCTCTGAAATGCATGTAGGTGCATGCACCCCGTGATTATCACCGTGCAACTGATTTTGCCTTGCTTCACTGCTTTTGCCTTGCCTTCCCATGAATGGGCACGGGACGAAGTCATAAAGATCACTCTAAAGAAGATGTGATGCATCTGAAACACAACTTGTAGCTCCAAGTACGTGTGTATATGCACACACCCCTTTGCTCCAGACATAACCCGCTGTTCTTTACAAGTCTAACCAATACTCTCTTCCTACACACTCCAAGTAGTTCCAGTTTGACACGTTATCTTACAGTTTCTATTGTGAATAACTCCCCCTTCCTGCCACCTCACTCCTTGTATTATACGCTTTAGTAACTGGTGTCTGTTGTGACAGGAGAGCCGATGAGGAAGAATGTCATAACACATTTATTACGTACCTTCCTCCACCTAGGCAGATTTTCCTCCATCTATTTTTTTGGTGACTTGGCTTGTGTGGGAAGATTTAGGGAGTGTTGAGACATGGAAAGCTAAATCTCCAATTATCCAGAGGTCATGACAGTCAGCCAAATTGTGTGCTTCCCTTTCCACCTCTACACCCACTAAACTGTCCTGCTGCTGACCCTGAAATGGAAAGACCACCCTCCTTCAAAATGAAATCAAATCCGCAGAACTTGCTCATCCTTGGGCCTCTCCCAAATACTCATGCTGCCAAACATGCCTAATTGTGCAGTAGTTTCACAACCTGGTGGGCTTCTCCTCTCTTGCGACCTGAGCTGAGGTCATTGCATTCATTTCCATTTACGAAGTTGTCTTGTGCTTAAGTCCATGTTGTCCCAGAGGCAAATGTGTGTCTGGGTTTTTCCCACTGTGTATGCGCTGCCCTCCTCACACAGATGAGGTTTTTCTGGCAGCCTTCTGTCATGTTGTTATGCTTTGAATAATTATTTTCTTAAAACTTCTCCAGTCCAAAGTTCACTTTTTTCCCTTCTCTCATGCTCTCTCCCCTCCCTCGTTTTTGACTCAATCACCATCCTCAACCCCTCCAATTTATCTCTGTGTTATTCTTGGCCTGCCTAGGTGCCGGCTGGGAGCTAAGTTAATTTAGGTGCTTGTCTGCTTGCCTGTCAAGTTCTATCAAGAGTGAAAAGAATGGCATGTTAATAAATTCAAAATTATGTCAGGCATGAAGCAGACTCTTATCCCATGCTGTTTATCTGGCAGCAGGTGAAAAAAAGACCAATAAAAGAGAAGAAATACAGCCTTTCACATGCACACACTTTAAAAGGAAGATGAATGCCTGCACATTACTGTCAGGTGGCCAGCACAGAATTAGCTGGTGGTCTCAGGCCAGACCTTATGGGGTAGGTGTCCACATTACAAAAACCACAAGCACCATTCACAGGCTTCTTGGCAGCTGCATTACAAGGACTGATGTTCACTCTCACTGGTTTAGGAGAGTCACTTGGTGAGAATTTGGGGACGGAAGTGAGGAGGAGAAGAGGACAAGTTTGTTGTGCTGCTGGTCAGATACCTTTGTGTCATTCGTAAAAGATGTGGCCTCCATAGACAACAGCTTGGCATTTGCTAGGAATATGGGACCTACAGAGTTCACCTAGTCCATAGAAGAGTCTGTTGTGGATTTGTGAAATTCAGCATGAGTACTGCTGTAGTAAAAAGAAGAAAGGCTTCAAATAAGGCTATAGAAATTGGGCCTATGGCATCCTGGGGATTTTGTTCAGCTTCCTAAAGGAACTAGGTTAAGTTTTGTCAATATATTTTAGATAGCTTAAAGCCTCATATATTGGTACTAATTGTAGAAAAGATGTTTTAGGATGGCAGTGTTCAACAATAAGATGGGTTTTGAAATGTCTAGAAATCTACCCAGATTCTGAAGCAAGCAAGACAGAATCACCTGAATGGGAAGAGGGAAAATCCTCCCTCCCTTTCCTTTTAGATTACTTTATTGAGCTTCACACACATAATTTCCCTTTCTTTTCACTGTGAGAAGCCTAATGCCATGCCTCTCAGGCTTCAGGGCATGGTACTTCTCAGGCTTAAGGAAGAACCTTCCTTCTGCAGATGTGTAAATAGTTCCTCTTCACTTTTGCTCCTGGAAGAGAATAGAAAGCTGGATAGAGTGTGCAATATGATCTTGGATGAGATTGTCATCCAAATCAAAGAAAAAGCTATGACTTCAGAGAATCGAAAAAGTAATTTCTTTCTTTTTTCTTTTTTTTTCTTTTTTTTTTTTTTTTTTTTTGTTTTGTTGCTCCTGTGCTCTTTTTCACTTCCAATGTCTTCCTATTTATCTGCAGTTCTGCTAGGCAATTGACTTATAAAATCATAGACTTGCAAAGAAATGAGAACATCTTAGTGACATCACTGCCAATGCATCCAGATTTTAAGGACTAAACTGCTGAACTGCATCAGTAGTCCAGATTCCCAGTGGACTTAATTGAATGCAAGATCTGCATTTAACATCTGGGTAGTTACTGAAATATTAAAGCCTTACTATGTAAGAAGAAGGCTTCAAAGATTTGGCATTAGTAGTGGGTAGCAAAACATATGTAATTAATTCATAGACCGCAGCATGCCTTTCATCAGCATTGAATAATGTGTTTGATTATGTATTTTCTCCATGTTTATGTGTATTTATAGCTATATAAATTAGATATGTATAATTATGTATAATTACACACATTTTTTTACAGATGTGACTAGGAGTTTCCTGTAACTGCTGCTGCACTCTTGAAGTCACACACCAGTTGGTAAAGATACAAAAGGCACTTCCAATGCCATCTGGAAATTTATAGACAACTTTGATTTAGACCCCTGAGGGACACACTGAAAACATCGCCATTGTATTTAGTGTGCAGTGGACACTTGCAAGCAAACCATGAAGAAAATGTACACTTGGGGTTTATATATATTAAGCTCTTGATTATTATTAATATTCTCAATAATATTTAAAACCTGTCCAGGTGACAGTGTCCAGTAATGGCCTCAAGGCATAAACCACAATCTAAGGAATTTTTTTTCCCCAAAGTTATCTTTTTGTTTGTTTTTTTTAACTTTATTTTTTACTTCCTTATCCTTATTGAGCCTTCTTTCCAGTTCTCTAGTAAGGTCTTACCTGTTCATGCTGATTCTTGTTTTTACCTACACCATGACTTAAAACTGAAGAAATTAAGTTCCTAAAATCCCAAGTATTGCTGTTCAGCATGACTACTTATTTCAAGCACTTGCATTAATAATACCTGCCCTACAAAATAGACATTTGATAAGATGACAAAATTTGTTCTGAAGGAAAAAATGATGGAACAAGAAAGAAACAACAAGTAGAGTGAAGTCTGTTTTAAGTGAAGAATACAAACTATCCTGGTTTGATACCTCATGATACCTGTTTGACCATCTGCACCTTTCTAATAACTTTTGAAGCCACAGGCTGAATCCATCAAGTAAATCTGACAAAGGAATAGTGGTCTTAAAGACAGTAAGCTACTATTGCCTGTGAAAATAGGTATCCTGGGGGGCAGGAGGAAGAAAGACACCCTGGCAAAGCCCTGAAGGAAGGGCTCAACCTTTACTTGCTGCCTTAGCTGTATGTAACAAGTGAGAAGTAGCAGTCAGTCAAGCAAACAAGAAAGCCATTGTCTGACTCTTCACAGTACTGGCCATCTCCTGCTGAGCTAGCAAGGCTAGCAAGGCTCCCAGCAGTATATAGGAGATGAAGAGGGCTGAAGATGTCATGGGAGTGGGTGGTTTCGGCAAGGTGGAACATATTAGTGTCACATTTGGAAAAGTTCTTCAGTGTGGCAGAGAAGACTGGAGTTACTGTACTGTGAGGATATAGGGGATGCAGAATATGCATTCATAAGAAACTAGGCTTTGGCCATCCCTGTGCTCATAAACCAACTTCTGTTTTCAAGCTGCTGGGTCTAAGTTCATCACAGCTCTGTGGTGGGTGACTGGCTTTATGCAACATAATGACAATAGTGGAAGCAATAAGGCTGCTTCACTGCTTAAAGGCTTTCTGCAGAGAGCAATTTTATTATGTCCATAAATGACCACAACAGAGAGCTGTAGTGTGTCCTACAGAAAACAGACATCAGTTCAACATGTGTAAACAAGCATAGTGTCTTTTGCACTGAATTCCACTCTTATTCAACATATCGTTTGCAGCAACAGACCTCATCCCTGTAGAGCAATTTCTTTCCCATGTGGTCTGTTTCTGATTAGTGTAAGAGAATGATGTATAGAAATGACACTAATAAAGATGATGGATAGCCAATGAAGCAGCTCAGATTAGGAGGAAAGGAAGCTGACTACTGAAGTTTGGCTTAGCAAAAGAAACCCAAAACACAAACAACAATATAAGGTTCTAACTGTGTGCGTAAAAGCCACTTGAAATTCTTATACTGGTATTCCTGTTAATATGCCACTCACAGCATGTATAATAGTAGTTTCCCAGTAGAAACAAAGTATTCAAATGCATGTTAGGGGACTTTTAGATCTGGCCTTTTGGTCAAGCACTTGCACTGAAATGTCTTCATCTCCTCTAAAATCCATATTTCACAGGGAATAGGGAAAAAAAAAGAAGCTGTTTTAACCAAACAACATTCTCTACAGATAAAGCTTTTAGACTAGGGTGTTAGCAACTCTGTGGCTTCCTTAAGCTCATACACGGATTTTACAGACCAGGCTGAGTCAGCCCAGCGTGGGATGACTGGATGACTTTATATCCTTAATCAGATTTTGAGTGAGCAGTTATTTTCCTTCTGTTTACACCTGAGGAAAAGCTTACAAGTGTTTGCACCACCACCTTCTAAGCAAACAAAATGAATCGGGCAGCAGCAGCCTGGAATATTTTGAAGTACTCCTGAATCTGCAGGGATCTTGCCCACTTCTGCTGTGTTTCAGTCAGAGGTAGCCTTTCATTTTAGAAGGTGGTTCAGCATGCAATTTTGAAAATGAGGAAGTTGAGTAGAGGAGAGGAGGAGACTGCGGGAGAAGGGGGGTGGGGCAGAAATATTTATCTAATGAGTCTAAGAGCTCAGCTGTCCAAAAGTTTCCCTGAAGACATTCACTTCTCACGTCTGTGTGAGCTCCTACAGAAAGGAATGGAATGTGGCATAGTTTTCCATAAAATGCTCCAGACAGAGGAGTGATCCACTGCTCTATGCTGCTCTTCTCCTCTGCCTACAGGAGACTATGCTACTATAAGTCCATGGCCTATTTCTTGACTTCCTTGAATTTGGAGGGGGCTTTGAGCAACCTGGTCTAGTGGAAGGTGTCCTTGTCTGTGGCAGGGGGTTGGAACTAGATGATCTTTCAGGTCCCTTCCAACTGAAACCATTCTATGATTCTATGATATATGCCCATAAATTGATTTGATATTATATTGTTCTGCTGCAGAACTGGAGATGAGCTGAATCCAGTTCTGTTGCACTTTTTAATCGTGTTACTGTACTGAAGTAACACAAGGTCTATCTCATTCATCTCTGCATGTATTGAAGAAGCAAGTAATCCTGGAAAGCAAAGAGCTACATACCACATTCAAAGTGAGGGCTCATGAAAGGGATACAAAGTCTCAAAATATTTTTGAAAAATCTACTTCAAGAAAGTGGTTTAGTGCTTGATAAAGAAGTTGTATTGATGGCCAAATGATGGGCATCTGACTGACAGAGCAAGTTATCAGACATTAATCTTTCACCTGTGTCAGGAATGCTACTGGCAAATTTACCTCCTCTGTTAGCAGCGAGTCTTCCTCCAGTGATAAGATTGTAGCCGAGATCTTCCACTTTCTCTTCAGATTTCCTATGACAGTGCAATCTGTCCTACTAATGATACTAATGCTAAGGAAGAAGCCTGTCTCTAAGGTGATGGTGCCAACATTTATTTCAGAGAGTTTACTGAGCAGCCATCATAGCTGCCTGCTTTTGAGTCATTAGTTTGTCTGAACTTCACTAAAATGTTGTACTTTATATCCTTTCATTTCAATTAGTTGACTGTCAGTCACACAGCTGTAATAGTTTTTGACATTTTAGTTGGGTTTTGTGTAGTTTACAAATTTTCTGCAATTTCTTATTATGCATTCTAAATAGTTGAGGCATTGCTTAAAGGTTGTTAGTGGTTTCTCTGTTATGATTTTTAAATCAAAACCAATGCCAGCCAATGTGTCATGTATCTCAGCACATGTAACCATTCCCTAAATCAAACTGATCTTCCCACTCTAGCAAACACAAACAGTGTACAACAGCCCTTGAAAAGCACATAAGCTAGGAACAACTGTTTCTGGAACAACGTTTCAATGACGGATTAACATGTATGCCCTACTGAAAAAAAAGAAGTGTTTATAAAGACACAGATTTTTCGGCTTTAGGATTCCCAAGAGCTGTTATAGATCAGCTTAAAGTGAAAAAAATATCAACTATGTCAACAAGAATAAATAAAACAAAACTTTGAATGATTCCATGCATGATTGATGAGTAAAAGTTTTGTAGCCAAAACACCAATAATATTCATGGAAATTCATCTCCTGGCACTGGCTGATGAAATTTTGCGTGCATCATTACTGGTTTTGTTCAGACTCTGAAGTGTCAAAAGTGAAAAGACCAGCCTACACTAACTTCTAATTTAAAAACAGTTTATGCATTACCCAGACACTAAACACTCTTGTTTCCTTTTAAATCCCTATTGGATGGTTATAAAAGGTTTTTTGGGTGGGAAATACAGTTTCTTTTGTATTTTGTTCTGGGAATGTCTGAAGCAAAGTGTATCACATTGGCTGACAAAAGTGTGAAACTTCATTGAAGTTAAAGTTCAAGAACCTATTGACTTCGCTGGACTCCAGATTTTGTCACATGACCTAAATCATACTCCTCAGAAGGCCTTCAAAGACCTTATAGAATCATAGAATAGTTAGGGTTGGAAAGGACCTTAAGATCATATAGTTCCAACCCCCCTGCCATGGGCAGGGACACCATCTCACCCAAGGCTTTGTCCAACATGGCTTTGAACACCGCCAGGGATGGAGCACTCACAACTTCCCTGGGCAACCGATTCCAGTGCCTCACCACCCTAACAGGAAAGAATTTCCTCCTTATATCCAATCTAAACTTACCCTGTTTAAGTTTGAACCCATTACCTCTTGTCCTGTCACTACAGTCCCTAATGAAGAGTACCTCCCCAGTATTCCTATAGCCCCCCTTCAGACACTGGAAGGCTGCTATGAGGTCTCCACTTAGCCTTCTCTTCTCCAGGCTGAACAGCCCCAACCTGTAGCTGTGCCTGGGATTGCTCCAACCCAGGTGTAGGACCTTGCACTTGGCATGGTTGAACTTCATAAGGTTGCCATCAGCCCACCTCACAAATGTTGTCAAGGTCCCTCTGGATGGCATCCCTTCCCTCCAGCATATCAACCAAACCACACAGCTTGGTGTCATCGGCAAACTTGCTGAGGGCACACTCAATCCCATTGTTCATGTCACCGACAAAGATGTTGAACAAGACCAGTCCCAACACCGATCCCTGAGGGACACCACTCATTACCGGTCTCCAGCCGGACATTGAGCCATTGACCACAACTCTTTGTGTGCGGCCATCCAGACAGTTCTTTATCCACAGAATGGTCCATCCATCAAATTGATGTCTCTCCAATTTAGAGACAAGGATGTGGTGTGGGACAGTGTCAAACGCTTTGCACAAGTCCAGGTAGATGACATCAACTGCTCTACCCCTGTCCATCAGTTCCATAGCCCCCATCATAGAAGACCACCAAGTTGGTCAGTCAGGATTTCCCCTTAGTGAAGTCATGCTGCCTGTCACCAACCACCTTGTTTTTCATGTACCTTAGCATGCCTTCCAGGAGAATGTGCTTCAAGATTTTGCCAGGCACAGAAGTGAGACTGACTGGTCTGTAGTTCCCTGGGTCATCCATTTTCCCCTTCTTGAAAATGGGGGTTATATTTCCCTTTTTCTAGTATTCGGGAACTTCACCTGACTGCCATGATTTTTCAAATATGATGGACAGTGGCTGAGCAGCTTCATTTGCCAGCTCCTTCAGGACCTGTGGATGGATTTCACCAGGTCTCATGGACTTGTGCATGTTCAGGTTCTTAAGATGGTCTTGAACCAGATCCTCTCCTACAGTGGGCCCAAGATCTTCATTCTCACCATCCCTGCATCTGCCTTCCAATACTTGTGGTGGTGTGGTGTGGTGTGGTGTGGTGGTGTGGTCAGAGCATTTGCCAGTAAAGATCGAAGCAAAGAAGTCATTCAGAACCTCAGCCTTCTCCAAATCCAGGGTAGCCAGTTCTCCTGATAGCTTTCAGAGGGGGCCTACGTTGTCCCTAGTCTGTCTTTTATTCACTACGTACCTATAGAATACCTTCCTCTTACCTTTAACATCCCTAGCTAATCCTATAGGTCCCTATCCCTAGATAGACCTTCAATCTGTCTCAACGGTCACACGTCAAGTGTTCAATACAACTTCTTAGATCTACTTTTTGAGAAAATAAAATTACATTTCTGGTTGTAGACAGGTGCTCTCATCACTAGCTGGAGTAGAACAAGTGAGAGGATGAAGAACACTGAACCAAATCTCTTACGCTTTCTATTTTTTGTGTTACACGCTTCCACCATTGCCTTGCTCCTTAGCCCAGCCTATTTCTGAAAGTGGAGGGAAGAAAGTTTGAAGATTTTTCTGGAGTAGCTAAACCAGAATTTGATCCTAACCTCACAAAGTTTTATTCCCACCAACCTTCCCACTCAATTCTGCAGAACCAGAAAGGCTGGAATCCTTGAATAAACCGTAAAGTTGTTGAAACAAATGCTTCAGTGATTCTTTAAGCTCCACCCCTACATCTTTGTCAGGTCATTCATTGTCTCTGCTTGCCCACTTATGAGAATAAAATGAAACAGGTCCCAGTGCGTCATCAAAATTACACGAACCTTAGTGACACGTTCTGTCTCATTTTCCTTCAGGGAATATTGACTGTATCACTGGATAAGCCACAAATACCCCATGATTTTGCAAAGTAAACAGGAGTGCTTCGAATTTTCTCCATTAAAATTTGGCTTTGCACAGATTTACTGTACAGATTTACTCTCTAAGGATTTACTGTTGTAGAAAACAGGGGTTACTTATTAAAAAAAGCCACTACCTCCCTGTGAGGAAAATCGTAAGTAGGGTTAAGGCCACCAAGCTGAAGTTTTCAAAAAGAAGGAACCTGACACTGAGGTACACAACCTGTACCAGTACTTTACTGCCTTATCTTTAAGGTGCCAAGTACTTGGAGCTTTGAGGTCAGCAGCATTGAGGTCACCAACTTCTGCTTAAGAACCAAAGTTTTTGATAGTATCAAAAGTGCTTTAATATTTTAGGCATAGTTCTATGCTTCATATTTTTTATAGTCTTGGCTGGTGGCTTTTGGCAAAAATGCTATGCTTTCAGGAAGGGATGTGGAAAGGGTCATAATTTGGTCATCAACATTTGATGCATCCCAGAAGAGGACATAAAAAGGTATCATGCTAGGAGTGATGTGTTGTTGTTGGCTGTCCATGTCCCCAGCTGTGATTGAAATGGATTCAGCATTTTAGCAGTGAGAATAAAAAAGTAAATTGTTAAGTCCCATAGCTGTCTTGTGTTTGGTTCTAAAAATTATGAACTACTGTGATTTTCAGTCAGAGATGAGACTATTTTGCCTGTTTGATCACTTTGAATATTTGCCAGTGATATTTCTTTCAGTGGGAAAAAGACCATGGTAAATGTCTTACTTTACATATTAAAATTTAAATGAAAAATAAAAATACCTCCCTGCCATTCCAGACTACATGGTACTCTCCAATTAGAAATAACTGGTGGGCAGCAGAGCAGCCAAGAATCTAAAGCAGCAAAACGTTATCCATCCTTCCCACATCTTTTAAAGCCTGACCTTCCCCAAAGTTCTTCACCTTGCCTGACTCTACAGTGCTATTTAAGTACTATGTATAATAGAAAGCCTTTTTTTTTTTTTAAATCATTAGTGTCCAGTTTCCTTCTTTGATGTCTTTTTAAATTTAATGTGCTATTAATACATTATGCCAAGCCAGCAAAGATGAACAGTCGGAGCAGTTGCCTAGCAGGACTAAGTCTAGTTTTTGCATTTCAAGATGATGTTCTGAAATTATAGTCTGAGTATACCTCCCTTCTCTCATTCTTCACCACATAAATCCTTTTACCTTTTTTGTCCCCTCAGCAAATACCCTGAAAAGGGGCAGACAATGCTGCCACAGCTGAGGCTAACCCCTAGATTACAACCTTGCTGCATGCTTCCCAAAAGGTGGCTTTTCTACTTGTAAACATCTCTTCTTTGAAGAAGAGGTTTGATCATTCCTCTGATTTCTTCAACCAAAGCCATCTATGACTGTGGCCTGAAGGTACCTGCATTTGTTCATATGGAACTAGTTTGAAGTTACCAATTAAATTCACATAGAACAGACAGATAAGGCTTCAGACAGACCAGCCATCAGACTGTCAGTAACATTTGAACAATATAAACAGGACCTCAAGTAAAGATTAAAGGTGAAAAGCTCGACACCAAAGTGAAAGTCCTGCTCCCCTGACTAGCCCAGTAAGCTACAGTACAGATGAGATTGTGTGGACTGGTAAAGTCACAGTGATGAGAAACAAGGTGCATAAATAAATTCTCAGGAACTAGAAGAACATATAAGAAGAGGCAAGAGTCTGATTTTGGGTGGATACAGGTCTGAAAGTTGGTAGTTATATTTTTTCAGACGAGTATCAGCTCTTTGAAATACGTGACTGACTGTTGCCTCAGTCAATTATCTTTGCCTGGAAAACTGGAAGAAGTATGCAAAGTGGTTAAAAAACCCGCTATCCTGGATTACAATGTCTTTCACATTTTGCCTTTTTTTCTATGGGGTGCTGGACCACTCTAGGATATAGACTTTCAGGTGAGATCACTTGGTCCAGTTTCTGTTGATGGACTGGAGTAGCAAGCTGCTTCTGTATAGGCCAATTTTCACTATCAGACATGATGGCATAAATTCAGACATAACTATGCAAATCTTGAAAGTATCCTATTCAAACTTTTGTGGTAGAGAAGTTAATTCAGTAGGAGTACATGCATTACAGAAAATTATCTCATAAAATTCAGAACAAACTAAGTTCAGTTAAAACTTTGAGTGAGATCTAGATGGACAAATAACAGTCACAATCTTTGATGAAGAGATATTTTAAATTGTGGTCAGTATTTGAAATATTACATTTTAATCAAAAGAATGAACCCCCAGGAACCTTTATTCTCTTAATAACATCCCATGGCATTACTGTTAGTGGTAAGTACTACCCACGCAAAACCCTCTCCGCAGTATGCTGTGATTTGCCTAGAAGACCAAATGGTTACACAGACTTGGTTTGTTAGATCTGAAAAGATCCCACAGTCAAGTGGGATGCATAATAAGATACTTTGAAATCTTTCACTTGAATCACAGAAGAAAATCAACTCCAGTTTCAGTATTATATATGGAGTGAAGACATAGAAATACCTTTCACTGCCCACCTCATCTGCCCACCCACAATTCCCTCCTTCTAGTCAGGGAAGGAGAACAGATTTGTTTTTTTCTATGCCTGTAGCTCATCTTGTCTTGCTTGCAGGACAGCAGATGCGCTGGAAAGACAGTAACTTCGAGGGACAGAAACTCAGACTGATGGTGAGAATGTATGTTACCAATATGCAGTGGCATTCTCACAGCTTTAAAGCTTGGAGTCTCTTTTTAATCCAGTGATGTGCATTGGGTTATTTGGAGGTGTGAAAGGGTGAGGGGAAGGAGTAGGGAGACTTCATGTGGGGACAAACAACACTGCTGGGTTGCATTTGGAAATTGTTAGTTATGCTGCTTTCAATGTAGGCATGCCTAGCTAACAACACCCTTTGGGGCCCCTTTCACTCTTTGCAACCTTGTGTGCAAGATGAAGGGAAGTTACAGATGAGGCAACCAGCTATATCACAGAGTGAGGGGTGCTACAGAGGTAACTGGGCAATTACAGGCCTATTCATGTGAGACTGTAAAAGCTTGTTTGAGTCTCACTTTCCATCTCTGAAACCTGTATAGTCTGAATTCTGCTAATAAAAGAACTCTGCTGCACTCCCCACGTCTGCTGTGCTAATTCCCCCTGCTAACCTCCACTGTCACACACTATGCTTTCTGCTTTGGCACTGGAATCAAGATATGCTTAGAATAAAACAGCAGGAATTAATGGCAACACTAGATATCTGTCTGCCGTTGCAACCATTCCCTTAACCTCCTGGACAAAACCAGGCAAAGATGGTTCAACAGACCGAAGAAAGTCTTGGGAAAGAAGAGTCACATCAAAAGACAGTGGGAACACACACTGAAAACGTATTTGTGCAGTGTTGCAGTGAAGCTTTTGAGCAGAAGGCAGTGGTGCAGCCCAGACATGTCCACAGAGCAAGAGAGCACTCTCTAGTGAAGGCACAGCACGGTAAGAATAAATGTATGAAACTCCAGTTCTTATCAAGATGGCTACTAATTTCTGCAAGATTTGGATAACCCTTCTTTAAATCTTAAATGAAAAGGCTACAGTTGATGTCATCTAAAGTTACTGTAATTTTTAGTCTTTTCTGACTTTTCCATCTCTTTTCAGTAGTTTTCCTGTTTGAAGACCTTGAAAAATCAGCTGCAAGTAATTTATCCATATTAAAAACAAACAGAAATTCTGAAATTAATCCCAAGGCAGCAGCAGGCTATGAACTAAGATCTAGTTCAAAGCCGGATCTCTATCTGCTAATACAGCCAGTTCAGCCAAAATAAATCTTTATTTTCACCAGATGCCACATGTGGCTTAAGTATTCCCACACATCTTCATTGGAATATTTTTCAGAAAGAAGATAAGTCTTTCCCTGGACAATGTAAGTGTAACTTTGTGAGCTGGTCTTAAGATGATCCTTGATTTTCCACTCTTTTACACAATCCCCTGGCCTTTCAGGGATTAGCACATTCAACAAAGGTGGGGTCACCTAATAGACTTTACTGTTGTGCTGAAGTGAGTGTTACTCAAAATCCAGACAAGTTACATTGTGCCAGCTGACAACCACAACTACAGTTGAGTGAAGCACTGTGGCAGAAGTAAGACTAATAATTTGGTGTGTTAGTCACATTTTTTGAAGTGCTTCATATGTTGACAATTCTAACTTATTCTTGTTTTTATTATAAAAAGACTTCAAAAGCAGTTTTTAAGAATGTGCACTGGGGATATGATTGAAAGAGATGGTGGGGAAGATAGTTCCCCAAGAAGTGTGGTGCCCAGGTGACTAAACAGGTTAATCAAAGTGAAGGAGAACTCATAGTCAAAACTTGTAGCTCTCCTGAGACTCTGTTCATAGAAGTTTTACTTCAAGTCCCAGTTCTCACCAACCTGTTTTCTTAAGATAATCTTGAATTGACCTGAAAAGAGTTCTCTTCAGAGCACAACAACCTAATAAAGAAAAAATAGAGAAAGCCTGGAGGCATCCTTAATTGGATTACAACCCTAAAAAATAAGTTCTCAAATATATTTTCTTTAAATCACCAGTTTTATAAGAAAGAAATATTGCTTGCAGGGTAGCAGGAATGAGGTGAAAACCTGGGAAAAAGTGTCCATTAGTTTTACATTATGAGAGGGAGACATGGAATAGCATTCAGATGTATTCAGTAAGAGTATCCAAAACTTCCTGTTCGTTTTGATCTGTCCTGCTACTTCAGGTTCTTCCTTTTCAAGGTGGTAACAGGCTGTTGGTGTTTTCTGTTTCAACCCAGATTTAAGTATGTTAGCACTTGTCTTCCTTAGGAGTGTGAAAAATAAGACAATGAGCTCTAATTAGATGAGGAAGGCAAAAAATGATGAAGAAAGATGAAGGTGACATAAAGAAGATCTTACAGTTGTGAGGGGGGATGTTAGTATCACAAAGACTGCATGGAAGAAAGACACAGTGTTTGGATGGTATGAGCTTTGTCACCAACTTTAATTCTGTGTACGGAGATGAGAAAGTAAACTTTAGAGACAATCTAAAGAAAGAAATGAAAACTGGAAATACTGACTGACAGCTTTAACAGTGAATGAAAATCCCCAACTCTTCTGTGAGATGTGGTGACTGGAAAAAATAAACATTAATGGAAAAGTTAGAAAGGAGGACTTTAGGGAAAAGAGGCAGTTGTCATCTATCCAAAATATCTGTCGAATACTCTGAAAATGCAAGTTTCAGAGTCCCCAGGCAAGACTTCCAAGCCTCTGGAACGACCCAAGCCACATGAATGTTAGGGAAGTGTACAAAACCACTACTTTCCTTTGGCCCATTCACCTAGAGTTGTTAGAGTTTCCTGCCTAGAGAAAAAGAATCTGCTACAGGGAATTCAGGAAAACTAGCTGCCTGGAACCACTATTGCTTTTTTCCTAAAACTACAATGATGCCCAATTCACCAAAAAAGAATCAAGGAGTTTTAATCAACAGCATTGGATTTCACTGATGACAATGCCAGCCAACACAGAGAACCTGAATTTATTAAGAATGCTTCATAAATAAAAATAAGGTACTTCCCCACAACAACAATGAAATAGAAATGAGTGTTTAATTCCTCCTTTCTCAGTCATAAAATGTTGTTGTTCTATCAATCACTCTTCTTGCCTCTGTTTTGTACTTTGCCATGCCTAGATATGAGCCTACATCTTCACAAATGTGGCTCAAGAAAAAAAAATGGAAGTGAAAAGGGGTGAGGAAGGGGAGAGAGAAGATAGACTGCAAGGAAATAAAGTACCAACCACTATATTTTTTGCTGAACATACTTATTTGCAAAAAGTTTTTCTCATCAGCATAATACTCAAGGAGACAGGGAAGGAGTCTTAGACATGAAACCTGTTAGTAAATCACCACAATCAAAGCAGTGAATTGCTACCAGGGTTTGCTAAATGTGTTCTGTCCTTTAAAGCTCATACAGCATTCATCTTTTTTCCCTAATCCAGATGGAGTTCAATGAAAACAGGGGATGAAGCTGACCACCTATATTTTGAGATTGCATTTTTGTTTAAGCTTGATTCTTAGGTGCTCCTCCTCATTGGATGGACAGTCAGCCTGGATCCTCTACCCTCTGTTCCTTGCCCTATCCCATCTTCTCTCCTTGCAGCTTTCATTTTAATTAATTTCTATAACAACTTCCTCTGCCATTTACTCCCTCCTGCCTTCCTGAGGGTATGTCTCCTCTAGCTTGTGCTTCAGCAAGGCCAGAAACTACTTCAGAAATAGCCTCCCAGCCCCTCCCACAAGGGGTTAAACTTAATGTTAAAGGGAACACTTCAATTTTAAATTCCAAATTCTGTGGCATTCTGTCTGCTTCAGCCAGGGCACCTGAAAGAAGAAGTTTGTTCAAGGGATGAGAGGTAACGTGTGATAGATTTGATTTCTTGCTGGGGAATGCATAAACCAGGGTTGAAATGGGAAGCTGCAAAAACGTGGCAGCAAAAATGCACCTCTGTGAAAATCTTGTGTTCACTGAAGAGGAAGTGAAGAGATTGCCAGGAGGTCCCAACTGCCTATTGATACGCTGTCAAACTTTTCACCCTCGTCGTTCCACCACACCCCATTTTAAATCCCGGCTCAGATTGGTTTTATTTATTTAAAAATAGCCCCTGATTTTGTTGGGCCTACAGCTCACGGAGATTGTGTTGCCACTCAAAACACACAGCTAAACACCAGCGAGTAGAATTCAAAGGAATGAAGCAGATATATTTATTTACAATTTATTAAAAAGCTCCAAATACAGATTAATGTTCCTTACTTGATACTTTTTTTATTGTTTCACCTGCTATACAGTGGGAATTGAAACGGCTGACTGGTCATCTAATCTGGCTGTAGCTGCTTGAAGTGCCTGAGGATTCTCTGAGGAAATATAAACTAAGAAACCACCCACAGTAATACCTCCCAGCTGCCCTCCAAAGGTCAAGGCTCCCTATGAGAGAGCTCCTGGCTCTCCCAAGTCACAAATAAGCAGCTTCCCATGCACCTGATAGCATGCAACCCTTCCGCTAGCTTTTGCCTGTTTTGACCACAGGAGGCATACATGGTGTGCAACGGGTGCAATAAGCCAATAGTCTTACCCCACACTACCCATAACTGCCATTGGAAGCACTACGTTTTTATACACAGGTTCATTTTTGGATGCTCTGACAAATCTTCTTGCTCTTCTCTGTGCCCAGAAACAACCATCCGGAGACCAGAAGAAACAAGTTCTGATATGGCATTTTCACTCATCCTAGCAGGCACATGAGGCACACAGTGCTACATTTACTGAGTCCTAAGAGATGGGCTTTGTTTAGAATTCTTTTTTAATTATCCTGTGTCATGTTCTTGCATCTTTCCTCCCTGCTCCGTTTCCTTTTATTTCCCAGGTAGTTAGATGATGATGGCTCCTCCCTGGCTTCTTTCTAAGACCTTATTTTTTTATTTTTCTGGGCCTTCTCTTGGTTATCGAAGCCTGCGTTGCAGTGCTCTTAAAGCCAAAGTACCATATAGGAGACATACTGTGTTTGACAAGTGAATCCTGTATTTAGTATACTATTAAAAGGCCCTGCATGCAGCAATTTTTTGCTCCTGTGAACTCAGGGTGTATAGAAAAAAAAATCAGATTAATATTTCACTCCATGGTGACTCCTGTATTTCCCTCACCAAACTCAGCTGCAGCCACATTGCCCATTGCGCACATGTGAAGACTGTATAATTCTGTTTTTATCTCCTGGTTTCAGGTGCCATCTGTCACTTAGTAGCTGACCTTGAGGTTGGCAGAACATTCTTGGCTTTGTCTAGAGAAGAATCATTCATGTCATGATCAGGTTTCCGATGGTGAAGAGTATTTCTCAGTTAGAGTGAGGAAATGTCAGCAATTAAAATGATTAGACCTCATTCCATGAAGGAAAAAGAATGGTTTGCAGAATTACATGTTACTTCATCCTAGCAAAGCTAGGTTTCTTGTTGGACACAAGGAGTCCCCTTTTCCTTTTGCACTGGGGTTAGACTCTTATATTAGGCAAATTACACAGAAAAAGATTTAAAACTATAGCACATAACCTAATGAAATGTTACCATTCGGTTCTACATGTTCTGTAACAACAAATAAATGTATGGGAAGTCCTTCCCAACTGCATTGGTTTTATTTTAATACAACAGAAAAAAAGTCTCTTGTGAACTGTTGAACCTTTTTTTTTTTTTTTTTTTCAAAAAAAGTATCTAAGTTAACAGGGGAAAAATAAAGTTTCTAAATAAAGTCTTCCCCTAGGACGGCATTTTTGTCTTGCCAAATCAAACTAACCAAAACTTTTGTTTCTCTAGCAATTTAGCTTCCCAAGAAAAATACACCTGCAGCTATCAGGAGCTTGGCTTGAGCAGGCAGGCCTTCTGTTTCATGAACAACATTAGAGGGCACTTCTGCATTGTGGTAGGCTTAAGTCAAAGAAAGGGACAAGCCTGATCTTACTGCTTGAATTCAGAGGCAGCCAGAGCTCTGTTCCAGTCTTACCAGTACTAATAACTTTTTCTGCAGGCAGCCTTTTTGTTCGCATCAAAGCTGACGCTGCAGTAAGGCACGACCTGTGTGAGAGAAGGTGGGGTGGGACCTGGTGCTTTGTAAGTAAGTCGGTGATCAGGGAGGTGAGGCTGAGACATAGGGTTACATCCTGCCCCATATTCCTATGCCTCTGCACTGAAGCGGCCCTGCGCTTGTGGGATCCCTCCCAGGATCACAGGTGGGTGTGAGATCTGCAAAGCTAGGTGCAGCGGGTGGATGTTACAGCTTTGACAGTATCACTGATTTAGTTTTGAGTCTTTCCATGTTTGATGCTTTCACAGCTTCAGTTGGCAAAGGCACGTGGTTAATTTATAACCTCTGCTTTCACTGGAAAAATACCTTTCCAACCTGTGTGTCAGAGGAAAGCTTTAAAAGCAGATCTGAAAACTTAAAAATCAGAAGGTCAGTGGGAGGGAAAGTAAAAAATCAGTGTTCATTTATTTATTTATTTTAGAAATGCCACTGTTTTAAAACTGATTTCCTTGTTTTGAGGGTTCTGACTTACATTTTGTGGAAGTTTCAGTTCAATAGTGCTGACATAAGGAAACAAAAATCATCAATGTAATTAAATAGCTCTTAGTTTACCCGAAAACCTCTAAGCAGGCTTCTCAATATGTGCTTTTCTTCAGTGACATGATCTCTTTGAGAGGGTCGCACAACATTACGGCACATGCACAGAGGGCTCACTGGGCTTATTTTCCTATTTACCATTCTTCAAGGCCTGACCTATAGAACCAAGGTCCTGAACCCGAACTACCAGTGAAATGAAGTTGCAATTTATCCTAAGCCTCTATCCCCATTTCACGATAAGCCTCAAGAACAATCTTCAGTGTTTATTATTGTACAGAGTAACTAGGAAAAACTTGCCTGGTTTAGGCATCACATTCACCTGATTGCTTTGAACCTCCCATTTGTCACTCATAACTCCAGGGGAAGGCTGTAGGAACTTCTCAAGTGTTTTCCCCCAGGCTCACTTCAGGGGCACGGAAGCAAGAAAAGACAGAGCATCAGCAGGGCATCAGGAAAATGTCAGTTGTTCCTTTCTGGAGTGAGTGACCAGAACCTCTCCATGGTCAACTCAAAATTTATTCCTAAAATTCAGTTTGCACAGTCCATTCCAAGAAAAAGCAGCTACTTACTGGAAATTATTTGTTCATCACTCAAGCCAAACTTAAAGCTAAGCCTTCTCTCTAACACTGCAAAGACTTGCAGGTAGGCTGTGTTTTCTTGTGTGCTGCCTCGTTTGCTGTTGGGGGCTGCATTCCACCTTGTCTCACTGTTGCCGCATCCATTGCATGAACAGAGAGCGCAAGTTGGTGTGACAGCTATGCAAATCTGTGACTTTTCCTGGGCAGAGGTACAAGCTTCACTGTGGCAAGAGTGATTCAGATTTAAGATTTTCCCTGCTCTGGTCTTGAAAGCATAGTCCATATTTAGCATAATTTGGAAAGCACAGTGAAGGGGACATATGAAATTTCTCATTGAAACAGGTCAGCTCTGAAGACCTTGCTGTCAAGCTGATGCCTGCATTTACCCACAGAGAAGGAGAGAAGAATGAGGGAGAGCCTGCCTTGGCCAATGTCATAAGTGAGCAACAGGCTTGTAGTTGTGTCATTAAGGTTGCTTGGTATAATGCACATGCCTTTGAGGGAGCATGAACACTTGTGCATCTGTTCATCTCCCCCCCACACACCTTTAGGAATATGTCTGCCCCTCATCTTGGCAGCCACTCTCTTCAAATTTCAACCATCTGATTCATGCAGCAAAAAGTCTCCCCACAGAAAACATACTGGCTGAACCGCTTTGTTTTTCCTAGAGCAGTGCAAACAGTTATTGCAAGGGGAATTTTAGGAAGATTGTGCCTGGCAAGGAAAGCTCACTAAATAAATACATGATGTTAATTATCCTTTGCCTTTTTCAAGCGAGCATTTCAAAGTGCTCTGCAAGCCATTAATTAGGCTGCAATTTAGTACCATGAGGTAGTTAAATATTATTATCACCGTTTTCTGCAGTTGGGACACTACAACACAGAGGCTGAAATGACCTTGATGAAGTCTGTCATCAGCTCCCTGCTTCATTCGACCTTTGTATTGTGAAAAGGCATGTGAAAATTTGAACAGTCGATCCAGATACTGTGCAGCATATCACCCATATGACAGAAGCATGGCCAGCAGGAAGAACAATTCCCAGGACTGTGCCACTAACACAGGCTTATATCATGTGCCCCTCAGACCCTGGAGCAGCTCTTGACTAATTGCAGCCTCTGTAGTTAATTACAGCACTGATTCTGGTATGCTCAGATACTCTGTTGCTAACACCTCTGGTGCCCGACTTGTGCTTCTGACAAATTCTTGGGTCTAGTGTTTCACTGAAATGGCTCTACTTGTTTCAGCCTTTGCCCTGCTGCTTCCAGTTAACCCCTGCTTCTGAATAAGTGGCCTGGTGAAGTGTCTTACCTGAAATAGTCTCTGAGTGCCAGAAGCTGAGGCACAGAGGGCCGATGCTGAGAGGTGCTCCCAGGACTACCTGTGCTGGCCAGTGAGTGCCATCTGAAGGAGGTGAAGTCCAAAGCTGAAGACTGACTCTTCAGAAAGAGGTGCCACACACCGCTTCCCAAAAGCAGAACCTGGGGAGCAGGGATGTTTCACTGGCTTTTCATAAGATCCAGCTCTCATTATTTGTTTTTGAGCCTTGGCTTAGACACCTCATCTTCTATCAGATGCTCCATTAGTTCCTATATTGTCCCACCATCTTAACCAGCCCTCTTCCTTTCTTTAATCACCTTAAACCTGTTGTAAATGGAAACTCTAAATTAATGAAATAATGAATGAACAAGAAAATTTAAGAATGAAGCATCAGCTTTGTGTGTTCGTTTGTGGGATTTACATCAAAGTGCAAAAGTCAAAGAGCAAAAGCTGGGGAGCTACTTCCATATTCAGCCTTCTCTCTTTTCCCCTGTTGGTGTGCATTGTACCGTTTCGGTACATATTAATTTTCACTCTTTTTAAGAGACATATAATCCCTGAGGCACCTTAAAGTCACTTGTGATCTACTGGGCGTGAGCTTTCTGAACAGCCAGCTCCTTTCTGAGGCAAGTCTATAAAGCAGTGGTGCAGACACCCTCCAAGCTGTCAGCTCTGAGGCAGCCCTGGCTGGTGACAGCACTTCTCAATCAGTAGTATGTACACCCAGAGGATGGCATTTTACATGTACCTTATAGACTATGCTACCTCAGCTATAACCTTCCCTATCTCCTTTGTTGTCTGTGCATGGCAGCTGCCAGACACCTAAATAATCACAGAATCACAGACTGGTTTGGGTTGGAAAGAACCTTAAGATCAGCCAGTTCCAACCCCCTGCCATGGGCAGGGATGCCTCACACTAGACCAGGTTGTTCCAAGCCCCATCCAGCCTGGCCTTGAACACTGCCAGGGATGGAGCATTCACAGATTCTCTGGGCAACCCATTCCAATGCTTCACCACCCTCATAGTGAGGAATTCCTTCCTTATAT
This sequence comes from Lathamus discolor, assembly GCF_037157495.1. Taxonomy (NCBI): domain Eukaryota; kingdom Metazoa; phylum Chordata; class Aves; order Psittaciformes; family Psittacidae; genus Lathamus; species Lathamus discolor. The sequence goes on from NC_088884.1 coordinate 55,892,055, forward strand.
CTAATCTGAACTTCCCCTGTTTAAGTTTAAACCCATTACCCCTTGTCCTGTCACTGCAGTCCCTAATGAAGAGTCCCTCCCCAGCATCCCTATAGGCCCCCTTCAGATACTGGAAGGCTGCTATGAGGTCTCCACACAGCTTCTCTTCTCCAGGCTGAACAGCCCCAACTTTCTCAGCCTATCTTCATACAGGAGGTGCTCCAGCCCCTGGACATCCTCATGGCCTCCTCTGGACTTTCTCCAACAGCTCCATTCCGTTCTTAGGTTGGGGACACCAGAACTGTACACAGAACAGCAAGTGGGGCCTCGTGAGAGCAGAGTACCAAGTGATGCCACTCCATACTGTGCACGTGTACGTAAAGATATGCATTTGCTTAGGTGTATTTCTACACAGATGTATGCCTCTCTTTACACATCGCTCACTCACATGGATGTGTAGACAGGCGATATGGCAGATGTACATATATAGCAAGCCGCTAGATGGGGCTACTGGAGGAAAAAGATAGATGTGAGATTATAGGCAATCCATCAGGATCAAGCCAAGTTGCCTGTTCAGTATCCTGGCCTGTGTGGGATGTTTACTGAAAGAGATCAGCCATAATAGCAGTGTGCAGCACCTGTACTTTCACCACGGGAAAGGAAGCAAGAACACTTTTCAAGCCAAAATGCACAGTATTTTACCAGGAAAAAAAAACATTGTATCCCTTCAATTGTAAACTCTGGGTGAAAGTGCTTATGCATTCAGAGCATGAGGCAGATGGTAACAAACCACATGCTTGTGGATTATCCCACTTTTTCCACATTTGCATTCTCAAAACCACTTTTGGTGCCCGTGGTTTAACCTCTGTTTCCCTAACTCCTGTTTATGAGTTGAGTGGTCACATGTCATCATGTTGAGTGGGAAAGTGTGTACAGGGGATAAGGAGGTAGAAGTGGTTCCATATGGTGAGAGAACCGACTATGCCAAAGTACTAAACAAAACACAGAAAGAGGGAAAACCAAGAGTAAAATCTTTTGAGGAGATTGGTAATCTAAGATGCTTGTGACCTCACATGAACAGAACAGTTGTCGTTATGTGAAAGAGAAACTTATGATTTGAATTGCTGATAATAGGTTTCGGTGTTTGGAGCAGGAGTGAGAGTTAGACAGATTTACCTTCCTCTGCTCTATGCATGATTCAGGCTGAAGGCTGAAAGATTCCAGTTGGAGGACAGGAGGCTGCTGAGACACCATGAAACTGATGGCTTCAGTTCTTCTTCCAAGTTTAAACTGTTGATCAGAATGAAAGAAAACCCCAACGCATCAGAAACATTTCAGCTTTGTTCACAATAGTATTATGAAGTTGCTGGCACAGTACTAAGCATGTGCTTGTGGTTTCTCGAGACAATTCATCTAGCAGTCTTTATGCTTCAGGGAAAGGCGAATAAAGCACACCAGATGCCCTTTATTCACAATGCGTAGCAAGGTTCAAATTCCTTATGATAGTAGATAGTAAATTAAACACCATGAAATTATGGAAAAAATCCCAATGAGAAAGGGTCTTTTGTATCAAAGTTTTGAAAAAAAAAAGCAGACAACAATGACAAAAATCCATTATTGCTGGATGGGGATATAGCACCCACTGTGCTGGAAAAACAGCTTGCAGAACCACTTTTGCCACCATAATCAGTTATCAGTCTTGGTATTTTTCTTTAGAAAGATCATCAAAGAAAGATGAACAGGAATTCAACCCCAAATCATACTTCTACAGTGTAAGAATTCTTTGGTGTTGTGTGCTGTAGGTATTTGATAAATGAAAGGATGTTTCAGTTACCAAAAGTGACTGAGGTATCAAAATTTTTTACTATGAAGCAATTTGAGAAGTCAAGATTTGTAGATAGAAGGGCTCTTCTGAAAATCGAGTGTCTCTGACAGTCTTCTATCTGGGCACCCAAAATGTAACATCTTTCTGAATATTTAGGTCAAAGGTCTTTGGTTTTGAGAACTGATTATGTAATCATAAGCCAGTCCCAAAACGGTGTTCAAAGACCAGTTTAGCTGGCTTTCATACAGTTCAGTATTGGTGGTCCTGAGGATTGCAGACTTGAGTTGGGACCGATTTCAAAAGTGAGACTAAGAAAAGCTGCATGTGGTTCAAAAGCAGTTAACTCTGCCTTCAAGGGGAAGCAGACTTTGTGATAATCTTTGCCAATACAGCAGATGATGCATAGGCACTGGGGTGAATTTCCAATTTCTCTTTGCCATTGGCTTCAGTGCGGACAGGATCTAAACCCAGTTGTTTTAGGGACATATCCAATACTCATTTTATCAACTCAAAGATTTCCATTGACTTACATGGGAGATGGATCATACTCTCAAAAGTCAGTTTCCTTGTAATTAGAGCTCAGAAAAAAGTAATCCACTTCATCAGTTCCGAAGTGGAAGTGAAATATATTGGACAGGAGGGAAGAAAGCAGAATGACATTCACTGGTCAAAACTACTCTAGCTAGCACCAGGGTGGCAAACCCAAGCCTGCTTCATCCTTGTGAAAGAGAATTGGATTTCTCATAGCAGATCTGAAACTTTCTCTGAGGCAGGTTTAAACCTGCAAATTATACAAAAACACTTTCCGTCTGACTAGACAGCCTATTACAAACCTGTTCTATAAAGCTGGCGGTGGGTGGCTTTCAGTTGACTTCCTCCTCACACACACACACTCACTGGTCTTTGCTGCGAAGTCAGAAAGATGAAAAATCATATATACTTGCATTCACCAAGTGATTTCCAAAGCAACTTAATACTGCTTCAAGTCTTCCTTGTCTTATAAATCGGATTCTTTCTGTAGATTGTTTACCTACCACTTCTAGTGTGTCTCCAATAAATTAAAATCTGCTGAAGTGGTAAAATGTACGAAAGATATAGTGAATGGTCTGCAGGCTGTACAGTGGGGCCATTATTCTAAGAGGAAGTAGGAAAGGCAATCATAAAATTTTGAAAAATTATGCAATAACTTTGTAGTTATTGCCCATCTGTATTCATTACAATGATCTACTTCACAGGCATATAAATAGAACTGGCAAGTAAAAGATGTGCTGTTTGCCTCCAGATGTGGCACTAGGCTTCAGCAAATGAAATTCAATTAAAGACTCTAGAAAAAATGTTGTAAGTGTTCATCAACAGATGGAATGTAATCACCATTTTACACCACCCCCCATTTTACATTCCCCCATGCTTATTCTTACCCCTGCTCAGGAAACCTTTGGAAGAAAAATGACAAAATTTAATTGCTTCGTTTGCAGGGCAACCCTGATACACTACATGACTTCATTCTCACAACGCAACGAGTCCCATAAATCACACCGACTGAGTGCACGCATTTGAGCTGCAGTATGACAACTTTATGCCTAATACTCTTCAAAAAAGGACCACACAAAACTAAGACTGTAAAATTGCTGTTGACTCATAGCGGCTTTTATAACACGCACTCAGCTCAAAAAGACTTAACTTATACAGTTTTTAATCATGTTTGGGCATAGGAGACCTCTCACTGATTCAAGACAATATATTAAAAAAAAAATAAAAGAAGAAATAGCAGAATATATTTGGCATAACTCTTTCCATTGCAGTTCCCACAGAGAAATCTATCAGTATAATAAAAAAATGATTGTTTCATTTTGTAAAGGTAGGGGACCCTGAGAAATGCTTCTTCCTAAAACGAAAATAAAATACGGTATTTTGTGCATCATCATGGGGAAGGGGTAGGAAAGGTGGTATTTCTGGGTTAGATCCTCAACTTTTGTATATCTGCACAAAGTCATGGAAGCAGCTAGAGCTACACACACTCACTTGGGAGTCTCAGTGCTGCAAGGTGTGATGGTGTCAGCAACTAAATTAACCCTATCCTAGCCAAATCCAGCACGTTTGTGTACATTCTGCCACAAGAATATTTGCACCATCAGGGCAGTGAGCAATTTACCCTGTAATGGTAGATTACAAGCTGCAGCAGTGTGCTAACACCAGAGAGGAGCTGACTGATGCTATTCCCAGTTAGATAGACAGCTGGAACAAAGCACCGGGTATTCAAAAATATCCCAGCCAAACTGCCCTGCAAAGCCCAGAGTTCCTAGTGCAAAGGCTGCCACTGCAGGCTCCTGCATGAACAAAGGGTGCAGAAGGGTCTCGTGTGTGATTTTCATGTGCGTCAGACCCAGGCTCACATTGCTTCCATTCAACAATGTGACATCCATCACATTTCACTGAGAATCACTCATTTCTTTGCATAATAGCCTCTTCCCACTCCCCATTCTCCCTACGGCTAAGAATGAGACCAAGGGAGTGAATCTTACACACTGTAATGGACTTTCTTGCATTTAGAAGGAAAAAAAGAGGTTTATACAATGAGGCTAACATGAAAACCAATTGAAATTACAATTATGTTGTACAGTATATTCTTTAAGTATTCAAACCACAATGAAAAAAAATATAAAATCCTCTCCAGTAAACTACAAACACTTGACTGAAACCCACAAAAGCTGGGAAACATGGTAAGGTCTGACTGAAAGCTTGTCCTTACTTCACCCCTGAAGAAGGTGGGGTGCTACCTAGAGATTCCAGACAAGAAATGCTTAGTATGGACTGTGCATTGAAGTTTGTCTCTTACCAGAGCTTAGGTGCATGACTTTGCAGCCTAGACTTACAGTCTTCACCTTAAGATATAAATATCCTAGGTTCTTCAAGCCAAGTCTTCTTTTTAATTAAAAAAAAAAAAGACCAAAAAAAAAAAAATCAACAAATTTTAATTCAAGTAATAAAAGACAGCGAGAAAGACTGAAAATCTCTCATTTTCACTGTTTTACCACCCAAGCAACTCTGAACTTTGGTCAAGTTGCAGTGCCTCTGAATGAGTCACCGGAGAAATTCCAGGCAGAAACTTTACCCATACAAACTGCTCTCTGTGGCTGTTCTTCCCCTTTGCCACCAGTTGATGAACACAAAGAACTGTAATCTTTTTTCTAGAACTTCATGACACAGGCTTTGCAAATATTTAAGATGAAATTAATGTGATTAAATTCACCCAGGAAGAGCTGCCTTTCATAAAGGATTTTAGAGTTCTCAGCCTTCACACTCTTATACTGAGTTTCACAAATATTTCTCTCACTCACAGTCTTGGGGACACTTGCCTTTTCCTGACTTAATTTCTTTCGTTGAGGAACTTTGATATGGTTTGATTTGGTGACCTCTGGATTCCTTTCCAGTCCGAACAATTCTAGGGTTGTGACTGCAATGTACAAATGGAACAGGCAAAGTCACAAGTCATGAGCAGAAACATCTAATCAGTCTGTGTTCTTGAGAAACATGGCCATGGGAGCTGATCTCTGTAGAAGAAGCTATTCCAACAATTTTCCAGCATGCATTGTCCAAATTCTCTACTCAGATTTTCACTTTAAATTCCAGTTTTTGCGTTTGGAAATAGAGCACGTCTCCCTGGAATAGAAGGTGAAATAGTACTTCAGCTGGAAGAAAAGCTGTAGATAGAGAAGGTACTCTCCAAAGTTTTTCACTCACATTTAAGAAGGAAACTAAAAAAATCTGGTGCCAGGATGTGAAAAAGGAACAACAACATTCTATTTTATTCTCATTCTGTACTTCTGTCATTTCATGTTCCATGGAAATTAAGGCATTTGCATAAAGTAACTTCTCCTCCCTCTTTCCCATCCAAGCTTGGCATAGGTGGAAAATTTAAGTACTTGAAAACAGCAGCCCCCATCCCAGACATTTCCTTACCTCCCTAGCCAGATCCGGCACAAATGGTGCCACCCTTCAGAACCTGGGACAAGGCCCAGCTGTCTCTCACAGGCAGGGGGAGAAATGTTTGTAAATACCATGATCTCATACTAATCTAATCTGTGATCTGCAGAACTGCTGAAGATTATGGTTGTTGCTTTGGACCAGTTGTTTTTAAACCCTTTGTATGTCTTTTTTTTTTTTTAAATCCTTGATGCCTCTTCTTCTTAAAAAAAAAACCAAACAAAAAAAAAAACCCCAAACAAACAAAAAACACCTCTCAAAAACCTCTCAAAAAGTATTTCCTGAAGATAGCAACGAGGGAAACTGGGTAGTTGACACTAGAGCAATTGTCTGCCATCTGAATGAGTTTTGTATGCACTATTGCAACCATGCTAAGATGCAACTCAAGATGATGTATAAAAAGCTGTCTCCATGTAGGAATAAAATCATAGAACGGTTTGGGTTGGAAGGGACCTTTAAAGATCATCTAATCCACACCTCCTGCTGTGGGAGGGACACCTTCCGCTAGACCAGGTTGTCCTTTCAGAGAAGAAAGCACAGGTATACAAAAAAAGTGTTATGTTTACTCACAGCAACAGACTGAGCTGGACTGGACCTGAGTTATATGTTTTATATTTATAAGCTTTTAATCCAAGAAAGGCAAATAAATCCTCCTCTACAGTATCACAAAACTAGCATTTATATGGAACTGGCTTGACCTCTAGTCATACAAGTGACAAATCTCACTTTGAGGATGTCATTTTAACTGAAACTAATTTTATTCTATATATTGCTGTCAAAGTTTAGATAAGAGTAAGTCATTATTTATTAATATGCCTTCATTTCTTTCCTGTTAGGGTGGTGAGACACTGGAATCGGTTGCCCAGGGAGGTTGTGAGTGCTTCATCCCTGGTGGTGTTCAAGGCCAGGTTGGATGACGCCTTGTGTGGGATGGTTTAGTGTGAGGTGTCCCTGCCTATGGCAGGGGGGTTGGAACTAGATGATCTTAAGGTCCTTTCCAACCCTAACTATTCTATGATTCTATGATTTCAAGATAGAGCTTTTGTAACATTCATGTTTTATAATTATTATTAACCTTCAAACCACAGACAAAGTTAGCGAGTGGTTTGTGAGCAAATTAACATCCAAATGCGTTAGGAGTTAGCATGCCATAGCAGCTGATACCAAAGGTTAACAGCTTGAGCCAGACTCCAAAATCCCAAGCCTGGCTGAAAAACAATTAGCTCCCAAAAGGTCTTTTAATAGCATATTTGTGGGTCAATATTACTGCTTGTTCTATTTGATCCTTCTGAATTAATTTTTTCAAGTTTGTTTTTTCTTGTTTAGTTGTGTTTTTTTATGAAGAAAATTAAATATGCATTCATTTATATAGTTATATGGAAAAAACCTCACGACCAAAACCACAACAAACCCCAGGTGATGCTGGAAGTAGCATTCTTGTCTAATTCCTCTTAAACAGGAATTACTTTCTAAGTGTCTGACACTGCACTGGCTTCTTCAGAGAGCAAAGCCCTTCCCATCTGTCAAGGAAATCTTGGTAAACACAGCTTGTGTGTAAAACAACTTCAGTAAGTGGTCTTAGCAATGAGACCAAATTTTCTACTGAATTTATAATACTGGAGTTGTACTTAAACAAGTGTTAGTTTATATAGGTGGCAACAACTGATGTACCTAATATGTTTGATCTCAGATTTCTGCTCTGAAGAAGCTAGAAGTTTCTTCAAGGTAGAGAAAACTGGAGCAGGGGAAGAGTATGAAGAGTCCTCCTCTACGGAGAAAGGAGCAGAAGAAACATGGGTTGAACTGACCCCAACCCCCATTCCCTGTTTCCCTGTGCCACTTAGGGGGAGGAAGTAGAGAGAATCAGAAGTAAAGTTAAGCCCAGGAGGAAGGGAGGGGTGGGAGGAATATGTTCTTAAGATTTTGTTTTATTTCTCTTTACCTTTCTCTGATTTGATTGGTAATAAAGTTCATAGATCTTTTTTCACAAGACGAGTCTGTTTTTCCCATGCTGGTAATTGGTCAGTGATCTCTCTATGTTCTTTTCTCAACCCATGAGACTTCATTATATTTTCTCTCCCCAGCTCTGTCCAGTTGAGGATGGGAGTGGTGGAGCAGCTTAGGTGGGTACCTGGTGTCTAGCCAAGGTCAACCATCCAAAAAACATTTTCACTGTGTTTGCAGCATTCTTAATATGATGCTCATAGCCATGTCACGGTGTTGGGAAAGGTGTTGTTACCCCATTGTATACAGCAAAAGATTTGCAGCAAGGCTTACCTATTTTTCCCATTGACATACATTATGACTTTGTGACACTCTGGAATTATCCTTCTCTGAGAATCTGCCTAAGCAGTTTTGCAGTATACAATGGCTGTGTTGCTCCCCTTGAAATGCTGGTAGGCAGTCTAGTAATGAGCTGTGGTTAAAGCCTCTTACCAATTTTGTCTTCTAGAGAGCTTGAAAATGTCCCTTATTTCTGACACACTCCACCTGTACTGCCTGTCCTAACTTTGTCAACTATTCCATTTGGAACAGAAAAGACATCTCTCTTCCCTTTGGCAGCCACTAGAGAGTTAGAGATCCACAAGATCAGGATTCAGCCACACCTCAGAAGTGCTAACTTGAAAGCTAAGAACTCATTTGCTTCTAGAAAGTTTTGCCTTGTTGACAAATACAGAGATATGTGTTCCACTTGCAGCAACATTACCTCTCACTCCTCTTGCAAGTGGTCACAGGACAATGAGAGAATTAAATTAAAGGGATTTGACCATAGTATTGTGACAACCGTCCTCTGAAGTCTAAAACAGTGTTTCTGAAGAAAAGAAGAAGTTCTATCAGACAAGGTTCACCTATGAGTTTGTGAAACCTCATGAATGCCCCTGGGATATTTTTGGCCTTTTGGCTAAAAAAATGAACCTTCTGCGTATTACATGGTAGAGGATCCTCACAAACATCGTTGGCACCTCCTGCTTAATACGATACGGACATACCACCCTTCCTTTCTGTAGGACACTGGAACAAGAGATGAAAACCCTAATCCATACAGTTTGTTATACAGATATATTCTGATACTTCTGACTGCATTCCACCTTTCATAGTAAGGATGGGATTCTTTTCGTAAGGTTTTAAAAGCAAGATGCCTAGTCAAAGCACCATGCCTTTGTGTCAGCTGACATGTACGAACCAGAGTCCTCTTAGCTCAGAGATGGGTTCTAAGAACCTCTTGAGAGTGACCATTTCTCTTCAATGAGCATAGAAAGACACTAGGCAGCTACTCTAGAGAAGATTCCTCATATAAAAATGGCCAAAGTTAGGTCATACAAATAATGCTTTCAGTGTGTAGTGTTGCCTGTGTAATACATGTTGCAATATACCCCGTCTCCTGGTGGAATAGGCTGTGTCATTTTTTGCACAACTAGATTTTTTGTCTAGGTAGGTTTTATGTTGCCAAGAGGGCATTATCAAGACCTGTTCTGCCTTCTGCCAGAGCACCTCTGACCAGAGGGTAGAAGGACCAGCTGTACAGGGCACAGCACAAGAACAGTCACCAAAGTTAACTATTCAATAGTGCCTGAAAAAGCCTCCCTCACCTCTGATGTAGAAAGGCCCCTGCAAGGGGAGGAGGAAAATAATGGGTGGAAACAGCGAACTTGCTACTGCCTCTCTGGAAGATATTTAGTAGTGCCCCTGATTTAAGGTGACCATGACCTTCTAAGCATGTGGATTTTGTGGGCATTAGCACCCTTACCACACTCTGCAGTAGTGCTGATTTGAGGACTGGTGCAGAGTGCAGGGAGTGCTCCACAGGGAAGTTTTCATCCAATAAGCCAACTTCTTAAGGTACAAGTCAGTTCAACCTGCCTACCATCAAGGTAACCAGCTTAGCAGTCAGACTGGTGAGCAATTAAAAAGAGTACTTGCAACTGAAAAGCATGTGCAGTAAATGGCTATCAAAGTCTGAAAAGATCCAAATACTTACAAGACTGGTAGTCTTCATCTTAATCGTATCAGTGGGAGTAAGGGCTGCAAGGTCTGGCCCTATGTGGGTAACAGACCTTTTAATTTCCATTATTTTTTTTTAGAGGGCTTAAGTAGGTTGGTCTTTCTCTATGTAAAACTGTGATTCATCCATCATGTCAACAGCATCATATTCATAAATATACCGCCGTGCCTGGTGTTTTCCACTGAAATTGGCAAATGTACTTAGAAAGAAGAGAAATGAAAATTTCAGGAATTTCCAATTGCGCTTAGCAAGTTGTGAAAGAAGAGTGATGACTGCTATCGATGTAAAGAGTTATGAGCTGCCTGGTTCTTCTGTTTTATGGAACAGCTTAGCCATAGAGCATACCTACTTCACTGCCACTGTGGCCTGGTCCTGGCCATAGCCTTAATTTTTCTGAGGATGTTATTCATAAATGTTCTCTTAATCAAGCCCAGGCCCTGGATTTTACTGTAGAGGCCAAACTAATTGCCAGGATACATGAGATGCCAAACCCTAGAAGGTAAAGCTAGATTTTGTGTGTCCTGGCTCTGAGAACCACTATGTTTCAAACCTGAAGTAAAAAGTGGGTTTTTACATTTCTTAAATAGTTGATTTTTCCACTCCAACAATTAGAACTCTGTGCTTCTCAGAGAATTCACACTGTGAAGAAGTACATCTTCATTTTTTAATTCGACCAAAACAAAAATCTATCTCTCTTTTTAAAGTTTTTTTTTTTTTTTTTTTTTTTTTTAAGAGAAAGAAATAAGGATTTATTCCCAAATTATCCCTGGCTAGTGTGCATGGTTACCACAGTGAAAGAGGCAGCAGTTTTCTGGGTGAAATGGCATTGCCCCGAGTGCCAAGACCCACATGGAATTTATGCCAAAGACTGTGAAGATTTTTATGTCTCTCCTGCCATCATAAATAGGAATGTTGTATCTTTCAACTGGGAAACTGGCATGCTCCCCGTTGATTACACCGTTTAATTGAGAAAGGGAGAGATGAATGATTTTCTTTATTCTTTTCACAGTTTCTTGTAAAAGCTTCTACAGGATTAGCAATCTCTTGGTTCTTGATCAAAACACTGGCTCCAACACAAAATGTTGTATGATCTCATAATATCTTAATATTCTTTTCAAAATATCATAATAACCTCATACTGGAATAATCTCACTCATTGTTAAGGAGCTAAAATGATATTCAATAAGCAACATTACAACAATACTGGGGCTTTTAAGTTTAAAGTCTGCTAGCCCTCACTTCTGTGACTGTGGGAAACATTTCACTTTGCCATTCTCAACCACATGAATAAGAAGACGTGAGATGAGGTGATGTGAGATGCAGTGTGTGGACACAAAAGCTGACAAACCCAAAAGCATGTGCGCTTTTTCTCTTTGTATCGTCACTTGGTTTGGTAAAAGAGGGCCACACCTTCCAGTAAATCAAGCAGCTGGTCCCTGAGTTCATCTCCCCATCCTAAAGAGTTTGGTTGCCTGGGTCCACAGCCATCTCTCTAATACAACACAGCCATATTATCCCCTGGCTCAGATGGTTGTGAAGGAGTGTATTTGGAAAAACAGCTGTCTGCCATTGTTGGTCTGCGTCCTTCCTTTGCTTGGGGACCACCTGGGGACCACGCTCAGGCCTTTGTCACTCACCTGAGTTATGTTGCTTGCACGCCTGTGCCTGGTTTAACACCTTCCTAATTTTGGCCCTTATCATAATTTTGGCCCTTATCCCAGCCCACTGATTTGATTTTCTAACCTGATCTCAGGCCTGTCTTCTCACTATGGACTTTCTGATCAGTACTGCTACCTGGCTATAGCTATTGTCACTAGACCTGTTTGGGTACAGTGGGGAAGCTTCCTTGCTGGTGAGGTCTGTGCCCCTGCCTAACTTGCTGTGACTCTTGGCTCCCTAAAGAGCAGCTTGTCTTTCTTGCTCCATGATGCGTTGCACCACTTCATTCTTTCATCACCACGATTATAAAATACTGCTATGAGAGTATATGGTATTCTGCGACCTTAAAAAAATAAATATTACTAATTCAGTGGGAATCCTATCCTATCATCAGAAAACATTCACAACATTAATCTACTAGGCAGATACACTAGATAGATATCTTCATCCTAAGGGAATTACTCCTACCCACACCATTCCTCCACAATGTAAACTTGAAATATTTCACTTGTCTTCTGGACCCTAAAGAAGACTCTTGTGCTGGGCAGATAGTTAAGGACTCTGAAGACTGGGTCAGATGAAGAAAAGCTGGAAGAGCACAGCCAATGAAGGAAAAAACTGTAAAAAAAAAAAAAAAAAAAAAAAAAGCCTCACCAAAATCCAGCAGAATGCAACGAAAACCAGTAATTCTATTTCCTTTAATACCAAAACCAAAAGGAATTTTGCCATAGATTTGACCAAGAACTGGTGAATGTAGAAGTATGTTCTCATCAGCATTTCTTAATTTATCCTTGTCTATATTCCAGAGTAGTCATCCAATATTTTGACACTAGGTGCAGGATTGGATATGATTGAGTATCATGAGCCATTTGCAGCAGGCATGAGTTAGACTTATGGTGTGTCAGAAGCAATCCATGTCTGAGTTAGATCTAAAGCGCTTAATACTGAATATTAAGTTCTTCTACAAAAAATCCACTCAATGCAGCATTGCTTTTCACTGCCTTCTTTATCATGAGAAGTGGTGTCCAAACTTAAAGTATAAATTTAGCAGTGATTTTATACAGATGAATATTAGAATTGCACCTACCTTTCCCACAAAGGGTGTAGAAATGACCAAAGATTAGTTCTAGTGCCTTAGAATAGTTAGGGTTGGAATGGACCTTAAGATTATCTAGTTCCAACCCCCCTGCCGTGGCTAGGGACACCTCACATTAAACCATACCACCCAAGGCTCTGTCCAACCTGGCCTTGAACACCGCCAGGGATGGAGCATTCACAGCTTCGCTGGGCAACACATTCCAGTGCCTCACCGCCCTTACAGTAAAGAATTTCCTCCTTATATCCAATCTAAACTTCCCCTGTTTAAGTTTTAACTCATTACCCCTGGCCCTATCACTACAGTCCCTAATGAAACAGTCCCTCCCCAGCATCCCTATAGGCCCCCTTCAGGTACTGGAAGGCTGCTATGAGGTCCCCACGCAGTCTTCTCTTCTCCAGGCTGAACAGCCCCAACTTTCTCAGCCTGTCTTCATACGGGAGGTGCTCCAGTTCCCTGATCATCCTCATGGCCCTCCTCTGGACTTGTTCCAGCAGTTCCATGTCCTTTTTATGTTGAGGACACACCAGAACTGCACACAATACTGCAGGTGAGGTCTCACAAGAGCAGAGTAGAGGGGCAGGATCACCTCCTTTGACCTGCTGGTCACGCTCCTTTTGATTCAGCGCAGAATACGGTTGGCTTTCTGGGTTGTGAGCACACACTCCTGGACTTAAACTATCATCACATCAGGCTTGTTCTCGGCAGCAAAGCCAAGATTTTGCTAAGATCTACTTCACTCTTTTTTCTGCCCTTACGCTGCCACCTCAAACCCACCCTCCCGCTACTGTAGGGTCATAATGAAACAGGAACTAGATTAGGGAAAAACTGCAGATTGAAAATAATCCACTATGAAAAAAGTATCTGACTAAAAAGGATCAGTCAAGAAAGTCCACAAGTAACCTTACCAGAACAATTGTGAGTGTAGTCAGAGAGTGGAAATGAGCAGCTGTTGGTGCTCATTTTCTCATGGTGAGGCATTGGAAGGAAAGGCAAGAACAGCTTAAATTGATTTTGTCATTGAGAGAAATGCCTGTGCAACTGTGACACAAGAGCCTAAGCATCACTGACTTCTTCAAAGCTTGTGAATTCAGGCAGCATTTTCAAGGTAAAGCTACAGCTCCTAGCTTTCTTAAGGGGGTCAGAAAAGTTACTGTTGTCATAGAAGATGTGCATTCGAGCTCACTATGCAAATTGCATTAAACCCTTTAAACAGTCAATTTCCCTCTTTCTATCTTTCAAGATGCCTTAGAACAGCTTACAAAATCCTCATCTCTGCTTCAAGTCAAAACATTCTGAATATCATCAGTAGACTGTTATTGCTGTGGAGCTTTGTATGCAATGTACATTACTTCCATGAGCACTTATTAGTGACATTAAACACTACAAACTACATGGTTGAATGGGAAATTGAAAAGTCACATTGCTTTCGGCTGTGCAGGTAAAGATTCTGGTGGACGGTTCAGAATTCAAACTACGACAAAAAGAATTCCATAAAGATTGTGCTCAAATATTCAGTAAAAGTGTACAATGAGGGAACTGAAATACACTTTTGAAGTTAAATGAATAGCTAGCTGTATGACATATAATGGTTTTATTCACTCAAGTTTGCAAATATACATGATATTATAATAAAGGATAGGTATAAAAATCATTGTCTTGGGATTCTGGATAAGCATTCAGAACTGTCACTGCTTGTCCAAGTTGTCTGGATCACTTGGCATGGAAAAACTGGGTGGGGAATTGCATGAGATCAGGGAAGAAAAAAGGAAATCTCATGAGAACAGAGCTATGAGGGTTGCTACTCATGGTATTTTGGCAGTTTCTCAACCCAGAAGCACACAGCAAATCAAAAACAGCAATAACAAACTCCAGATACTATTGGGAATTACCTGAACTGCCAAGAGCATGGTAGTTTCTGGGACCCTACACACAGAGAGATAGAGAGGGTTTGCGGCATGCCACCCTGCACTCAGCTGCTCGCAGAACTGTACAGGGATGGTGTTTACTGCTGACTCATGCTGGCAGACAGACCTTATTTATTCCAAGCATGATACCAGAGGATTTTGTAGTGTGCTGTTGGAACAGAGGAGACTTGCAGCTGCAATAGAGGAATCCCCCTGAGAAAGCTCCAGGAACAGTTAAGCTTGAGAAGAATAGTTGGGCTTTGTCCTTACTGTGGCTATTGAAAAACCAGAAGCCAGTGGGAGGTATGCCTCAACTTGCAGCTTGTAGAGTCTATTCAGAAAGGGGTGGTAGTTTTAACTGCTTACAAACACTTTCCTGACCCATATCATTCATGTCCAAGAAATGAATCATTTGCAAAAGAATAGCCTGCTTGTTTGTTTCTGCTTCTTTATTGTCTATTCTAACCTTCTGCATCATGCCAGCACTTATTTTATTAGCTGCAGTTGCTCTCCCTCTGATGCAATGTTTTATAATGCTGGAAAGGGAACTTTGAACACATTCTCGTGTTTACAATCTTTTACACTTGTTCTGCACTGAGTACAAATCACTACAGAGAAGACTCAGAGTCTCAAGGTATCTCTGGCAATCTAGAAACCTTCCAGTTTGGTCTTCAGGATCTGCTGTGGATCTCTTGGTAAATATTCTTTACAGAAGCAGCTGGCATAAAAGGAATTTGTCCTTACGCTGGGTCATATTCTTAAGTGGCACAGTTTGGCACAGCCCCAATAACTCTGGTAGAGCTACCTCATTTATATCAGGTGTGCAAAAGCCCAGTGGGTTTTCAAGGAGTACACAAGAAAAAGCCTCCCACTAACAAGGTGAGATCATATGTTGGCATAGTCTCAGAACATAAAAGATCTAAAAGATCAAGCTGACGTGTTACACCATGCTACAATGAATAATAGACCTCTCTATGTAGCACACAGCTAGTAAATACATACTCCCCCAAATGGACAGACCTCCACCAGCCAGCTGTGTTTGCTTCTGCCTCTACCGCCAAACACTGCTAGCAGAGTCTGAGCCCTTAGTCTCAGGGATCAGCAAGACTGGGGCAGCTCTGCAAGGCAGAACAAGCCCAGAGCCAGTGATAGCCCCAGAACAGACAGCGATAGTGCTCTCACCCACCAGGGCACAGTTCCAGAGGTTCTGAACAACCAAGCCAGAGCAGTGTGCTGATAACAGGGTACGTCAACAGCCTATGACAAAGAAAGACAAGGTCCATCAAAAATGGCAAGATAACGTCAGAAACAGGAGTGGAGATTAAGTTACTTACAGCATTCATTTATAATCCTTCAAGAAAGTCCCATGAGTAAGCATAGACAGAACTGGACACTCAACAGGGCTAAGAGTTTAGATAGACCTGCTGGGGCAGTGGGCAGTAAGATGAAAGATGGAGGACCTAGGTGAGGCTGCTCAGGGAAATTAAGATCTTTTGGTGCCCTCAGGGCATGGGCAAGTAGGCAAACAACCAGTAGGCAAACATTTATATGAAATTGTGATACAAGCAGAAAGCAAACCAGCAAAAATATGCTTTTAAGAATTTGTCTCTCTCCAATAAAAGCATGATGTTCTGATTTGTGTCACAGTTTAGAAAAACTTAACACCAAAAAAATTGCTAGTTTGAAAATTGTAGGCACAGCTAAAACCGCACTTGTTTTCAGCTGTACACCACAGTCCCAAGACAGTCAGCACATAAATGGCATGGAGCAACAGACAGGGGCAGTAGGCATTGTCCTGGGTTCAGCAGTAGCAGTCATTTTTCTCCTTCTTAGTAGGTGGTGCAGTGCTGTGTTTTTGACTTTCAGCCTGGGAACAGCACTGATAACACCGATGTTTTTAGTTGCTGCTCAATAATGTTTACCCTGACCAAGGACTTTGTGAGCCTCATGCTCTGCCAGGGAGGAGGGGAAGCCAGGAGGAAGCAGAGACAGGACACCTGACCCAAACTAGCCAAAGAGGTATTCCGTACCACAGCACATCATGCCCACCATATAAACTGGGGGCAGTTACTTGGAAGGGAGATCACTGTCCAGGTCGGGCTGGGTATAGGTCAGCAGGTGGTGAGCCCTTGTTATTTCCCTTATTATTATTATTGGTGGTAGCAGCAGTGGTTTGTGTTATACCTTAGTTACTGGACTGTTCTTACCTCAACCCATGGAAGTTACATTCTTTCGATTCTCCTCCCCATCCCTCCAGGAGCTGGGGGGAGGAAGGGGGGGGAGTGAACAAGCGAGCTGTGTGGCTGACTGGACTTAAACCATGACAGGCATTTAGTCCGAGCTTCTTGTGCCGGGTACATTTTTCCTTTTATAAAACTAAAATGATGCAGAGCTTAATGAAATATTAATTTGATGAAACTTCATAACCATTTCTATTGTTTGGATCCAAAAGGATTTTTTTTCTTTTGCTTATGAACAGGCATTAATTTTTCTACAGATGACAGAAAAAAAGGCTGCACCTTCATCATCACTATTTTTAGGTGCATCTTAATTTATTATTGAATAAAGCTTGCATGCTATCTCATGGTATAGTTATCACGTGTAAGAGTCACTTGAATGTGAATGAGAAAGATTTGTCCTTCTAAAAGACAAAATCATCACAGCATGTATTTCAAGCAAATGGAGACTGTCACATGAACTCCTGCTGGAAGGTGACTGCAGTACTTTCAAACAAAGACATCTAAATCAAATGAGCAATGAGAGGGAGAAGAATAATCTCTTGGCCATTCTTGCTATAAAATATTGCTATAAAATTATTGAAGGCATAACTCAGGAAAGCTGAATTAAAGGATACATACTGCCTTCAAGAGTGCAAAAAGGATTTTGTGTAAAAAGCAAATCTGAAGACACTTGATGAAGAATAGCAAGTTTGCATCCATTTGTAGCTCCTGGAAAGGATTATATGAACCAGCCTAAGGACACGAATACAGATCTATGCAGCTGGAGCTCAGCCATCATGTAAAATGCCCCTGAAATATTTATTTTAGATTGGATGGAAGGAACTATGTTTCACCTTGCTGAAGTGGATCATAGGTGTTACATCATCTGGAACATCATACTGCAACCAGATTTAATAGCAACACAAGATGTGTGACTCTTGATTATGCTCATGACTACCAGGCAAAAAGCAAAAAGCTGCTCTTGAAATGAGACAGAACATCAAAATCTCCTCTGAGATACCTGAAACAATACTATCAATCAATCTGACAATGAAGTAATTTTTTTCATTGACAAATATCTACACATTAAAACCATATCAGGTTTGATGAAAATTTTCACTGAGTCTAGAATAGAATTTCTGGCCAAAATAAGTAAGTGAACGAAACAAGCCTGTATTTAGGAGACACAAGCTCAGATTCAGGCTCTGTTTTCAAGTCATAAGTATCTGGACCCTGCCTGAGTTATTACTCCAGCTTAGGCATCTTTTCCAAGCTCAGTTTTAGACACTCGATTTGTGAAAAACTGCTTTACCTTTTTCTGAACTTAAGACCCTCTAGGAACTGACTATGGGTAAAATGCTAAAATAGATTTTCTTTTCCAAAGTGATTCTACCTAGCAAGCATTTATAAACCTCTGAGGTGGTTTAGCATATCTCTTCTGCTATGAGAATATTGATATTGTGTGGGGAAAAAAATTGATGCTTTGTTCATGAATTGCATTTATTTATTTATTTAAATAACTTTTTTTTCCTCCTGAACAGTTGCAGCTGGTGTAATTTCAAAGTTGTGACTCAACATGTTTATCAATTTGGAGATAGAATTTGATCAGGTTGCAGAAACTGTTCCATACACTAAGGAGATATCTCCTGCCCTGTAATTGTGAAATACCTATATGTCTCCATGAGTACTCAGAAGTCCACCTGTGGCTGTTTCTAAAGGAAACACTGATGGACCTCTTGTGCTATTTCTAAGCACCATCAAGCTGTGACTTTAACTATTCTTTTTCCCCTGAGGGAAGACGGGTATATTCCCTCCTTAGAATAGGTCTGCCCACACAAGTTCCATCTTGATTCAACAAAAAACCCCCACATATACCAACAATTTAAAGGAAAAGAATGAAAAACATAACCCTATTGGTTTTTAAACCTTACAGCCAATCAGCAAAAAAAAAGTTGTAGAAGTAGTGATGCATGGGTTACAATAATTTAGAACTTCAGCCATTTATGTATGTGATTCCTTGTGCTTGTAGATGGATATAATCATCCCTTTGACAGGACCAGAATACAATTACTTCAAATACTGTAAGCATATTGTGGCTGTCTCCACTTATGACGGCTGAGACTGTGGTGGTCAAGATGCCTGCCATGAAGAGCTTTTTAGAGTGGAGCTGGCATTTCATCTGAAATTTTCTACCTGCTGGTGGATTTCTTTATCCCCTTGATTATTAAGCTTTTGTCCTCTCATATCAAGTAATAATAATAATATTGTTAATAAAACAAACAAACAAAAAACCCCAAACAAACAAAAATCCCAGAGATTTTGTCTCCCTTAGGAATACTTTGGAAATCTCAAGCATTTTGCCAGGATAGAAATACCACTTTCTACCCAACTTTACATTTAGCCCTTTCAGGTTTTTTTCCCTGTCTTGTTTTGAAACTGGCATGTTTCTCTTAAAGCATTGATATAGCCTTTCCAGAGATGATGTCCAAGAATGCTTTGCTCTCTTTTATTGACAGTTGCTACACCTGGTTCATTTTTGTGCTTCTACTCAATGTCAGGCCTAGAGCCCAAAAATCCTCTATTATCCCTCCCCTGAGTGGAATAGAGTTAATTACTGTGCCTGAAGAACAACAAGAAACCCACAGAATTTCTTCCAATAAGAAATCCTAATAATTTTGCCATCTGAGGAAGTTTTTGAGCCACAGCAGTCCAAATGCAAAATTTCTGATGGAAGTCCACCAGGTATTCACAGTTTTTATTTAATTTAAAACTGTAAAATCTTTTACTCTCCTGGCTCTGGCCATGAGAAAAGCTAAATTACCCCTGCTTTCAAAACATAGAAAGATCAAATGAATTTAATGTTGTCATGTAACCAGATTGTTGTGTCAGTAGCAGACCTCTGTAGCTGCAAATAATCAACCTTAATTACTCTGACACTTATCAAAATATAGATAGTTACCCATGATGCTTGCAGTGCATGAGATGATTGGCAATTGTGCTCACTTTGGGGTGGGTGCTTTGATAGCAAAACGTATTTCAATAGTAGAGATGACACACAAATTTGCTTGTGTAGCATGATAGCATTTTAGTGGCGGTGCTCAGTCTCGCCTTCTTTATCCCTGCATCTGAACAAACCAAGCTCTACATGCTAAAGCAAAACATTCAGAAAAATGTGGTAGTTTCATGTAACATTCTTGAGATATTTTGCCAACAAACAAACAGCACAAACCACCTTATTCTTCTTCCTTATTAGCCTGGCAGAATGAGGAAGAAAACAATTTTTCCAAGTTCCAAATACCAGCATGAAAAGCCTGAGAATCAAACTCCCTTTTCCTTCAATGTGCTAAAACCTCAAACAAGAACAACAAAAGCCACAAGTCTCCCAGTTCAGGCCAACAGCTTGCCTTTTGCCATTCTGAAGACCTCATTCTTTTATTTTAACTTTTTTCCTCATTTGCATAATACTGAATTTTAAAGGCTGGCATGTCGGTCTTAACCCCTGATTTTTATGGTTCATGCAGAATTGTAACAGAACTTTTATGTGAAATAAAGAGGCTTGGGAGAACAGAGTTAAAGTTACTTTTTAAGAAGTTAATTTCCTTCTTTGTCTTGGGATGGGAGGGATCCAGTAATACAAAGAAAGAGTCTGGGATTCAGGCCACATTCCTAATACTAAGTTTAGACAAAAGATGGAGCACCTAGAGATATTAGTGGGGTATTTTAGGTGCTTAGTCTCTGTTTATGTTTTTCTCTGTTTTCTAAAGAGTTCAGAGCCAACTGAAACTGTGCTTTGTGCGGCATTCTGTAATTTGACCTGAGGTTATTACACCCCAACTTATATTCACCTCTCTGCCTGAGGACCTTTATTAAAACCTTTTGTCTTTTCTTGCAAAATAAGCAGTTCTAAGCCCCTCCTGGTGGGTATCAAGATAACTTATTCCTTCACATGGCCACAATACAATTGTCAATTTTGGGGCCCCACGATACAAAACCTAATCTACATCTTTAAACTTAATGAGAGGAGGATCAGCCTTGCTTTGGAGTGCCTATCAATCTTTATTTGAAAGAAGGGACCAAAAGCCATAATGCCTCGGAAATGGTGTTTGAAGAAACATTTTTTCTGCTGTATTCCAGCCAATGTCTTATGAAGTTAAGCTCTTCAGCAAGTAAGAGTTGTATCTCCAGCATTCTACACAAGCAGAGATCTTTGTTCCTAACTTTCTTGGACAGATTCCTTATTCTTTTACAACAGTATGGTCGTAGAGACTCAGGGTTTCTGTGGTCTAAAAGCAATTGTCGTGGTTTAAACCCAGCTGTAACTCAGAACCACGCAGGGACTTTCTCACTCCCCCCGCTCCTTCCTCCCCCCAGCTCCTGGAGGGATGGGGAGGAGAATTGAAAGAATGTAACTCCCACGGGTTGAGATAAGAACAGCCCGGTAACTAAGGTATAACACAAATCACTGCTGCTACCATCGACAATGATAATGATAAGGGAAATGATAAGGGAAATAACAAGGGAAGAGAATACAACTGCTCACCACCTGCCGACCGATACCCAGTCCAACTCGCACAGTGATCTCCCCTCTGGGTAACTGCCCACAGTTTATGTAGTGGGCATGACGTGCTGTGGTATGGAATACCTCTTTGGCTAGTTTGGGTCAGGTGTCCTGTCTCTGCTTCCTCCTGGCTTCCCCTCCTCCCTGGCAGAGCATGAGGCTCACAAAGTCCTTGGTCAGAGTAAACATTACTGAGCAGCAGCTAAAAACATCGGTATTATCAGCGCTGTTCCCAGGCCGAATGTCAAAACCACAACACTGCACCAGCTACTAAGAAGGAGAAAAAATAACTGCTACTGCTGAACCCAGGACAACAATAAAACAGATTGATAGCATGTGTTAGACATTTAACATCTCTGGAGCAAGAATCTTTTCATTGTCTAATGCTTTTGGATTTTAATGAAACAGTATGGTGGTTGAAATCTGAAGCAAGTAGTATTTATGCAGATAAAATTATTTGTGTTGGGTGTAGTGCTGCCCGTTTTTGTTCCTTTCACATGAGTATCCTTTTGAACACAATTTGCTGCCAGGAACATTTTCAATAAATTTTAAGGAACTTTGATCATTCTTAAGAAACAAACTCCTTATTCAGACAGGCTGAATGAATAAATAAAGAATTCAGATTGCTCATTCATTACAGACCTACTTGAGACAAACAATACCATGTGACTAATGCATCTAATTAAAACTGGACAACAAATATCAAATTTCAATTTTTAATAGGAGGTAGCTATCTAAATCATGTATAGATGTGGCTTTTCAGAACAAGCAAGCAATAAATGAATTGAAGAACCTTTAAAGTTTCTAATGGAGGTGCCAAAACATTAAAAGCCACTAAATTAGGTTATTAGGGCTTGTTCACAAAAGAATAGTAAAATACTTCACAGCAAGCTGTTGATTCAGATAAATAGGAGAACTGGAGGCTGAGAAAAAGGTAGATTTGTGCAGAATGATACAAAGAAAGTCAGGATTCCAGCAGCCTTACACCTCATAGAATCATAGAATGGTCAGGGTTGGAAAGGACCATAAGATCACCCAGTTCCAACCCCTCTGTCACCTCCTTCGACCTGCTGGTCACGCTCCTTTTGATGCAGCCCAGGATACGGTTGGCTTCTGGGCTGCGAGCGCACACTGAACCCAGCTCATGTTAAGTTTCTCATTGACCAACACCCTCAAGTTCTTCTCCGCAGAGCTGCTCTGAACTATTTCTCTGCCCAGGATTGCTGGGATTGCTCTGACCCAGGTGTACAACCTTGCACTTAGCTCTGTTGAACTTCATGAAGTCGGCACTGGCCCACCTCACAAGCCTGTCGAGGTCCCACTGGATGGTATCCCTTCCCTCCAGCGTATCAACCGAACCACGCAGCTTGATGTCATCAAACAACTTGCTGAGGGCACACTCAATCCCACTGTCCGTGACAAAGATGGCAAACAGGATCAGTGACTGAATTACTTTGTATTTAAAGAGGGAGGAGCTCATAATGGATCCCTTTCTCCAGTGAGGCTTTTTCTAACCATCATCAAGAAACTGTGCAGAATTCATATGGTTAAGACTGCTACTCTGTGTCTATCCTCAGCTCATGATTTCTTCTTAGCTGAATTAAAAGAGCACTGGGAGTGCAATGGACAAAAACAAACACACTTTTGCATCTGGACTCGAACACACCAATGAACAGTACATAGCATAGGAGAGACCTGGTTAAAAGGGTGATCCTCTCAGGGATGCTTAAGGCCAAGACAGACTTTAGCTGCGCTGCATTTGCTTGACCCAGTTCTCATTTCTGCTAACATACAGTCATCCATGAACCCTCCACACATTTGTTTTTGAGAAGTACAACTCATTCTAAGAAAGAGGTGAATTAAGGTGTAAAAAATATATATTTTAAGCAGACAAATTTATGGATCTGAACTCTGTGCTGGCATGGCCACAACCCTGGGAATGAGATATTACTGCTCTTGGGATAGCGTGTTGATTTTTCTATTGGGTATTTCTAAGCACTAATGCTCCAGGCAGGAGAGTCTTTCATAGCTATTCATCAGGTTGGTTGCTTCTTGGGAGGGCTGTTAATCCCTCCCTCACCTCGAAGTTCCCCCTCTTCCTCTCAGCATCCTGTAGAGCTGTCTCCAGCCAGCCAGGATGCTCCGTCTGGGTATTACCAGATGAAAAGTTACAGAATTCATCCAAAGACCTCCCTGTAAAAGCGTGGGGAAGAACAGGCATGATGGAAAGGTTGTAAGACTATAGCTCTAGAGAGGGAGAGGCATGTGGGAGCAGTTTTGCTCACAGAGATGATTATGAGCATATTTTCTACCACCTACTAGAGTCATGCTGGGTATCCTGTCGGACAGGTTCCATTTTCTTTCATATGCACTTCCATAACAAATTTATAAGGCCACCAGAGGCCAGTTAGCTAGAAACAAATCTCAGATCATTATGATGCTACAGCTACTTTCTCTGTATTACTTAAATAAATCAAAAGAAGGCTTTTAGCAAAAACCCCCATGTCTGGAATAATCACTGTTGGGTTCGTCAAGATGCCAATGCCCCTATGTCTTTAGCATTTCAGTGTATGTTTTGGCCACTGGAGGCTCAGTTTTTCAATTAAGGATCAAAAAAACAGCTTTGGGTAAATTTCCGAACATAGACAATGAGATTCTTGTTCTTCATGAAAAAATGTATTTATTTAAGCTTTAAATTTATGTTCATATTTTCTTTTAAAGAACGCAGTAGTGCTGGAACTGGGCCATATCATGTTTTAAAAAAAAATAAGTTATGGAAATCTTATTGAAAACAGAGCAAGTGACTTGCATGAAGATGCTGATGATTATGTACCATAGGGCAGGTAGCCCAGGGAGAGAGGAAATTCAACTCAGTTGGAAGTGGAGGATCTTTTGCTTTTCTGCTGTCTTGTTTGCTGGGTTAAGGAAACAAATTCTTTGATCTACACCAATCACTCCTTCCAGCCTATTGGTAACACTTTGTCCCCCTGTCGTTGGCAAAGAGAGAAATTGATGGGAGATGTTTTTTTTTTTGCAGCAGGTTGTTGGGCAAAAGAGCCATCATATCAGTCAGAAAAATAAGTATATTCAGAAGGCTACATTGGAACAGCTCTTCAGCCTCATACACTTCATTCTGGAATAGAAAGGCTTTACTGTAGTATATGTAGTTTCTAGTGAAGCAAACCAGGTTTTAGTTACCTCTGCTGTAATGAATGCAAGCCACCTCCCTTCATAGGAATGTTAACAGTACACTATGAACTGTAAACCATTTAGCTGATTTTGACGTGTTTTCAGGGTGGCTCTGGTTCCATCCCCAACCCCTTACAGATCTGTAGCAGTAAAATTGAGCCAATCATCTCCCTTTTTCACTTTCTGTGTAAAAGTGTTTTTCCAGTCTTTTTCCAGCAAGAACTTGAAAGCTGCATTGCCAAGGGAACACACTGTCTCACACAGTGGTCAAAAGCGGAAGAGGCAGAAGCTAATTTATTTACAAATATTATGAGAGTCCATGATACCAGCGGGTGTAATACAGCAGAATTAGGAAAGAATATTTTCAACTCCACTTAAAACTCAAAAAATCTGAGTGTGCGGATGCTTACCAGAACCAAGTAAAACTACAAAAATTTGTGTATTTATTAACCCTAAAATTTACCAAAGTCCATTAATCCTTTCCTATCTTCAAATATTCAGCCTGCTTATAAACAAAATACTTTGCTCAGCTTTGGTAGCAAATATTGTGAGATTCCACTTACATGGGATTTCAAGCCCTGCTTCTTTGAAACAATTATTGATATCTCAAATATCTTAATACATAAAGCATAGTTCTCACTTGTAGGCACTCAGGAATTCCAGTTTCTTGACATACTTTCCGCTATCCATGTGAAATGTTCCAGTATCCATATGAAATAAACAGAGATTGTTGCTGTGGAGAAATCAGTGTTGAGTGACTAGAACTAGACATTTAGCCTGTATTTAATACCTGGCAACAAAACTAAATACCTGATATCTGCGTCATTGATTACACACTGCATAACTACTACAGTAAATGAGACAGGCAGGTTAATGTGTACCTTGCTACACTTTAAGAAAAAGAAGAGATGTTTATGAAGAGACGCTTATGAAGAGATGCTTATAAAGAAATGCTAATGAGACTGGAACATTGAAGATGCTAAAACCAAAAAAGGTTGGAGTTTGGACTATGCAGACAAGGCTCCTTTCAACTCAGATTTTTTCAAAGGGGAAAAAAGCTTGAAGTTTTTTATTCTTTTGAATAGAATACTGAACATGCTGAAAAAGATTTTCTGCAGAATACTGAAAAAAACTTGTGCCTTTCAAAACCATTGCTAGGCAGCCACACAATACTCAGATCCGCACAACATCCTTTTTCAATAACGAGGCAATTCACTTCTTACTTACAATGTCTTCTAACTTTCCAAATCATGCTGATTTTACTCAGCATTTTTCAGAATGGCAGATAATTTGCTAGGGAAAAAAAAGAAAAAGAGATTCTAGAGTACAGCGAAGGATGTACAGTATCCATACTGCGATTTTAAACGTAAAATCTGAGCAAGACCTAAGAAAGATTTTCATTGTGTTACAGTGCAACTGCTTGCATTTAAAATGCCTACACCCATAGTCTTAATGCAGCTTTAATGAACCTTCTTCATAAAAGTGACGGCAAACACAAATTTTCAGTCAATGAGGATTTGAAAGACAGCATGAAAAGACTTCTAGTTTCAGCTCCTCAGAGAAGCTGTGGCTGCCCCACCCCTGGCAGTGTTCAAGGCCAGGTTGGATGGGGCTTGGAGCAACCTGGTCTAGTGGAAGGTGTCCCTGTCCATGGCAGGGGGTTGGAGCTGGATGAGCTTTAAGGAGCCTTCCAATCCAAACTATTCTGTGATTCTATTGTGGTTTACATTTTCTTGATATTTTCTGCCTCAATTTTTTGGAAGTTTTATAAAGGGTTTAGATTCCGAATATTTCAACTTCACTTTTGAAATTTGTCTTATTTATATATTATAGACTGTAAAATATTATCATGTACTGACTACTTAATCCTTTTTTGCTCTCATTCACTAAACATAAACCCAAGTAATTTCTTCAGATATAACTCTTATTTCCACCATAGTCTCTTGATTCTTGATGATTTGAACCTTTAATATTAGTAGCTGTAAACCACTATTCTGTTGGTTGATTAAACTGAGTAAGTTCTGTGCATTAGGTGTTTACTGGTTATTTATAATTTAACAGTAAGCTTAATTTAATGAGAAGAAGCCTTAAGGAAACAAACATATTTTCTTTCTGAGGGGTAAATAACTAAAGGATGAGCTCATTGTTAGGTCATTTGCTAGGCTCCCCGATTCAAATGTGTAAACGTTCTAATTGTGAGCTGCATTGTGAGATTTGCTGTCAAGCTGGTTTTTTTCCTACCCTCTGAATCTTGTAACTACATGTTATTTAGCTATCTTGGAAATAAGGAAGAAAAGATGAGAAAAATAAGCAAATAGGAAGAAAAGATGAGAAAAATAAGCAAATATCTGACATTTTTAAAAATCAAGCTAGTAGTAAATGTAACATTAGATGCTAGGTAGATGCAAACACTACACTACTTTGTGTTTGCTTTTCTTTAGTAGTTTTCACAGAAGCGTGATTTGCAAAGAAGCAAACTATAAACCAGAAAGCATATTTCATACTTTCATTGTGAAATTCACAGCTCTGTTGCTCAGATACGAAAAGTCTTAGCTCTGCTTTCAACAAGGATGCCTAAGAAGCTGGGGAATTGCTGTTATTTGCTTGGAATCTCATGGATTCAGTTTGTGGTTTTCATCATTTCTTCAATCCCCTCATTTAACAGGATAAAGAAATGAATCAGAATGGATTGAAAGACCAAGTTATCTCAAAATCTAGAGTTTAATGCTGGAGTCTAACAAGTTACTTGCCAAAATTCCAGTTTCTTCAAACTAGAATGCAAAAAAAAAAAAGACAACATTATTACTAAAAGAAACCTAAAGTACTGACCATAATATTAAACATATTGGAATGGAATAATTAGTTGATGCAGTTTACAATACCATACTTTATTGTGTGTATTGGTGGCAATAATAAGTACAAGCAATGGTATTAGTCTGATTATGTGTTACAAAAAGGGTCTAACCAATACTGGAATGCCATTATGTAACATACTGTACAAACAGGAAGGGACACAATTTGACTATGCTGCCCAACAAAAATTATTCTATGCCTTGTTCTCTTCTGAAAAAGTGCTGCTGAATGCAAATGGCTGATATGTGCTGGCTCTTCAAACTGAAGCATGGATTTCCAAAGCAATAGAATCCTGAGGCGACTTCAATTATATGAGTCCAGATTTTACATGTTTTCCCAGTAGAATATGTTGACAGAGCATTAAAATAGGTTTTCACAATGAAAATGCAGCTAGGTCTTGCATGCTAATTTGTGTCATAGGCATGGATAAATAGGTCCTTAGTGTTCATGCTTTTGACATTTTGGTGAAGATGATGAGCACACAGTGGTGTCTGTTTATGATGCAGTTTAGCTCCTGCAGCCATGAGAGATGCTTTGTGATTATCGCATTAGAACCCCTGCTCTTCTCCACTGCTATTTGAAGGTATTAATACTAAAGGTCAAAGAGCCAAAAGACAAATGAAAGAACAGTAAAATTTTTTTTTTTTTAATTTCATGATTCATATCCCTATCCTATGATTCTGGGAGTATGTACTTCTGATTTTTTGGACTTTTATATTGGGCCATAATGAAAATAAGAAAAAGTGCCTGTATATTGCCATATTGAATTACATTATATTGGTATGGGACACTGCATCTCTCTGCATGCTTTCTGTGGCTGCTAAAATGCCACAGACACCTGAAGAGAATCTGTAGCTCTTGATCAATGGCTACAGCTAGCTAATTATGAGAACGAAAACAAGCATGCAAGGATGTGTAGTTACAATGGTTCATGCCAAAGCAAGTATGAAAATGAAATCCACTGGGTACCCAACTGCTTTTCAGTATGTTCCTGGACCACCAGAGATAATTGAGTCATTGACTACATAAATGTGAATGGGAGACCTTATAATCTGGCAGAAAAGTGCGGTGGGTTGACCCTGACAGGGCAGCAGGTGCCCACCAGAGCTGTTCTATCACTCCTCCTCAACTGGACAGGGGAGAGAAAATATCACGAAAGGCTCCAAAGGCTCATGGGTCAAGAAAAGGGCAGGGAAACATCACTCGCCAATTACTGTCACGGGCAAAATCAACTCAGCTTGGGGAAATTAGTTTAAATAATTGCCAATCAAATCAAAGTAAGGAAATAAGAAATAAAAACAAATATCAAAAACACCTTCATCCCACCATTCCCTTCTACCTGGGCTTAACTTTACTCGCAAATTCTCTGCCTTCTCCTTTGCAGCGGCAGAGGGGGACAGGGAATGGGGATTCCAGTTAGTCTGTCAAACACTGTCTCTGCTGCTCCTTCCTCCCCAAGGGAGGTCTCTTCACACTTCTTTCCTGCTCCAGTGTGGGATCCTTCTCAAAGGAGACAGTCATCCATGAACTTCTCCAACATGAATCCTTCCCATGGAGCTGCAGTTCTTCACAAACTGCTTCAGTGAGGGCTCCTTCCATGGGTGCAGTCTTTCAGGAACAGGCTGCTCCAGCGTGGATGCACCATGGGTTCACCAGTCCTGCAGCAAACCTGCTCCAGCATTGGGCTCCTTTCTCCATGGGGTCACAGGTTCTGCTGGAAGCTTGCTCCAGCACAGGCTTCCCACAGGCTCACAGCCTACTTTGGGCAATCCCCTGCTCTTTTGTGGGGTCTTTCACAGGCTGCAGGTGGATATCCACTACACCACGCATCATTATGGGCTGCAGAGGTGCAGCCTGTCTCACCATGGGCTGTACCACAGGCTACAGGGGAATCTCTGCTCTGGTGCCTGGAGAGCATTCTCCCCTCATTTTACACTGGCCTTGGATTCTGCAAGGCTATTTTTCTCACACATTCTCAACCCTCTCTCTGGCTGCAATTGCTGTCACAGAGCAACTTTTCCTCCTTCTTAAACACATTATCCCAGAGGAATTACCACCATCAGTGATGATGAGTTGGCCAGCAGCTTGTCTGTCTTGGAGCCAGCTGATGTTGGGTCTATTGGACAGAGGAAAAGCTTCTAGTAGCTTCTCACAGAAGCCATCCCTGTAGCTCTCCCACTACCAAAACCTTTCCATAAAAGCCCAGTACTGAGGGAAGTTTTTTTTGGCTATCTGTTATCCAGTGGCTTGCAACTACGAATGACTGGAGTCAATGTCCTCCTGGGTGGTACCTCCAGGTGTTCTGTGTAAAGTCTGGTTCCATCTGTTGAGTTGGACACTTTCTCCCACTGAGTCATAGATAATCATAGAATAGTTAAGGTTGGAAAGGATCTTAAGATCATCTAGTTCCAACTCCCCTGCAGTGGCCAGAGACACCTCACACTAAACCATGTCACCCAAGGCTCTGTCCAACCAGGCCTTGATCACTGCCAGGGATGGAGCACTCACAGATTCCTTGGGCAACCCATTCCAGTGCCTCACCACCCTCACAGGAAAGAATTTCCTCCTTATATCCAATCTAAACTTCCCCTGTTTCAGTTTTAACCCGTTACCCCTTGTCCTGTCACTACAGTCCCTAATGAACAGTCCCTCCCCAGCATCCTTATAGGCCCCCTGCAGATACTGGAAGGCTGCTATGAGGTCTCCACGCAGCCTTCTCTTCTCCAGGCTGAACAGCCCCAAGTTCCTCAGCCTGTCTTCATACAGGAGGTGCTCCAGTCCCCTGATCATCCTCGTGGCCCTCCTCTGGACTTGTTCCAGCAGTTCCATGTCCTTTTTATGTTGAGGACACCAGAACTGCACGCAATACTCCAAGTGAGGTCTCACGAGAGCAGAGTAGAGGGGCAGGATCACCTCCTTCGACCTGCTGGTCACGTTCCTTTTGATGCAGCCCAGAATACAGTTGGCTTTCTGAGCTGCGAGCACACACTGAAGGTAGCTCATGTTCATTTTCTCGTTGACCAGCACCCCCAAGTCCTTTTCTGCAGGGCTGCTCTGAATCTCTTCTTTGATGACAGAATGCTTGCTGTCTCATGAGCAGCCTGAGTTCTGCTTCTTCCAGCTATGAATGCTTTTGGTGGGGAGCTGTACTGCCAGCAGACTGAGGGCCAGGTGACTGGGCTCTTAAGATCTGGGGCTGTATTTAAGTCTGGACTCTGGTATGAACTATGGACTAGCTTTGGTTAGCCTGGTAGTCTGGCAAGTCATGGTTACAGAAGAAGCTTGTTTCCGAAGAAAGCAATTAATCCTCTGTGTGTTTCCGATACTGCTCCATGTATTGCTATGAATGTTTGTGGCCCAAAACCTTCTTAAAGTCTTTTTGGGGGAGGAAGAATAATAATGCATTAAGGACTATCAATCCAGCCATTAAATAAATTATCAATTTTGTTTGAACCAATGCAATGTCCACTTACTCAGGTTTTATTGTAGACTGACAACTGACTGCACAGTGAATAAATGGAACAGCTGGAAGCTGTCAGCCTCAAAACATGACCAAAAATAATTTTTATTTTTAAGAAAATTATTGTATTTTCGCAAAGCTAGTGGGGTACATTTGGGATTTTGGTTTTACTCCAGCAGTGGTTAGAAAAAAAAATTGCTTCCCGATATTCGAAACCCAGACCTTGTAGTATTGAGAAATCAAAGCGAAATGGCCTCAAGCTACTACAAAACCAATTGAGTTGATAGTTTTCACTCAGATCTATGCAGACACAAAAGAAGCAAAATCTCAGTAAAAAAAAGGTGAAAAAGTAAGCAGCCTTTTAGATGGTCATGTTGGCTAATTTTAGTAGTTACTGTGATAAATGCTTTTTTGTTGTTTTCCTGTTTGTCTTTGAGCATGTAAGAAGGTATGGTTTAAACCACAGTGAAACACGGACCCAGCTCCATCCATATTCTGTTCAATGTAAGATGAGTGCCTACGACTTATAATACCTCTTACTCATTTGCATTGTAAACAGGATCTAAATTCTAGTTTTAGAAACAAAAAAAAAAAATGAAATGGATTTTGTGATAAATGCCTTATCTTCCTATTTAGTCTGACACCAGGCCAAGTGTCATATGAAGATGCCTTTTTTGCACTCCAAAGCAGGGATGGGCTAGCTTGGATAAGGGTTGTTCACATTTCATGTGTCTGAGGAGAAGAAAACAGTTGCTTACTGATAATGAGAGATATCTGTAATTCACAAGAGCTACCATTCATTTGTCCCAACAGTTTAGGGTCAGGCAAGCAATACTGCACCCCACCAAATTTACTGTAATGTGAACAGCAGGTCAAGCACACTTTTCTAGCTTGTTCTTGTAAGTATAGAGTAAGTTATCAGCTGTATATAATGAAATGGTCAGTCAGAGATAGATAGTACTTTTACAAAATAAGCCTCCTTATTTTCCTTCTAATAGCCCCCTTTCTGTGCAAAATAACATCGTTTCCAGCCAATGCTGCTACGGAACACATCATCTGGAGCCCATCAGTGCTGTGCCTGAAGTAGCGCTGTATGTTGAGTTTGCATAGCTATGGAGCAACACAGCGTCCTGCCTTGCTCCCAGCAGGCAGGCATCAAGTAATATGTGTCCCACAGTCATATTTGCATGAGGCTTTTTGCTTGGGTACTCAGGTATAAGAATGATATTCTTGTTACAGGGGCTATAAAGTTCCCAGACAAAAAGTTTCCTTGTTCTAACTAGAACTATGCAATAATTAGTTTATTGAAATAAAATAGCCTCTGGGATGGGAGGGCAACAAATAAGCAAACAAAGAGATGACAGAGTATCTGTATTAGCTGTAGTTTTTTTGACACAGACACTGCTGCAAAATTGTTTTTAATGTACAAAGGTTTTTAATCCTTGTACGGATTACTGTTGGATATTTGCTTTCTGTATTTCAGTGAAAAAAAAAAAAAGAAGAAAACAGGAATAATTTTTTATGATTATGTGTCCAACTGAACAGATTATTTCTTTTCGCTCACTTTCTCTCTCACTCTATTAAGATGAAAGGTTGAGGCAATCCTGGTGGGATTGGCACCTATTTCTTCCAAGCAACATTTTATTTTGAAGCAGATGCTTAGAGTACCAAAGTCAGCCCTTTAGGTGTGTAGTTTGGGATATCTTACATGATCATCAAGGAAACCACCTCTTGTTCTACAACCATCAACAGGCAGCCTCAGAATTTTATTTATGCTTGGAAACATGTGGATTATTCCTGGAACCAACCTTCTCAACCTCCCCTGCTCCCACTTTTGGTGCAATTGCTCTTGAGAAATAGTATAATTTTTAAAATGACCCAGTCCTTTGCTCAACTATAAGCCAATTCAGTCTGGCAGCAAGATGCATCCTTCAAATCAGAATTGTCCAAATGAATTCAGAAAAGTCTTGTTTCAGACCTGATTTTTCAGTTGTGCATATTAAAAAATCAAATAAAAAAGTCCTGGCTGTGAACCCAATGGATAACTTTTTTAGTGCTTTTCTAAACTAATCTTATTTTTATAGACAAAAGAGTCAATGCTGCAGACATTCAGGGCTATAGAGCTAGAGGATCCTGTTCATAGAACACACTGTCACAGATCTCTTTCCTTGGCCACAGAGCCACTGCATGACACAAAGCAGACCTTCTTTTTGCGACCTAGAGGGACATGTTAATTATTTATATCTTTCCTTAATGGACCACCGCCATGGTCAAGATATGAACTAAGCTGTGAAAACACCACTGACTCATTTCAAGCTCATGTTTAGACAGTGAAGATACAATTTTTAATAAAACTTACCCTGCTTGTGTTTTTGTATTTATTAATGTCTCTTTAGTAGTCATGAGTCTATCACTTGGAGCTGTAGAAACTGTGCTCTGTGTAACTTAAGTAAAACACTGCCTCCACTATCTGCATTTCTTAAACGTTTTTTTAGTAATAGCACATTTCCAAGTAAATACAAAACACAGTTGATTATCATCTAAAAAAGGCTTTCCCTCTTGATTTATGGCTTATACTGAGCATGAAATGGAGCTGGCACAGGCAGCATGTAGGAAAAGGACAAGATGTAAAAAATCTCCCTTTCATTACAAATTGACTTGTCTGTCTTCCAGCTGTGGAATGCCAGCAATGAGAACAATTGGGGTCCCTCTGGCCAGTTTTCAGACAGGGACTGATGAACAGAAGTAGCAAAGAATTTCCTGAGTGAGGAGGAATGAATTCATAACTTTCAGAAACAAGAAGCCTGAATTTGGAAGTTGGAAGTATGACCTAAACACCTAAGACCAAATCTCATTAAGAATGGAAGCTGGAGGGAAGAGATGCAATAAATTGAGAGAATTTCCCATTCTCCACTCCACTTTCAAAGGCGAGTCTAGAATGGCAAAACTCTCTAAGTAAAACTTTGGCTCAAATGAGGTCAAACAGTAAAAATCCCCTTACCTTCTCTCCTGGAATATTGCCTCTCTTGGATAATTCTTGGACTGTAAGAGCTGGAACGGGGCACACTGAGCAAAACTTAGGCAAAAACCTCAAAAATTTCACTATAATAAAATGGAATTAGCTTCAAGACTCTAGCAGACCTACCTGAAAGGAATTTTAAATTAATTTGCCTTCCCTACAGTAAAACCAATGCATTGCAGTGGAGAATTCCCTCCCCCTCCTGCAGCTGGTATGACAAAGCAACTTCTTAAAATGGGGTATGTGCCATGAAGGCCTGGATGGCAGGCGTTACAGAGAGAGTCTGCTGCCTACTGGCCCTTGGATTTGATTAAAAGAAAGCCATCTTGTTTTATTCAGTGTATCTGAGAAGGAGTGTGTCAGTTTGCTTAATAAAAGAAAAGGCCTGAACCTTAGCCTGAAAGTTGGACACCATAGCTCTGAATTTCCAGGCTGAAGCAAAGAGCCAAAGTGTAAAGCTCCCAGACAAACCCTTTCTTTGGAAAGCTCTTCGTGTTGAAAGCCCAGTGAAAGGGAGCAATGCCATAAGTTTGCCACCGAATTAGGGTGCTCTCGAGGGATATCTGAACATATTGTTAGAAATATGTACTGGATATGGTTGGGATGGAGCTAATTTTCTTCCTAGCAGCCTGTATGGTGCTGTGTTTGAGACTGGTGACCAAAGAGGGTTAGTAACACAGCAGTGTTCTAGCTGTTGCTTAACAGCCTTTGCACAGCCTCAAGGGCCATCTCTCTTTCTCATTCTCCACCCTCGAGCAAGGAGCCTGAGTGGTGGGCAACAGCCTGAGAGGGAGCACTGTCTGCTGGTGGTGAGTGACTGCTTCTACACCACTTGTTTCCTTTTCCACTTTTTTCCTCCCTTCAGGTATTGAATTGTTTTTCTCTCAACCTACAAGGTTTTTTCTCACTTTTGACCTTCTCTTTCTCTCACTCATCCTGCTGTGGAGGAGTGAGAGAGCAACTGGGTAGGGGTTTAGAGCCAGCCGGGGCCAATGCACTGCAAAATGGGAAGTTCATAAAAGCTTCTCTTAATTATACTGAATGAGTTGGATGTTTAAAACTTTTTATCTGGCCTCTTATTGATTTAAGGATAGCTGAGGCAGTGAGCTGAATTGCATAGACCAAAAGGTGAGAAGTGCTTTAGCAGTACCTGGGCTCATTTAATCAGAGGTTCATCTGCCTGTGGATTTGTGAGTATGACTAGGATTTTTTTACATAGATGGTATTAATGCCTTTAGAAGACCTCAGAGCTGACTCATGAATGACAATATTCCATGCAGAAGTCTTCCTTTCACTGTAAGTTTAAAACAGTGACAATTCCAGCGTTGAGCTCAGAGAAGATATTTCAATTTGAATATACACCTTGCTGAACTGGACAGCCAACTCCTCTTATCTACAGAACTGGGAAAGCAGGGTCAACACTTGTGCAAGTCATCTCTTCTGCTTCAGTACACTTTACTGATGACCTGAATGGAGGCATTTCAAAGATGATAGGCCATCCCTATCCATCAGATGGAAGCAACTTTCAATTGCTCTCACTTGAAGCAGATTGAATCTAGGCAGCCTAGAGGTGACAAGTTCCTTATCTCATAAGTCTCCTTATCACATAAGTCTCCTTATCACATAAGTCTCATGACTTATGTGACCCCAATGAGTTTTCACTCCTTTGATATTAATAACATCAGCAACGATCTGCCCTCTTCAAATCAGAATTAAAACTTTTACATTTCTTTTTTAATTGTAAGAACAACAAAGAACATGTGCCAGCCGTGGATAAGACATGGGCCAAAGTCTACAGTCTTCTGGCACTGCAGTCCTGTTTCTTCCAGCTGAGGAGTAATAATTTGACACCTCTGAAGCAGCAGGACCTCATACCCTGACAACTGCAGCCTTGTTCTATAGCTCTAAGCCGTTCAAACACATGACAAAAATCACAGTCAGCAACATCCATGGTGGATTTTTTTCCCACCTTAGCAGTTCTTTCTCTCTTCTGATGTGGGCTTGGAGATACACTCTGTGGTATCACTGTTAAGCTTTTCATTTATTTTGCCACGCTTACCTACACAAATTGAAATACTCCCTTTTAGACACCAGTCCAAATTATTCAAGAATACTTCTGACAGCTGCCAAGTAATTTAGAGCGATACCTTCTTAACACCTTCTCAAAACAGACCTGACAACCCAGAATAGTAAAGCTTTCCCCCACTTTTAACCATTCTGTGCAAGCTGAATTTACCAAGGCTATTAATGTCAATGAAGTAGGTTTTTATTTCTTGGTTGGGTGAATGGGCTTTGTGTTACTCTGGGCTAGAGTGCACATTGCTATTTACAAATTACTATAGTTTTTCTTCATTTGCCACCATGAAAGTCCACACTTTGGCTGATAAGATGGCTGATAAGACATTAACAGAATGTGGAGTGTTTTAGAGGATATAATTACTTTCAGAGGATGACCCATTAAAATACTTGATGGGTTTTGCAAGGAACAAACTAGCTACTGAACTGGTCAAACCAAAGTCTTGCTTTCAGGGGCCTGACTGTACCACTTCAATGTTGACAGTGCAGCAAATATGAAATCACCTGATTAATTCACCTGCCCATCTGGTTTACCCCTCATGTTAGGAACCACTTTTCTTGCATCAATAAACAATAATCTACCAGAAAGTAAGGTGTGTTGCTGCTGACTCCTTTTGCAATATTGAGAAGTGGTCCATAGGTAAAACAGGAAAAACCTGGCACATGCTAGAGCATAGGCTGTCACAAAGGGTGGCTCACTTCATTAAATATTAAAACACGCTACTTCAAATGGAGCTCTCACAATGATCCAGTTAGAGGGCATATAGCCAGAAATGCTTTTAGATATGTGGCCTTCTTTTAGTGTATGTGGCCGTAAGCAAAACCCCTTGGAGACATGGGTATTTAATTCAGGAAACTCCCCCACACTGAAAAAAATAATAAAAATAAAAGCATCACTTACCTAAAACAATATGTCCCTGTGAAATGCATGGATATATAATACCTAGGCAGCATAAACCATGTGTTCATCATTATGAATAAATACATCTCTCAGCACTAGGCATTTTAGAAAGTAGATTAAAAAAGAAAGCCCCAAGCAGTGTTAAAAAGAAACCCCAACAAACTAAAAACAAAACAAAAAGCAGGAAGGACCTGTCATTGCTGCAGCAATTAACCCTTCTACCTTATCCCTGACTTCTAAGCCCTTGTTGACTATGAGTACAGGAAGTCAAAAAAGTCCAAAACCCAATCAAAAAACTTATAGTAATGAGGAGCAGGGCCAGGCAAGCTTAGGTTTAATTTTTGTCATGGTCGCTGATTACTGAACAGGATTCTTCCTTGAAGGAAGCTGAGAGCTGACATGGAGGTGTTAGAAAAATGAAACAATAGCTTGCACTTCAGGCCAGGTCTCAAGAGCCTCAGATCCCATTCTCAAACAGGACCACAAGTCTTCATTATTGGAAAAGGTATTTCAACCAGAAATTCACTCCAGTAGCCAGTACTCAAAAGCTCCTAGTAACTACAGCTACAGAAAGATAAGACAGATAGGAAACTCTGATTGCTCCATTTGAACAGAAGTGACAGATCTCTGGGATCCTGTTCCTCTTCCCTCCTCTCTATAGAATGTTAGAAATTATGGGCTTTCTTCTGTTTCAAGCATTCAGTGTGGCACAGGGATCTTTTTAAGACCTTTGCAGCAGAGTTGGACTAGGCTGGTACTCGGCCATCAAACATATTAGTCAAGACGAGGCAAGGAGCAGGGTTAGCCATTCAGCAGGTGGCACCATTCCCTTCCTTATTCAGTTCTCAGCCACCAAGTTCAGCATAGCACTTGTAGGCATGGTGCTGTCAGCCTACAATGCTTGGTGTTTTCAGATGTTTTCAAGGTACACAGAGATCATGAATATTAGCAAATTGGGATTTGCCTCCCTTTCTGATCTCAATCACAGATAAAGTTGTAATACCTAATTGTATCGTTTCTCTCATTCAAGAAGGCAGACAGCCTGACTGAAGAAGCTCTTCACTGTCAGTCTCCCAGGTACATTGCCTGCTTTTGCTGTAACTACGGAAGTGACAAAAGCCAATCCAGGTTTCTTATTGTTTCATTATGTCAAGTTCTTTTTTTTTTTTTTTGTTGTTGTTGTTGTTTCTTTCATTTTCAAGCTGCAAATAAGAAACCTCAGGAGTACAGTCTGGAAAAGCAAAATTTCTGTTGCTGCATTTGGCCAATGGTAGCCTATTCTTCCTATCTACAGACTCATGTGCTACTGTATGGCTACATGCCTTTCAAGATTGCAGTTAGGTGTACTTGTCCTGACATCTTGGCTGCATCACAGCTTCCCTTTAACTTCATAAGGTGTTCTTCGCTACATGCTTTTGGATTTTGCCTTCATGTTCACTGCAATTGGGTAGATTCTTCATGAAAATTCACTGGTTTCAGTAGTATTACAAATCAAATATTTTTACATACATTCTTACTCTTCCTATAGTGGTAATTGCTCAGTATTGACACACACATACATGCCAAAACCTGGCATAAGGTGGTAATGGAGAGAAGAGAGATGAGGAAGCAGAATTATTTAGAATAAATATCGTAGATATCAAATATGTCACGTGTTTTCCCTGTGGAAGTCTCACAACAGACTGAAGATTTAGAATCCAACAATATGAACAGTGAATGTGATATATGACTTCTAAATTATGGTGAAAATCTTGAAAAGTTTGAACCAGAAAAAAAAAAATGCATTGATTAAGGAATAAGAGAGAAAGGAATAGGAGAAATTAGAGAGACATTAATTTGATAGATGGACCACCTGGTGGATAAAGAACTGGCTGGATGGCTGCACACAAAGAGTTGTGGTCAATGGCTCGATGTACAGCTGGAGACCAGTAACCAGTAGTGTCCCTCAGGGATCGGTGTTGGGACTGGTCTTGTTTAACATCTTCATCTGTGACATGGACAATGGGATTGAGTGCGCCCTCAGCAAGTTTGCCGATGACACCAAGCTGTGTGGTTCGGTTGATATGCTGGAGGGAAGGGATGCCATCCAGAGGGACCTTGACACGCTTGTGAGGTGGCCAGTGCCAACCTTATGAAGTTCAACCATGCCAAGTGCAAGGTCCTGCACCTGGGTTGGAGCAATCCCAGGCACAGCCTCAGGTTGGGCAAAGAAGAGATTCAGAGCGGCCCTGTGGAGAAGGACTTGGGGGTGTTGGTTGATAAGAAACTTAACATGAGCCACCTTCAGTGTGCGCTCGCAGCTCAGAAAGCCAACTGTATCCTGGGCTGCATTAAAAGGAGCGTGACCAGCAGGTCAAAGGAGATGATTCTGCCCCTCTACTCTGCTCTCATGAGACCTCACCTGGAGTATTGTGTGCAGTTCTGGTGTCCTCAACATAAAAAGGACATGGAACTGCTGGAACAAGTCCAGAGGAGGGCCACGAGAATGATCAGGGGCTGGAGCACCTCCTGTATGAAGACAGGCTGAGGAAGTTGGGGCTGTTCAGCCTGGAGAAGAGAAGGCTGTGTGGAGACCTCATAGCAGCCTTCCAGTATCTGCAGGGGGCCTATAAGGATGCTGGGGATGGACTGTTCATTAGGGACTGTAGTGACAGGACAAGGGGTAACGGGTTAAAACTGAAACAGGGGAAGTTTAGATTGGATATAAGGAGGAAATTCTTTCCTGTGAGGGTGGTGAGGCACTGGAATGGGTTGCCCAAGGAATCTGTGAGTGCTCCATCCCTGGCAGTGATCAAGGCCTGGTTGGACAGAGCCTTGTGTGGGATGGTTTAGTGTGAGGTGTCTCTGGCCACGGCAGGGGGGTTGGAACTAGATGATCTTAAGGTCCTTTCCAACCCTAACTGTTCTATGATTCTTTAGGATGGAAGTCAATGTTCTGGACATTCCCAAAGAGTGGTTTTGGGCTAGGATGAGAAGCATTGTCCCAGATAACTAGGAAATAAAAACTAAATCTTTAAAGCTGCAATTGGAATAAATGTTCCATGGTTCTAAATTTGGAGTCCATTTGGTAAAAGAATATGCAGAAGAAAAAAGGTGACAGAAGGGAAAAGACATGCCATCCCCAGCAAAGGAAGGGGATTATCTCAGCAATGCTCTCAGAAGCTTTCCCAAACTAGTCAGCACCTTGGATCAGCTGCATGCCGCCTAAAACTGGGAACTAGTGCAAATGTGGCAAGTCAAAGCACATCACCTTCACAGAAATCCAGGTAACTCTGTGTTCAAGAGAAACCTTTTGTATTTATGCAACCAAAGAATGAGTTAGGGCATAGGGATACAAGAGGCTGAGTGTATATTTCCTAGGCTTCTAAAAAAAAAAAATAGATCTGATAGGCACCTGACATAATCTTGTGCAAGGTAATGAGGAAGAAGCCCTTCTTAAGAGCAGCGCTCCTCCGGCAAGGAACAGGCAAAGTTAAAATAACTTATGGACTTCTTGTCTTTTTGTTTTCAGAACAGAGATGCTGTTAGAGAAGAAAGATGAAAGCAGGGGACTTTGCATTTGAACTAGGATACAATCAAGTTAACCATGTTCTTCGGTTCACCTGATGATTAATCCACTGGCTTGGGGTATGCTCCAAGAAAACTCCATCACTTTCTTAAACCAGCTATTTCAGAGCAGAACTGCTGAACAGGTGCTACCAGTATTACTTCTGATATAGCTGTCACCTAGTTGTAACTAGTTAGTTTGAGAACAGCCAGTCATGTAGTCCTAGCATGCCAGAGCCCCTTATGAGCTGTCAGCTCATATTTAAACAAAATTAGGTTTTCTTTTTAACTTTTCCCACTCTGTGCTACAATCCTTGCCATTGCAGATGCCCTGGTAGCAGCATGCGTGCTGACTAGTAAGTGCATCTATAATAAGTGCGTTCTTTGAAGTGAATGTCTTTTAGCTGGTCCTTTCAATGCTCACTTATTTGAATATGACTGCAAATACACAGAAAGCCTCAAGAACAGACAATAGGCTTGACCGAGTCGCAGTAGACAGTTTCTGTGGAGAGTCAGTGCTTTCTGTGACAATCCCGATTCTGGGAGTGATCAGACATGTGGAAGTCCCTGTCAAAGTGGTTCATTGATGTAGAGTTCAAATAAACTTGAATTTCATAGGTTCAAAAGACTGGACAAATATACAAAGGAGAACTGTGTAACTAACTGGAAACCCTGTAACTAACTGGACAATATGCATGTGACTCAGGAGCTATTTGGAAGAGCATTTGGAGAAAGCATAGTACAATTTGACCTTGGCTACATTTTGGCATCATATTGGACCACAATCAGACCTTGCTGGGCTGTCTCAGATGACCTTTTGTAGAGCCATTAAGTGGTCGGACGAACTTGAAAAGCAACTTGGGTTCTCTGGAAAGGAAGATCTAACACTGTTATATAGGCAGTGCCCAAGAATATGGGATTGGTTCGAGACTAAATGGAGTTCATGCAGGAGCAGTTCTCAGATTGTGTAAAGCTGCAGGGTCTCATTAGCATCAGGGAACTTCACTAGTTTACCACAGTCCTGTGCAAAATAGATAAAAATACACTGCTCAACACCCTTAAGTTTCTGAACTACATTAAGCAGATAAACAAATTTAATAAATTATTTGGTTCATGGCTTTGGCATCCCAAATAAACATTTTAAATGGTTAATGCAAATGTTTTTTCTTCTGGATAAAAGCTACTAAAAAGGCTGACTCTGAAATATTTGAGCAGTTTGGTTTGTGTTAATGTTTAAAGTTTGGACTCTTATCCCAAACTTTTTGGATATTTTTGGGCAGTGAATTGTATGAGAACAAGCTTTCTCCTGTGGTTTGTAGGCCTTATGCTTGGCAGTGTTAAAATTACCACAGGAAGACCTTTTTCTCATAGCAGTTTGGCTTCCGGTCACAAGAATAGCCTGGAAGTCAAAAGGCGTGGGAAATTAAAATAAGAGGGGAAACAGTTAACCAGAATTCTGTGAAAAGGCTTTGGATTCACTGGAAATTATGGGAAGGTCAATCCTTATTGTATCCATATCCATTCTCCCATACCTAATAAATTACAGGATTAGGTCAAAGAAGTTAGATGTATAAAGAGACACTAAAATGTCTCAGGTCTTTCTGTTTGCCAGCTGAGGACTTTTCTCCCACTCTGTGGCCTCTAAACTAGGAAAACAACTGTTAATTCCCGAGTTAGTAAAACCCTGATTACTTCTCTTCGGAAACTGTATCATAACTCATAATTCAGTGTCTCAATGTTTGGGTTTTTTTCCTGGTATTTAGCAGTAATAGTTAATTTCATTATTGTTTAAGCAGGTTACTCCTTTGAATGCCTTCTGATTTCATAGATTCAGCCTATTACATCTCTCTATGGGAGGAAAACATAATTAATGCCCATTTACAAAATGGCATAAAATTAATCTATGAAACACCATATACTATAGACAAACCAAATCAGGAAACAGAAACCAGCTTCCCAGTTTTTGGACAAGTATTTTAACTACATATTTACCCACATTCTGTTGAAAATAGAGTGGTTTATTTTGATCTAAAGAGTTGTTTAAAACCACATCTCATTTTGAAATCAGTGGCTTGGAAATGAGGTGTACTGCTGCACCCCAATTGTAGCAGTGTTAGACCAGCAACAGTTCTTCTCCCTGTGCTGCTTCTTCAGGCCCTGACCTTTTTGTGTGAAATGCACAGTTCCTGATGCCTCACAGACCTTGTCCCACTCTCACCAGTTGCTGAGGTGAGTAGCTTGCGAGAGGACGCCTGCAACACCGGAGCGGAGAGGGGAGAGATCAGCGTCCAGGAGCCTCACCTCAGAGCGACAAGAGCCACTGAGGAGGGAGCCTCAAGTCCTCAACAGGACTTGCCCAGGACTCGGAAGCTCAGCTCCCGCGAGGGGCTGACTCACAGGGGGCGGAGCCAAGAGGAGTGGCACCAGCTGGGAGTGGCTAAAAAACCTTCCCAGGGAGCGCGGCGACCAGGAGCGCGGCGAACAGAGCCGGCAAACAGAGAGCGTCGAGGCAGAGGGTCGAGGCAGTTTGCGCGGCAGTTCGCGCGGGCAGGCGAGCGGGCAGGCGAGCGGGCAGGGAAGCGTTCCATCCGCCTCATCGAGAGGACTCGCCTGGAGTACAGGAGGGGGAAGGAGTGCTGAGAGACGTAGACAGATTGATTGACCAGATAGATCATGGTTACAACACGATCGAAAGCTGTAGTGAGTACTAATGTGGGTATCCAGACTGAGCCTTCCTGCAGACATGCAGCTGTGCAGGTCTCTGGCTGCAGCGAATGCCTGAGCCTGGCACTTGTATTGGAGGGAGCCAGTGACACTGCTTGTGTTCGCTGTGAGCAAATAAATGACCTGCTCAGGCAGGTGGCTGAACTGAGGGAGGAGGTAGAAAGGTTGAGAGCCATTAGAGAGTGTGAAAGTGAAATAGATTGGTGGAACCACACCCTAAGGCAAGGGCAGAGGGAAGTGGTTCAACAAGATATGGATCCCCTTCCCTCCTACCATCAGACAGAAGGAGAGAGCTTAATGGACAAGGATGGATGGAGGGAGGTTCCTCCTCGGAGAGGTAAGCGAAAACCCTCACAATCCCTTCCTCCCTCCCAGTTGCCCTTGAATAACAGGTATGAGGTCTTGGAAATTCAGGGCCAGGTGAATGGAGATGGTGAGGCAAATCTATCTAGTGAGTCACCCAGGGCTAGTCACTCACCCACATGCCTCAGAACTTCCCCAACCAAGAAGAAAAGAAGAGTAATTGTGGTGGGTGACTCCCTTCTGAGGGGAACAGAAGGGCCCATTTGTCGACCGGATCCACCCCACAGGGAGGTCTGCTGCCTGCCTGGGGCTCGGATTAGAGATGTTAAAAAGAAGCTCTCTGAACTGGTGCAGCCGTCTGACTACTACCCACTGCTGGTTTTTCAGGTTGGCAGTGACGAAATTATTACGAGGAACGTAAGGGCAATGAAGAGAGACTACAGGGCCCTGGGACGGCTGGTTAAAGGGTCTGGAGCGCAAGTGGTGTTTGCCTCCATACCTGTTGCAAGCGAGGGTGAAGGGATATATAAGAAGACTCTGCAGGTTAATGTATGGCTACGTGACTGGTGCCAAAGGCAGGGGTTTGGGTTTTTCAGTCACGGGTTGCTGTATGGGACACCTGGTTTGCTGGTGACAGGCGGGATACACCAGTCCCAGAGAAAAAAAAGGGTTTTGGGGCAGGAGTTAGCAGGGCTTATTGACAGGGCTTTAAACTAGTTAGGAAGGGGGGAGGGGATTTAACTGGGCCTGTTGGGGACAAGCCCAAGAGGAACATGCTAGGGATTGAAGGGTGGCGGGCTAAGGAGGACTATCAATCTCTTGTTTCACTTGTGGGAAAGGATAGCTCTTTAGACCCTGTCCCGCAGGGGAAAAAGAGTACTAGGACTGGCTCCCTGAAATGCCTGTACACCAATGCACGCAGCATGGGGAATAAACAGGAGGAGTTAGAAGTCTGTGTGCGGGCTAAAGGTTATGATCTAGTGGCGATTACAGAGACATGGTGGGACAGTTCACATGACTGGAATGTGGTCATGGATGGCTATGTCCTTTTTAGGAAAGATAGGTCAGCGAAGCGAGGTGGTGGAGTTGCTCTTTACGTGAGAGAGCAACTAGAATGTATTGAGTTCTGTCCGGGGTCGGATGAGGAGCAAGTGGAATGTCTGTGGGTACGAATCAAGGGGCTGACTGGCACGGGTGATACAGTTGTGGGGGTCTATTACAGACCTCCTGATCAGCACGAAGGAGTTGATGAGGCTTTCTACAGGCAACTGGAAGTAGCCTCGCGACTACATGCCTTAGTCGTCGTGGGGGACTTTAATTACCCCGATATTTGCTGGAAGACTCACACAGCCAGTCATTCACAGTCTAGGAGGTTCCTCGAGTGCATTGATGATAATTTCTTAATGCAAATGGTGGACGTACCAACTAGGGGAGCAGCGCTGCTAGATTTAGTACTCGCCAACAAG
Source organism: Lathamus discolor (assembly GCF_037157495.1). Lineage (NCBI taxonomy): Eukaryota > Metazoa > Chordata > Aves > Psittaciformes > Psittacidae > Lathamus > Lathamus discolor. The sequence continues at coordinate 55,936,822 of NC_088884.1, forward strand.
GAGGGTTTGGTCGAAGTGGTGACGGTCAATGGCAGCCTTGGCTGCAGTGACCATGAGATGGTGGAGTTTAGGATCCTGTGTGGGAGGAATAGAATACCTAGCAAAGCCACAGTTCTGGATTTCCGAAGGGCCAACTTTGGCCTCTTCAGTCAACTGCTAAGGGAAGTCTCATGGGAAAGTGTACTAGGCGGTAAAGGGGCTCAAGATAGTTGGTTAGCATTCAAGGACCGCTTCTTCCAAGCTCAGGATCGGAGCGTCCCAATGAGTAGGAAGTCAAGTAAGGGATCTAGGAGACCGGCGTGGTTAAACAAGGAGCTGCTGGGCAAACTCAAGTGGAAAAGGAGAATCTATGGATTATGGAAGGAGGGGCTGGCCGCTTGGGAGGAATATAGGACAGTTGTTAGAGGATGTAGGGAGGCAATTAGGACAGCTAAGGCCTCCTTGGAACTCAATCTTGCTAGTCGGGTTAAAGACAATAGAAAGGGCTTCTTCAAATACATAGCAAATAAAACTAAAACAAGAGGCAATATAGGCCCACTGCTGAACGAAGTGGGTACCCTGGAGACAGAGGATATAAAGAAGGCAGAGGTGCTGAATGCCTTCTTTGCCTCTGTCTTTACTCCTGCAGACTCTCCCCGAGGGCCCCGGATTTCTATAGCCCCAGAAGGAGTCAGGACAAAGGAGGAGTTTGCTTTGGTAGATGAGGATTGGGTTAGGGATCAGCTATGCAAACTGGACATCTGTAAATCGATGGGTCTGGATGGAATGCACCCACGGGTGCTGAGGGAGCTGGCGGAGGTCATTGCTAGGCCACTTTCCATCATCTTTGGTAAGTCGTGGGAAACGGGCGAGGTGCCTGAGGATTGGCGGATGGCAAAGGTCACACCAATCTATAAGAAGGGCAAGAAGGAGGACCCGGGTAATTATAGACCGGTCAGCCTTACCTCCATCCCTGGAAAGATGATGGAACAACTTATTCTTGACTCCATCACTAGGCATATCAAGGATGAGGGGGTCATTAAGAACAGCCAACATGGTTTTATGAGGGGGAAGTCATGTATGACCAACCTTATAGCCTTCTATGAGGAAGTGACTAGGTGGAGGGATGATGGTAGAGCGGTAGATGTAGTTTTTCTTGATTTCAGTAAGGCATTTGATACTGTCTCCCACAGCATCCTCATAGATAAGCTGAGGAAGTGTGGGCTTGACGATCAAGTAGTGAGGTGGATCGAGAACTGGTTGAAAGGAAGAAGGCAGAGAGTTGTGGTCAATGGCGCAGAATCTAGCTGGAGGTCTGTGACTAGTGGAGTTCCTCAGGGGTCGGTGCTGGGACCGGTGCTGTTTAATATTTTCATCAATGACCTGGATGAGGGAACTGAGTGCACCCTCAGCAAGTTTGCTGATGACACAAAACTGGGAGGAGTGGCTGACACACCAGAGGACTGTGCTGCCATTCAGCGAGACCTGGACAGGCTGGAGAGTTGGGCGGGGAGAAACTGGATGAAATTTAACAAGGGCAAGTGTAGAGTCTTGCATCTGGGGAAGAACAACCCCATGTACCAGTACAGGTTGGGGGGTGACCTGCTGGAAAATAGTGAAGGGGAAAGGGACCTGGGGGTCCTGGTGGATAGGAGGATGACCATGAGCCAGCAATGTGCTCTTGTGGCCAAGAAGGCAAATGGCATCTTAGGGTGCATTAGAAAGGGAGTGGTTAGTAGGTCAAGAGAGGTTCTCCTCCCCCTCTACTCAGCCTTGGTGAGGCCGCATCTGGAATATTGCGTCCAGTTCTGGGCCCCTCTGTTCAAGAAGGACAGGGAATTGCTTGAAGGAGTCCAGCGCAGAGCCACAAAGATGATTAAGGGAGTGGAACATCTCCCTTATGAGGAGAGGCTGAGGGAGCTGGGTCTCTTTAGCTTGCAAAAGAGGAGACTGAGGGGTGACCTCATCAATGTTTACAAATATGTGAAGGGTAGGTGTCAGGATGATGGAGCTAGGCTTTTTTCAGTGATATCCAGTGATAGGACAAGGGGCAATGGGTGTAAACTGGAGCATAGGAAGTTCCACGTTAACATCAGGAAGAACTTCTTTACTGTAAGAGTGACAGAGCACTGGAACAGGCTGCCCAGGGGGGTTGTGGAGTCTCCTACACTGGAGATATTCAAGGCCCGCCTGGACAAGTTCCTGTGTGATGTACTGTAGGTTACCCTGCTCTTGCAGAGGGGTTGGACTAGATGATCTTTTTAGGTCCCTTCCAACCCTTGGGATTCTGTGATTCACCATACCCTAGCCAGTTGACAGTCCCATGAGAGTACACCCTTCAGTTCTACCCATTTTCCTGAGACCAGATTCATTTAATCCTTAGTGCTGATTCTGCTGAATTCAAATATTGCCACAGATTAACTTTTCCATCAGGGCTCAGATCATTCTGGGTCTTTCCTTTATGATCCCCCACCTCTGCCCTTCCTTGAGAAGGAAAACAATATCGTTCTAGAAAGAGAGGCACAGAGGTAGCTCAACATGCAAGTTTAATTAAAACTTGAACAAAAAAGCGTGAAAGCTTCAGTCACATAATCCATGTCACTTGACTAGATGATTGAGTTTTCACCCTCAGGTAGGAGGCCATATCAGAAGGGATTTGTCTGTTAGGCTGTTGACTTGCCAGCACCCCTGGCTCCTATGACACGGTCCTAATTATTTCAATGAAATCAGTCACCTGAAAAAGAGAGAGATATGTCTTTTTGTATGGAGGGAGTTTATTAGAGAAGTGGAGTTTTGGAAGGTTTTGAAAAGAATAGGTTTGATTTAGATTCATATTTACTCCCACAAACATGTAATTTGAAAGCCCAACAAAGAATAACTGATTTCACCTTCAAACATATAATCAGTTTTATTCTGTAGGGGATAATGTTTTCTTAGTATTTGGAAAAGGAAAAAAGACAACTAAATGATAGAGTCAGTATTTATCTCTTATTATTAAAAAAAAACAAAGAAACAAAATCAGTAAAAAATGTATATTATGTTAGGGGGAGCTAATGCCATTAAAATGGTTTAAATATAGTGAATCCACCTCATATATGAGTTGAAAGAGAGTGAAAACTAATGGGGTATTTCAGTAGATCTGGTCAGATTTTGGGCTGTATCCAGGGGTTTCTGTTCAGCATAATGAGCTAACCAGATCCTGTTGAGCTCTGTCCTTCCTCACAGGAGAGACAGCATCTTTCTGCTATATCCCCAAGCTGTTGAAATCAGCATAAGCTCCTGACTGCAAGGTTCATTGGCCCAGAAGAAAGGGAAGTGGTGGTACAGTGTTATGCAATGACTATTTTGCTTGGGAAATATTTAGTCCTTTTGATTCAGACTAGTTAGCATTTGTCTGCCTCCCGGATTTATTGCAACAGCCATCTTCTAAGAAAGTTTCGTGATGATGGGATACTGCGCACAGGATACAGGTGAGATAATTTCGTCTTCTCTGTTGGGGAGAAGGTGAGGGAGAGGGAGGGTGAGGGTTTGTTGTATGCCTTTTTTTGTTCTAGTGACCCATGGCAGCTGGAACTATTGGTGTGCAGGGATCAGTGTTTAAGTGAGATGGCATTGGCAGTCTGGGAGAGGCATCCTTTCAAATCGATTTGTCATAGATCAAATATTTGTATATGGAAATAGCATATGATTAGAATCTGCCTGCTTTTCTTCAGCAGACATATGGGCTCTGGTTTCAGAGCATCTGTCTTGACGTGTTTATCTTTGCAGACATCCAGAAAGTTTTACCACAGAAAACTGATATGCAGAGGTTAAATGACTTCCCCAAAGTCATATAGGAAGTCTGTGGAAGAGCAAGGAAATGAATCCACATCTCCTGAATCCTTGGCTACTATCTTAGCTACTTTTATTTCCCCTGAAAACAAATCTTATGCTAGAATTTAAATTTCTGGGTGTACTTCAGGTTTCACTGGGAGTCCAGCTCCATACGTTTAGTAAGGCCACTGTGAATTTTCTCCAAAGCTATTCTGACTCAGAAAGTGGAAAAATAAAGTAGGTCTTTTATGTAACTGTGTTAAGAGGCAACACAGACAGCAGCCAAGCTTTTCAAGGAAAGTGGATTTCCCTTGTGTGCTCTGGCTTATAAATCCTGCCCTTTTATTTTAGGAATATAATTGTTGCACCTTCCAAAACAACACACAAGAGGCCAACTGCAACAGTCAGTGTCTTGTGCGCCTGTGAATGACCTTGGCCAATGCAAAGAAAGAGGAGCTGGTATCAAATTAATAAATGGAAAGACAGAAAACCCAAGACAAATGGGTTTAATCACTTCAAATAACTCACTTTTGGCAAGAAATCATCTGTTGGGTATACATAAATGAGTCATTTTGTCTCTATGATCTCTCTAATCAAAGGGGAGAACTGGATCCTTCCAGATGCTGATTCAGTCCTCCTGAGATAGCTTTCTAAAAGAAGTGCAATGAATCATTTTCTAGATGCTCCTGTCTCCCTTCACTGACTGTAGAGGAGTTTACAGTACATACATGATTTTGACATGAGAGAAAACCCAAACATTTTTTCTCATATGTGTGTGCCAGTTACAAAACTTTTCCTAAAACATGGGTAAAGTAGTTAAAGCAGCTTCCTATTTCTTTGCTGTGATTTGCATCTGTCTATATTGCCTAAGCTTTGTAAAAGATCATGAAGGAGCTTCCAAAAACTTTAAAAGTATGCAGGAGACATTTTTGTACACAGAAATATAAATTCCTGAGTCTATGTACAGGTAAAATTTCTCATAAAAATTAAATCTTCAGAATCACTTAGTTGCATTTATTCTTCAGCCAGCTAATGAAGGAAACTGATAACATAAAGTAAAATCTAAATCCTCCTTGAAAAGACACCGTGTTGTAGAATCTTTTCATTCTCCAGAAATTCCTGTTTGTCACTTGTGAATATAGAGAAAGAACAACAAAACTTGTAAATAGATGAGGTGTTACATCCTTTTGCCAGAACATCAACATCCAACTTTTTTTAGTGTAAAAGAGTTCTTTAGGGTAAATGAAAGGAAGCAGTTTCCTCTAACTTCTGTTCCCTTCCCAGTAATTTCTTTTATCCTCAGGTCAGCTTTCACCCAACATCACCTTTTTAAGGTATCCATTTAGAACCTTTTTCACTTTAGAATCTTTTTTCAGCTGCATGATTAGAGAAGGAATATTTTACCCTTATACTATCTAATGTCTAGCACAAAAGCACCTGGATATTTCTGAGTGCCACCTTTGCATGATGTTTTAAAATAAACCCAAGAAAATAAAGATTTACTTGTCCTTTGAGTTAGAGTTCCTCCCGAATTTAGAAATCCTTCCAATCAAATTATCAGAATTGCATTCATATATATATAATCATAGAACACATGATGCGGGAAAACCAAGCTAAAAGTATACAAGGTTCATGCAGCAGCAGCATGCACGTACACATGTAGCAAAAGAATATGCAAAGTCTACAAACATAAATTACAAACATAAATTACAAACATAACTGGCAGCAGTACCAGCAGTGCAAAAGCCTAACAGTTGCAACATCAAGAAACAGTTTATATCCTGCAACATTAGGACTCTCATTCCTGTTTTGAAAGTGTTCTTGTGTTTTGCATGAACCAAAAATTAATCTTTAAGGGAACTTCTGCAGAAATGCATTGAAGAAGACTACGATTCTTCCAGTTTAAAACTGAAAAAAATCATACTTTTCCCACAGTAACTGTAGAATAATCACATTGTTCTTTGCTATCAGTTTTTCATTTTGCATTAAACCTATTCTTCTACAGAGCTCTTTCTGTCTATATTTTTACACTGCTTACATTGTTTTATATTCTTTCATTCCTGGACTAGTGCAGGTTCTTGTATGTGAGCAGCACTGGGAGCCATTGGGCTATCCATGTTGCTTCTGGTGAACACACCAGTCAAGCTGTTGACCCCAAAATGTTCTCCAGCCTCAGGATTCCATTCTGGCAGCATAAGAGCAGAGCTTGCTTTTTTTCGCAAACACAAAACAGGAACCCTGCTTAAAATAGTAGATTCAGCCTTGTGCTAGCGAAAGTGATGGCTGAGATGTCCAATTAAAGTCATACAGTGATTTGGGCTTGCTGCTAAGTACCAATTCCCTCCAGGCTGTGCCAGGGTAAGCTAGTCCAGAGCTACTTCAGACTCTGACCTTCCATTCTTTCTCTAAGACTTCTCTATAAGTTACTTTGACAATATCTGCTTTTGCCTTTGCAGCATACCTCAGTCCCAGCTCATCTCTTCTGCCTGCTGTTCTTGTCCTGCCTGTCTCCCAGATTCCATCTACCTCTTGCTAATTCCGCGTAGCACTCTCACATAACTATATGAAGGCACTTCCTTCTCCATTAGAGGGTCATTTGGCGTAAACCAAAGTAATAACACACTGCTGTTTGATCTGCAGTACTATGGGTCACTCAGAGATGAAACTGAAGCATTCTAGTCAGAATGGGACTGGTAAATTATCAAGCTGGGTGAAGAAAAAGTAGATGTGTGTAGTAGATACGATGCCCCTGGTTTTTCTTCATTAGGAAAACAACAGGTTCATGTAATTCTCCTTTTCAGACATTAAACTGTGGCAGTGAAAGCAAACCAGATCTTTTACTTGCAGGAACAGAAAGCTCACACCTAAGGTTATTAAAACAATTGTCCAAGGAGATCTCAGAAGCATTAACAATGTTGATTTTTAAGAAAGACTAGAACACCAAGAAATTCTAGAGGCTTGATAAGGAAGTAACCACTAATGAAGTTAAGAATTCAGCTGGGGAATCATGGCAAGTACAAGATAAACCTGACAATGATCTTTGGCAAAATCACAGAGCGGCTAGTGTGCAACATGATCCAAAAGGAATGAAGAAATTGTAACATCAAGATGAAAGACATCCTGTCATAAAAGGCTTGTGTTTTCTGATTATTTCCTTTACTCTCGAGACTACAGAGTTGATGGTTAGAGATAGTCGTGCAGACAATGTTTTGCACTCTATAAAGCATTTGATACAGTCCAGTGTGACTTGTTTTTTCATCTGGAAATGAATAAACAATGTTAGCAAAAGTGAACATTGGAGTAGCTCATGTTAACAGATTACACCATGTTTTGTAAAAAAGTGTATCATCTTACAGTGCTGTTTCTACTGGTGTCCCAAAGATTACTTTTTCTATCTGAATTCTACTCAGTGTCTTTATCAGAGATCTTAAAGACTGGCAGCAAAATTAAAAAATAGGTACATTAAAAGCTATTAGAATGGCAAGTGATATAAAAAAGAGATCATATTAGCCAGGATACAAATTAACACAGATCATATAGTAAAGTGGGCTTACTTAAGACACATGCATTTTAAAACCCATGAATAAAGAATAGAGATTGTGCCTTTAAAATAGGTGAGTACTGCAAATTAGTAGCTCTGAAAAACAAGAGGATTCTAGCAAATTATCATCTGTGAGTTCTGGTGAAATAATGAGACTGTGATGCCTCCAGCTGGCATCAGGGAGAGCTTTTTGGGAGTCATTGATCAAGTTTGATGTCTGCCCGCCAAAAGAATGCAGAAAACCTGGAAAGTGGTCAGAAAGAGCTATGAGAATGACCTGAGATTACAAACATGCATCTCACAGTGCGAGACTGGTTTGGAGATATCAAAGTCTGAAAGTAATTTCAGATAACAAATAGCTTTCTAATCTAGCAGAAAAAGATGTAAATAAGATTCAGGGACTAGAAGATGCAGTTAGACATAATCAGTGCTAAGAGTCTGCCTTTTTAACAGGGTGACAAATCGGCCATTGGGATTATGGTGTTTTGTCTCTCAGCTGGGAACTTGAGATCCGACCTGGACACATGGGATCACTAAGCCAGAGCTCTGGGCTTGAGGTAGAAATTTCTGGGTGAGAGAAAATCATAGAATCATAGAATAGTTAGGGTTGGAAAGGATCATCAAGTTCCAACCCCCCTGCCATTGAAAGGGACACCTCACACTAAACCATGTCACCCAAGGCTCTGTCTAACACGACCTTGAACACTGCCAGGGATGAAGCATTCACAGGTTCCTTGGGCAACCCATTCCAGTGCCTCACCACCCTCACAATAAAGAACTTCTTCCTTACATCCAATCTAAACTTCCCCTGTTTAAGTTTTAACTCATTACCCCTGGCCCTATCACTACAGTCCTAATGAATAGTCTGTCACCAGAGCATCCTTATGAGGCCCCCTATCAGATACTGGAAGGTTGCTATGAGGTCCCCACGCAGACTTCTCTTCTCCAGGCTGAACAGCCCCAACTTTCTCAGCCTGTCTTCATACAGGAGGTGCTCCAGTCCCCTGATCATCCTTGTGGCCTTCCTCTGGACTTGTTCCAGCAGTTCCATGTCCTTTTTATGTTGAGGACACCAGAACTGCACACAATACTCCAGGTGAAGTCTCACAAGAGCAGAGTAGAGGGGCAGGATCACCTCCTTCGACCTGCTGGTCACACTCCTTTTGATGCAGCCCATGATACGGTTGGCTTTCTGGGCTGCGAGCACACACTGAAGCTGGCTCATGTTCAGTTTCTCATCAACCAACACCCCCAGGTCCTCCTCCACAGGGCTGCTCTGAATCTCTTCTTTGCCCAACCTGAGGCTGTGCCTGGGATTGCTCTGACCCAGGTGTAGGACCTTGTACTTGGCATGGTTGAACTTCATAAGGTTGGCATCAGCCCACCTCACAAGCGTGTCAAGGTCCCTCTGGATGGCATCCCTTCCCTCCAGCATATCAACCGGACCACACAGCTTGGTGTCATCGGCAAACTTGCTGAGGGCACACTCAATCCCACTGTCCATGTCAGCGATGAAGACGTTGAACAAGATGCAGGAGGGTGCACTATGTAAGAGTCAGAGTAGTTTATAATGTTCCCATGAAGTTTTTGAAACCTCTGAAAAAACTCAATTTACTTGTTGTGGAAAACAGGCCCAGATGTCTTGTGCCTCCAGAAGAAATATGGCCATCCATTGAAGTGCAGTCTGCAGACTAAGAGATGTGGAAGAGTTGGGTGAGGAAAGTGCCCCACTGGATTGTTTAAAGTCACTATATCTGTGGCAGACCTGAATGAGGTTTTAATATACATGAAAATTATTCCGTAGGCAGTTATATACTGTGAAGCCAAAACGTTTCCTTTCCTCCACCTCCCCTCTCCCAAGCCCTAAGGCTTTCATTTACAGTAGAAAAATGGAGCCAGTAAATCTATACTGTTCTATAAACAGGGCAGCACAATGTCTGTTAAAATTCTGGGCAATTTCTTGTAATCATATATACTTAAGTAAAATTTACATGATCATTATGGGCTGCTCTTGGGCAATAGCTCTTTGTCAGCCTATAGTGATTAGCACATTGGTGCTGCCAGGACAAAATTCTGTCAGCACCACAAGAAGCAATTTCATCAGGTTTCTTGTTACACAGACTTGCGGTTCACACTGGCCCTGCAGCCTACTAGACTTTAATTTTTTCCCCTTTTCCCTAGCCATGCCGTCTGACTCTTCAGATGGAAATTAAAACAATTTCAAGAATGAAGAGTTCTAGCCTGTTTCTAAAAATAGCTCCGATCTTCAGCAGGGGATGTGATTCCTTAGCCATGTGCAACAAAGATGACCTCTTTGTCAGGTCTAGCCTGCAGCAGGAGGTGTCTGCTGCTGGTCTACTTTTACACTGGTTCAAAAATAAACAGCGAGTTCCTCTGGCTGGCCTCCCTCGCCAAAGGCAGGCAAGGAACATTCTGTACAAGGAAGCACTCACAATCATTTGAGGGGCCAACTCTAATGAAGTTAATTGATGCATCAACAACGTGTGTTAAGCATTAATGCTTTACTATGGGTTGCACAGCTACATTTTATATTAGTCCACAGTAAACACTACCACACATTTGGGATATCCTATGGACGTGAGTTGAAAGAGAAGGCATTTATTTTTGCAAAATGGAGTCTTTGTGCTCAGATCTGAAACTAATGTAAAATACCCAGGACACCAGAATATATCATCTACTTTTCTAAAAATGGTTGAATAAACCAGAAATTTGTCTGATATTTTACAGTAAAAGAAAAAAAAAATCCTGATAAAAAAAGGTCACTTAAGTCCTATAGGATACATGTAGGATACATATACATCTCCTAGAAATGTATATATATGTGTGTATATATATATCTCCTATATATACATATAAGATACATATACATCTCCTAGAAAAGCAAAACAGGGAAGGTAAAAAATTAAAGTTAACACAACATGAAAGTAATTTCAGTGTGAGCATGATAGAATGTTAACCCCACTGTCAGTGGGGTCTTTTAGTACCTTAGTAGAGTCTTTAGTAACTGTGAATCAGAAAACTACACTACAGTGTAGGCACACTGGGAGACTGAAGAACAGGGTCCCAGTGCCCCATTCCAGCAATGCAAAAGACTTAGATGGGATAAACCAGTAATGTACACCAAAACATGTTTTCATTTTGAGAGACATGCACAGTGCTGTCAGGGTGAGTCTGTCCATATATCTTTGACCTTGAAGCAGCACATATCCCTGGGAAATGAGTGAAGCGCAAACACTGTACAGAATTTGCCCTGTCCCAGCTGTATTACCATGCTGTGATGAACGAATTCAGAGACATGGGGTAACATTGCTGATAATGTCTGGGCTGGAGAGCCATCACTTGTGTTTAAGTGAGAAACATCAGAGGAGAGACAGCACTGTCTCTCTCTGTAATGGACTTCCGCTGGCACAAATTATCAATTTAGCTATGTAAAGTATGATGGCCTCCATAACACTGGGCAAAGAGACAAAGTTGCTCAAGAGACAGAACAGGATCTAAAGTCAGGGAAGCATTTTACACATTAGAGCCATTAGCTCCTAGTGGTAACACTACATATGCTTAAATCATGTTGCTGGCTTGTGTGATACCAGCTTATATCCACTCACAGGAAGGTGCACAGAAAGGCAAAGGCAGGTAAGGGAATCCAGCTAATACCCTGACACGGTTACTATCCCAGGAGTCATTAGCCCATCAGAGGCCCATCTTCACACACCTGAAGAAGCAGAGGTGCATGACAGCAGGTGAGGTAGCACAACATTCATTGAACATTGAATGAAAGCTTTTGCTGCTAAATGCAACATACTTCCTCAGGAAGCTCAGGCAAGTGTATTGCTGAAGACAAGCAACTGCCAAAAAGCCCAAAATAAAAAGAACAAGGTATTAATACTACAGTTTCAGTCTTCAAGGTGTGAAACTCAACCTTTAACTACCTAAAGTCAGAAAAAACATTTTCTCTCTCAGTGTGGTACACTATAATTTTCCATTATGTACCTAACTAGCTCTCAGGACTGCCTTGTGCTTCTTATGGTGAGAAGCAAGGTCTGCGTTCCCTGTTAGTAGCAAAGTATCTTTCTTCTAACAGAGTTAAAACCCAATCTAAATTTCCTAATCAAGAGGCTTGATAAGGAAAACACTTACTTTGCTGGAGCAATGAGTAAGTGAAGAGCTTGACCATGGACTCTAATAGAAGACTGTGCAAAAAGAGATGTGCAGAAGTACGCAGCAGAGTAAGTGTGACTGTAGGGACATTATCCAGTGATCTGATGAGTCTTGCAGACCAGATCAGACCACACCAGATTCTGGATAATGAACATTAGTAGGAAATCTGAAGACTGCTGTTTGGCTCCTACAGTGAAAGAACTGCAACCAGGTCACCTGTGCCTTTTGAGGTGAACATTTAGCCTACCATATGAAAATCATTTAGCAGCAAAAACTGGCATCATTGCTTGGACATCTGTACAGAGGGACTGGTAGATTGAGTCCTTCCTCTGCAACAGTCTTCTAGTGTGACCTTATGACTCTTGTTTAATTTCTCTACACTGTAGTTTTCCTATTTGTAAAGGGGAGATGTTACAGTCCTTCCTTTACTCACAGGGTTTTTTTAGTTGGCTTTTATTTTTTCTTTTAGCCTAAAGAATAGCATGGTGAGGGGTTAAAAGCTATGTCACTAAGCATGACCCAAGTGGGTAGGTAAAATGGCAGTCTACATAGAAAGCAAATTCTTTGCTAATGAAATTTGTAGAGGGAGGTGCTTGGATAGGTCAGACAAACAGAAAACTAGCTTCTTCATTGTTGAATGTTATTTCATAGTTTTTCTTACCACTTCTTCCATTTAGGGGGATCTATTTATCTCCATGTTTCCTGCCTTCTCCTTCCCATTTGTTCTGGCATTGAAGCTGCCATTAGACAGGCATTTGAGCTAGAAAAACCTAGATTTAAACTTCTTCAAAGACTGGAAGATGAGGGATGAAAACAGAGTTTTGGCTCCTAAAGTGTAAGTTCAGCTGGGGATTCAACTTCTGACTAGTTTAGGGTTGTGTGATTGTGAGATTCCAGTTCAAACCCATCTCTCCAGTTACAAGGTGGAATTCATGACATTAAAATTCTTTCCACAGCATGAAAGGGATGTCATCATAAACACTGCATTATGACCTCTCTACAGGTTGCTGCAGAAGAAGAAACTAACCCAGGAACAGCAGAGACCTTTAAAAAACATCATGACCTTTCAGTAACAGAAAACATGGGAAAATCTAAGTCTTAAATTAATTTGATTCTGGCTTGGCATTCTGTGCAAATCCTTGTATAAAGAGAAGTTTAGGACAGGGATTTCTATGCTGCTTCCTTAATTGCAGGCACATTTTTGCATATAAATATTCTAAGCCTGAGCTCTTGATGTACCCTAAACTAGGCACTGATGCTCCTAAAGTGTAAGGATTAATTAAGGAAGTGGTATTGTGAGAAAGGCAACCACAGTAACACCCAAACTCTGAATTTGGACATGATAAAAAATAACAAAGCAGAAACAAAAACAAAGAAAAGAAACAGAGTCTGTGTTGGAGCCTTTCTAAAAATCATATGCAAGAATCCAGATGGAAAGAGTTCTGGATACTGTTCATGGCTAACATGATCAGCAGATAGATGAGTGGCTTGGAGACGTGAGACGTGAGCTAGAGAAAGTGCCAGATTGCTAGCTGGGATTTCAAGGAGTGTTTGTGGTAAGCCACACTTCAGATCTTTTTTCGCTGTGGCCTGAGTGCTGTCTTAGAGACCATGAATGGAAACTTAAGGACCAAATATTTTGGTGCCGCTCATGATTTCATGATAGTGACCCCATTTTCCAACCTGCATGCCATTTTCCTAAAACATGCGAGGACCATCGAATTAAAAAACAAGCTAATCTCACTTCACCAAAAGGTTCCTAGCATGCAAACTATATAAAAAAGGGCTACATAGGTATTCTCCTCTCCCTAAGCTTTAAACTTGCCTTGCAATTATCTTTCAATTTTCCTTAGCCTTAATCACTGCAGTTTCTATGCTGAGGAAGCTCTCTTTTTGCATCTTCCTCCCTCTCTGCCCTCCCTGATGCTACTGACAACACTCTCGGCCATCTTCTTCTTCAAGTGGGTATTTTATGTTTCAGTGGTCAATTTCAGTCCATGAGATTCAGCCCAGGTTTGTCCAAGTGGTTGAGATTCCTTTCTTTCTCTTTCACTACTGCTGTTATGTAAGGAGGCAGCATTTGCCACTTCCCTGAAAGGCAAACCCTGTAAAATTCCTGCTGTGACCATGTGTGGTCAGGCTTTTGTGGACAAAAGTGGTGGTTTCCTATTCTTAGTTGCTGGAGTGCAGAGTAAAAAGGATGAAAGCCCACAATGCAGTGTTTACGGTAGGCAAAAACCATCTCAACCCTTTTGTTGGGTTCAGGTGCACTGACTGAGAAATGGACCTTTTTCCCTATTTGCTCAAAGAGATAAGCTGCAATTACCCTTTGAAAGATAATAATGTTGTCTCCCTTTATTTCTCTGTTCTCCATAATATCCAATACTGCTTCCTTCTACCATAAAAGACCTAACTTATCCATCCCTTGCAGTCTATTCCCGTTTCTCAGCACAATAGTAAGGTCTGGAAAGAATTATTTGACGTTCTGATTTACAGCAGAACCTGCATCAATCCAGTAAGTGAGGATCCAATTGGCCTGCAACTTATGCCTTTTAATCTGTTAAAAAGCATATATCAAATGGAAAACACCAGGAAAGGGAAGGTTCCCAGATGTTGGAATGGTGTTCAGGAGCCCTAAGGAAAAGGGGTCATTGAGGCCTAAGTATGTACTGCAGATGTCAAGTTGTTTTACAGGCTTGATTCAAAGACCATTAAAGCCAAAGAGAATCTTTACATTATCTTTGATAGGTTTTGGTAGAGGCCTATGGATATGGAGGGGTCTTAAGTGACAATGAGCTGAGCATTACTTACAGAAAATAATTTGAAAATTGCTATCATGTAAAGTGATTTCCAAGCAGAATACTCACAGAGTATTTCTGTCTCTATGCTCACAATGCCGGTTAATGTGTAAGTTACTCCAGAGGTGTGTCTGGTGCTCTGTGCCTCTTACAGCTTTAGCATAAGCTACAGGGGAGAAAATCCCTTTTCCGGTTGAATTTCCCTTTTAACACGGCTTTACGTGCTTGTATAATGTGAAACAGCCTTTTCTATTTTGTTTCAAGCTCTGGAGACTTGGATTTCCTCCAGAATTTTTGATTAACAGCTGAGCCTAAATCAGAGCTGCTTGGGGTCTCCTTTACCTTACTGACACATCATAATATCCTTTCATCTGCTATTCCTAGCCAGTTCCTTGTTCTGTCTAGCAGCTCCCTCCTTCCGAGAAAGACCACATTTATCCATCTCCTTTTCTAACTCTTTATCAAGCTGTTTCAAATCAGGACTTCCAACATAACAGGGAATTCCTCTTCATTTGACTCATTCAGAACCAGACTGCAAGGGAAAATGGATTGTAGACTGCAGGCCACAAGATGGATTGTATTGAAGATTGTCAGCTTCTGTATGCTCATGCTTTACCTAGGTTTTCCAGGGGTCAAAACAGAAAAGCCACACTTTTCATAGCATCTCATGTAAATTAAAGCATTCAGCACTGGTTAGGATCTGTATGTTACTCCTTGCAATTAGTCATACAGAGAAAAGCCCTCTATGTGGCTTGACTGATGAACAGATTCAATTCCTGGAGGTGGAGAAAATGAGACTAAAATCAATAAAACTAATTTACAGTTTTAAATGGGTTGTCATTTAACCACCCCTGGATTAATGGAATCACAACAGGCTTTTTTCTTCTGTTTCTGGAGACTCAGTGTGGCTTGATAGCACTGGCGATGTAAACAGAGAAAATCTGTGAATGGCAAATAGCAAAATGAGAAGATTACACATAGCATGTCTGCATGAACTGCATGAGTAAGAATGCAGTCAGGCCAAAGCCAAAGTTCAGATGGAGTTGAAACTATCAAGGAAGGTAAGAAGCAGCAATTTCTGCATGTACATTGGTGAAAGAAAGACCTAAGACAATGTGACAGCAAACACAGCGTGACAGCAAAGCTTGCTAAGTGGGTTAAGAGACCTAGTGACGAGCTATAGAGAAAAAGATTCACTTTGTAGCTATTTCACATGTAAGACTTGTCCTTAGGCTTCCCAAGTTTCTGAGTCTCCTAATATAGTCTGCAGGTATGAAGCACTACCCACAGGTAGAGCTGGGGATCACTTTACCAAACTGGATGTGCACAAGTCCATCAGACTAGACAGGGGACTTCTGAGAGTGCTAGAGGAGCTGGTTGATATAATTGAGGGGCTTATTTCTATCACCTTTGAAACATTATGGCAACTGGGGAAGATTTCTATTACATAGAATAAGGCAAATACTGCACCAACTTGTGAAAAGATAAGAAGGAGCTGGCCATGAGAATCTCAGTCCTTGGCAAGGTTGTGGTGCAAATGCTTTTAGAAGCCACTTCTAAACACATACAGGATGAGAATGTGACAAAAGGAATCAGCATGGATTTACCAAGGGAAGATGATGCCTGTTCAGCTTCATTGCTTTCAATGATGAGGTGGCTGACTATGCATTCAGAGAGAGGGACAGGGATGTTGAATGTCTTAATTTTCATAAGCCTTTGACACAGCCTTCTGTAGTTTGCTAAACATCATCATTGGTGATAAATCCTGATGAGATAGATTAGAGGGGTGAAAAATTGTCTGTATTGTCAGGCTTAGTGGTGCGAAGACCAGCTGGTGGTCAGTAACTAAAGCTATCCCTCAGGGATCAGTACTGCTTAGTGTTTTCATTTCATTAGTATTTTCATTAATGACCCAGATGATGGGATGAAGTGTACTCTCACAGCAGTGGATGAGACTAGAAACCTAAAAGTGTTAAAAGCGCTTTGGCGTCTCTTTATGCTCAGTGAAGGCAACAGTTCAAAAAAGCATTTGGCCAGAATAATTTAGAAAAGCATTTATTTAAGCTGCTGTAAATGTCACCCAAACTCCTTCCTACCTCTGAGTAAGCACCAGTTAAAGCTGGGGGGACATAATGATAAAAAGCCACCTTCTTCCCACTCTCACAACTCAAGCTCAACCAGCTGACCCCCAAGCTGTTATCTCCACCGTGTATTCTTCCAGAATATCAGATTTACCCTTTAAATGATGCTGCCCATGTTTTCTGACATTTTTCCCCATGTATACACAGGACAGTAAGTAACCCTGCAGCATGCGTAGGATACATCCTGCCTGCTAATGACTCTTGGAAGCTTTAGATGTTTCATTAATAAATCTGTAATTTACAACTATACTGCTGCTTTTACACAGAAAAAAAAAGGACAATGAGGTAACTGACTTCAGCCGTCAGCTAGCTCAAATTAACTGGAATGTAAACAACAGAGACATGGAACAAAACTATGGAGTGGGAAAGAAGAGTAGGGCATTACTGTAGTGTTAAATTGTGTCTGGGTATGTAAACATAAATAGGTTTTCTTTAGAAAAAAATTTGCTTTCTCACTTCCTATTTAGCGATTCCATTACATAATGTAAATATGTCAAAACATCTCCAGATTCCTTCATGCTGAAAGTCAGGTTACACTTAAACAAAATGTGTGTGTGTCCTTCTCTGGCAACTACCAATTAAACGTCACTGTCCAAAACACATTTTTAGAACTGGCTTTTATATGCTGCCAGATGAGGTCACAACTGCTTCCTGTTAATTGCAGGATTAATTCAGGCATCTTACTGAAATGCAGAACTGACAGCACACATGCCTTCTGTTGTTTGCTTAATTGCTTGTTTTAAAAAGAGGCAAGTGTGTGTGGTAGAGAGAGAGCCAGGGGGACATTGATCAAGTGACTGGGAAACGTTCATCCTCTAAGCTGTCCCTCCAGCACAAGACAATTTCAGCCACTCCATCCTCCCAAGCAGACAGCTCTTTCATTTCAGGTGTGGATTTTTCTGGATGTCAGGATGCTTCATCATCAATGACAGTCCTTGCCACGGTGCCGGCTTCACACAAGTTCTTTGCCCAGTATCAGACTCCCTGTAATTCCCAACTTTATGCACAAAGTATGAGAGAAAGGTTGTAATCCTGAGCTGCACATCCTGGCCTCATGGTGTGACCCTGGAATACTGGCAGGGGACTCATATCTCCCCTTCCTGGCAAGATTGCAGCACCCCATTACTCTCCGGGTGGATGTCAGGAGATATCCCTGCATTTTCCCACTGATACTTTCTGGGATCTTTTCACGTGAGGACCTTCTGTTTATTCTCCAGAGTCCCTGTGTAAACCAACACTAACTCATGATCTCCTGTAATACAGGCAGCTCATAACTCTAACAGGCCTCGGAGCAAACAGTATGAGAGCACTTGCCAGCGGAACCAGCTGATATCCCCTGTCAAGCCCACGCTGTAACTCTGACAGACTAGGTTAAGTGTGATATTGGCATCTGCTACACCTGCAAAGGTTGACACAGTGCTTTAAATTATTTATCTTGGTGGGTCACATCAAGATGAGATCCTAATCAACAGCATAGAGAAATATCCTTTTTTAAAAGGCAGAAGAAAAATTTATCCTTTAAAGCAATTTACATAATTTTCTCTGGGAGAGGGAACATTTTTTGCCCTAACACATTACTCTCTGAAAAGGACAGTTAATCACACTCAACGCCTGGTATAAAGCGCAAATCAAAGTGGTGAAATTGCTTACGCCAGAAAATGCATGGAAATAGTACAAACTAATTTGATGACCAGCTCATCCAAATCAATCCAACCAGATGAGATTTTGGGGAGTGCTGTTGTGGAGAGAGGGTTTTCTATCCCATCACTTTGCAGGTACAGCACATAATCTTGGAAAAATCTTTGCAGCATCATTGCTCAGCATCAGCATCTGCCTTTGGGCAGGAAAGCATAGATCACATTCTCCTTCACTCCTTCCACACTGGGGGTCTTCACAAAAGTGAATCTGAAGAAATCAGAAGAATCAAGTGATATTTATGACACAAAGGATAGCAATGTAGTACATTCCCTCAAAGTCCCCTGCACAGCCTTGTAGACAATTGGTCTTGTTTCCAAAATAGCTACCAGACATAAATCCAGACACCGAAGAAGAAAAGATGAATCCAGCCTCACTCTGAAGGCAGAAATAATGGAGACCTGTTAGGACTACAGCAGCCAGCTTTTCAGTCCTAAGGCCTGTCCAACAAGCAGCGAGGCATGTATGTTAGCTTTTACTGGAGAAATCTGAGTCTCAGAGATGCCAGCTAACTCAGGATGATACCCGTGTCTGTGTATGTCAAACAGCATACCAGGTCTTGATGCCTCGCATGCTCCTGAAGCTCTTCTCTTCCTCAGTTCAATCAGGCACTGTACACCAGCACAAACCCCAGTTCACCATCACTTACCAAAGGGATTTTGCAGCTCATGCACTCTGAAGTTTGAGGTCAAACACACCAGTCCCATGTTCCTTCTGACTCCCCTATGGTTTCAGACTGCACAGAGTTTGTGGCAGGAGAACATTGACTGTTTAAGGACCACAGTGTATGGCTGTATGAAGATCTAGCAAGTGATAAATTACACAGAGCATCTTTTACCTCAGGCTTCTCCAAAACACCACTGAAACATATTTATACCTTGTGAATCTGGGATTTTGGGAATATTATAGATGGTTATGTCAAGGCTCTTCAGTCACTGCCTTCCACAACAACATCTCCTCCAACAGATATGGGCCTGTCACAGACACCCTTCCTGTGATCACCCAGCAGAAACATTGATCCTTTCACTTCTTCATGGTCCGTTTGGTTGCACTGGAAATATTTTTCTTATTGTAAACATACTTGACTTTTATTTGTCACTTTTAAATCCAGTCTTGAATTCACTTGGAGCCACGTGCAGTGACAGGATGACCGAAGGAAACATCCTTGCTTGTCTGAACATCTGCAAGATGTGAGCAAAAAAACAGAGCAAGTTCAAATTACCCCTCCTAAAAAAGTGACAGATATGAGTAAGAGGTACCGCTCATGAGACACCTCTGTGGAGTAAACATTTTGGAATAATATTCCAGGCAACAACTACAGAGGCTCTAACAACAGATTGACCAGCCATCTATTACATTTCAAACAAAGTGACTCAAAGGAAAATGTTCCAAACAGGCACCACTGCACATCTGACTCAGTCTAGGCAATGTTTTAACTACTCCTTTGCCACAAAGCTTACACGTGACTTCTGTAACCCATGCCCTTGTAGCCACTTTTGTATAAATGCACAACACATCTGTTTTTTCACCACCTTTCTAAAGCCAGAAGCCATCACAGGGTGCTGTTGTTTCCTCTCAGCGTGTGATGCCAAGTTCTAATTAATTATTTAGCTATTTTAAACCTTTAATTTTTTCCTCCCCCCCCCCCAAGTAACATTAGCGTTCTGAGTTAGCTGAAGGCCTAAAAGTTGGTTTTAATTTAAATATAAATAGTACCCAGAGTGACTGTGTGATTGTACTAAAAATAGATTGTTTTCTGTTCTAAATGTTTCACTGATCTTAAAATTGGTGGTGAGGGGAGCGGGACAGGATATCCAGGTCTTTTTTTGTCTGAGGGTGCCTCAAACCTGTGGCATTCTGTCTCTTGAGAAGTGGGTAATTTCTGAGATACCATTAGATAATGTGGAAATGCATTTACCACACTTCACCAGCACATCTATTCAGTATGTGGTTCAGAAATCACGAGGGGAAATCACACACTGTTAAGACTAAGCATTCTTGAGTGAGCCTCAGTTATGGCAAACACAGCAGCAGAAAAAGAAGCTGTGGTAAGTGTAGTTGCTGAAATTTTCCAAATAAATACAGCAAACAAGTTGCTCCAGGAAGAAACTCGTACCTATATGATTTATGATAGTGGGAGTTAGTCCATGAAGGCAAGATGAACCCAATGAACCCAGCAGTCACAGGCCACCCATGGGCTGCAGTGTTGACTGCAGTCTGTTCGCTCTTTGTAACTGGTCCGTGACAACTGGTACGGACCTCATCTGCTCTGAGGTGTATGTGGCTTCTAGCAATGCTCAGCAACTTCTGTTGGCTTAAAGGCTGCTGATGAGCTCCAATGTGGGTTAGTATCAACAGGGAAAAATATAGGGATCCTATTTACAGCCTGCTGGCAGCAGATAGGTAAAAAAAATAAAAAAACCCTTCTCCAAAATCAATGTTTGCTTTACTGAGGGCCTCCTTAGGTGTACATTGGAAACAATTCTGTCTGTCTTCCACCACAGTTAAGTCACCCTGCAGTTTGGTGTGCCAGCCAGTAGTAGTTAGCAGTCCAGAATCAACAGGTCTCTGCTGCTGAGCAGTACCAGACCATATTGGCCGAAAACACATGGAAAATATTAAATGTGACATGTCACCTTATGAGTGGTGATAAAGAACAAAAAGTAAAGTAGGGACTGGTGGGCATCTTGGCTCTTTTTTACCCTACTTGTGACACGACATAATGGTCACCACCACTGATGAGAGGAGCGCTTTTAGCCAGCCCTTCCTCTCACTCCTCATTACCCACTCTCAGCTCAAAGGAGGTCATGTCCCAGGACTGATTCTCTAGTCTAATCAGTAACACCCTGTGCAATTATTTCATCCTGGGCAAACCCGCTATAAACCAAAATCAATTAGAACTCGCAATTTCTTTTGATAGGAGGAGCTTCATCCCCTCTGTTCAAAATTGTGGCTGGCCATCTAATGCACAGAGAATGAGGAAAAAAAATGCAGCTTCTGAAAGCAGAACCCATGTATTTTAGATGCTTTCCAATTATCCTGTCTACATGTAGCTCCCTATGCCTTCATCTCTACACATGAATTTTCTACTGGGAGGGGCTCCCAGATCCAGAAATGTTCTGTTACTAACTCATGACATGCTGATTTACAACTAAAATAACTCCTTTTCTCTTTCCTTTTTCATGTCAAGTGATGGGATTAAATTCTTACATATTCCATGTCCATTCTGACCTCATTCTTGCACATTTTAGGTGCTAATGGAAATGTATTATTAAAGCCCTTGCAGTGGGGTATCTGTTTTTCCTCAACGAGTCAGTGGAGTGACACTTTCAGAATCACAAACTCAGATTTGCTGCTTGGCTTTCCAAGTGGCAAATAAATAACACTCCTCAGACACTGCATTCTGTAACAAAGTGTTCTAGGCAGGCACAGCACTCTCTGGGGCTAGCACAACACTAAACCAGCAAAGCACCTGAGAACTGAACAGCTCTGATGCTGCTGGAGATGCTGCACAATTTGGTGAGGCTACCTGTTGCTACTAGCTATATGTTCATGAAATGGAACAGATAATGGGTTTCTGTAGCAGATCATGAAGTCAAGCAGCCCTGGGCAGTGAAGGCAAGTATGGATTTTAATGGATGTGATTTCATTAAAAGCAGAAGGAAAAAAAAAACATTTACTTGCTACCTAAAAGCTATTTGCAAGCTGTACTGTCTCCTCTGAAGCTAGAAGATATATATGCCATCTTAAAGACTGAGTGAAGTCAAAGGGACTGTGCTTCATCACAACTCTGTTCTCAGGTAAAGCCAATTGCAAGATCAGGCCAAAGGTGTGAGAGGGTGTTTATGCCAGTGGATTTCTAGTGCAGGAGACTGGAACTTAAGTCCCTCAAGCAAGGAACAACTCATGCAATACAAGTTGTCTATTAGGAGTAGATTCCTCCTCTGTACTTGGAAAAACTGCTCCCTTACAATGTACCACCAAAGAAGAAAAAATGCACTCCTGTGGACAAAGATGCTGTATTGCTTAAAAAGCTATTTCACCTCCAGCTAACTGGTGGCACTGCACCTTTGGTGTTCTGCTAGAGCTTCTGCTAACAAACAACACGCATTTCAGGGCTTGACCTTCTGCAGGCTTGCCAGTTCTGGCAGGGTTTCGTTTACACACTTGGCACACACTTCAATGAGCCATACAGGAGCAAGCATCTAAAGTAGGTTTTTTTGCTTCTCAAAAAGAGAAGAAACGGTTTGTTGCAAATCAGTCCAATACTATCAGAACCCCTTCTCCCACCCACTCCCAGATCTTGTTTACAAGAATGTGCATACTTATCATAGTGATTCTATGTTGTCACAATTATATCCTCAAAAGAGTGTGAAATGTGCTTTTTCCACGTAATTTACTGTTTCCCTGTGATTTATGAAACCTCTTTTCGCATGAATAATTGGTCACTTCTTGTTTATGTATCGCCATGGTACCTAGCTCCTAGCAGGCCAAAAAAGAAGACAAAGCTAACATTTAATCATTACATCCCTATACAACCTCCCCAGCTCCCCCCCAGCAACTCCTTGCTTTTTACCTTTCCCTATATAAAGAAGGCACAGATTTCTTGGTGGATGAAATGTTTCATATAAAAGATCCTGACAGTTTTACCTTTCTTAGCATCCATTAGCACATTTTTTGCTTCATGCTTGTTTTGTGTTTCAAATTTTCCAGTGTAAAGACAACAACCAAAAAGTCCCTTACAAACAAACTGAGACGGTGGTGAAGAAGGAATGTTCTGAGTGCATGGCTGCCTGCAATGGCAGCTTTCCAAATGCCAATGTTTGTTTCTAGGGAGAGATACAGTCAAAATGACGCTTATCAATAGTCACCTGAATTAGAAAGCACTTCGGGATGTTCTTAGAATACTGTTTCAGTTTCTTCTAAACACTTCAATAACACAGTTTTTACAGTGCAGTAAACTGAGGCACAAATTAATTTGTTTACAGTGACTACTCAGTGAGTCACTGCTGAAGCCACTCTGCAGTCAAGCTTTGATTTGCAAAACTCCTCCTCTGCCTTCAACTACAGCTTCTGAAATGAACAGCTCGATTAGCTCAATGTGACAGCACTGGTGACAGATGAGTGTGCATCTCTGTATGCGCGTGTGTATATTTGTGCTTCCTGCCTCTAAAGCTGAGGGGCACCTTGTGAAGTATTTTGACAGTAGATGAGAAAAATTCAGACAATAATATTTCTGCTTGACAACATCGTACCATAGCAATCCAAAACCACATCAGAAAACAGAAGTCAGCAGGAACACTTAAGAACATAGGAAAAAAACACGTTGGCTTAAGACTATCAATCTAGCCCAGTATGCTGTGTGATTCTGCAGAATCGAGGCAAAAACTAAATGCAAAAGAAAAAGAAAATGAAAAAGAAAATACAAAAGCAAATGTTTGTTATTAGGAATACACGAGGACATTCAGCTCCTTTTCACCACAAACCCAAAGCAACATCAGGTTTTAAGACTGGGGGGGGGGGGGAAAGTTGAGTGGTTTTTACCTCATATAGACATGAGTCAAACCCAAAGCCTCAGAATCTGATCTTATTAAAAAAAAAAGAGGGTGAGCTGCGAGGTCTTTGTTTTCCTTTTTTTTGGCAGCAAGGTAGAGACAGGAGGGAGTGAAATTTTGGCAAGTGGTAGGGGTTAGGACATGGGAGGAGAGAAGAGGACAAAGGAGAGAGAAAAACAACTGCTTGGAGTCTGATCTTCTGATTCAAATACACCTTAGCAGCACTCGTTGGAAAGCAGACTCAGAAGTGGAAAAAATTTCTGGATCAAGATCAAGACAGCAGAAATATCTTAATCTGTGCTGGGCTATAATCTCCTGAGAGGGCTTGTGAGAATTTGATCCTGTCATTCCCAAACTAGAATCTTAAAACTGATTTGGATCAGAGCTACAGTTGCTTTGAAAATGTTATTACTTCTTCCTGTGGAAAAAAGAAAAAGAAAAAAGAAACAAAAATGGAAAAAAATTCTGCCAAACCCAAAATGCGTGGACTCATTACAAGCTCAGGAAATCAACTCTATTTAAATCTCTTTCAGCACCACTCTCCAACTTTAATAGTGCGTGTGTGGAAGCAAATATTAAACAGAAGTTCATCCTCCTCTCCTAGTCCCCTGCCTCCCTGCTCCGGCACCGACCTTAGTTCTGCACCTGAACGGGCACTATTTGTTTCTTTTTTCTGACTAGTCTCGTCAAGACTTTCTCTCACTAAGGACCATTTTCATTCTTTTCACCATTGCTCAGTCTGATTTCTCTGTCTGTGATCTTCATTATCGCATCCCTTGCACCCTTGTGTTTACTTTGGTCCCTTCTTTGCTGACTTCCCTGGTGTCAGCTCCCATGCTACTCATTTCTTTCTTATCAGATGCTTTCCTACTTGCTTATTTTATCTTCCCTCATCCAGTCCTCTAACCTTTATGTTGGAGTATCTCAGTGCTAGTTGAATTCACTCAAATTTCTGTTTGCCATTCTCTTGTGCAGCCAGGACTCTCATAAGGAAATGCATGCTTAGGAAGGAAGGACTTACTGACAGCAGTCTCTCCTCACCACTGGCAAAGTGGTGTCCTCTAGACTATGTTCTTTCTCCCTTTTTTTCGTGTTCTTATTTTTCTAGCTCTTGCTGACAATGCGACAATGCTGTCAGATGAGTGAAGACCTGTGGGAGCCTCACACTGGCTTTCTGCGAGGTACCTACAACCCAATACAGTTTGCAGTCACTATTACTTTATTATTACAAAGCCCTAAGTTAGCAGGTCTGGAAGTTCACTGTTTTGGTTGTTTTGTGAATCACCAGCTGTGTTTCCTGCAGGTGGATTCACTGATCTGTTTCTCTGCATGTTACCAAACAAACTGAGGAGAATTTGCAAAATTGCAAAGTATCAAGGGCTTTTTTTTGCTTTCCTTTCTGGAAGCCTGGCAGCATGTTTCTCATCTTGGCTACAATTGTCTGACCTTGCTATTTTTATTTCATATTTATTGCAGTTTTGGCCTTTGTGCCTTTTGTTTGGTCTTGGATTGTCTGTGTCTAGGCAGATTTTATTCTTGGATTCTCTTCATTTCTCTTTTCTGCTCAATGCTACTTTCTGGTTGGTCCATGGTCTGATCTGGAAGTGGTGAAGGCAGGCCCTTCCCAGGAGACATTGAAAGCCTGATCGTTCTGAGCAAGTTTATCCAGATTTCTTTTAATGTCCCTGTAAGATCGCTAATGATGATGAGCTATTTGCACCGCCTTCCTTCTGCTCTCGGCAACACTGCTTCCTTTGGGAAATGCGTTGCAACAGAGCTTTTTGACTATGACAGTGAGAATGACTACAGCATGGCCATTCATTAGTTTGCAGTGTCTTACATGTCAAACATTGTAAGGTTGGGAAAAAACCACCCTCATACTTCATATTATTAACTCAGACTTATTGCAGTATTGAACCATGATTTATTTACAGTATTAAATGAGAACTTCTTATAATGCTGATGGATCATTATTCCTCAGATTTTCCCTTTTTCCATTCACAGACACAAGCTGCCTTTTGGTCTTGATTTGTACAATGAGAACCAGTAATTTCCTACTAGATTTCCAGTCAATTGAGAGAAAGATACTGTATTCAGCATGCTTTTATATGTCAAAGTCCATTGCATTGTCTTTGGTCAAATGAACTTCTATGAGGACCCAATATACTTAAAAAATGTCTATCTCTGCTAAGAACCTGTGATTAGCCAGTTTTATTTATGTTCTTTAGTTTTAACCTAAGTTTAACTATATCCACAGGGAAATCAATTTTCCTAAGCACTACCAAGCTCTCCTCTACTTGTTGGCAACCATATTTAAAATACAATTGCTGAGATTTAAGTCACAGGTGAGGCAAATGTATGTTTTGAATATATCAGCTGTGCACATTTTATCATCATGTTTTATTGTGTATCAGAATGAGGGACGTAAGACTTGGATTGCCTAATGTGAAGAAATTTTCCTGTAAACAGGATCATTGACAGAAATTTGACACATTGAGTAGTTTGTTGGTTTCCACATTTTTGCCTTATCTGTATCCAAGCTGCCCAGCAGCCTCTCAGTTTGATATGTAATAAGCCAAATAATGTGGGATTGCTTAATTCAGGGTCTGCGTAATTTTCTTCACATTTGTGCCAGACTGTCAACAAAAGCTAGTGAGGACTCTATGCTCTCTTTAAACACGGAAGTTACTGATCTGGTAACTACATCAGAAGCAGTCTACCAATTCAGATTACATTAGGATTGATAATTTTTTACACTGCTTTCTAGAATATCCTAAAGCGGTGACATTTGTTCAAGGAAGGAGGGCAATCCCTTTTCTCCTGAATTTTCTCCTAAATAAAAGAATGTTTAAGAGTTTCAAGGTTACATAAAGTAGGGCAACCCAATAGAACGGCATGATGTTTAAGGTTTTCTGTTAGTAACAGAAGACTGTGAGATCACAGATGAAGACAGCATCAGTTTAAAGCCAGCCTGAGAACTAACCCCAGACCTTTACCCTGAGGGACAAGCAAAGTTCTGACCATGTAATGGAGGTTAACAATGGGATGGAAAAAGCAGGGCAGAAGTGTGACACCCTAACCCATCACAGTCACAGCTGCTCCCTTGGTGATTTCATCACAGAATATATAGCATTTAGAGTCATAGAATCATGGAATGGTTTAGGTTGGAAGGGACCTTTAAAACTCATCGAGCAGGGACACCTTGAAGTAGATCATAGAATCATAGAATAGTTAGGGTTGGAAAGGACCTCAAGATCATCTAGTTCCAACCCCCCTGCCATAGGCAGGGATACCTCACTATCCTGGGCTACATCAAAAGGAGCGTGACCAGCAGGTCGAAGGAGGTGATCCTGCCCCTCTACTCTGCTCTTGTGAGACCTCACCTGGAGTATTGTGTGCAGTTCTGGTGTCCTCAACATAAAAAGGACATGGAACTGCTGGAACAAGTCCAGAGGAGGGCCACGAGGATGATCAGGGGACTGGAGCACCTCCCGTATGAAGACAGGCTGAGGAAGTTGGGGCTGTTCAGCCTGGAGAAGAGAAGGCTGCGTGGAGACCTCATAGCAGCCTTCCAGTATCTGAAGGGGGCCTATAGGGATGCTGGGGATGGACTGTTCATTAGGGACAGTAGTGACAGGACAAGGGGTAACGGGTTAAAACTTAAACAGGGGAAGCTTAGATTGGATATAAGGAGGAAATTCTTTCCTGTTAGGGTGGTGAGACACTGGAATCGGTTGCCCAGGGAGGTTGTGAGTGCTCCATCCCTGGCAGTGTTCAAGGCCAGGTTGGATGAAGCCTTGTGTGGGATGGTTTAGAGTGAGGTGGATGAGGTTGCTCAGCCTGACCTTGAATCTTTCCACGGATAGAGCATCTACCACCTCTCTGGGCAACCTATGCTAATGTTTCACCACCTTCATTATAACAACCCAGCATCCTAAGACAGCGGTTTAGATTTACATCACAAAATACTTTCAACCTTATGCAAGAAAGCTTTTCAGGGAAGTGTTTAAATTCCTTATCACTCTCTCCACTGGGTACAAACTGAGAAGCTACAATTCTTTTATAGCAACAAATAAAGAGAAATCAAAACCAAGTGTGCTAGCTGGTGCTGACTCATTATTCTTGCAGCTCCCTGCATGCAGAAGTCTGGTACAATGAAAGGCCAAAAGCTCCTTATTCGGGGGATACTCCTGTCTCAGAAACCTCATACTAAGACCTAAGAGTCCATTCACAGACAAAAAGACGCAAGTTAAAAGATCATTTGGGTTATGTGGTTATTTGTTATTTTCCTTAACATTTTACCTCCTGGGATTCAATAAATATATCTCATAAAAAGGAAAAAAGGTTTCCTAGCACGTGCAGTTTCAGGGGAAAGCTTGACTATCAAGGAGTTCAAAACTGTAAGGCACATTATAAGCACAAAAATTTATTATTAAAATGACTAAAACCCACTCTATGTCTTTTAAAAATATCTGAAGATTTTGGAATATTTGATAATAAAGTTTGACTATTTAGGATTTTATAGCATTGTCTAGCACATATACATTGGGGCACTATCTTCCTGGACTTTTAATGAGGCAAACACAAGGGTAGAAAGTAGTCAGATCCTCAAATATGTCAAAATAACTGCATACATCATCTCTACCACAGATAAACCTAAAGCTGAATGATACCTAATGCCATTTCTGCAAGATATGCTTATAGAAAAAAGTGACCAAAATTTGGTAGTGATGACAGCAACTAATATTTAGCATTCTGCTCCTTGTTTATAGGAATCTGGAACATGGTATGGGAAAGTGTGAAGGGAGGGGAACAGGGTTATATAGGGATTGCATTATATCTGCCTATGCAAAGGCCCTTGATTTACTTACTTTCATAGGTCAGGATAAAATTGATCCTCAGGACTTCCATAGGGAAAGGAATGAGACTACTTCACAATCTCCGCTGTGTGGACCTTGAAGAGACTGTGTTATTTGCTCTTTTTAACATGTACTTGTTTAACACGCTCTAGAGATAATCAAAGTTGCCTTTGAAATTAAAAAAATCTCTACATTTAGAAGGAGGATGAAAACCAGTCTTCTGAGTAATTCTGTCTCATCAGCCAATTTTAAGTGCAAAGGGCACCGGACTCTTGCTTGAAGACATGCACTAAGATATGTAAAAAAAAATTTCATTAAAAGAACAGTGAAAATCTTCCTGTACTAGCAATATTCTCCTCTGTGCAAAGACATATCAGCAATATTTGCTTATGAAACAGAAAATAAAACAAGATCTTTCCATACAGTCTGTTCCCTTTCAGTGTAATATCTTTAGTGCCTTTAATATAATGCACAACAGGCAGCTAAGTAAAATTCAACATTAAAAGGCCAATACAGTAGCACAGCATGTCAGGAGCCACTGCTGAGTATAAGATGAATGGTCACTGCGCAGGTGTGATAAAACATTTCCCTCTAAGACTCAGAACATATTATAGTCCGTGTAAGTATGGGGGTTCTCATTGCAAATTTTGAGTAGGCTGACAGATCTGGTGAGAGAAATTGGCAGGATGACATCTCTGAAGATGGAAAGACCATGTTCTCAGCTGGACTCAAGGCTGGAATGCTTTTCAGTCTTTTTGTTTCCTTATCAGAAAATCCTTTTTAAAATGGGGTATAGCTGATTTTCACCCAAAGATCCATTGTCAAGAAAGCAAGACATTAGCTAGAAACAATGAGCAAAATCCTTGCCCTGTTGATTAACAGCAGGACTAAAATCCACTAGCAAACTTTGACTTGCAAGTCAGCAAAGAAAATATCAGCTTTGGTTTGATTTTCATAATAAGAAGTATTTTTCAGAGCCCTATATAAAACATCACTGACCAACAGGCTTAATTAATAAAACCAAGCAAATTTGGCACCGCAGTTTTGTCTTCTTTAAAGGAAAATAGTACGCATTTCACTGGGCTCCGCAACAGAAAGTTTAGAAAGCATAATGTAGAAAACATTTTTTAACTTGTTAATTGACATTTCGGAGCTTTGTCCTGGAGGCAGCTGTAATCAAATAATTCACAACACCAGCAGTATACAAGGCACATGAAAGACTTTAATCCACTTAGTGGCTTTTTTAATTGAAGCACAGCCAATAAGAAAAACACTAAAACATCTAATTGTTCCACACTGTTGTGCTGTGCGATTGCTTTGTGAAAACAGCATGCACTTTTGGATGCTTGTGCATCAGAACAGGTATTGGCATTTGGCCCCAACATACGATAAAGCAGTCAACTATGCATGTGGATCCTTCTTTAATAGAGTGGAGGATGACCTTATCACCCCCATCTTCAACTCACTTGTTCTTTGTAGAATATGTTGAAGAAAAATTAGTTTGAAAACTGCGCATGCACATATGACTAGGATGTTTGTGAATCTGCTCAGGAGAGTTCAGAGAAGGGCCACAAAGATGACCAGAGGGCTGGAGCACCTCACCTGTGAAGACAGGCTGAGAGAGTTGGGCTTGTTCAGCCTGGAGAAGAGAAGGTTCTGGGGAGACTTTAGAGCAGCTTCCAGTACATAAAGTGGGCATACAAAATGGCTGGAGGGACTTTTTATAAGGCCATGTAGGGACAGGAAAAGCAGAATGGCTTTAAACTGAAAGAGGAGAGATTTAGTCTAGATATTTGAGGTTCTTTGCCATGAGGGTGGTGAAACACTGGGACAGGATGACCAGAGAAGCTGTGGCTGCCCCTTCCCTGGCAGTGTTCAAGGCCAGGTTGGACAAGGGTTGGAGCAACCTGGTCTGGTGAAAGGTGTCCCTGCCCCTGGGAGGGGGTTGAACTAGATGAGCTTTAAGGACCCTTCCAACCCAAACCTTTCTATGATCAAACTGAGCGCAATTTGATGTTGATCCTGCTTGTAGTTATTGTATTCTACTGACTGTCTTGTAATTCATGAACTGTATAACTACCAGTCTTGTGTAGACCTTCTCCACTGCTGTCTTGAGCTAATAGTAATTTTTATTCCAAACTCTGCAAATAAAAAAGTATTTTGTCCAAGACCTGAACACATTTGTTATTCCTAAGAAGATGAATAGGTGATATATTATCTTTAAACACAAGACCTGGATCCTTTTCTGTTTTATTTGGCAGACATTTAAAGACTTCTCCATTGTGAATATAAGTTTGTTTTTAATATTCTTGCAACAGTCAAGCAAGAATATGTTCATCATCCTGATACAGTAGTACCTCCAGCTGCTCTCCAGAGAAGCTCCCAAGACATTCTGTCCAGCATGGCCAGGAGTTTCTATCGACATCTGTGAGACTAATGTATTTGGGTCTCAACACGTCAGCCTTGCAATACTTTTAAGCTTTACAAAGCATACAATTATTTTATTTTATTTTGATATAATTTTGAAGTATAGATTCTCATGTAGTGGCATTTTCTGAAAGATGAGACCTGGTTAAATTGTCTAGGTCCTGACAGAAACCACTGTTAAGCTTAAGAAGTTCTGAGCTGTGAAACCAATTTCTCTTTAAACTGCATAGGTAATACGTGAATCTTCACCATTCTTTTTTCTTGACTTGCTTTCTGTTTACATCTGAAAAGTTTGTAGGTTCAGATGAGTACTTTCTAAAGGATTCAGAAGCTCCTGTCTGCACTTTCCATTTGAACCTGTCACACCTCTTTATTCTGCGAAATCACATCTTTTCTTACGCTTTAATATACCACAAAGTTCACATTATGAAAAAGCACCTCTTTGTTTCTTCCTCGTCACCAAGACCTTCTCAATTTATAAACCATAATATTATTATTTGGGTTTCCTGCATCTAAGGACCTTGTTCTTTCAACCAACCTTGCCCTCACTACCAACAGAGTATGGAGAAAATAAATTCCACCTAGCTTACAACTGCTCCTTTTTTTTTCACCGTCATACTCATAAATGTTTAAGAATGTTCCTCTTTCCCTAGGGCAAGGAATATGTGAAAAAACCTTACAGACACAGAGTTGGAAAATTGTATATGGGCAGTTTTCTAAAATAACTATGCTTCCCAATGTCAATGTTTTTGTTTCAGACCAAGTACATTTCTGTTGTACGTTTCAGCAACTGCTCAAATCCTTGGCCACTGACACTCCAGGACAGATTTTGATTCATTCTAACAATAATCCATAAAACCCCCACATGATGCTTTCATTTGTATGACTCTTTAACCTTGCCAAGCTATTAAGATTCATCCATCTTTTTATCAAAATACTACCCAGCTGCAAGCTTCATCAGTCAGTTGAATTTGCAGGAGATAGAGCATTTCGTGATGACCCCATTTTCTTTGTCAAGTAAGACTATTAGTCAAAGGGATATACAACAAATAGCAGTACTTTACATTTGCCTTCATGTTTCCATTACTGTCAAACTTCATACTAAAATGGACTGATTAATATCTTTGTAATAGTTATTAATTTTTTTTAATATACAAATGAATGTTTTTTCTAGTTATTTCAGTAGAAAATACCAATAAATCACTATTAGTTCTGATGTGCTAAGGGAGAAGCAACTTACTTGATGAGAATATGAAAATACATCCTTCTCTTTTATTGTGACCATTGATTACTTATTTAGAGAGGGATTGTGAAGCTCTGGCTTCCAGGAAGCCATCAGGAATTCTGCTGTTGGCTATTTCCAGCTCAAAATTTCATCTTTTCTCTCCTTTTTTGTAATTGCAACTACAATGAATGTAAAGCACACAGCTTTACATGGTTCTGGAAATGTGCTGAGAAGTTATTTCAAGAGCAGATTCAAGAGATAATGTCAGCATTTTTTCTGTTCATGGTGTGATGGGCAAGGGGGATAAGTTGTTGGCTAAAACCTTAGTGAAGGGACATGTGGGTCTTCTTATTGTTATACTACTGCTAAGAAGAATGTATTTTCATATTCTCATCAAGTAAGTTGCTTCTCCCTTAGCACATCAGAACTAATAGTGATTTATTGGTATTTTCTACTGAAATAACTAGAAAAAACACATTCATTTGTATATTAAAAAAATTAATAACTATCACAAAGATATTAATCAGTCCATTTTAGTATGAAGTTTGACAGTAATGGAAACATGAAGGCAAATGTAAAGTACTGTAATGGAATTTTTGAAATTATTGCCACAAAATTAGAGACTAGCCATGTACCATCATGACCAGACACCTTTCAGAGAATTTATGTAGTAAGATCGACATGAAGTCCTAACTGACACCCTAATTTGGTAATAGCACAAGAACGCAAACGTCCTTCAAAGTTCACTCAGCAAAAACTATTCTGTTTCTCTCTTGGCTAAAGGGCCTCCTGCTGTTACACTGTAGAGGGGATAAGTTAAGACAAGCTTCTTATTTAAACTCAGAGAGGTGCAAATCCCTAGAGCTTTTGTGAGAAGACAAAATATTTTAAATTCCAGAAAGAGAATGAATGTCAATGGCTTGCCATCTGATGGTGATCTATACCTATTGATACAGATTTATTATCAAATCTGGAAAAAAAACAGAGAAAGATAAATTTGTAGCATTTTGTTGTTAATTGTGTCTTTAGGATATGTGTATTAATGAAAATCTCATTATTTTTACTAACGTTCACTGCAAAACTGTTTAAAAATGTCATCTGAATGGAATACTCTGAGTGTTTATCCAGTAATACTTTGTGCATTGTATTATCCATGCTGGACAATGGAAAGCAGATAAAAAGTGCTGATTTTGTAAGTAAGTCTGAAATGTGAGGAGCTACAGGCAATATAAACAAATGAGAACCTCTGACACATATTAAATTATAATTATACAGCTTATAAAACGTGGATAAAATATTGATACCACATCTATCACAGGATATTATTATTATCATAGATGATGAAGATAATAACAGTAATAATAATAATCACAGGAATGCTGTATCACTGAAAGGTGATAGAACAATTTTAAAATACACACTATACAACAAAGAAGATCAGTAAGAAAATATAACTTTTATTTTGTGTTGCTAAATACTATGTTATCACCAGCACCTACACTTATCTCTCCCCACTTTCAGAATATTACTATAGGTCTTTATAATGTAATGATAGCAATGCTCACACAGAAATGTGAACATTATTACCTACCACATGGCAAATGGCATAAAACAAGACTGACTTTTTGCTCCATGCATAAGGGAGCTTGGTGAGGGCATTTTTAGCTACTACATCACCATGGCAAGTGAACTGCTTAGGTAACGTCTACAGTGAGAAGTCTACACACCTCAGGGCTTTCCTTTAGCTAACGAAGCATACACTTTCAAAGGCAAATAAAAAACTTGATCCAAAGAGAGTGCCATTTGGATGGTTTTCCCATGATGTTCAGCCTTTCAAATGTGACCCAGATTCAGAAGCAGCATTATTAATTCTATGTGTAGGCTTAAAAATTAATGAAGAAAACTGCTTAAAACAGACTAGAAGATGAGCCATCAATTCTTGAAGCCTTAGAACAGTATTTTTGGGCTGATCACAGAAAACATTTATTTCATTAGTTCCGGCAACCATATTGAATTGAATTAATGGTCCAAATTATACCCATGTAAAAAGCATTTTCTAGAACACTGTTTCTCTGGCACATATAATCCATCGATGGGAAACGCATGCCACAGATGTTATAAAATCTTTCTATACAGTACTCATAATGGCCATGCAAAATTTAAGACACTCTCATCCAGAAGTTACTCACTCCTGCAACAGAGTTTACAATACCTAAACTAGTTAGAGGAAACTATCTGTTCCAGGTTGCTCAGCGTAGGCTGCAGCGCAGCTGGGTATGCAGGAAGATGGTGAATGGCTAGTTAGATCATGCTGTGCTCTGTGCTTTAACACCTACACAGCTGGCATCAAGAAAGCTAACTAGCTGGAAGCTAGATTTGGTATGCCCCAATTCAGCTCATTTTACATTTGCACTAAGTGCATCTGATAACTGTACTGACACTATATCATACATGATCCGAAAGTGAGCATAAAGTTTATCTGTCCCCGTGCTGAACAATTTTTATTGGTGGCTATTTCCTGCTAGGAAACAAAATGAAATCTTACTGTATATTCCATCCATCCAAAGGGTGGGAAAATATGTAACTTCAATCATGTGGACATAGAAAATATATGGTGGAAGAGGAGGATCTAAAGTGCTATAAGGGAGTTTCAGCATGAACACAAATTAGGCTCTTTAAGGTCATGACTGCATGGATAATTTCAGACAGTCAGGAATTAACATAGCAATTTACCGAGCTGACAGGACATGAGGCAATTTTTGATCAGAAGCCAATGTAAAGATGCAGGAAAATCTCAGAAAAATACTAATGGGATCTCAGACTCTGGAATGACTACTGCTTATTCTTTGTTCTGCTTTCTTATGATGGAGTGAAGGAATTCAGTGCTTCAAGGAATTCAAGCGACATTTGTCAATGAGATTCTCAGAACAAAGCAAAAATTCAAATATTCCCATATCTTAACTATACACAACATACAAAAAGTCTTTGGCAAATGATTCTTTCTTTGTTAATGACTTGTACACACATAGTCTCAGAGCTAATCTGGAATTCTAAAAGGGAAGCAGATAGGAGCGAACAGAAAGATACAGAAATATAGCATAAATGTGTAAGACTGTAAAATATCACAATGTTTGATATTAAATTATTAAACTATTAGTTACAAATCCCACTGTTTTGATCTTCTCTGTTGTAGACCATCAAGAAGTGTTAAAATAGAAAGGGCCTGACACCAATAAAAGACGTGTATATACACATATATATTATGTGTGTGCTTCTATATACACATATATATTATGTGTGTGTATACATATACACAAAGACATTATATACACTGCATCTACTGTTACCCTGTCTTTTTACATATGTATGTAATCATATATATATAAAACGTGCATTATACGAGCTTTGGCGATGTTCTAGACTGCAGACTCACTGGCTTGAACATTCTAGTTCTTGCATTTTGATTATAAGGATTCGTTCTAGGATTCTTGTTTCTCCCATCACCCTTGCCAAAATTGTTACATAGCTCAGAGGCACACAAAGTTCTACCCTGTAGGTCTTGCCCATGTTCTCATATATTGTTTTTCTGTCTGTATGTAGGAATAAAAAAAAGAAAACTTCCAGGAGCTAGATTGGGTTCTCCCCGCCTTCATCTCCTCTCAGATTTCCACAAACTGTATTCTTCTATGGTTATGCAGAAATAATGGAAAACAAAACTAAGCTTTAGATCTTTGGATGCTATGTGTGGAAGGTGGAGGTTATTGCATGCTATAAAGCTTGCATACTGGATAGGTCTTTTTCTGCTGGATAACTAAATTTCTCCCGAGACATGGCAGTTTTGAATGCAATCCAAGCTCCTAACCTCATCTTGCATGTCTGTGGTCTAATTCAGCAGTTTTGCTTGCAGGGTGGAGAGAAAGACTAAAGCACTAAAACTATCAAAAGGTTAGAAAAAAATACCTGCAGTAACAATCACAACATTCAAAGGCTGAGATTAAACAATATGTGATGTTCTAATGGGAAAGATGCACCACAGTTCGTCCAGTGAAATCTTTCTGACTCCAATCATAAGCTTCTCCGAAAAGTGCTTTTATATACTGTTGCAAGTCAGAATACAAGTTCTTTAGCTGGAGAATGCTGATATACCACTAAAGATCTGGATTTGATGAGGAACACTTTCAGGTCTTCAGTAAAAAGGAATACTGTTTCATGCACAGGCCTAGAAGTCAAAACAAGAATGAAGTTCACCTAGGAATCTGCTCATGCCACATTTCCACAATTAGACGTAGACTGTGAGACAGCATTAGATAATCAATTTCATTTCACACTGCCTTTACTTTCCAAAAAGCCCCATTGAGACATCTGTGCTACCTTAGCTGCAGCTGGTAACAACAAAATTTTCACTGACTTGGTGAAATAAATAAGTAGTTGACTCATTAGAACTAAAGTAGTTTTTGGTCTGCCAGAAGTAATGGAAACTTATCAACCAACCAAGAAATATCAGAAAGAAGCCTGGATTTTCATCCATTTGTAGGGTGAGGCCATCAGCTTGTAAAACCAGCATTATTTACTTCTTCAGTGAACTTCCTCATACAGAAGATAAAACCTTTGGTTTTCATGATGAAAATGAAGCAGAGAAAATATTTATATACAAAAATAAATTCTCTGCAATACATATTTCATACTGCCAAATACACATGCAACCATTTGGTGCTTCCTTGTTGTTATAAAAAAGTGATTTACGAAAAGTGACTGCTGATGCAAAAAAAACCAGCCAAACAAAAAACCCCAAACACCACTGAATAACGTGAACCACACTAAAAATGCCCGTAAGTTTCCCATTGAATCACAAGCTCACCATAAGAGATATAATTCTCAGTTTATTTACATCCCTAAGCACAAACACTTATTTCCTTATTTCATTCAGAAATCTTTTATAACTAAGGCGCCAAATCTACAATCAATAGAGTGTAGGCACAGAAATTTCCCTCCATACTGCATTTAGCAAGCCTAGAAAGACCTACAACTTGATCCAAAGCCCAATAATGTCATTGAGGAGTTTTTCTGCTTCCTTCAGTGGGTTTAGAAAGGGCATCTGAGGTCAGGAAGCTGCACTCCTTATTCTGTCAGAAATTCCACTGAGGCAGTACAGTATCAGTCTCCACATAATTACATACATCTTCCTGAAACTGAGGTCAGGCACATTAATCGTACTTTCATGAGAAAATTACTTTTGGAATCAAACTAGCTTTGTAAAACAGAAATAAAATACATATTATACATTGGTTATGGCAATGTTTTGCACTATTCCAAAGAGATGCACTTTTTAAACTTTCCTACTACTAGAGCTGGAGTTGTTTATAAACGATTAAAGAAATGCCCACAAACACTCTTAAGTTTCAGGACTGATTTTTCTGTTATACATCAAAATTAGGAAGAAATAAGAAGCTCCTCAGGCTCACCTGAAGAAATGCACTTGGGCATATAATTTGGAAAGAGAGAGATGTATTTGTATCAAGTCAGTTAAATGTTTTTCACCATTTTTTAAAATATCAAAAATGCTGATAAACTACATCAATACGATGACAAATTTGAAAGAGACACAACAGAAATGTTTTCATCATTACTGCCATTATCTAGAACTTCAATCATGGGCTAGTAGAAAACATAATGAAAGAAAAGTGATAAATAAATCCAGTTTTTTTTTTAGGGAATTTTTCCTTCCCATATTTGCAATCCAATAATAGTAGTAAAATAAATAAAGAAAGAATATAATCACAAATATTTCTATCAAGCATAGTTTCAGATCAATCTTGAATCAATGATACAATCCCAAAAGATTAGAATGTATTCACCATCGGCTGCATTGAGATTTAGCAAGTTCACAATCACACTGTATCAGCGGTACTGAGAATGTCAATCTCTGTTTTCCTCTGTAGTGGCTGCCTCTTCATTTAATAAAACGCCTAACTGTTTTTGTGCACATGAGAGGAAAAGTTCCAAACTATGCAGGTTTCTCTGACGGACAACTTGATCAAGCTGTTGGGATAAAAAAAAGATATATCAACTCTAAGTAAACCAGGAAACAAATGACAGTGTTTGTCAGCAAGAATTCAACCATATTCAAACCCCCAAATTCAATAACCAAATGCAACAACAACAAAGAACCAGAGTAACTTCTATGTGTGCAATTTAGTAACAATTTTTTAATGAAACATTTGAGTTTCTTCAGGATGAAATGTACGTAAGGCTAAAAGTAACCTTCCAACAGCTGTCAAATTCTACACAAGAAGTTTGGAAAAACTCAACAGCCTAGCTGCTGAACTAGATAAATCTCCACAGCATCTTTTAAAATTACAGCTATTGCTTTCATGAAAGATGCTGCTTCTGCTTTGAAACGAACACTACATATAACTGCATATTCAGAAGTTCAAAGTGTACTGTTAATATAGATGGCAGCATGTTCAAATAGCTCCCAGAGGAAAAGTGGCAATATTTTCTGCCTACTTTGTTTATTCCAGCACTTTACTAGAATCCGCTATTGTCAAACAATGTGAACTATATACTTGCAGCAAAGACAATGGCCCCTTCTTCCCCACCAAAAAGGAACAAAAGAACAAGTTTTGGGGGGTTACGTCATAGAAATAACATAAAACCATAGCTTACCAAAAGGTATTTGAATTTTATTACTATCATAACATCGATAAATAAAATACACTTCAGAATCCTTTTAATTTGAATTTGAATTAAATTTGAATTTTAAAGTTCAAATGTTAAATATCATAATTGAGAGATGTTTTCAACTTGACTATCCTTTAACTAGCTGCAAACTCAAGTAAATATATATATTACAGTGACATAGGGTTAGAGTGAAAGTAGGGGTACAAGATCAGTAAGATGAAAAAATAACACCACTCAAGAGAAAGGAAGTAATGGAATTTAGAATAAGTGCAGCTCTGTACTTCTGTCAAACTGTTGTGCACAGGTCCATAAACAATGCCTCGAACTCTAACACAAGGAAAATGCCAATGTGAAGCCACGTGGCCCTGGCAGACTAGAGCAATGAGTCTAGCAGTCTCGTGGCAATTTTATGCAAGTGATGCATTTAAAAAAGAATAAAATATATAGTGCCTCACATATCTAGCACTGACAGCTTTAATTACAGGTTTCAACAAAAACTCTGATCCCATAGTATCATTCTGCACATGTACGCACATCATTCAGCAGCTGATCAAACAGTCACTTGAACGGAGATCTTGTTTTATAACAGATATACTCTGGAAAAATATTATTACAGAATGCAAAGCAAAGTTAGTGTTACCTTCCCACTTTACTTTGAATATGCACTCAGGCTATAGCTGTAGTGCTGTGATTGAATACACAAAGGGAAACATTTTTATGACCCTGTCCTTTGCTGCTCTTTAAGTTCTTCTAACATGGAAAACCAGGCTCCGGTAGTTTGTGTATTTTGGTATTTTGCTTCAACAGAGATGAATGTGTCAAATCTAGTCACAAGCAGAATACACACATAGTTTCTAGAAGCCACACAAACATAAAACTCTCCTTCAGTAACATGTTTGCATGTACTTCTGCACATTTCCAGCTGTTCTGCAAATTTTTACATCTCTTACCGAAAGCAGACATTAGTGCTCCACACATAGCCCCATGTGAACCTAGCCCACTGATTTACAACAGATTTTAAAGCAAATCTAGTTCAAATAAATTTCAGAAAAGTCTGCTCTTGATATATTTAAGTATATAATAGTATATAATAGCTGCTACTGACAAGAGGATGAAAGACTTGGAAACAACAAACCAAGCTCTAAGGAAGCTGTATCTAGAAAAGACAGTCTAGAACAAATGAACAACATAAAGGCCCTGCTGTGGTGATGCATTTTTTCTGATTTGAAAGGT